>NC_053037.3:131924658-132549658 GCF_002575655.3 Aegilops tauschii subsp. strangulata
GATGGAGCACCTATCAGCAAGATGAAGTTTTAACTTTAGACCGGTGTATCACCAGGATCTGGAGTATTACATCAAGAAGTTTTTGACAAAGAAGTGTTTTGTGAAGAACTCAGAACCCAGAAACTGAAAGTAGCCAAGCTGGGAAAGCAAAACCTCGAGATAACGGAGGCTCGTCAGGAACTGAAGGACAGTAGGATCATGGTTCATGTCAAGGATGTTGAGACCCAGAAGTTGGAGCGCAACTCCAGAAATATTAAAGGACGTCACGAGAGACTTCGCGTCAACAGAGATGATTTGGCAAAAGAACTTGAGAAGGACAAGCATGATTGGAAGAAGCCATCGGAGACATGAACAAGACTTGAAGAGTTTGGCGACTTTGAAGATTTTTGACCTTTAGAAGACCAAACCCCTGCTATACCTACGTTAGATGCGACGTTTGTGAGCTGTCATTTGTTTGTTGTTTTTCCGACAGCCACAATAAAATCTGTCTTTTCAAAACTATTGTTTGCATTGTGTGTATCCCTCTCGACCTCTCTTATCTCACCCCAAACCCTTGGACCCAATAGAGGATGAATGGAGATGAGCTTGTATTTTCTGGACCGATGAGTCAATTGGAGACGGACCGATGGATTCAGAACATGGAGGATCACATGAAGAATAACCCTATGGTCGGAAAGGATATGACCCGGCATGCTCTTCAGTGTTTTGAAAGAGGTGCTGCTACTTGGTGGAGAATGTACCAAACCATCAATGGATGGCAAGAAGTAACCACTTGGAAAGAATTTAAGTGGACTCTACAAAGATCTCGTCTTGTGACCCAGAAATTGAAGCTTTATGGAAAGGATATGAAGAAACCTTGTGCATACAAGCCTTGTGGAGAAATAGGACACAACCATAAGGAACACAAGGATGAATGCCCTAATTTTGAAGGAAGTCACCCAGTTGAAGAATGCCCAACTAGGCAGATCACTTGTTTCTTGTGTGAAGGGACTACCCACTACCCTGCTCAGTGTCACATCTACCCCATGGTACAAAGGACCGTCCAGCAGAAGAAAGAAGCAATGAAAAGAGCCCTCATGGAAATTTTAGAGGAATCTGGGATGAAGGAAGAGGTGGAGGACACACCCAAATAAGAACCAATTAAACCCTGCACCAAGTCATGCTATTCATGTGGAGAAGAAGGACACATCACCCAAAATTGTCTGAATGGGGATTTAGTAGAATTCCCGACAGAGGAAGTAGAGTATGACCCACAGGAAATAGAAGCCCTGATTGGAACGGAAAAGTCCAGGAAGAGAAGTAGATTGGATCCCAGGAACAACCCAATTTCTACAAAGAGAGACCTGAGTCATATCACATGTTTCAGGTGCAAAAATTCAGGACACTACTTCAATGATTGCCCAAAAGGGAAGATGAGGACCCCAGGAGGCTATATAATCACAAGGAACCCCGGGATATGTCAGAAGTAATATGTTTCCGTTGTGATGAAGCAGGGCACTTTGCCAGAGAATGCCCTAAGGAGACGGAGACTTGTGACAAATAGTTGAGTTGCAACAAAAGGAGTATAGTAGAAGTAGTGAGAACATCTCTATTATTGAGGTGTTGAGGTGAGGCATGTAATGGAATGCAGAAGATTGTAAAAATTTGAGAATCAATAAAGTTAGCATCATTGGTATTGATTTGGATTTTATGAGTTGTTACTCTATGAAGAAAGATTTTGACCATTTTCGAGGATATGAGAAATATGGTCTATGGAAGATTGTGCATTTTAAGGGTGGTAGTACCCTGTGAGGAAACTTGACCCTTGGAAAAGGTAATGATATTCCACGAAGTGGATTTCGAACAAAATAAGTATGAGTTTTATCTCGATATGTTGGATACCCCAAGAATATGAGGGTATGGAGTATTATTGGATGTAAAGGAGGTAGTCTATGAAATTGTAGACAGAGCATGTCTTCGTGTGTCCCCTCTGCGAGGAATTAAACGATTTGGAGTTAAGGGAAAGTTAGCCCCGAGATTTGTAGGACCATACCGAGTTTTGGAGCGTATGGGTGAAGTGGCCAACAAGCTGGAGTCACCCGAAGGACTGTCAGGAGTTCATGATGTGTTTCACGTTTCCCAGTTGAAGAAGTGCCATGCAGAGATGGCAAATATTCCCCTGTAAGGACGCTTGACCCTGGAAAGGATAATGATGTTCCACGAAGTGGAGTATGGACTTCATAAGTATAATTTTTTTATCTCGGTATGTGGGATATCCCCCGAGGATGAAGAGATGATTTACTATTGGATATAAAGGAGGTATGATGTTGGAAATATGGATCAATGGAAATTCCATAATGAGTCTGAGTAATCATGTCCTAGTTTGGTGCCAATAGAAGGAAGGAAGACAGTACAATTGGATGGATTTAAGAATACTAGGAAGTTGGATGTTGGATTAAGGATCAGTTGCCCGATGATAAGTTCAACGAACTACAAGTGATGAGATGGGCCATAACCCACAGGCCCCAGGACCTGCCAAGAAGCAAACACATTCTTGCTGAAGGAAAAACCCTGGAAGAAGTTACGATTTTATCGACAGGCGATCTTATAGGAGTTACGCAAAACCTGAGAGTTGTGAAGGAACGATAGATGTTTGTTTGGCTTGCAGAATCCATGGATTTATCCGAACTTGGTTCGTCGACAAGAGAAATTCTGCAATGCTTGTGAGGATGACCGAGTGTTAGAATGCGAGATTCACTAAACCATGTACAAGGTAATGATTTGGGTGCGGGATGGATTGATCACCATACCGACTTACTCTTATTATTCGCTTTGCTATACGGGATGGTAAATCTGAGTGACTTACCTATAGTAGAGAGACGACAATCAAAACCTTGTTTGAACCTTAGAATGGTATAAAAATGTTTCCCTTGTACACAGCAGTTGATGCCAATCGTAGGTTATACGCTGAGGATCAACCCAGACCCATTTTCCTGCAGGAGAAACCATAAATTGTTGACCACCAGGAGATGTCGATAGTTGTTTAGTATTGGCGCCTGACCCGTCAGCTAAGTAGACCCAGTCATGGAATAACCTTACCAAGATGGAATGGGCAGAAGAATTGTGGTAAAGGTTATGCCACCACCTGAAGAGTCCAGAGAAGGAATTATACTAGAGATTTGAGAAGACCGGCCCCGTCAAGAATAAGGATGGAGTATATGAGTATTGATGGGACCGTAACCCTGCTTCTAAGGGTGGTAGCACCCCAGACCCCCTGTGATGATCGATGGATTTTGAGAAGACCCCAAACCTAACCTATTTCTTGCTAGCCTCTCCGAATCTCGAGGACGAGATTCATTTTAAGGGTGGTAGGTTTGTAACATCCCATAATTCTAAATTTTGGAATGTTATAATAAATAGATAGATTTGATTGTTTGTTGGATTGTTGTGTGATTGATTGACTGAAAGTGAGTGAAATTCGAAATCTTTTGAAAGTTAAATGAGAGGGAATAAAAGGACTTTCCCAAACTTTCATTTTGCTTTTATGATCTCCATGGATTCAAATTCCTTTCATCACAAAACCCTGGAGAGAAGATGACATGACTTTTTCCATTTATTTAAATGACAAGGGGTGTTGAAAATATTTGAATTTCATTTGAGAATATTTTCCAATTCTGAAACTTTATGCACCTCAATGATTTTCACGAGAGAAGATAATATGACTTCTTCAAAACATATGAAATATGAGTTGGGAGTTTCAAAGGATTAAATTCAAAGTCCCATTGAAATTATTTTTTCAATATTGGAGTTATTTGAGTTTTATTCAAATTATTTTTCTCCAAAAATAAAATATATGGAAAATAGGGTAACATGATTCCCTACATTAGAAAATTGGAGAGAAATAAATTCGAAATCATTTTGGTATTTTTAAAATGATTTTTATTGGATTTTATTAAGGCAGCAACACTGTTTGATTTATTAAAATTTGTGTGGATTTTATTTGACTTTACAAAAATGTTCACGTTGTAGGAAATCTTTTTCTGAAAATTTTGATATATTATATGCCTATATAATATTTTATTTTGTTTTTTTATTATTTTTGTTTCTCTGTTTCTTTAAAAAAATCCCTCCGCCGAACTGGGCCGGCCCAGCTCTTGCCAGGCCAAGGCCCAGCTCCGCGCACCGCCGTCGTCCCCGTGCGGGACTCCTCCCCGAGTCCGAGCCGCCGCCGCAGCTCGCCGTGGCCGCCCCGGCCTCCTCCTTCCCCCTCCTCCACGCCACCTCCTCGCCCCCCTCTTAAAAGGCGCCGCCCCGGCCCCCTCTCTCCTCTCTCTCCTCGCCACCGCCGCATCTCGCCGCAACAGCCGCGCCCACCGCCGCCGCTCCCGCCGCCGCCGCTGCTCCGCCCGCAACGCTGCCCTGCGCCGCCCACGACGCCTCCCGCCGTCGTCGCCTTGCCCCACCGCCTACAGCGCCGCCCGCGCCGCGCAGCCCCGCCGCCGACCTCGCCGGAAAATGCCGCCGTCGCCAGATCCGCCGCCGGTTTACTCCGCCTCGAACCGGTATAACCGCCGCCCCGGTTTTTCTCGGTTTTCTTTGTTTAGTTCGGTTTTTCTTAAAAAAACCTAGACCAGATCTGTTTTTTTAGGTTTTATTAAACAGCGAACGTCCACTGTTTAGATCCTATAAACGAACGTTCGCTATTTAAATTTTTTCTTTTTCTGTTTATTTTACACCAGGGACCTATTTGTAATAAGTTTTCTTATCAATTAGTCCCTGCTTTTCAAACAACCACATCTTTTTACTCGTTTGTCCAAATCCAACGAAACCAACGCCCACGCCTTCGTTATAATCCCCTCTATCCAGTAAAACAACTTAAACATGTTTTTGAAAGTTTTAAAATTTGAATTCAAACAGATTTGTATTCAAACTTCTTTTGTTCATAACTTAAGTTCCGTAACTCCGTTTGAGTTGATTCTTTTTGCAAACCGAAGCTCTTGACCCAAACTTTCTGATAAGGCCAAATTCACCTAATTTTGGTACTGTTAGAAATTGTTTTATGTTGCAAGAGTTATTTGCTTGGTTTTGAAGTTTTCCGAATTGTTTTCCTCGTTCTTTCTGATCTTTTGAGTGATTGCTTATGTGTGGTTACCATTGCTTGCTTACGATAGATTGACCGGAGTGTGACGAGTAGATCTATCCAGAGTATTGAGTGTGAATCATCTTCATCAACATTGCAGGCAAGTTCACACTTTGATCATACCTCTTTACTACCCAGTTTTATTGCATTAGATCAACCCTTAAACATTGCATGATTAGGATCTAATTAAATTGTGGGTTTTGGGAAGTAGATGAGGTAGTACCTATTGCCCTGTTTATTATCAAACCTTTGGGAGTTACTTCTACGTTTGCTTATATTGCCATGCTATGCTCGTAGACGTGGATTGGTTTTTGAGAGATATTCATGACAGATGTGAGATTGTTAATAATGGTTTACCTAAGGTGGCAACTAAAACTCACATCTGGGTGGATTGAGGCACCTGGAGAACCCAGTATTGTCTGTTTGTATAAGGACCGCCACCCAGGCTCAAAGGGATCATAAGATTATTCATGCTAGAAACTTCCGTGTGCAGCCACAAGCTATTATGGGCTCTAGCATAGTTGATTAAGTCGTGTGAACTCTTACAGTGGTAGACTAGCAAATGTAGGGGATGTAGGTGTACCGGTCTACCCATCGTAAGGTGCTAACGCTTCTGAAAGACTGTGTCTCGGTCATCCGTTTCTCAAACACCTTGTAGTGCGAGAAATCCAACGGAGGAGATCGAGTCTTGTGGGGAAAAGTGCACAAACCTCTGCAGAGTGTACAAACTAATCATGATTAGCCGTGTCCCCGGTTATGGACATCTTGAGTATCTAGTTCTTGGATTATCCCGTTGATCTCATCATGTTACTTTAATTAATATTGTTGGGTTAATGATGATACTTAATTGGGATTGAGATGCTGTCAACCATCTCAATGTTTCACAACCACCATGATAGTTAAATAAAATTTATTCCTTTGAAGTAGGGAAAAATTGGCTTTTCGCAAAAACATTATAACCATAGAGCTTTTCCACCAGCCATATATGCATGTAGTGATAGCCTTTGTTCATCATTTCTCTATGGTGTGAATTTGCCAGCATATTCCATGTGCTGACCCGTTTTTGGGCTGCAAAGTTTCATGTTGCAGGATTCTTACGACGTGTAAGTGATACGTTAGGGTTACGATTTCTACACTCAACTTTGTCGTTGGTGTCGATGGGAATCCACAACCTTGTTACTTCCGCTATTTGGATTGAGGTAATAGTATTTACGTTATTTTATACATGTGATTTACCTCTGTTATAAGTCCTCGAGTACTGTGTGTGTTAGCATACCGATCCAGGGATGACACTTAAGCACAGAGACTTGATCCATTTGGGTCGGGTCGCTACACACTCTCCCCTCTCGTTGCTATGCATCACCATGATCTTGCGTGTGCGTAGGAAATTTTTTGAAATTACTACGTGCCCCATCAAAGGGAGCCAACAACGGCGGGCAAATTTGAAGGGGGACAGCTAGTACAAGCTATCCTGACAAAAGTGGTCTTCGCCTGCGAAAAGCTCTGGTGGTGACGCCATCTTGGGCTCCACGATGACCTCCGTCCTGCCGTCCTTCTGGTCTTGGTGTCGTTGCACCGATATGGCAACCTTTGCCTGATGCCTCGGTACTCCTCGCCTGCGCTGGCCTCGATCGTCATGGCTCACGTCACGAGAGCCTCGTGAGGTTTACCCTGCCTTGATATCTCCGCTCCTCGTGAGCCTGCCTGGCTAGGCCACTCCTGAGGAGATCTTGCGTCGTCCGCCTCGCAAAGCTTGGCCCCTCGCAAGGGTCTTGAATGCTTTGTTGATGAAGATGGGTCATACGGCCCGCTGACTTAGCCACGCGGTGGGCCACAAGCAGGCAAGTCTGGGGACCCCCGTTCCCAGAACGCCGACAGTAGGGCTATTACTTCCTCCGTGAAGGGCCTGAACTCGTAAAACTCGTGTGTACAACTTCGCCATAGCTAGGATCTTGCCTCCTCATACCTACCCCCCATTCTACTGTCAGTCTTAGATCCATGACAGCAGCTCCTTGGAGGTGGAGGACGGGGTGGCTGAACCGGTGGGACGACCAGATCGACAACGGATCCTCATCCGGTACGGTGGATGAGGGATGCCGAGGTGTTGCTGTGGACGACGTCGTCAGGGAAGAGGCTCCGACTGGGTGGCGAACGGAGGATGGTGTGGGGCTTCGCGGGTTTTCCCGGCCTCGATGTACGAATGGGTGGGCGGATGGGATGGGAGTGAGGAACCATGGCTTAGGGACGTGCTTGTCCGAAATGTGGGGTAAGTTACAAAAGTACCCCCACCGATTTGAGGCGGTTCTTTCGGTTCAGGGGTATCACGGGCATTTCGCGTGTCGGGATTTCACAGAAGGTGGGAGTTTTTGTGCGCGTTGTAATTTTGGAATAGCAAGGCGCGGGTTGAGATGGAGGGAGTTGTCGGAGCCCAACGAGACAAAGATTTATCTTAAATATTTCGGGCTAACAAGGCGCGGGTTGAAGAGGCGGGAGTTCGCAGCATGATAGACAGAGATGCTAGCTTGAAATTTCGGCATAACAAGGCGCGTCTTGAAATTTCGGGAGAACAAGCTTAATGTGTACCAAAAAAAGACAATTTAGACTAGTATGATATACTACGTACAATGTGTTTAACACGCACAACACACACACAGACACCATTTAGACTAGTAAGGTACACGTGCATTGCACGCATGAGATTTGGCAACCAAATTATGAATAAATACCACATTATAGCATGTAAGCTTTGAGTCATATATGCATGATGTAGATGTTCGTTTAATTCTTATAGTTCATTTCATTCAAAATCATCTAGTTTTTATAAGAAAGCTAATCTATTTTAGGATTCATCGAATTGTGTGGTGTAAGGCATAAAGTAAAAAACAAATCATGTAGAAAAACATTTGGGCAATTCTGATATGGAAGATTCTAGAACAAAGAAGAAGTGTTGGTGTTTTGAGGTTTGTGCATTATGCTTAAGTTCAACCATAGAGTCTTCTAGATTGTACATGTGGCAAAATCTGGTGGAATCTAGATGATATCCAACGGCCAGTAGTGCTCAAATTTGCCAGCTGCACCATCGGATTGGCCTCATCCAACGACCATCTTTCAAAGTTAAAGTTATCCGCACACTATATGAAAAATATATAATATAATATATATAGGGGTATAGATATAGATATGTGATGCGAAAGCCACCCATCATCTCCAATTAGAATAGTGTGTCCATGCACGGATGCAATGTGGCCAAACGATGTCTGCCATCGGTATCTCAAATTCAAACAGTCTGACCTTGTTCAATGTGTATACATTACAACATGCTCGTTTCCAAACCACACCGCGCAGATCTCCGTTATATTCATGCATGCATGGGTTTCAAACATCATGATCTCTTATTCAAATATTTGAATTCAACTTTACATTGATTATGACCTCACCTAGTCATTTACACCCACACATTGGTCTTCCCTTTATAATTGTACCACTAACTTTCTCTCGTGCATGCATGCACACACACTACCAGTCGGCATTATCCATCACACACATGCAATCTTTTTCTTCAGGTCGGTCTCCCGTGAAGGCACACACACACATCCCCCTCTCCATCATATCAGGCATTGTTTATCTCTCACGTGCATGCGCAACGATCAATGTTCCTCTATGTGTGTGTGTATATAGCTAGGTCTTTCATAGTTTTCCACATAAACCGATCAATCTATATATGTAGTGACGTCTCGCCCTCTTTCCCACGTCCACATCGATCAATCTATACCTCTCTATATAGGATTACATATATAGCTAATACACCCACATTAATTATATATCCAACGCCCCCCTCTCATCATCCATGCCTTCCGCTTCATCTCTCAGACGCGCGCACAATGGCGAAGACAAGGGGTAGCAAGGGCCCTCCCCCCCTAACATCACTATATATCGAGGCTAATATGAATGTGATCATTGGACAATTGCTGGTAAAAATGGTTTAAGTTGATGAATTGGCCCTCCTCGTAAAGGATTAGCAATGCTTGGCCCCCTAGCTCATGGGACATTTTTCATGGCTCCGCCACTGCGCGCAACAGCGCACGTTCTCGCCCCCTCTCTCTAAATATCGATCTCGCAGTTGTGCACTCCTTCATTTTCTCCCTCCACTCGGCCCCTCGCACCATCTTCTAGCCCCCCACCGGATTTTGCCACATGTACAATCCAGCAGACTCCATGGTTGAACTTAAGCATAATGCACAAATCTCAAAACAACAGTGGTTCTCCTTTGTTCTAGAATCTTCCGTATCATAACTGCCCAAACTTTTTTTCTAGTTGAATTGCCATTATTTGTTTTTACTTTATGCTTTACAACGCACAATTCCATGAATCATAAAATAGATTAAGGGCTTCTTTGATTCAAAGGATTCTCGAAGGAATTTTGGAGGATTCTAATCCTTAGGAATTTTTCCTATCTTGGTTGTTTGATTCGTAGGATTGTAAACCATAGGAATTTTTCCATATGATTCATTTGCACTAGATTTCACAGGAAACATCCCATCCACTCAAACCTCTTTGAAAGAATTCTGCATTTTTCTATGCACAATCAAACACTCGTACCATCCTGTAGGATTCAAGACGACATTCCACTCTAATCCCATGTTCTTCCTATTCCCGCGTTTTGGAAATCCTATGAATCAAAGAGGCCCTAGGTTTTTTATAAAAACTAATTGATTTTGAATGAGATGAACTATAAGAATTAAATGAAGGTCTACATCGGGCATATATGACTCAGAGCTTACATGCTATAGTGTGGTATTTATTCATAATTTGGTTGCAAAATCTAACGCGTGCAATGCACGTGTACCTTACTAGTACTTCGAGTATGTGCAAAACACAATGGCACGCTACACAGTGTCTCTCTTACAGTTCATGAAGCCACGTGGCACATGTGGAGGCGTTGTCGCGACATCCTTGTGTGGATTGATCACAGTGACGTGGTGCTGGTTCCAGAAGAATGTACTCGTCCTCCCTGAGCCGCACTGGTGGTACATGCACGAGGCGAAGATGTGCACGCACGCCACGCACGCACTCATTCCCTCGCATGCACACGTGGGTACACGGGCAGACGCAATTTTGTACCAAGATCCACCCCATGTGATAATTTGACGCGTGTAAAGTCCTTCACTTCATTGACGGTCAATTAATACAGCGCATGCAAATTGAGTGGGCGTGAGGGCGGAAGAAAGACATTACTACTCCACTGCGCGCATGCGAGTAGTTAAATCATGGGTTGCTAGTAGTACTTCCATTGGTCTCCTTCATATTTTATGCCAATTTTTGACAGTAACATAATATTTACGCATCTGAGCAGTGTAGTCTACTTGAAATTTATGTTCCACTAAACTCATCGGGAGCCATTTCAGGCCTCGAAACCAAAAACCATCAATTAATCTTTACCTTGTTCCCATCACATTCGAAAGTACTAGTGCTACAATTAAGTGCAAGCCTGCTCACACCTACCAATACATACCAAACCTGAACGTGTTCCCACTATGCAGGAGTAGGTTATAAAAAGGAAAACTACCTAATCGAAAATTACTCTACCTTCCTCCTCATAAGTCCTCCTTCTTCGTCCATCCTTGCCATGGCTGGTGTGCTGAGCTCTAGGTCGAGAACTACTCGTAACAAGGGAGCAGAAACCAAGGCTGCGGAAAAAAAAGAGGGCTCGCCGCCACACAGAGACCTCGAAAGATCTCTCACAGGCAGGCGATGGCTCCCAGGAGCGCCCTAGACGTGGAGGCGAACATGCCGAGCTGGCGGCGCAGGAGTCGTTATCCCTCGACGGCATGCCCGGTCATCTCAATAAGCACCTCAATAAGTAGAAGGAGTTCATCCACGGCTTGGTGGAGCTGCTGAAGGAGAGCCTCGACGACATGCCCGCTGAGCTCAATGAGCAGGGGGAGTTGACCGCCGGCTTGGTGATGCTGCTGAAGAAGAGCATTGCCTCGGAGAAGAACGCGACCGGCGAAATCCTGCAACTTCAGGAGGACAAGGTGAAGCTCTGCCACGAGCTCGACCTGCTGAAGGAGGAGAACGCCGGCTGGAAGAAGCTGCATGAGAATAGTAGTTCCTCGATGAAGATGTTGCAGGCCCTCGTCATGGAACAGAAGGAGGAGTTGGCGAAGCTCCACATCGAGCACCCGGCTGCTGTCAAGGTACGTAATGCGGCCGTGGAACAGATGATGAAGGCTCACGTCGAGAAATCCCGCGTCATGGACACAATGATGAAGATGGCAGAGGAGACGCACAAGGAGATGGAGGTCGTGGAGGCGATGAAGAAGCAGTTACGACTCCGCGGCCAGCAACCCTTCATGTAGTGAGAGCAGCGCCCCAGACTTGTGTGTGCGTCTTCCTTCTTTTTGGGGGGTGATAATCCTCCTTCTTCTTTTGCTCTTGTGTTTCTTATTTTGCTTCGGGTGTTTCGCCGCACGTGTCACCTTCTCTGCGAGGCATGAATACAACAATGCTAAAAATGAGATGACTAGCAAATTAGATCATTCTTTATCGCCAATAGAACAATGCCTCTTGCTAGTAATATAGTCATAAGAGTAGAGAGTAGAGGATATGGCATTGGGCTGCCGTGTTTCGTGCTCCTCCGTCGTACTCCAGTGGAAAACTTGAGTATACCGCATGGTTCTTTGCTCCTCCTCAGGTCGTCGGCACATTTATACAAGCAGTCAAATCACAAGGCCCCACCTTCTAGCAGTAATGAGCCGTCAAATCACAAAGGCCCTCGCCTCTCGTGAAAAGGACCAAGGTAGACTGCCCCGCCCTCTAGCCTTTTAAAAAATGTATACATTTGTACATTAGTAGTATCGATGGATTGCGCCATGGAGCAAAACTAACAAGATGTAATTAAAGAAAAAAGGTGGTACATATAGAGAGCGCTCGTCACCAAATTATGCATATACTATATGACACTACCCACTATGAAGGTACTAGTAACATAGACTAGTAACTAGTCTATGCTACTCACCACTATGACCAGCCAAAGTCGAGGCGCGGATACCAACAAGGGCCTGGTTGTCTCTATACTTGGACAACTCACCCGACTGCATGCGCACCAGGCAGACGAAGCTCGTGTCGTGTTGGTGCCGTGTGCGGCCCGCACATTAACCAAAACCTCACGCCTCCATCTTAGCCTCCGCGTTTTAAACTTCTCAATATCAAGGCCAAGGAGCAACGTGAAACCTATGATAGAGCCAATCGGATGGTTGAGAACACTACAATTCGTAGCTACAAATGCGTGTGTGAGAGAGGACGAGTGCGTGCGTGCACCTCTTCTTAGAGTACAACTGTATGTGGGTGGCATCGACCGAGGGAGCAGTGATGGTGCGTGCGAGAAGTCCCGAGAGATAGGTGTAATGCGTCTGAAAAAAAGACTAGTCTATAGCTCGCCACGAGGTTATTCCTATCGAACGCCAAGCGTAAGATATGTATCCGACGGTGCCAGTTTTTGCACGTACACAGTAGTAGAAAAAGAACTAGTACCATGACATATGGTACACCACGCCCGAGAAAACGTGCCGATGTTACGCCATCCAGAATAGTGCCGCACTTCGAAACTAGAACCGTCAATAAATTTTGAGCGCGTCTCGTCACATTCCAAATTACTACTACTACCCCGCTATATTTAATTGCAAACCTGTTCACACCGATCACAACCTAAATGGTTTCCCACTTAGGAGCGTATTAGTAGTACTCGGTTATAAATACTACTATGCTAAGATGACTGCACATTCCTCCTCAACTCCTCATCACAAAAAACAATCAAGTCAATCAAGCCATAGCCAGCGTGAGTTCTGGGTCGAGAGATTTCCACCAGGGAGAGGTGAGCATGGAAGAGGAAGCACGAGAGATGTCCCGCCTCGCCACGAAAGCAGCCGACATGTCCAGCCGCGCAGCAGTAGCAGCACAGAGGTCCTGCCGCACTGCCGAAGCATCACGGAGGTCCCGCCGCGCCGTCGATGTAGCAGACTGGTCCGGCCACTCCGCGGAAGCAGCAGAGATGTCCCGCCGCGCCGCCGAAGCAGCAGGGAGGTCCCGCCGCGCCGCGATGGCCTGGGAAAATTTCTTGTGGGCAGGCGAGGACTCTTACAGGCGCATGCATGCGATAGTCCATAGCCAGATGGATCAGATCTCCGGCTGGGCGAGGATGCAGGACGAGGCTACCGGCGTCGTCCGGCAACTAGGGGAGGGCAATGCGAAGCTCCGGGGCGAGCGCGACCTGCTGAGGGCGAAGATCGCCGGAAGGGCGAAGCAGGAGGAGGAGACCGCTGCCTTGTTGCAGAGGACGGGCGTCATCATCAAGAAACTTATGGACGAGAATGCCATGCTCCGCATCGAGCGCAATAGGCTGGTGGAGGAATCAATGGATGCTGCCAAGCAGCGTATTAAGGACATGAAACTGATGAAAGAGATCATCGCCCACCGCGAGAACTAGTCTCCGCGACCTGCAGCGCATAAAGAAAGTAGAGATCAGCGAGCCAGATCGTTGTATGCGTCGTCCTTATATATATTCATCAGTCTTGCTATAAGTCGCAGTAGATGCTATATAGGTCCATCGGATCTTACATCAAGATCCGTGCAAAATTTTCTTTTCAGATTTTCTTTTTTCTCTCTTAAATCTCAGTCGACTGAGACATTGCCACGCCATTAAATAGAGGCTCGGGCACCATTAATGGAGACCTTGGGAGAGAGGTGGATGGCAGATGGAGGTCAAAGGGCTCTCCTCCCGATAAGCACGCGCAGGGGTCTGATCGCACGCCTCCCGTACTCAAATAGCTACCCTGCACAACGCCTCCTAGCTAATAAAAAAAGGGGACGCGTGGCGGCACGTAAATGGTAAATAGAAAGCCCACAGTTTCAATAATACTTGTGTTTCCGATTGTAACGTGACAACACTTGTTCCAAAATGACTTTGTTGATTGTTAATGTGTGCGCCTTCACAAATCGGACAGCAAAATTAGCACAACATGTTGGTGCCATGTCATGGCACCAAGCCAAGTTTCATGATTTTCATGCGTGTTTCGGATTTACAGGAATTAAAAACCAAGTTTCTCAATGTTTCCAGCCGAGCCATGACGCCCAGATGTTTGAGTTTCATTCCCATTTCTGGCATGGGACCTAGAAATTTACCCGAGGACACACATGTGATTTTTCAACTAGCTTTGGTGCACTGGAGCATGTGCTTGTATTTAAAATTTGAATTATGCACACAAAGGTGACACGTTCCCTCTCAGAACCACGAGCCTTCTTGAGAGAATCTCCAGTTTGCAAGAAACTTATACCAAAACTTGTTCCTATTCTGCAATTTTTTTTACCACAACATGGTAGTACCATGACATGACACCATGCCAAGTTTCATGATTTTCAGGCGTGTTTTGGATTTACAAGAATTTTAAAACCAAGCTTCTCAATGTTCTCGGCCGAACCACGATGCCCAGATGTTTGAATTTCGTTCCCATTTCTTGCATGGGACCTAGAAATTCACCCGAGGACACACATGTGATTTTTCAGTCAACTTTGGTGCACGGGAGCATGTGCTTGTAGTTCAAATTTGAATTATGCACATTAAATGACCAGAAACTCAATTAATGTATAAAAAAGGCCAAACGAACCCAGAATAATTCAAAAGTTAATGGTGTCTAGCACAACACACCCCTCAAATAAAACTAAGCGCCCTGGAATTCTTTGAAAAAACTAAGCACCCTGAAATTATTTGACAACTAAACTACTGGCTATATGATGTTGGCCATATATATTGTACGTATATAATGTCAAGAAACGAGTGGTAGTACTATACCAACTAAAAGATGAAATGTACGAAATATAACGAGAAGAAACATAACATAGTTCTGCTGGGGGCTCAGCACAACACACCCCTCAAATAAAACTAAGCACACCAGAAATTAAACTAAGCAACTAATCCGGTAGACACTGCATTAGAACCAGCATGAGCAACGACACTGGCACCTTACTCGGAGTCCTCGTCCACGTCCTCGACTTCGTCCTTGTTCCTCTTCCTCTTGGGCGATACTTCTTTCCTTGAACCACACACTTGGCTCTTGCTCTTCATCCAACCCTTGTAGATATTGAAACAAAGGTAGCCATCCATTGCAGCTTAGTAGATGTGGTCTATATCTAGTACAGTCCACTGCCATGCACGATGAAATGTGTGCGGAGGTTTCTTCAGTTCACCGTACGAAGGATGAACCATGGCTCTTGCCAGGGTCAGCATTGAAGGCTGATCAAGGAAGGGCACCAGCCCTTCCTTCTGGAGGTCGAAGGGGTCGCCTACAACAAGGCCTATCCGACCCAGGATTTCCTTGTCGTTCCTAAAGTCTACATTAACGAATTTGACTCAGCCGCCCTTGAGGAACTTCTTAAATTCCTCGCACTCAACGTCGGCATGGCATATGTGGTAGACCAAGCATAAGTTATGCACGCAAACCTGGATCACGGCGGGCTTCTTCTTCTCTGCCTCCTTTAGTTTCTTCTCGCTTCCCAGGACTGTGGTGTACTCAACATCTAGCCCAGCACCCACTCATCATTTGAGTTTTCGAACATGCGTTTGAAGCGAGCAAGGCATTCTTTCACCGTTGCGGAAGAACGGGTGTAGATGATGTCGAACTCATCGCCGGTGATGGTTCTAACCTTGTACTCACCGCCGATCATGGAGATTTGGGACGCCATGGATTTGGGAAAAGGGTTAGGATTAGTGGAACTGCCGTAATGTGAAAGGACGGGACGATTAGGAGCGGTTTATCGATTGTAAAAATGTCGAGTGGGGAGCGCGTGCGAATGGCAGGGTAGTGGCTTGCCTGGTGGATAAATGGATTCATGCACAGTACTATGGGGGCCCAATTAGATGTCTTGTCTACTCGACGCCCAATTAAATGGCTTTCGATGTCATGTCAAGCGTCGGGAAAATTACAGGTGATACGAAGCTTTCCATTCTCCCATGATACGGGCTTCCGAGAGCCCTTGGATCTGAGATCGAATGGTTGCATGGCGTGATTCTAGACCTATGGGTGAATATCCTATCCTGGAAGGTTATTCTGCAAATTTTCAGCAACTTAGCATGCGACCGTTCGATCTCAGATCGAAGGGCTGCCAGCAGCCCGTATCATGGTCGCGCCTACCACGACCGTCGCCTCGCTCGCGTGGTCGCGCCCTTGGAGATTTAACACGGTGCGTTAGGCTATCTGATGTTGGCATATCATACATAGTCATTACTTAGTCACTCATACAATAAGGTTGGCTATAAGGTTGGCTATAAGAGTATTTTTTGTTTACTTCTCTCTATCTCTTTCTTCATAGTATTTATTGCATTTGCCAAGGAGTGACCTCTTCCAATGAAATGGTGCTTAGATGAGGTGCTATGGGCATTAAATGGCTTAGCAACTCAAGTCCCCAATGCATAGGTGCTTAGTTTTTTGTTGCTAAGTTTGCTTCATCTAGGTACACGCGCTTATCACCGTTTCTTCCTGGGGTCACCAAACTAGTCTCTCTCTTCTTAATTAACTTGCCACATCAGACTTTATGCCTATGTGGCAGGCTTAGCACCTGTAGGATCAAGTACAATATTGGGCTATAAGCCCGCTTTACATGGCATTTTTGCATATGTGGGGGAAAGCGGCAAGGAAAAAGTGGAGGAGCTGGCTCTCAAGCAAGAGCCAGCCTCTACATGGTGGAGCATCGGGAGAGGCACCTGTATGGAGGTGGCCAGGAATTGGGACTCAAGCCGGTCGTAGCGCCGTAGTTAAAATGATAATGGCAAGTCAAATCACCGGGCCCCACCTGTCCAGCAGTAACTCACTGTCAAATCACACAACCCTACCTTTGCAGCAGCCTACTCCCTCATCTTCTCACGTCTCTGTCGAACCGACTAGGCGGAACTGCCCCGCCTACCGTGCGGGAAAATCCCCGCCCTTGACTTTTAAATAGTACAGTATACTAATTTTGTATCCATGGATTGCGCCATGGAGCAAAGCCTCAAGAAAACGGCGGTACACATGTACGGAGTATACAGCACGCCCGTCGCGTTCGCATCGCACCCCAGACGGTCGGTCGGTCTGGCACGCCGCTCTCCGAATGGAACGCGCGTCATATTGCATTTGCACACACATGTGGGACCGCAATTGAGAACCGGCCATAGGCACACTCCCGGCCCCGCAAGTCGGGTGAGTTAATAGAAGTACATACGTTGGTACCTGGACGATCCCTGCAAGACACGGAAGATCAGTTCGTCCCTGCAAGACACGCCTGGATTGGCTATCATCTACATATCGTGCAGGCTGTGTTGTACAGGGCTGTAGTTCTGGTGAGAAATCTAAAAAAAGGTTTCTTGTCATCTCGCAAAATTAGGTGTAAGGTGCTTCGGATCACTGCAAGGGTTAAACATGCACGAAGACTACGCGGCTGCCATCTAGGTCAAGCCGGCTATGTTAATTAGGACATCTATCGACGGACCCCTTTTCTACGAGTTTATCTTTAATTTGAGCTTTGATCCTCGTCTAGTTTGTCCGTCGGGATTCATCTTGTCTCCTTTTGGCCGTGAGGTTGTGATTTCTTGTCATGTGGCATTTTTTCGTGTTATATGTCATAATCCGGTGCTTCAGATCAAAATGACGACAATTGCGCCTCCGAGGCACGTGCATGAAGACTTCTCGACACTCATTACCGAGGTCAAGCCGGCTCCGGCCGGTAGACAAAAGAAAACTAGTACTCCACTATATAGGCAGGAGCCTCCGCGCTTGCTTGCTAGTGTTGCTCTCTTCACACTGTCTCGTCCTCTCCAGATCTAAACACGACAGCGGTGGCCACACTCTCTCTCTCTCTACTCACCGCTGGTCACAGATCCAGCCGGATCCTCTCCGCCTTGGAAGGTGAGAAGGTGCAACATTTATGCGGTCGTCCTCGGCGATGGCTCTTACCCACTGCCGACGCGTCCCGATCAGCATGCCTTGTCGTTCTCTACCAAGCATCGCTGGCGAGGGAGGGCCTCCCACCCCTTCTTCCTCGCTGCCGTAGTGTGGGCAGATCCGGCCTCCCGCCGCCCACCTAGCGACATCCCGGCGACCCTCAGGCATAACTTCCTTCGAAACCGGCCTTGCTCTACTTCCCGAGCTCCTGACATCGCTGCATTTGTATCTTTTACTATTTCTCACGCCCCCTCGTGTAGATAGGATCGATCGGTTGTTCGAAAACCACCTAATTTTTTACTGTTAAGAGGTAAAACTAGTTCATGCACTCGAATCTAGTAGTACTTGGTTCAAACAAGGAAGAAAGGGGGTGGGGTGGGGGAAGATTTGTTACCTGAATCTAGGACTTTGTCGAAATTGGAAATAATGGGGGCGAAAAGTAGCAGAGACTGACTATCCAACTGGTCTCTAGGTCTAATAGGGAAATAAAGGGAACGCAGTACAAACTCAATATAAACCCGATCTATTGGTTGAAAAAGGAAAGAAAGTGGGGACTGGGGGACAAGTCAATAGAGTAAGTCCAGCACTAGATTTGCTAGCCTCACACAGTATAAGGTGGCTATATACCGAACAAAAATGGGACCAACCCAGATATCCTCTTCTGATGTTTGTTGCCCCGAGCCGCTCTTATGTAATGCCACTGGTAAAATGTCGCAGTCGCACTGTTAAAAGTAAGGACACGTTGAACCAATGTTGTTTTCAATGTAATGCCTCCAGTAATATGAATCAATGGCACTTTTTTTCATGTCCTGCTAAATTTCCCATTAAGATAAGTTGCTTCTTTTCGTTCGAGATGCAACTGTCCTGGTCCGCCTACTCTCCAGGAGCTTCACGACCAACCTTGATGTTGCTCAATTTTATTGCAACTAATGAAGAAGAAGCTCTGTGGGTTTCGTTTTCTGATGGAAATGGAACCGGGGCTGGAGCCCTTTTCTTAAAAAAAGAAGAAGTAGCTGCTAGCTCATGGGACATTGCTTCATTTTAGGTGAACTGCACCAAAAGGTCCCATGAATTGAATCATCCATGTTGGTGACTGGTGTCATCCCTTCTACGATGGCGTTGACTGCAGATATGGTTCCCATCACGAGGTATGTTCCTTTTTGGTCTGACCGTTTGCCAAAGATCCTGCATGTTGATCCTGCTCTTGTGCTACTGTTTTGGCAATGCCATGATAAAGCAGTAATGTTATTATTTTGCACCTTAATCTAGTGGCACTATTAATTTGAGGCAATGTTTTGGCACCGCTAGTGCCACTGTTTTTTTTTATATATCGAAAGAGGGGGTTCCCTCTGATTTCATTAAATAAACCCAACCATAGAGAACCATTATCCGACAACATCTCAGTGTAAACGGGCAGTTATGCAACTACTACTAGAACGGACTGAGTACTAGCAGGAGACAAGTTCGCCACATAAGCTAGGCAGGTAGGGGGACGCAACACTAGCTCGACCAAGTGTGGATTACAACCCAAATGCTACCACATAAACATCAGGGGGAAGATAGGGACTGAAAGAGCCAGCTTCAGCATCCCAGTCTAAGCACCCCCGGCCTTCATCCTTGCGACGCACGGTACACCTCGTTTGCCACCTGCTCGACCCTAGTGTCACTGATAAAATGAAGTAATAATACAGTTAAAATAGAGCGAGTGTCCTCTCTATCATTTCATTTCCAATGTAGATAAAGAAAGTGCTTCTCTTTGTTAATGTATGGTTCGTCAACTAGTCCCAGTGTTAATGTTTAAGCATTTCTGCAAACTAGGGTGCTTAATTTTAGTTGATCTGCACAAAAATAGAGATTTGAATGTCTCAAGGCCCCTCCTTGTACTACCGCTGTACACTGATGTTCATCACTGGCAGAAGGTGTATCGGGGAGACTTGGGTCGATTTCCAGTATGATGTAATATTTTCTTCTGTTTATTAGTGTATGATTCATCAACTAGTGCCACTATAATGTAATCTCGCCTTTTCATTATCTGTGCAAACAGGGTTATTCAGCTGCATTTTGGTGGAACTGCACAAATGTACGGATGGAACCGGCATATATGCAGAGTGTGAGGTGCCAAGTAAAAATTACTGACACCAACCCTGCTCCATCTAAGCATTGGCATCCACCACCATCAGTGGGATGTGTGGCGCTCACTGTGGACGGATCTTTCTCGGCAGCAAATCCTCTAACCAAATACTAGTAGCTTAGACTTTAAAAAAATACTAGTAGCTTATATTGGCAGTTTTCTAGGGGTGTACTCTTTTCTGAAAGAAGCACCAATCTATTTTTCTTTATTTGTACACAGTGTCACAACTTTGACCCAAAGGTTCAGAGCTATTTTAGGGTGATTGGCGTAGTACTCAGAGACTGATTGTAAGCATGATTTTTATTAGTTGTCACACTGATTGTAAGCGTGAGCAGATGGAAGATTAGGTTAGTGTGAAGCTTACCTTAAACCCTACCGACGCCGTTGAAACAAGGCGAGCGTCGAGGGAACCGTGGAGAACGGTGGGGAAGCGACGTCGCGCCATCCGGCCTCCTCTTCCGGTGGGAGAACGAATACTCCTGTGGCTCCGGCCGGCTCTGCACCCTCACGAACGGCACACCGTACTTGATCGATTCGTTATCCTCTGGGTGCTCGACCTTCGACCTATACGCCCACCACCTCCGCCTGACTTTCTCCTCGGGCGAATCTGTCTGCTCCATCGCCCAGAGGAGATACTCGATGAACTCGAAGGGCTGCAGCGTGACTGCCACCGAGGAGTACATCGCCGCCCTCATCGCCGTCGTCTTGCTCTTTCGCATACATTGCCACATGGCCCTCGCCGTCCTCGAAATCTCCCACTCATTGTCAAACCAAGTAAGGATCTCCTTCAACCTGGCTAACTTTGCCTGGTCACCGCCGGCAATCTGCCTGATTCGCTGCTGCATCCCCTCCATAGATGTCCTTCTGAGTGGTCCGGTGCTAGCTTTGGAAGATGGGAGGAGATATAGTGGTCTTGCAATAGAGAAGACGGAGAGGCGAGACGGTGGTTTTGGAATGGAGATGATGGAGAGCAGAGGGGTGGTTTTGAAATGGGGAAGAGGGAGAGGCGAGATGGTGGTTTTGGAATGGAGATGATGGAGAGGAGAGGTTCCCCTGCCTTTCGGTCGCTAACAGGTGGGCCCCGCACTTGGTGGGACGCATGTGTCAGTGTCTCAATGGCAGGATGGGCTCATCTGGGGATCCTCGTCCGAGGAGAGAGGAGGTGGTTTTGCAATGGAGAAGAGGGAGAGGCGAGACGGTGGTTTTGGAATGGAGATGATGGAGAGGAGAGGAGGTGTTTTTGCAATGGAGAAGAGGGAGAGGAGCGTGCGGTAGCGATTTAGGATTGGACGAGAGGGCCGGCGCGCTGTGACTGGATCAAAATCAAAATCAATTTACCCTTCAATTAAGAAAGCGACCCGACATTAACTAGTCTCCCTTTTATTCTGGGTCATAATTGACCATGATTTTCGCAAATAAAATATATGTTATACGTTGCAAAAATAATATAATTTGAAAGTACATTCAGATACGAACCAATCGATACAATTTTTGGTGACATGCATTCACATTTTGCTTTTCAAATACAGTACGTGGTCAAACTTTGACCCAAAATACACAAAACAAAGAAAATACTTCCAAGACCAGCGCCGCTCTTCCGCTCTTCTCCTCTTAAACCACCGCCGCTCCTCTCCTGTTCCAATCTAAATCTAGCGCCGCTCCTCTCCTCTTCCAATTCAAAACCACCGCCCCTCCTCTCCTGTTCCAATCCAAAACCAGCATCTCTCCTCTCCCGTTCTAAACCAAAACCAGTGCTGCTCCTCTCCTCTTCCATTCAAAAACCACCGCAGCGAGCGAAGGTGTTGTGGAGAAGTAAATCGATGGAGGAGTACAACCGATACGTGAGGATTGCAGACGGCGACCCTGTGAAGCTAGCTAGGATGTTGGAGATATAGTCTTGGTTTGACAACAAGGACCAACTAGCGGCGACGGCGACATCCATGGCCAAATATCTGCAACAGAGCGAAAAGGCGGCGATACTCCCGGAGGGAGTCGCGCGGGAGTACATAGAGCTGCTCCTATGGGCCATGGAGCAAACAGATTCACCGAATCCGATCGTGAGGGAGCGGTGGTGGGAGCATCGATCCCAGATGGAGCATCCACCAGAGATTGAAGGATCGAGCATCTACAGGGTGCCGTTTGTGAGGGTGTCGTGCCAGAGCGAGCCGGTGGAGTCTTCGTCGACCGTACGCAACTGCAAGAGGGGGAAAACAGTTGGCCCGACGATGCTTCCCCGCCATCCTCTCCCTCGCCGTTCACATCGTCTCACGGGGCGGCTGTCTGCCGCCAAGGAATAGGAGGGATTGCCCCCCCCCCCAGACCAATAGTCGGGCAGGTTGTGAATTGTCAGGAGGAGCTTAGGGTTGTTAGTATTTGCAGGTTGTGAATTGTGTTTTGTCTTGTGTATTTTGAGAGTACTTTCAGATATGAATGTCTTTTGAATTTCATATTTGCAGTATTGAGCATATGAAGTATTTTATGAATTCTAGAGATCTATTTTTAGCACTTAAAAAAATGTAGTTTCATAGGAGTATAAAAGTGCAAACAATGTGATTCTCAGAGAAGAAACTGCAAGTTTCAGTTTGAGATAAGGAACTCCAAGTTCAGTTTCAGATAAGAAACTGCAACTTTCAGAGGCAGGGCATTTATATTAACACGGCCTTTTCAAACAGTGTTAACATCATGCTGGAAGTTTTATTCATGGTCGAAACTGGAACTACTAGCCAGTTAACATCATGCTGATCAACATTCATGCATAGCACATCTTCATATGATGCACAGTCAAAAAGATATGCTATTTTCAAGATGCCCACACAATGTCGAGTGTGCGAAAAAAGAGAAAACGAGGGACGAAGTTTTGGCAAGTGTTGGACGTGGTGTGCGTAGATGACAATTGGGACCCACATGTCAATAAAGGCAGAGGCAAAAAATTTGGAGATATTTTCTCTGCACAGGTGGAACCGAACCCGGGCGGAACAACTATCGGGTAGTGTCACTCGGCCACTAGGCTAGTTCAGTTGTTTCGTTACTAATAAGGCACTTCCTCAGGTGGTCGGATCTCCTCCTGCGCCTTTGTGCGCTCGCCGCGACGCCGTTGTCTGCCGTTGTGAACATGCTGAATAAACGAGAGGAATCTGTAGAGGACTGTACGTGGAGAGGCGGACAGTCGGGACCCACAAGGTCTATGGCCGTACGCAAGCAAGTGCCTCATCAAAAAAATACTTCCTCCTAATGTTATACTGACGTTGGGGCCCATGGGTTTGTCAACATAGTTACATTTTTTTAGGTGCTTCAATGTAGTTACTATAGGAGATAAATTCACAACGAAGCTGGGGAGCTGGCAGGTATCATTTATTATCACTAGGGCAGCAAGTATCAGCTGGGTTTTGGGCTGCCCCGTCTTGGCTTTCTTTTTTAACATGCGCAGCCCACGACCTCGGATGGGAGGTCCATAGGCCTGTTTGTATTTTCTTGAGGGCCGTCATGTATCGACCGGCCTATGGACCTCCCATCCGAGGTTTTATTTTTCCTGAAACATCGGCAGCCCAATTTATGTATTTTCTTTGAACAAAACGCAGAGGTCTGTTCTATTTTTCTATATAAGAATAGGAACGCCTGGTCCAACTTATGTTTCCCTTCTAACTATATTATATATATTTAAATTATTTTATTTGTTATTATATATTATTGTCATCATATATTTAACAGATACTTACATATGTAAGAAAACAATATCCCACATCTTATTAACTTATAAAAATAATTTCTTAACAATAAAATCCTGGATTCTTTTTGGCAACGAAAATCCTGGTGATTGTGTACAAAACCTTGGTAAGATTTAAGGACCAATGTAATAATAAATCACTTATTATTTAAATATATATAACAAAATGCTCAGCCCCTGTTTATTTTTTGATAACATTGCTGCGCCCACCCCAACATTATAATTAGAATAAGCCCAGCAAAATCGTGTATTTCAAGAAAGTGCAAATGGCCTGTAATTTTTTAGGAAAAACATAAATGGGCCGCATGGACGTTACATTATTTGTTCACCCAGCCCAGCTAATGGACTGTAATTCAAAAAAAAGACCAAATGGACTGTAAATTCTGAAAAAATGGGTTGAATACGTGCCACATTTTTTG
Organism: Aegilops tauschii subsp. strangulata; assembly: GCF_002575655.3. NCBI lineage: Eukaryota > Viridiplantae > Streptophyta > Magnoliopsida > Poales > Poaceae > Aegilops > Aegilops tauschii. Next base: position 131,949,020 of record NC_053037.3, read on the forward strand.
AGGCTGAAATGTGGGCCAATAGGTCGAAGCCAATGCAAGTCGTTGTCAACTTATTAAACAAATGATTCTGACATCGTTAGCCGTTGGATTTACATCCAACGACCGACATCCATCTTCAATCTCTCATCTTCTTCCTCCAGCGCCGCCGGGACCACCTGCTCCCGCCTCCTACTGCTAGCAGCTCTGCTTAGCACGCTTCGCTGTGAAGCGCTACGCCACCATTGGCCAGGCCATCCCTCCAACCCTCCACACCTCCCGTTCTTCTCCACCAACTACCGAACCACACCGCACCAGAACCAGTTAACCCTCGTACACCTCTCCGTCTGCGACTCTACTCCCGCGTCTTCCCATCTCCGGCTCGTTGCTGTCCGGGGCCTCGCCGTCGTCCACCACCTTGGATGCGCTCGGCGCGGAGTGGTCAACGTGGTCAACGAACGACACCATCGGAAGTAGACTGTGCATGGAGAGGCTGATAGCTGGGTCCACGGCCGCACGCAAGGAAATGCCTCCTTATTACGCGCAAAATAATGATTCCTCCACCTGACGGCTGGGACCCACCGGAAGGGCCTCTATATTTCGCAAAAAGCGTTCCCATCGCTGACAGGTCGGACCCACCAGCTATATCTTCGCACGCAAGAAAGTGCCTCCTTATTACGCACAAAAAATGAATAACCCCCTGCTAGCTGGGACCCACAATAGTGGGAGGCTAACTTGTGGGTCAACTAAGTTGACGGGGACGGAGGGCTTTGTCAACTTAGTCAATATGAACGATTCTAGCTCCAGTGACCGTACGATGTCCATCCAACGGCCGTAGTGCTTCTTCAACCTCTGGTCTTCTTGCTCCATCCGCCCAAAGCAGCGCCAGTCGTGCCTCGTGCTCCTGCCTCCCGTGGCCGGCTGCGATGCCGCGGAGGCCTCACCGCCCCCTACTACTCCCACCGCTGGCCAGGCCATCCCTCTACTCACCCACACCCCATGTTATTCTGCGGCGACGACAGCCTCACACCGCAGCGAACCAGTGAACCCTCATACTCCTCTACGCGTGGGCATCCGCTGCCGCGTCTTCCCCGGCTCCGCGTCTTCCCCTTCCTAGGCCTCGCCGTCATCCACCGCCCTGGTGCTCTCGGCGCGGCGTGGTCAACGTGGTCAAGGAACGGCTTCCATCGGACGTGGACTGTACGTGGAGAGGCTGACAGCTGGGTCCACGGCTGCAGCAAGGAAGTGCCTCCTTATTACGCGGAAAATAATGATTCTCCACCTGACAGTAGGGACCCACCGGACAGGCAACCGTATTTTGTAAAAAAAATGTTTCCCCCTGACTGCTGGGACCTACCAGCGATATCTTCGCACGCAAGGAAGTGCGTCCGGGCACAAAAACGATTCGCCCCCTGACTGATGGGACACACCAGCTACATCTTTGCACGCAAGGAAGTGCCTGACAGTCGGGACCGACCTGGTCGAAGCGTACGTAGCGTTGTCATTCTGGTCGCGAACATGTACGTACATACTGGTCGATGTAGAGGCACGCACGTGTCATAGTAGAGGCACGCACGTAGCATGTACACGTACGTACAGTGGCCAGGGTGCAAGAAAGTAAATATGGCCACGTACATACATACGGGCGGGGTCTCGAACGCCTACTCGCGCGTACGTACGGCCAGGGCTCGTGTACATGGCTAGGTCGGAACGGAGAAACCGCGTCGTCGTCATGTTCATGGGGAGGCAACGGAATGCGTCGTGTTCATCGGGAGGCAACGGAACGCGTGGGAGCCAACCGGCTTGGACGGAATAGCCATTGGAAACGAGGCATGGCATACCGCAGAACGGAGGAAACGGCCTTGTGTTCGACCGGCCACGTTCGAAACGGGATCCTGTTCATCGGGAGGGGTCTGGCATACCGCAAAACGGAGGAAACGGACCTCCTATGGTCGAAGCGAGGGTCCTGTTGATCGGGAGGGGTGTGGCGTACCGCAAAACGGAGGAAACGGACTTGTGTTGGAGCGCTACGGTCGAAACGGGGGTCCTGTTCATCGGGAGGGGTGCGGCGTACCGCAAAACGGGACTCCACGGGATACTGTTCATCTCCACCGTCGACCCCCTCCAGCCTCCAAGGGCTACTGTTCATCCACCGTCGACCTCCTCCAGCCTCCACCTGCGACAGTTCATCCACGGGCTCCTGTTCATCCAGCCTCCACCGCGCGCTACTCCACCGGCTACAGTTCAACCAACCCTCTCCACGGGCTCCTATTCAACCACCCCTCCACGGGCTACTGTTCATCCAGCCCTCCACCGTCTACTATTCATCTAGCCCTCCACGGGGTGGTCCTGTTCATCCAGCCCTCCACGGGGTCCTGTTCATCCGGCCCCAACCGGCTCGATTGATCGGGGTCCTGTTCATCCAGAGGCAACACCACGGGGTCCTGTTCATCCACCCCCACCGGGAAATGTTCATCCAAACCCCTCCAGCAACGCTCACTGTTCATCCAGAAGCAGCATCGATTGGCTTCAGTTAGCAGCAGTAGCGAAGCAATCGCTCGATCAGGTTCAGTTAATAGCCATCGATCGATCGCTCGGGTTCAGTAACGCGTAGCCTGCAGTGCAATCACTCGGGTCTCAGTTAGAGCCCAACGCCTCGCACCCACGCGCGTGCGTGTACGAGCGAAACGCGCATCGCTCGGACCTGACCACCCACCGTAACCGGGAACACCCCGATATTTTCCTCGCCCTCGCTTCTACCATGATTTTTTCCATCATGGACGACCCAAAGAATGTCATGCAGCTGCGTCTCCGACCCGCCCAGGACGAAAAGCCCATTTTCTATCATGATTTTTTGTCATAGAAGTAGGACCCCACCACATCTATGATGATACCGGGTTTTGTCACAATTATCGTCATAGAAGTGTCATAAGTATGATAGAAAAAAAATTCGTTCGGCCCAAAATGTCACGGATGTGTCTTTTTTTTGTAGTGTTATGTCATGTGCCCTTTACTTCATGCTCATTTCTATACCTTGCCTCCATGCTTAGTGTCATTCATGTTGTTGCAAGGATTAATATAGGGGTAGTGTTGATCCTAGTATGTGTGCCGTGCAGTCCATAGCATTTCTATAGAGTGCACACATCTAGGCGGAGCCTGTCTATATTTTATAGATGTTGGGTTTGCTTATGTTTCATTTTATATCCCTATGTGCAAATCCTGTATTGTCATCAATCCACCAAAAAGGGGGAGATTGTAAAGGCATATTTCTCCCTAAGTGGTTTTGGTGATTGATGACAATGCATTTGCGGACTAATCTTGTGCATTGAGCATTTCAGATATCTCATGTCTAGGCACAAGACGATTCGGTGCCCCTCGGAGCCTATCGAAGACGGCGTTTCTCTATGTTTCTTTTTGGTGGATTTGAGTCATAGGAAAGCCGTACTATTAAGAGGGGTTCCGCTTCGGAAAGGTTAGGATGGAATCAACACATACACATCTGTTGCTTTGCACCACCTTTCTTTGCTTCATTGGAGCACCGGTTGTTTCCCTTGTCGTTGCGAAGATGAAGGCTTCCTAGTGCTACTGTTCCGTGGCGTGCGGTAGTGCTGCTCAAGGGAGCAGTAGTACCGCAGCCGCCCATGGTAGTACCGCCCATGGCAGCGGTAGTACCGCCAGTGCATGACGGAAATATGCCCTAGAGGCAATAATAAAGTGGTTATTTATATTTCCTTATATCATGATAAATGTTTATTATTCATGCTAGAATTGTATTAACCGGAAACTTAGTACATGTGTGAATACATAGACAAACAGAGTGTCCCTAGTATGCCTCTACTAGACTAGCTCGTTAATCAAAGATGGTGAAGTTTCCTGACCATAGACATGTGTTTTCATTTGATGAACAGGATCACATCATTAGAGAATGATGTTATGGACAAGACCCATCCGTTACCTTAGCATTAATGATCGTTTAGTTTTATTCCTATTGCTTTCTTCATGACTTATACATGTTCCTCTGACTATGAGATTATGCAACTCCCGAATATCGGAGGAACACCTTGTGTGCTATCAAACGTCACAACGTAACTGGGTGATTATAAAGATGCTCTACAGGTGTCTCCGATGGTGCTTGTTGAGTTGGCATAGATCGAGATTAGGATTTTTCACTCTGTGTATCAGAGAGGTATCTCTGGGCCCTCTCGGTAATGCACATCACTATACGCCTTGCAAGCAATGTGACTAATGAGTGCGGGATGATGCATTACGGAACGAGTAAAGAGACTTGCCGGTAACGAGATTGAACTAGGTATGATGATACCGACGATCGAATCTCGGGCAAGTAACATACCGATGACAAAGGGAACAACACATGTTGTTATGCGGTTTGACCGATAAAGATCTTCGTAGAATATGTAGGAGCCAATATGAGCATCCAGGTTCCGCTATTGGTTATTGACCGAAGATGTGTCTCGGTCATGTCTACATAGTTCTCGAACCCGTAGGATCCGCACGCTTAACGTTGGATGACGATTTGTATTATGAGTTATGTGATTTGTTGACCGAAGTTTGTTCGGAGTCCCGGATGAGATCACGGACATGACGAGGAGTCTCGAAATGGTCGAGAGGTAAAGATCGATATATTGGAAGGTTATATTCGGACACCGGAATGGTTCCGAAGTGTTTCGGGTATTTTTCGGAGTACCGGGAGGTTACCGGAACCCCCCAGGAGAGTAATGGGCCTTAATGGGCCTTAATGAGAGAAGGGCCTCAAGGGGTGGCCGCGCCCCCCCCCCCAATGGCTGGTCCGAATTGGACTACGAGGGGGCGGCGCCCCCCCTCTTTCCTTCTCCCCTCTTCCTCCTTCCCTCCTTCTCCTAGTTGGAATAGGAAAGGGGGGGCGAATCCTACTTGGACCGGGAGTCCAAGTAGGACTCCCCCCCCCTTGGCGTGCCCTCTCTAGGGCTGGCCTCCTCTTCCCCCTCCTTTATATACTTGGGAGGGGGGCACACCAAGTCTTCTCTTAGCCGTGTGTGGTGCCCCCCTCCACAGTTACACACCTCGGTCATAACGTCGTAGTGCTTACGCGAAGCCCTGCGCCGGTAACTTCATCATCACCGTCGCCACGCCGTCGTGCTGATGGAACTCTCCCTCGTCCTGAACTGGATCAAGAGCTCGAGGGATGTCATCGTGCCGAACGTGTGCTGAACACGGAGGTGCCATACATTCGGTACTTGGATCGGTTGGATTGCGAAGACGTTTGACTACATCAACCGCGTTACTAAACGCTTCCGCTTTCGGTCTACGAGGGTACGTGGACACACTCTCCCGTCTCGTTGCTATGCATCTCCTAGATAGATCTTGCGTGATCGTAGGAATTTTTTTGAAATACTGCGTTCCCCAACAGTGGCATCCGAGCCAGGTCTATGCGTAGATGTTATATATATGCACGAGTAGAACACAAAGAGTTGTGGGCGATAATAGTCATACTGCTTACCAGCAACGTCTTACTTTGATTCGACGGTATTGTTGGATGAAGCGGTCCGGACCGACATTACATGACCGCGTTCATGAGACTGGTTCTACCGATGTGCTTCGCAAACGGGTGGCTGGCGGGTGTCTGTTTCTCCAACTTTAGTTGAATCGAGTTTGACTACGCCCGGTCCTTGTTGAAGGTTAAAACAGCACACTTGACGAAAAATCGTTGTGGTTTTGATGCGTAGGTAAGAACGGTTCTTGCTAGAAGCCCGTAGCAGCCACGTAAAACTTGCAACAACAAAGTAGAGGACGTCTAACTTTTTTTTGCAGGGCATGTTGTAATGTGATATGGTCAGGACGTGATGAGATATAAATTGTTGTATGAGATGATCATGTTTTGTAACTGTGATCGGCAACTGGCAGGAGCCTTATGGTTGTCGCTTTATTGTATGAAATGCAATCGCCATGTAATTGCTTTACTTTATCACTAAGCGGTAGCGATAGTCATAGAAGCAATAGTTGGCGAGACGACAACGATGCTACGATGGAGATCAAGGTGTCAAGCCGGTGACAATGGAGATCATGACGGTGCTTTGGAGATGGAGATCAAAGGCACAAGACAATGATGGCCATATCATGTCACATATTTTGAATGCATGTAATGTTTATCTTTTATGCATCTTATTTTGCTTAGTACGGCGGTAGCATTATAAGATGATCTCTCACTAAATTTCAAGGTGTAAGTGTTCTCCCTGAGTATGCACTGTTGCTACAGTTCGTCGTGCCGAGACACCACGTGATGATCAGGTGTGATAAGCTCTACATTCACATACAACGGGTGGAAGCCAATTTTGCACACGCAGAATACTCAGGTTAAACTTGAAGAGCCTAGCATATGCAGATATGGCCTCGGAACACTGAGAGCGAAAGGTCGAATGTGAATCATATAGTAGATATGATCAACATAGTGATATTCACCATTGAAAACTACTCCATCTCATGTGATGATCGGACATGGTTTAGTTGATATGGATCACGTGATCATTTAGATGACTAGAGGGATGTCTATCTAAGTGGGAGTTCTTAAGTAATATGATTAATTGAACTTTAATTTATCATGAACTTAGTACCTAATAGTATTTTGCATGTCTATGTTGGTGTACATCAATGGCCCGTGCTACCGTTCCCTTGAACTTTAATGCGTTCCTAGAGAAAGGTAAGTTGAAAGATGATGGCAGCAAATACACGGACTGGGTCCGTAACTTGAGGATTATCCTCATTGCTGCACAGAACAATTACGTCCTGGAAGCACCGCTAGGTTCAGGACCCGCTGCAGGAGCAACTCCGGACGTTATGAACGTCTGGCAGAGCAAAGTTGATGACTACTCGATAGTTTAGTGTGCCATGCTTTACGGCTTAGAATCGGGACTTCAACGACATTTTGAACGTCATGGAGCATATGAGATGTTCCAGGAGTTGAAGTTAATATTTCAAGCAAATGCCCGAATTGAGAGATATGAAGTCTCCAATAAGTTCTATAGCTGCAAGATGGAGGAGAATAGTTCTGTCAGTGAACATATACTCAGAATGTCTGGGTACCACAACCACTTGACTCAACTGGGAGTTAATCTTCCTGATGATAGTGTCATTGACAGAGTTCTTCAATCATTGCCACCAAGCTACAAAAGCTTCGTGATGAACTATAATATGCAAGGGATGGATAAGACAATTCCCGAGCTCTTCGCGCTGCTAGAGGCTGCGAAGGTAGAAATCAAGAAGGAGCATCAAGTGTTGATGGTTTACAAGACCACTAGTTTCAAGAAAATGGGCAAAGGGAAGAAGGAGAACTTCAAGAAGAACGGCAAGCAAGTTGCTGCTCAAGTGAAGAAGCCCAAATCTGGACCTAAGCCTGAGACTGAGTGCTTCTACTGCAAAGGGACTGGTTACTGGAAGCAGAACTGCCCCAAGTATTTGGCGGATAAGAAGGATGGCAAAGTGAAAGGTATATTTGATATAAATGTTATTGATGTGTACCTTACTAATGCTCGTAGTAGCACCAGGGTATTTAATACTGGTTTTGTTGCTCATATTTGCAACTCGAAACAGGGGCTACAGATTAAACGAAGATTGGCCAAGGACGAAGTGACGACGATGCGCGTGGGAAATGGTTCCAAAGTCGATGTGATCACCGTCGGCATGCTACCTCTACATCTACCGTCGGGATTAGTTTTAGACCTAAATAATTGTTATTTGGTGCCAGTGTTGAGCATGAACATTATATCTAGATCTTGTTTGATGCGAGACATTTATTCATTTAAATCAGAGAATAATGGTTGTTCTATTTATATGAGTAATATCTTTTATGGTCATGCATCCTTGATGAGTGGTCTATTTTTGTTGAATCTCAATTGTAGTGATACACATATTCATAATATTGAAGCCAAAAGATGCAAGGTTAATAATGATAGTGCAACTTATTTGAGGCACTGCCGTTTAGGTCATATTGGTGTAAAGCGCATGAAGAAACTCCATGCTGATGGGCTTTTTGAATCACTTGATTATGAATCACTTGATGCTTGCGAACCGTGCCTCATGGGAAAGATGACGAATACTCCGTTCTCCAGAACAATGGAGCAAGCAACACACTTGTTGGAAATAATACATACTGATGTATGCGGTCCGATGAGTGTTGAGGCTCGCGGCGGGTATCGTTATTTTCTGACCTTCATAGATTATTTGAGCAGATATGGGTATATCTACTTGATGAAACATAAGTCTGAAAGATTTGAAAAGTTCAAAGAATTTCAGAGTGAAGTGGAAAATCATCGTAACAAGAAAATAAAGTTTCTACGATCTGATCGTGGAGGTGAATATTTGAGTTATGAGTTTGGTCTTCATTTGAAACAATGTGGAATAGTTTCACAACTCATGCCACGTGGAACACCACAGCGTAATGGTGTGTCCAAATGTCGTAACCGTACTTTATTGGATATGGTGCGATCTATGATGTCTCTTACTGATTTACCGCTATCGTTTTGGGGTTATGCTTTAGAGACGGTTGCATTCACGTTAAATAGGGCAAATCCGTTGAGAAGACACCATATGAATTGTAGTTTGGCAAGAAACCGAAGTTGTCGTTTCTTAAAGTTTGGGGCTGCGATGCTTATGTGAAAAAACTTCAACCTGATAAGCTCGAACCCAAATCAGAGAAATGTGTCTTCATATGATACCCAAAGGAGACTGTTGGGTACACCTTCTATCACAGATCCGAAGGCAAGATATTCGTTGCTAAGAATGGATCCTTTCTAGAGAAGGAGTTTCTCTCGAAAGAACTGAGTGGGAGGAAAGTAGAACTTGATGAAGTAATTGTACCTTCTCCCGAATTGGATAGTAGTTCATCACAGAAATTAGTTCTAGTCATTCCTACACCAATCAGTGAGGAAGCTAATGATGATGATCATGAAACTTCAGATCAAGTTACTACTGAACCTCGTAGGTCAACCAGAGTAAGGTCTGCACCAGAGTGGTACGGTAATCCTGTTCTGGAGGTCATGTTACTTGACCATGACGAACCTACGAACTATGAGGAAGCGATGATGAGCCCAGATTCCGCGAAATGGCTTGAGGCCATGAAATCTGAGATGGGATCCATGTATGAGAACAAAGTATGGACTTTGGTTGACTTGCCCGATGATCGGCAAGCCATAGAGAATAAATGGATCTTCAAGAAAAAGACTGACGCTGACGGTAATGTTACTGTCTACAAAGCTCGAATTGTTACGAAATGTTTTCGACAAGTTCAAGGAGTTGACTACGATGAGACCTTCTCACCCATAGCGATGCTTAAGTCTGTCCGAATCATGTTAGCAATTGCCGCATTTTATGATTATGAAGTTTGGCGGATGGATGTCAAAACTGCATTCCTTAATGGATATCTTAAAGAAGAATTATATATGATGCAACCAGAAGGTTTTGTCGATCCTAAAGGTGCTAACAAAGTGTGCAAGCTCCAGCGATCTATTTATGGACCGATGCAAGCCTCTCAGAGTTGGAACATACGCTTTGATTGTGTGATCAAAGCATATGGTTTTATACAGACTTTTGGAGAAGCCTGTATTTACAAGAAAGTGAGTGGGAGCTCTGTAGCATTTTGATATTATATGTGGATGACATATTGTTGATCGAAAATGATATTGAATTTCTGAATAGCATAAAAGGATATTTGAATAAGAATTTTTCAATGAAAGACCTTGGTGAAGCTGCTTATATATTGGGCATCAAGATCTATAGAGATAGATCAAGACGCTTATTTGGACTTTCACAACGCACATACCTTGATAAAGTTTTGAAGAAGTTCAAAATGGATCAGTCAAAGAAAGGGTTCTTGCCTGTGTTACAAGGTGTGAAGTTGAGTCAGACTCAATGCCCGACCACTGCAGAAGATAGAGAGAAAATGAAAGTCATTCCCTATGCCTCAGCCATAGGTTCTATCATGTATGCAATGTTGTGTACCAGACCTGATGTGTGCCTTGCTATTAGTTTAGCAGGGAGGTACCAAAGTAATCCAGGAGTGGATCACTGGATAGCGGTCAAGAACATCCTGAAATACCTGAAAAGGACTAAGGATATGTTTCTCGTTTATGGAGGTGACAAAGAGCTCGTCGTAATTGGTTATGTCGATGCAAGCTTTGACACTGATCCGGATGACTCTAAGTCACAAACCGGATACGTGTTTATATCGAATGGTGGAGCTGTCAGTTGGTGCAGTTCCAAGCAAAGCATCGTGGCGAGATCTACGTGTGAAGCGGAGTACGTAGCTGCTTCGGAAGCAGCAAATGAAGGAGTCTGGATGAAGGAGTTCATATCAGATCTAGGTGTAATACCTAGTGCATCGGGTCCAATGAAAATCTTTTGTGAAAATACTGGATCTATTGCCTTGGCGAAGGAATCCAGATTTCACAAGAGAACCAAACACATCAGGAGACGCTTCAATTCCATCCGCGATCAAGTCAAGGAGGGAGACATAGAGATTTGCAAAATACATACGGATCTGAATGTTGCAGACTCGTTGACTAAGCCTTTCTCACGAGCAAAACATGATCAGCACCAAGACTCCATGGGTGTAAGAATCATTACTATGTAATCCAGATTATTGACTCTAGTGGAAGTGGGAGACTGAAGGAAATATGCCCTAGAGGCAATAATAAAGTGGTTATTTATATTTCCTTATATCATGATAAATGTTTATTATTCATGCTAGAATTGTATTAACCGGAAACTTAGTACATGTGTGAATACATAGACAAACAGAGTGTCCCTAGTATGCCTCTACTAGACTAGCTCGTTAATCAAAGATGGTTAAGTTTCCTGACCATAGACATGTGTTGTCATTTGATGAATGGGGTCACATCATTAGAGAATGATGTGATGGACAAGACTCGTCCGTTAGCTTAGCATTAATGATCGTTTAGTTTTATTGCTATTGCTTTCTTCATGACTTATACATGTTCCTCTGACTATGAGATTATGCAACTCCCGAATACCGGAGGAACACCGTGTGTGCTATCAAACGTTACCACGTAACTGGGTGATTATAAAGATGCTCTACAGGTGTCTCCGATGGTGTTTGTTGAGTTGGCATAGATTGAGATTAGGATTTGTCACTCCGTGTATCGGAGAGGTATCTTTGGGCCCTCTCGGTAATGCACATCACTATAAGCCTTGCAAGCAATGTGACTAATGAGTTAGTTGTGGGATGATGCATTACGGAACGAGTAAAGAGACTTGCCGGTAACGAGATTGAACTAGGTATGATGATACCGACGATCGAATCTCGGGCAAGTAACATACCGATGACAAAGGGAACAACGTATGTTGTTATGCGGTTTGATCGATAAAGATCTTCGTAGAATATGTAGGAGCCAATATGAGCATGCAGGTTCTGCTATTGGTTATTGACCAGAGATGTGTCTCAGTCATGTCTACATAATTCTCGAACCCGTAGGGTCCGCACGCTTAACATTCGATGACGATTTGTATTATGAGTTATGTGATTTGATGACCGAAGTTTGTTCGGAGTCCCGGATGAGATCACGGACATGACGAGGAGTCTCGAAATGGTCGAGAGGTAAAGATCGATATATTGGAAGGTTATATTCGGACATCGGAATGGTACTGAAGTGTTTCGGGTATTTTGCGGAGTACCGGGAGGTTACCGGAACCCCCCGGGAGAGTAACGGGCCTTAATGGGCTTTAGGGGAAAGGAGAGAAGGGCCTCAAGGGGTGGCCGCGCCCCCCCCCCCCCATGGCTGGCCCGAATTGGACTAGGAGGGGGCGGCGCCCCCCTCTTCCTCCTTCCCTCCTTCTCCTAGTTGGAATAGGAAAGGGGGGGCGAATCCTACTTGGACCGGGAGTCCAAGTAGGACTCCCCCCCTTGGCGCACCCTCTCTTGGGCCGGCCTACTCTTCCCCCCTCCTATATATACTTGGGAGGGGGCCCCCCAAAGGCACACCAAGTCTTCTCTTAGTTGTGTGCGGTGCCCCCCTCCATAGTTACACAAATCAGTCATATCGTCGTAGTGCTTAGGCGAAGCCCCACGCCGGTAACTTAATCATCACCGTCGCAACGCCCTCGTGCTGACGGAACTCTCCCTCGTCCTGAACTGGATCAAGAGCCCGAGGGACGTCATCGTGCTGAACGTGTGCTGAAAACGGAGGTGTCGTACGTTCGGTACTTGGATCGGTTGGATCGTGAAGACGTTCGACTACATCAACCGCGTTACTAAACGCTTCCGCTTTCGGTCTACGAGGGTACGTGGACACACTCTCCCTTCTTGTTCCTATGCATCTCCTAGATAGATATTGAGTGATCGTAGGAATTTTTTTTGAAATAATGCGTTCCCCAACAGTGCAGTAGTACCGCTCCTAGCACGCGGTAGTACCGTGGCCTCTGATACGTCTCCGTCGTATCTATAATTTTGATTGTTCCATGCCAATATTACTCAACTTTCATATACTTTTGGCAACTTTTTATACTATTTTTGGGAGTAACATATTGATCCAGTGCCCAGTGCCAGTTCCTGTTTGTTGCATGTTTTATGTTTCGCAGAAACCCCATATCAAACGGAGTCCAAACAGGATAAAAACGGACGGAGAATTATTTTGGAATATTTGTGATTTTGGGAAGTAAAATCAACGTGAGACGGTGCCCGAGGTGGCCACGAGGGTGGGGCCCACGCCCACTCCAGGCAGGCGCGCCCCTGACCCTCGTGGGCCACCCGTAAGGCGGTTGATGCTCTACTTTGGCTGCAAGAAAGCTAATTTTTGGAAAAAGATTTGGGCGAAGGTTTCAATCCAATCGGAGTTACGGATCTCCAGATATAAAAGAAACGGTGCCAGGGCACAATCCCAGAACGCAGAAACAGAGAGAGACAGAGACACAGATCCAATCTCGGAGGGGCTCTCGCCCCTCCCACGCCATGGAGGCCAAGGACCAGAGGGGAAACCCTTCTCCCATCTAGGGAGGAGGTCAAGGAAGAAGAAGACGAAGGGGGCCCCTCTCCCCTTCTCTTCCGGTGGCGCCGGAACGCCGCCGTGGCCATCATCATCACCGCAATCTTCACCAACAACTTCACCGCCATCATCACCAACTCTTCCCCCCTCTATGCAGCGGTGTAACCTCTCTCTTACCCGCTGTAATCTCTACTTAAACATGGTTCTCAACGCTATATATTATTTCCCAATGATGTATGGCTATCCTATGATGTTTGAGTAGATCCGTTTTGTCCTATGGGCTATTTGATGATCAAGATTGGTTTGATTTGCATGTTTTATTATTGGTGATGTCCTATGGTGCTCTCCGTGTCGCGCAAGCATGACGGATTCCCGCTGTAGGGTTTGCAATATGTTCATGATTTGCTTATGGTGGGTGGCGTGAGTGACAGAAGCACAGACCCGAGTAAGTAGGTTGTTTGTGTATGGGATAAAGGGGATTTGATACTTTAATGCTATGGTTGGGTTTTACCTTAATGATCTTTAGTAGTTGCGGATGCTTGCTAGAGTTCCAATTATAAGTGCATATGATCCAAGTAGAGAAAGTATGTTAGCTTATGCCTCTCCCTCAAATAAAATTGCCATAATGATTACCGGTCTAGTTATCGATTGCCTAGGGACAAATAACTTTCTCGTGACAACAAGCACTTTACTAAAACTAATTTAGTTGTGTCTTCATCTAAACAACCCCTACTTTTTATTTACGCTCTCTTTATTTTCTTGCAAACCTATCCAAAAACACCTACAAAGTACTTCTAGTTTTATGCTTGTTTCCGATAAAGCGAACGTCAAGCGTGCGTAGAGTTGTATCGATGGTCGATAGAACTTGAGGGAGTATTTGTTCTACCTTTAGCTCCTCGTTGGGTTCGACCCTCTTACTTATCGAAAACTGTTGCGATCCCCTATACTTGTGGGTTATCAAGACCTTTTTCTGGCGCCGTTGCCGGGGAGCAATAGCGTGGGGTGAATATTCTCATGTGTGCTTGTTTGCTTTATCCCTAAGTAATTTTTATTTGCTGTTCTTAGTTGTTCTCTATCTTTAGTTATGGATATGGAACATGAAATACCAAAAAATTAGGGATAATTATATTTATGCCCCTAGTTGTGTCCCACTCGTCTGTTTTACCCCTAATTCCCAAAAGTCACCGGTTCTGTCCAAGTCACTTTGATCCTCTTATGCTTTTGCCCTTTGACCGTTTGACCGTCAGTTTGAAAACTTCATAACTAATTCATACAAAATCAAAAAAATGCAAATAAGATACCAAATTTTCAGAAAAATATCACCTATATGTCAGTGTCATTTGCATTCATGAAAAAAGTGTTGGAAAGTGCACATCCGAGTTTTACTCTTTTGATACCACCATGAATAGTAAACTCTAAAAAATTCAAAAAAATATGGTGGCAAATAACGACAAGTGTTCTAAGTGCTTGCCAAGTTTCATTAGGGAACGACATTCGTGGAAGTCGTGGCAAAAAAATAATCTATTTTGGAGTGTTGATTGTTTTTTTTTTGCCGCGGCACCCACGAATGTTATTCCCTGATGAAACTTGGCAGGCACTTAAAACATTTGTCATTCTTTGCCACCAATTTTTTTTTGAATTTTTTTGAATTTTTTTAGATTTTACTATTCATGGTGGTAGCATAAGAGCTAAAACTCGGATGGGCACTTTCCAACACTTTTTTATGAATGCAAATGACACTGACATATAGGTGATGTTTTTCTGAACATTTTGGTATCTTATTTGCATTTTTCTGATTTAGTATGAATTAGTTATGAAGTTTTCAAACTGACGGTCAAACGGTCAAAGGGCAAAAGCATAAGAGGAGCAAAGTGATTTGGACAGAACCAGTGACTTTTGGGAATTAAGGGTAAAACAGACGAGTGGGACACAACTAGGGGCATAAATCTAATTATCCCAAAAAATTAGGTGTACTTGCTGCTCATGGAGATGAGGAACCTCCTAAAACCCTCGATGCTCGTTATGTGATAGATATTATGTACTACTTTGATAATCCTGAGAAAACCCCATTCAACTTTGTAATGGGAGTAACGTTGGATCAACGTGAATACTTCAGGGATTATCGCTTGACTCAAAAAGGGAAACTATTATGGGATCAAATTCATATATTGAAGTGGTATGCTAGGCAACTATGCTTGAGATATGATTATACTTGTTGCTCTAGGATGAAGGCTCCACACCTTTCCTTTTCATGCAAATTTAATGATAATAAAACCTTAGCTTCTTATGCTAATGGTATATATGATTACTATGATGTGGAACAAATAGAAGAATTTGTTGCTTTTATGGGTGCTTATGAAATTGAATCTATGTTTAAAGAGTTTGAAGATTTTGATGATTCGGTTTATAGACTTGAAAATTTAGCTATCCTTAAATATTGTTATGAGAATTATGAATACAATTACGATATTAATGCACTTATTGAGAAAGTCTCCGCTGTCCAAGAAGAGACTAATATTTTGCAGGAATCTATGGAAGAAGAAGTTGATGAAACTGTGAGCTCATTGGATGAAAAAGATGAGGATGAGAGCGAAGAACAAAAGGAGGAAGAGCGGATTGATCACCCGTGCCCACCTTCTAATGAGAGTAACTCTTCAACTCATACATTGTTTAATTCCCCTTCGTTCTTACCGAAGGATGATTGCTATGATGACTGTTATGATCCCTTTGATTCTTTTGAAATATCCCTTTTTGATGATGCTTGCTATGCTTGTGGCCAAGATGCCAATATGAATTATGCTTATGGAGATGAACTTGCTATAGTTCCTTATGATAAACATGAAATTGTTGCTATTGCACCCACGCATGATAGTCCTATTATCTTTTTGAATTTTCCAAACTACACTATATCGCAGAAGTTTGCTCTTATTAAGGATTATATTGATGGGTTGCCTTATACCGTTGCACATGATGATTTTGATAGATATAATATGCATGTGCTTGCTGCTCCTACTTGCAATTATTATGAGAGAGGAACTATATCTCCACCTCTCTATGTTTCCAACATGGTAAAATTGCAAGAAATTGTTTATACTATGCATTGGCCTTTACTATGTGTGCATGAATTGTTCTTTTATGACATGCATAGGAAGAGAGTTAGACTTCGTCATTGCTTGATATATGTTGCTTTGTGCTCACTACTAAATTACAAATCATTGTTAATTAAAACTGGCTTTGATATACCTTGGGATCCGGGTGGATTCATTACCTGAGCATCTTATGCCTAGCTTAATGGCTTTAAAGAAAGCACTGCCAGGGAGACAACCCGGAAGTTTTAGAGAGTCATTTATTTCTGTTGAGTGCTTTCATATAGTTTAAAAACAACAAAAATAAAGAGGGGAACCCAAAACTTTTTCAAAAAGGAAAGTGAAAGTGAGAGAGACAAGCATTGTTGAAGTGGGAGCTAGCCTTGAACTTTGTTCATGCTCACGGAAACTTTGTGAATCTTGATTACAGAAACTTTTCAATAAAAATAGTTATCCCCTTGTACAATTCCATTGTATAAGGTTTGCCTTTAGGATGTTTGCAATGCTTGTTGGTTTGTACGGTGCAGGACAGAAACTTTGGCTGTAATGCACGATTTTTAATTTTTTTACTGGAACGTCAAATGGTTCTGATTATTTTTGCACTGTCTTTCTATACAAATTTTTTATTTTTCCTAATTTTGGCAGAATTTTTCAAGTATCATAAGTATGGTGAATGTTCAGATTATTATAGACTGTTCTGTTTTAGACAGATTCTGTTTTTGATGCATAGTTTGCTTGTTTTGATGAAACTATCGATTTATATCAGTGGATTAAGCCATGAAAAAGTTATACTACAGTATACACAATGCAAAAACAAAATATGAATTGGTTTGCAACAGTACTTAGAGTAGTGATTTGCTTTATTATACTAACGGATCTTACCGACTTTTCTGTTGAAGTTTTGTGTGGATGAAGTGTTCGATGGTCGAGAAGGTCTCGATGTGAGAAGAAGGAAGAGACGCAAGAGCTCAAGCTTGGGGATGCCTGAGGCACCCCAAGTAAATATTCAAGGAGACTCAAGCATCGAAGCTTGGGGATGCCCCGGAAGGCATCCCCTCTTTCTTCAACAAGTATCGGTATGTTTTCGGATTCGTTTCGTTCATGCGATATGTGCAAATCTTGGAGCGTCTTTTGCTTTAGTTTTCACTTTTCTTTTATGCACCATGCTGGTATGAGATAGTCCTTGGTTTATTTATAGAATGCTCTATGCACTTCACTTATATCTTTTGAGCATGGCTTTATAGAATGCTTCATGTGCTTCACTTATATCATTTGAAGTTTGGATTGCCTGTTTCTCTTCACATAGAAAACCGCCATTTGTAGAATGCTCTTTTGCTTCACTTATACTTGTTAGAGCGTGGGCATATCTTTTGTAGAAAGAATTAAACTCTCTTGCTTCACTTATATCTATTTAGAGAGTTGACGGGAATTGGTCATTCACATGGTTAGTCATAAAATCCTACATAAAACTTGTAGATAACTGAATATGATATGTTTGATTCCTTGCAATATTTTTGCGATATAAAGATGGTGATATTAGAGTCATGCTAGTGGGTAGTTGTGGATTAGTAGAAATACTTGTGTTGAGGTTTGTGATTCCCGTAGCATGCACGTATGGTGAATCGTTATGTGATGAAGTCGGAGCATGATTTATTTATTGATTGTCTTCCTTATGAGTGGCAGTCGGGGACGAGCGATGGGCTTTTCCGACCAATCTACCCCCCTAGGAGCATGCGCGTAGTACTTTGTTTTGATAACTAATAGATTTTTGCAATAAGTATGTGAGTTCTTTATGACTAATGTTGAGTCCATGGATTATACGCACTCTCACCCTTCCACCATTGCTAGCCTCTCTAGTACCGTGCAACTTTCGCCGATACCATAAACCCACCATATACCTTCCTCAAAATAGCCACCATACCTACCTATCATGGCATTTCCATAGCCATCCCGAGATATATTGCCATGCAACTTCCATCATCATCATATACATGACTCGAGCATTCATTATCATATTGCTTTGCATGATCGTAAGATAGCTAGCATGATATTTTCATGGCTTGTCCGTTTTTTTATGTCATTGCTACGCTAGATCATTGCACATCCCGGTACACCGCCGGAGGCTTTCATATAGAGTCATACCTTTGTTCTAGTATCGAGTTGTAATATTGAGTTGTAAGTAAATAAAAGTGTGATGATCATCATTATTAGAGCATTGCCCCAGTGAGGAAAGGATGATGGAGACTATGATTCCCCCACAAGTCGGGATGAGACTTCGGACTTTACAAAAAAATAAAAGAGGCCAAAGAAGGCCAAATAAAAAAAGAGGCCAAAGAAGCCCACCAAAAAAATATAAAAAAAGGAGAAAATAAAAAAATGAGAGAAAAAGAGAGAAGGGGCAATGCTACTATCCTTTTACCACACTTGTGCTTCAGAGTAGCACCATGTTCTTCATATAGAGAGTCTCTTGAGTTATCACTTTCATATACTAGTGGGAATTTTCATTATCGAACTTGGCTTGTATATTCCGATGATGGGCTTCCTCAAATGCCCGAGGTCTTCATGAGCAAGCAAGTTGGATGCACACCCACTTAGTTTCAGTTTGAGCTTTCATACACTTATAGCTCTAGTGCATCCGTTGCATGGCAATCCCTACTCCTCACATTGACATCAATTTATCGGCATCTCCATAGCCCGTTGATTAGCCGCGTCGATGTGAGACTTTCTCCTTTTTGTCTTCTCTACATAATCTTCACCATCATATTCTATTCCACCTATAGTGCTATGTCCATGGCTCACGCTCATGTATTGCGTGAAAGTTGAAAAGGTTTGAGAACGTCAAAAGTATGAAATAATTGCTTGGCTTGTCATCGGGGTTGTGCATGATTTGAATATTTTGTGGTGGAGACGGAGCATAGCCAGACTATATGATTTTGTAGGGATAACTTTCTTTGGCCATGTTATTTTGAAAAGACATGATTGCTTTATTAGTAGGCTTGAAGTATTATTGTTTTTATGTCAAATGATAGACTATTGCTTTGAATCACTCGTATCTTAATATTCATGCCATGATTAGATACATGATCAAGATTATGCTAGGTAGCATTCCACATCAAAAATTATCTTTTTTATCATTTACCTACTCGAGGACGAGCAGGAATTAAGCTTGGGGATGCTGATACATCTCCGTCGTATCTCTAATTTTTGATTGTTCCATGCCAATATTATTCAACTTTCATATACTTTTGGAAACTTTTTATACTATTTTTGGGACTAACATATTGATCCAGTGCCCAGTGCCAGTTCCTATTTGTTGCATGTTTTATGTTTCGCAGAAACCCCATATCAAACGGAGTCCAAACGGGATAAAAACGGACGGAGAATTATTTTGGAATATTTGTGATTCTGGGAAGTAAAATCAACGCGAGACGGTGCCTGAGGTGGCCACGAGGGTGGGGCCCACGCCCACTCCAGGCAGGCGCACCCCTGACCCTCGTGGGCCACCCGTAAGGCGGTTGATGCTCTACTTTGGCTGCAAGAAAGCTATTTTTTGGAAAAAGAACTGGGCGAAGGTTTCAATCCAATCGGAGTTACGGATCTCCAGATATAAAAGAAACGGTGCCAGGGCAGAATCCCAGAACGCAGAAACAGAGAGAGACAGAGAGACAGATCCAATCTCGGAGGGGCTCTCGCCCCTCCCACGCCATGGAGGCCAAGGACCAGAGGGGAAACCCTTCTCCCATCTAGGGAGGAGGTCAAGGAAGAAGAAGACGAAGGGGCCCCCTCTCCCCTTCTCTTCCGGTGGCGCTAGAACGCCGTCGTGCCCATCATCATCACCGCAATCTTCACCAACAACTTCACCGCCATCATCACCAACTCTTCCCCCCTCTATGCAGCGGTGTAACCTCTCTCTTACCCGCTGTAATCTCTACTTAAACATGGTGCTCAACGCTATATATTATTTCCCAATGATGTATGGCTATCCTATGATGTTTGAGTAGATCCGTTTTGTCCTATGGGCTATTTGATGATCAAGATTGGTTTGAGTTGCATGTTTTATTATTGGTGATGTCCTATGGTGCTCTCCGTGTCGCGCAAGCGTGAGGGATTCCCGCTGTAGGATTTGCAATATGTTCATGATTTGCTTATGGTGGGTGGCGTGAGTGACAGAAGCACAGACCCGAGTAAGTAGGTTGTTTGCGTATGGGATAAAGGGGACTTGATACTTTAATGCTATGGTTGGGTTTTACCTTAATGATCTTTAGTAGTTGCGGATGCTTGCTAGAGTTCCAATTATAAGTGCATATGATTCAAGTAGAGAAAGTATGTTAGCTTATGCCTCTCCCTCAAATAAAATTGCAATAATGATTACCGGTCTAGTTATCGATTGCCTAGGGACAAATAACTTTCTCGTGACAACAAGCTCTTTACTAAAACTAATTTAGTTGTGTCTTCATCTAAACAGCCCCTACTTTTTATTTACGCTCTCTTTATTTTCTTGCAAACCTATCCAAAAACACCTACAAAGTACTTCTAGTTTTATTCTTGTTTCCGGTAAAGCGAACGTCAAGCGTGCGTAGAGTTGTATCGGTGGTCGATAGAACTTGAGGGAATATTTGTTCTACCTTTAGCTCCTTGTTGGGTTCGACACTCTTACTTATCGAAAACTGTTGCGATCCCCTATACTTGTGGGTTATCAAGAGCCTCTGGCCCAGAGCGGTGGCGTGCGCGGAAGTAATTTTTTACTTCCGCACCCTACGCGGTATTACCGCTCCCTGTGAGCTGTAGTATCGTGACGGATTTTTGCACAGACCAAAACTCAGCGGAAGTAGCCACGGATGTAATTTTATTAGTCCGTGCCTTCCTAGTCCAGAATGAGCCGTGCCTTGAGGTAGTACCGCTCCGGCGGTTCTACCGCTCGTTGCCATGTGCATCAGGGTCTCATCTGGCCCCTGCCGCGCGAGCGGTAGTACCGCATGCCTGTGCGGTAGTACCATGAGTATGTGCAATAGTACCGCATGTCGCGGGCTGAGTAAGTGGGTAACGGTTGGATCTTTCCTCTCACTATATAAGGGGGGTCTTCTTCCCAAGTTGACCACCTCTTCCCTCCCCAAGCTCCATTGTTGCTCAAAGCTCCATTTTCGCCCGATCTCTCTCCCTAGCCAATCAAACTTGTTGATTTTCTAGGGATTGGTTGAGAAGGCCCCGATCTACACTTCCACCAAGAGAAATTTGATCCCCCCACTAATCTCTTGCGGATCTTGTTACTCTTCGGTGTTTGAGCACCCTAGACAGTTGAGGTCACCGCGGAGCCATATTCCATTGTGGTGAAGCTTCGTGGTGTCGTTGGGAGCCTCCAATTAAGTTGTGGAGATTGCCCCAACCTTGTTTGTAAAGGTTCGGTCGTCGCCTCCAAGGGCACCAATAGTGTAATCACGGCATCTCGCATTGTGTGAGAGCGTGAGGAGAATACGGTGGCCCTAGTGGCTTCTTGGGGAGCATTATTCCTCCACACCGCTCCAACGGAGACGTACTTCCTCTCAAAGGGAAGGAACTTCGGTAACACATCCCCGTCTCCACCGGCTCCACTTTTGGTTATCTCTTACCTTTACTTGTGCAAGCTTATATTGAATTGTATCCCTTGCTTGCTTGTGTGCTTGTTGTTGTTGCATCATATAGGTTGCTCACCTAGTTGCATATCTAGACAA
Source organism: Aegilops tauschii subsp. strangulata (assembly GCF_002575655.3). Lineage (NCBI taxonomy): Eukaryota > Viridiplantae > Streptophyta > Magnoliopsida > Poales > Poaceae > Aegilops > Aegilops tauschii. Next base: position 131,970,779 of record NC_053037.3, read on the forward strand.
CCTACTTTGATGCAAAGTTTAAATTGGTAAAGAAAATCTAAAAATTGTTAGTTGCCTATTCACCCCGCCCCCCTCTAGTCAACTATATCGATCCTTTCAGTATTTGTTTCCGCTTCTGCAAAAAAATATGATAGCACTCAGTTCAGTCCATTTCCGCTCCGTTTTCATCCCTACACCCCTGCTTGGCCAACCTATCGGCGGTACAAATTCTATCTTTAATTGCCAATCGGACAAAGAAATTACTCTTGGGTGAAGCCCTGTTGAAGTGTATATGTGGATTGCCTATCCCTTTTTATTAGTTCGAACTTTTGATTGTGTTGCCTAGTGCATGAAGCTTAACATGGTATCAGAGGCTAAGGTCTTTGGTTCAAGTATTTCCTCTTCGGCTTGATCTTTCCTTTGCTTCGATCACCAACTTGCACCTCCTTGATGAAATCACTGTTTTTTCGCCTTGTAATATGTCCGGTTACATTCCAAAGATGAATCAGACCAGGGACTTTCGTAATTTATTCAAAAATTATTGTTGCCCCCCTCTCTGTCCACGTATAGACCTCTTAAGCCATACTTGTGAGTTGATTCACATGTTGACTTTTCGCGTTAGACATGAGAGGCGTGTTGAAGTGTATATGTGGATTGACTAGACCTTTCCATCAGTTCAAACTTTTTGTTGCGTTGGCTGGTGCATGAAGCTTAGCAAGCCCAAACCTTTCAAACAATTTGTTCTATGGGTGATACAACGAAGCTTAGGAATTGCGCCTTATTAGGGCATCTCCAAGGCACACCCACAAGCCGTCCGCTTCCGTCCGGGTCACGCCGTTCAGACCGAGAAAGCCATCTAGCGTCGACCTATATCGGTCCGTGGGGCGGTCCAGACACGATTTCTTCTGCAAATTGGAGACAAAATGGGGGGAGGTTCGCGGGAGGCCGGACACACGAAACATAGGACTCCAACACACCCGCCCCACCTAATCCCCCGGTACCATTTCCTTCCACTCCGCCCTTCTCTCCCTCACTTTGCTTCCGCACCCTCCACCTCCTCCATCGCTGATGTACGTCTCTGGCCGCCATAAATGCATTGTCGAACGTCCGCAACCAGTAGCGACGCGCCCGCTCGACGTTACGGCGGAGCTGCCCACCCTGGAGCCGTCTGTACCTAGGTACACTCCGCCTCCTGTCGACGACCTCCGTGGCGGACACCATGTCTGACAGGTGTTCGGTCAAAATGCCATTGAGCTTATTTTCAAATGCCACGTCATTTTTTGGAGTACGAAGGATGGTGAGTTACTCGAGCATGGAGGATGAGTTGTTGTGCGATGCATGGCTGGCCATATCCGCAGATTTCATACGCATGAGCAGAGGGGGGGCCCTCCTGGGAGCAAGTGCATGAAAAGTTTCACGCACAAAAGCACATTACGTCCTACGACATGTACATCGTTCAACCAGGCAACGTGATGTCGTTATCGTATTGCTGTCACGCTATCCAGATCAACGCCATCAAGTTTTACAACGTGGTTCGTCAGCTCGAAGCAAGGTGGACATTTGCACGCGGCACAAGACGAGATCATAAGTTTTACTTCCTTTTACTCAACTTGTTGATTGATTCATTCACTCAATGTTGGTCTACACATTATATGTAGCCCACAAGCGTCGCCGAGGTGTACCACGGGAGAGAGAGACGGCCATTTACGTACACACGCTGTTGGATGAAGCTAAAGGGGGAGCATGTGTGGAACGACATGATTCATTCATGAAAACTTGTTGGACATCCGGGATCTAGTAGAATTAGAGACATTGTTGTACTGGAATTAATTTGCATGTTATGTATGCATGATTTTTGCTATTTTATATCTGAATTTTGGATGAATTTTATCCGGTTAGTTAAAATGCGGTTTGAAATGTATGCGGCTGCGGTTGAATGGCGTCCTCCTACATTGGTCCAGCGTCAAAATGTTGAGCAAACATCCAAAAGAGTGAAAAATTGGCGGATGTACCCAATAGAAATAAACGGTGGATGGGCTGATCTGGAGGATCCACGCGGTTGAGAGCTATGAGTTGTGACAGAACAAGGTCGTGCCAGTTGCACATGGCGTCCTAGCACACGGGCACGTACGGCCGAAACGCAGCACGGTGCTCCTCAGGTAGCTAGGACCATAGCACATGGTACCACTACCTCCATCCGCAGGCCTTCCCATCCCCTGTTAGCGTGAGTTGTCCCCACATGTCAATCAGTCACTGCATGGTCGAATGACAATTTTTGCTTGTGAGGTGCGGTGCATAGTGCAGATCGGTACTGCTTCGACACGGTACTTTCTGTGAGAGGGTACCTTGTGAACGAATTTTTTTTGTTAGAAGTACAACAGTAAGTGAAGCGGCCGGGAAAGAGCTACGTAGCATTTCAGGTGGATGCAGCGAAGGCTGGTCGTCTTGTACAGTCTGGAGACAAATCCAGTCTCCAGGGTCCTACTTTGTTCTCCGGGATCATTAGCCATTCGGAGCTACGCGCCAGAGCCAGAGTCACAATCAAAATCATCAATTAGAGGCCCACGTTCCATCAACAAACAATAACCCATTCCTAAGCATGGCCCGGCAAAGCTTTGTTTGCGAGCGCATGCCGCTGCATGGCAAACTGTCGTAGTAGCTACTACTCCAGTGCAATTCTACAGTAAGGATCACACTGCCTGTTCTGCCACAGTTGTGACAGTAACACGTATCAAACCCGATCGGGACCCGAGCTGTTCGGGTTTACGAGCAGTCGTGGACAATCTCGTCCGACTCCACGCGGTGGCGACGCCGTTGCTGGATCACAGAGCCATGCATCACGTACGCCAGCCATTCATGCAACATGGCCGTGATCGACGTCCCACCCCTCCGTGGCCGGGCAGCTGCTATATAGGCCAACAGAAAACCCACGGCGCCCGGCCTCGGTGCCCGTGTGCGGTGGCCGTGGCACGCGCTGCCTCATTCCCGCCGCTCCGACAGACACACAGACCGGCCGCCGTGCCGTAGCCATCGCCGATTGCGCACGGACGCATCGCACGCAAGTAGGAGAGGCAATGATAGATGGGTGCTGGTATGGTATCAGCGTACGCCGGCACGCCGCTATCTGGTCCAACATCTGAAGAAGGCGTCACACGTCCGTCCCAACAAGCATGCAATTGGGATTGTTAATTAGCGCAGCTGTACTGCCGCGCGCGCAGCCAATGCCTCTGTCCGTATCTGCTAATCCGCCGACGGGACCACGGCAAGCTCGGGGTGGGGGTCTGGTTGTTGCAAGACACAACAAAATTTGGAGCAATCAGGTGCAAGACCACGGAGCATGTGCGACGGGACGACCAGCGGGCGACGTTTCAAAAGGATAAGGACGGCGAGGTTGCACGGTGCTAGGTGTAGCACACAGGCCGTGCACATCAAAGGAGGAAATGTCGACGTAAATAAATGCTAGACAGGGTTGGCCTTTATTGGTTTATTTTGGGCCCTTGGACTTGGAGAGAAGTGCTGCATCGATGGAGAACTGTACATGGAGTGGCCCTAGCTATCCTAGCGAGTGAGGGTGCAGGACATTGGATTCCTTTCCAGCCCCGGCGCCCATGGACGTGGATACGGCTCGTGTTAAGCGGGGACTACTCTGACACTCACGCTATGTAGATCTAAACAAGTCAATGATCCTGCAATCTTGCCGAAATTAACGAGTCCCATGCGTAGCTCTGCGTCCTCCTAGTACTACTACTACCTCTCAGGCTGAGCAGCTGACATGCATCATGCATGGCCCCGGTACACACACGAGGTAGCAAGAAAACACCAGGGATCACGGGGTAGGCTAGGCGGTAGTGGACCGGGGGCTTAACAACAGGCGGCGCCGTAGTGATCCCCGTTCCCGAATCAATGCGTGGCAGACAATAACTAGCGAGATTGTATGTACACACGCGTCGTGGTACGCCAGTCAGTAGCTACTGTCATGTACCTCTCGTGTACTCCCTCCGTTTTAAAATAGATGACTCAACTTTGTACTAATTTTAATACAAAGTTAGGCCAACTCCACCGCGCGACCCTATCATGTCCGCACCCGTCCGTTTGGGATAAAACGGACGAATTAGACGGCCCAGCGCGCGGGCGCAAACGGACTTTTGTCCGCTTTGTGTCCGCTTTCAACCCATCCGCGGCCCAAGTTTGCGCCGGTTTTGGGGTGAAACGGACAGCGCGCGGACAGGCGGGACGCACGCGCTTGTCCTCCCCTGGCCCGCCTGTCGGTGGGAGAAACCAACCCCCCCCCACGCCCCATTTGGCGCCATTTCCACAAACCCTCCCACGTCCCTCCCGCCCGTCCCCTCTCTCCCCCGTCCATGGCCGACGCCCCGCCGAATTCCGGCGGCCTGGCCGTCGACCCGCCCACAAAGGTGAAGAAGAAGGCGGCCAAGGCGCCAAGGAAGTCGCGGTCGGAGTGCACGCCGGAGGAGATCGCCAAGTTGGACGCGGGATCGGCGAAGAGGAGGGAGCGGAGAGCGGTCGTCAAGGTCAATGCCGCCGCGGCCAAGTTCGCCGCCCAGCGCGATGCGATGGAGGCCGCGGTCGACGAGAAGGAGGACCTCGTCAACAAAGCGCACGCCCGCCTCATGCTTGGCATGGGCCGTCCGGCCGGGTTCCCTGCAGCGGCCATCGGCCCCGCGAGCACAGGCTCGTCGGTCGCCCGGCCTCCGCACTGCCAGTCGCGGACCGCGCCCATGTAGCCCGGCCTTCCTCCGCCAAGGCACGACGGCCAGACCCGTTTCTATGGGTCGCCGGACGTGGGCTTGTTCACGCCGTCCACACCGCGTCCCGCGGCCTTCATCGACCTCAACGTCACGCCTGGGTCCAGCAGAGGCGGCTGGGCGTCCGTCGAGATGCAAAGAAAGCAAGCACGGGCACCGTTCACGGGCACCATGTCGGCCCCCCCGCGTCTTGTTTGACGGAATGTCAACACCAACGCCAACGGTCGACGGCCCCTTCTACAACCAGTACATGGAGGACGTGATCTTCGAGGGTGGGCATGGCCGTGCCTACGACCCCGAGGAGACCCAAAGTCAGGATGGCCGCGCCCAGTACGTGCCCGATGAAGAGGCCGACAACCGTGCTGACTACGACCATGGTGACTCGTGGCATGAAGACAATGACATCTATGTCGAAGGTGATGGTGATGAAGAAGAAGGCAATGACGTTGATATTAGTGGCGAGCCATTGTTCATCGACGAGCTCACCCAAAGAGCGAAAGCACAAAAGAAGAGGAAGAGCATTCGCACGGGTTCATATACACAAGATGAGGACAAGTTGATTTGCCAAGCTTGGATGGAGATTAGCCAAGATCCGAGGACCGGCGCGCAACAAAAGGGCATTGTTTTTTGGACGAGAGTCCACAAAACATTTCATGAAAGGAAGATGTTTGAGCCCTACCAATTTACAAGCAACCGTGGCATCAGCTCGATTCAAAAGAGATGGTTGTTCATCCAACAAGAGTGCAACAAGTATTGCGCCGCATTTGAGAGCGTTGAAGCACGACCCGTGAGTGGTCTCGGCGTTGGGGACATGGTATGCTCTCCTCTTCCTAGCCCTTTCCTTGCTACGGCCATGAGACTTCGGCCGTGTATATATGTTTGCATGTTCACTTGTTGTTGATCATGTGGTGTAGGCATTTCAATCTTTGGAGGCATTCAAGGCCCGGCACAATGACAAGCCATTCACTCTTACGCATTGTTGGACGATCATCAACAATTGCCCTAAGTTCAAGGACCAATACCGTGAACTACAAAGGAAGAGATGACTGAAGACGGACAAGTTCGCCGGAGGTGGAGATGGCGATGCGTTGAAGAGGCCGAGGGGCAAGACCAACTCCAAGGTTGATGACATACATGATGCCTCATCCATGGCATTGCATGACACTTTGCATGGCATGATGTCCCAAAAGGATGTGAGGGACGAGAAGAAGCGGCAAAGTAAGGACGAGCAAATGAAGCAATACCTAGACCTTCAAAGAAAGAAGCTTGAGATGGAGGAGGAGGCCAAGAGGAGGAAGATCGACATGGAGGAGGCGGCCGGCAAAGGCAGTTCGACATGGAGGAGGTGGCCCGGCAAAGGCAGCTCGACATCGAGGCCGACAACGTCAAGGCCAGGCAGAGGCAGCTCGACATCGAGGCCACCAATGCCGCCACCAAAGCGAAGGAGGTGGCCCTTGCGATCATGAGCGTGGACTTGTCGAAGATGAGCGAGAAGACGAGGGCCTGGTTCGAGGCCAGGCAGAAGGAGATGCTCGACGCCGAAGGCCTGAACTAGGTCGTCCGATCGGCGTGGCCGTTCTTTTTTGGAGGCTGGCATGGGTGCTGCCCGCCCGATGGGCCGCTGGTAGTGTGCCGGCGAGAAAACATTCATTTTGGTGGCCGGCTGTGTTGCCGGCGAGGACAACTATTCATTTTGGAGGCTGGCTGTGTTGCCGGCCGCTGGCTGATGCCGGCGATGGACATGTAGGCCGCTGGCTATGTTGCCGGCGTGATGAACCGGGGCCGCTGGCCTGAACTAAGGCTTGGCATTTGAAACGATGCTTTGGTTTTTTAAATAGACGCGGACATGATGGGGCAAATGAATGCGGCCGTGCGCGGACACGCCCGGACACGACCTCAAATTCCTACCCAAACGGACAGAATCCGGACAAAACGGACGTCCGTTTGGGTCGCGCGGAAGTTGGCCTTATTACAAAGTTGAGTCATCTATTTTGAAACGGAGGAAGTAGTAGGTACATACTACTCGGGACTAGTACTGCATGCATAGCCACGCGCTGCGCCAAATGGCAAGCATGCCCGGCGCACACGCACACCGTCGCGGCCAAGAGATGGCATGCACGAGCGAGTGGTGAACTGGTGACCAGTCCTCAGGCCGTCACGCGGCACGGTGGCAGGGCGTCCGCCCCGCCGCGCGGCGCGGCGCCATCCCCACGCGCGTGCGCGGGTGACCACTCGCGCGCCGGGACAAAGCCACGTAAAGATAGCCAGCCGCGGGCACCGCACTGGGCCGGAGCACGTCCTGCGCTGCGTCCACGGCCCGTCTCCTTCCCCCACGCCTTTCGCGGCGACCGAGACGCCGCAAGGCAAGGCCCCCATGCCGCCGACGCGACGGACGGACGGGACGGCACGGAGGCGAGCACGCCGCGCCGCGCCAAGCCCGCCCGGCGGGACGTCTCGGAGCGGACAGAAAGCCAGACGCGCAGTGCACCGTCGACCGGGATAAACATAAAAGGCAGCGGATTTCGGTCGACGGCGACGCGCGGTGTCGCACACGCCTCGCCTTTCTCGAGTCGGAACAAAGCTCGGGCCGGGCGTGCGTGCAGAATCGGCCGGGAAAGCGCGGCCGCGTATCAGCCTTTCTCCGTCCTGCTCGTCCATGGTTTTCCCCGAATTCCACGGGATAGCAGCCTCGTGCTAAAGCTGCCCCGTCCGACACACCCCTCTTTTCTCAGCGACCTTGTGTTTACACAAGTCACACCCGTGCACTCTCGCTGTTCAGCCCAGACCAGTCGCATTACACACAAAAAGATGTGAAGTTCAAATGAAATGCTAGCAATTTACTTACTAGAAATATTTTACATGCATACTACTCGTACTAGCACCGCCAGATTATTGAATCTAGACGGCGGCCGAAAAGACAAGCTTTTGCCACATTAAGACAAGAGAAGAGAGCGCGCACGTTTCCTTAATCCGGCATCATGATACTAGTACCAACTAAGTAGTATTAAAAATGCTACTAGCATCTAGGCTAAGATTTGATTGAGTACGGCGATCGCCACTCCGGAGCCCGGACGGCCCGGCTCACGCGCCGTCGACGCCGTCCTTGGTGTCGGCCGCGCCGTCGGCCTTCGGCTCCGTCATGGACCTCAGCAGCGGCGACTCGGACCCTGCGGGTTGCAAGAAAGCACCGAGATGTTATCACCTATCGACCTGAATGTCGCAGGACGAGGGGACGGAAATGAGTGGGGCTTGTGGTACCTTTGGAGGCGTTGAAGGAGCGCTTGCAGTGCGCAATGGCGCCCTGGATGCCGTCCTGCAGCTGCAGCAGCGAGTCGTCGCGGCGCTGCGGCTGCGCGGGGGTCGGTGGTGTGGCCGACGGCGACGGTGCGGCCGCTACGGCGGAGGACGCGGACCGGCTCTTGCCGAGGCGCTTGCACGCCTGCTTCAGGCCGGCCGGGACGCTGGCGCGCGGAGCGCGCACGCCGCACGCGACGACGACGGGCTGTGGAAGAGGGGCTGGCGGGGCACGAGGCTGGGAGGGGGCGGGGGAAGGTGTCGCGGAAGGGGACGGCGAGGGTTCGGGCTCCGCGTCCGTCTCCTCGCCCTCGCTGGCGCCGGCGAACCGTAGGCGCTCGCCGTAGCGGCGGGAGACCTTGACGTACAGGGGCTTGATTTTGTTCAGGTACTTGAGCATAACCTCCTTGGCGAAACGCCGCTCCTCGGCGGTGATCGCCACCGCGTCGGAAGGCTGGGGTGCCTGCACCGCCGGCCTGGCCGCGCCGGCGCCGGCGCCGGCGTCGGAGGTGCGAGAGCTGTTGTCACGCGTGAAGAGCGAGACAAACGGCGCGTCCTCCACCCGGAACTTGATCAGGAAACGGTTCGTCTTGGGCGCCATGGAACCGCCAGCGGCGCCGCCAGCACCACCGGCGTTGCCCTCCGCCGGGGCGGGGACCTTCGGCTTCCTCAGCTTAAGCAGCAGCACGCGGAACTTGGTCGCCGGACGGAGGAACGACGCCGCCGGGGCCTCTGCCGTCGCAGCAGGCTCCGTCTCCTTCCCGACGCCGTTCTCAGTCTCACTGGCCGGCGCCACCGGTTCGACGGCCACCACCTCGCCGCCGGACGCGGCGTCGCCGGCGACGGAGAAGTTGAACTCGACCCTCTCCTCCTCCGCGTCCGACGCGGCGCTCTCGTCGCCCGGCACCGCGAACTCGAGGTCGAAGAACGCCGCGTCGTCTTCCACCACGTCCCCGCCCCCACCACTTCCACCCCCTTCACCGCCGTCCTCACACGCCGACGCGGCTATGGCCGTGGCCGCCACGGCCGCGCGCTGGTTGCCGGCGACCGCTCCGCCGCGCAGGTACTTGAGGAGGCTGAACGATTCCATCACACCCAGAGAGCCCGAGCTCACTCACTCCACTCCCTCACTCCTCTTGATTGTCTCACTCTCGAGACTCAAATAAAAAGACTCTTTCGGCGAGGCTTTTGCCTTTCGGGCAGGAGGAGGAGGACAAGGTGGTGACGCCGCTGCCTCGCATCGATGGGGTAATAGATGAGCTCATGAGCAGCGGCAGGCGGTCAGAAGCGAGGGGCCAGTGACCCCGGTGGGGCCGACAGTTTCGCAGGCCCCGTGTCCGTGCGCCGTCTTGCGTGATCTCGCCCGCTCGTCGCCCAATCGTCCGCCAGGATCGAACCAGGCAATGGGTAGCCACCGGATTTCTTTGAATTTATTTGTTTTGAAACTGTGAGTGACCAGACTTCTCACTGGGATTTTCCATGCTGCGATGGATCACATGGCGTGAATGACGTGGACTTTGGCTGCACATGCTCGGCAATGAAGTGCTTCGTGTCCTCGCTGCGGGATGGGCCGGGCCGTGCTGCGGGTGGTAAATCTAGCTTTATCTAATCGAAGTTCAACGACCATCCGACTAGAGACAAAACCCCTATCTATCCAATCGTCACTTGATCTTGTGCACATCAAGCATCCGATCCTGGAGACGACTCGGATGGCTTCTTCTTCTTCCTCAGAGAAAACAAACGCCTTGTGCGTGCGTACTCACGGATCACAATGATCTCTGCCTCTTCGAGCACAGCACAGGAGATGCATGCTACAATGAATCTGATCGGATAAAAGTCGAGAGCAGCGAGGGGCTTCTGTCAGACGAGCGCGAGTACCGGCGCTGAGACAGTCGATCGGCTAATAATTTCTTACTTATGACCGAGGAATGCATTTCTTTTTGCTGTAGAATCATGGCAATCATGATGTTCCTTCAATCCTTTTCCTTTTTTTTTCCTTGAAAGAACCCGCGGCTCGGCGTGGCAGCTAGTCAATTCTACGCGGTGCTCTCAAAGTTGAAACTGCCGCTGTGGACTATAGTTGATTTGGTGACCTGCACAACTCACTGTGCAGTTTCCTGTCCGCTGCCGGAAACAGTAATGCGACCATGACCTCTACGCGCTCATAATAGCCGTCGATTGCGCCGCTACAGGAACTTCCGGGAAATAGAGCATCGTCCTACGCTCTGAACTTCAGAAATGCTAGCGAAAATAAATTTGCCGTCAGGTACTAATTTGCCTATAAGAGCAAACTCGATTGTTTCTGGGGAGCCTACAGAGACGGAGAAACAATATACACATTTGTTGTTGTGTTCTTTTCTAACCGGGCTAGCAGGGCTGGAAAGGGAGAAAGCGGGCTTAAAGCATCAAAACCCATCGTACTTTAAACTAATCTGTAGTTGTATGGTTAGGAGGACACTGTTATATATCCGGTCTATCAAAGTTGAAAACCTAGATTTGACATTGGTGCTTGTATTCAGTTTCGGGTGGCGCTCCCAGCTCCCTAGCCGGCAGGGTGCTCGGCAGTGCGCGGCAGCGATTGCTACGCCCGGTGGCTCTGCTCCTAGTCTGCCGTGGGCGGGTCTGACATGGCGGCTGCTGTTTTGGCGGTCGGTGGCCTCCGCGAGGTGCGGCTGGCTCCTCTGCGTCTCTTTGTCTACGGGTTGGCACTGGTTTGGTGGTCTTGCCAACACCGGTGTGGGTCGTTGAGGTGGTGTTTGGAAGCTCAGGTGAAAACCCTATCTTTGTCTTCGGCCTATGACCAGCGATGGTGACGCCTGCGGGTGTCGTGGACCTTCTTGGAGGCATCGTTGTCTTGCTTCCTCACCCCTTGCGCTTAGGGCGGTCGATGCAGCTCCGGGGGACACCCTAGATTCATGTGATCAGACGAAGGCAGCGCCTTGGCGTCGTATCCCCTCTTGAGGGCTTTTTCTTTGGAGCGGGGCATTGGCAAAGAGGGACAAGTGGAAGATGGTGGTTGTTGGCGTCAAGACTTCTGTGGCAACGATGGTCATGGCAAGCGAAGTCGGAGGCGTGGCACTGGTTGCGGTAGCTGGCTCTTCTCCGGTGTGTCCGTGCGATTACCTCGAGTTGTTTTGTTGCGGTGAAGTCGGAGCTGCGGCGCAGGGCCCCTATGGCAACGATGACATGTAGCAGGTGGTTTGTTCGGTGGTCTCCCACGACGCCAGCCGTGCATAGTTCTTCTTCGGAGCTCTCCATCGGAGTCGGAGTTGCGTAGCCTAAGGTGCAGGTGGCTGGGCATGGCACGGTTCGGCCTGTGTTTCCACACCGCCTCTACGATGAGGGTGGGGTCGAGGTTCGTCTTCGGCGAAGTCGGAGTCGCTTGCTCGGAGTCCAGGGAGTGCGATGACGCCTGTTGGGGAGAAGAGACGCCGATGACGTCCGAGTGTATCTTGATGAGGCCCTCCTTGTTGAGGTGTGTAGGATATTTTTGTGTGCCGCTCGGACTGAAGTTGTTTTGTGAACAAATGCAGTAACACTTTCTACATATATTTTGAATCTAATATAGTTTTTAGTTTGATGTTTCATTTCAAAAAAAGGGCAGAAAAAACGTGAACTTTTTCCATATATTGAAAGAATAAAAATCCCTAACTTTTACAATGTGTGAGTGCAAATCCCAAAAGTTGCCATGTTTTTAGAGGAACGCGTTTTAAATTTTGATGTATTTTCAAACGAGATTTTTTTTTTCAAACTTTCCATGTGCAATCTTATTATATGTGGCATGGCAGTTTCATTTACTTATACCATGGATTTTTTTTCAATTAGTCCATGTCAATTTTTTATTAGCTACACCATGGTAAATCTTATGTAGGTACCCTGGAAATTTTATTTTTAGACCATGGTAGGTTTTGTAGGTAGCATGACATTTTCATTATTGTAGACCATGACAATATCTTTTTTTTACACCGTACCAATTTTATTAATCAGACCATAGCAATTTTTTCCAGTTAGACCATGGAAATTTTATTATCTACACCATGAAAATTTATTTAATTATACCATGGCAAATTTATTGTTTCCACCATGAAAATTTTGTTAATTACACCACGGCAATTTTATTAGTTAAACCATGGCAATTTTACTAGTCAGACCATGTCAATTTTATGGTAGGTAGCATGACAATTTAAAATATCAGAATGTGAAGTTTTGAATTTAAACTGTAGGTACTCCCTCCGTCTAGGTGCATAAGTCATCCCCGTAGTTCTAGGTCATTGATTCGAGGAATTAAATATGTGTTATATGTCATGAAAAATATATCACTAGATTTCTACACGGATGTAGTTTCTGAATATATATGTTTTGTCATATATAATACATATTTAGATAGTTAAATTGTCGACCTAGAACTACGCAAATGACTTATACACCGAGACAGAGGTAGTAGCACTTTTCAATTATGACATGCGTCATTTCTAAACTATATAGCATGACATTTTTCGTTTGTGTTTTTAAGATGGTAACTTTTTTTAATATGTCCTACTACCGAGTGTAATTACACACATGTCATATATACTACCATGTGATACTATATATACTACTTTATCATATTTAATATGTTTATGTACTATATCTAAAATACTTTAAAGCGAGTTATGTGAAAAATTGAATGTGAATCCATAGTTTTATTATGTTTGTGAAATACGTACATATTGAGTATAGTCAAAATATGGCATATACTAGCTAAAAAATATTATATATACTAAATAAACATTCTTACATACTACATGTACATACACTCTGGTACGATAGATACTACCTAAAATGTACGAAACAAAAGTGGGAGTAACTACACTTGGTAGTAGGAAACATTTGTCTATATACACACACACACACATACACACACTATTCATCACACAGGATGCAGGATAATTTATTCTTCACCCCGAGGTAATCTTACGATCGCTTCATAAATAAATTACGTTTGGAATACAAATAGTTACATTTATATTGATTTACTACTTAAAATTTGGTATAAGAAACAAAAATATAGGTTATAAGACCAGAAAATCGCATTTTATGTATCTTTTACACTATGTTTTACATTCATAATTTTACGTAACGTAAAATATTTTTACAGTGGGTATATATTTTCTTACATTCTCTTTTTACGTATAAAATAAGACTAAATTTACGAAACGTAAAAATACGGTGCATTTATGTCAAAATAGAGAGGGGGTGAAGAATAACTATTTCTCACCCAGAGTGACGAATAACGCGACCCCACACATACACTGGAAAATCCATCCTACCACCCAGGAGTAGTTACCCCACATGTCTCATATAATACTATATATACTAGTTTATCATTATAAATATGTTCATATAAAATATCTAATATATTGTCGGATTCAGGGCTCCGCAGACCCAAGAAGGTTCGAACTCTGGGGCGTGTGTGAAGATCTCAACCAGCTCTGATCTCAAGCTCACCACCCCACGGCCTAGCCTCGTCGGGTTCACGCGAGCGGGGAAGAAAATGAACACGACAGTTTTACCCAGGTTAGGGCCACCTTGCGGTGTAAAACCCTACTCCTGCTTTTGGTGGATTGGCCTCACAAGGAGGTGGTGGATGAACTAGTACAGTGGATGAGCGATCTCGTGAGGGCTCGAATGGTGAGGGTGCAATGGGTCCGATCCTCCTCTATGTTGGATACTAGCCTATATTTATAGTGGCCTTGGTCCTCTTCCTCATAACTGGCGGGAAGGGATCCCACAACGGCCCATTTTGAAAGGGGACAACTAGTACATCTTATCCTGACGAAAGATGGTCTTCCCCTGCAAAGCTCCTGGCCATGACGCAGCGGTGGCTCGGCAATGACATCCGTCCTGCCGAGCTCATGGTCTTGGTCTCGTTGCACCGGAATGGAAAGCTCTGGGGCCTTCCTCGGGAACCTGCGCCTGCCCTTGCTCCCTTTGCACCGAAGAGGAAATTGTCCCCTCTGCGCCTGCCTGGCCTTGGTCGTCATGGCTCACTTCATCAGGAGCCTCGTGAGGCTAGTACCTGCATAGAAGTCTCCGCCTCTCGGGGGGCAGCTCGGGGAGGCCGCTCCTCTGGAGGTCTTGGCGTCGTTCGCCTCGCGAGGCCGGGGGCCCTCGCGAGGGTCTTGTCTTGGGGCTGTTGTAGCTGGGCCGTACCGGGCCGCCGATGAGCCCAGGCGCTGTGACGCACGCAGGCAAGTCTGGGTACCCCCGATCCCAGAACGCCGACAGATACTTCAAAGCAAGTTACATGAAAAAATTGCATATGAGCCCATAGTTTTTTTATTATATTTGTGAAATACGTACATATTTGTACGTAAAAAAGAGCATGCTCAAAATATGGTACATACTACCTAAAAATTAGTATATATACTAGATAGCACACGTACATACTCTTGGTTTTGACAGATACTACATACAATATATATAGGGTGGGTCTATTATGATAACACCCTTAAGAGTCTGATTCTGCACATCACTTTCTTATTCTGCTAACACCTCACCCCGACCCGCCTCCTTCTGCCTGCAACAGCAACCCAACCTCACCCCGCCTCCTTCTGCCCGCAACAGCACCCCACTCCACCCCGCACCCACCACCTTCTCCTCTGCACCGGTCCACCAAAAACCACCATCCACCGCCGGTTCCCCTTTCCTCCGGCGCGCCACCTGAAGGAAATATGCCCTAGAGGCAATAATAAAGTTGTTATTTATATTTCCTTATATCATGATAAATGTTTATTATTCATGCTAGAATTGTATTAATCGAAAACTTAGTACATGTGTGAATACATAGACAAACAAAGTGTCACTAGTATGCCTCTACTTGACTAGCTCGTTGAATCAAAGATGGTTAAGTTTCCTAGCCATAGACATGAGTTGTCATTTGATTAACGGGATCTCATCATTAGAGAATGATGTGATTGACTTGACCCATTCCGTTAGCTTGATCGTTTAGTATATTGCTATTGCTTTCTTCATGACTTATACATGTTCCTATGACTATGAGATTATGCAACTACCGAATACCGGAGGAACACTTAGTGTGCTACCAAACATCACAACGTAACTGGGTGATCATAAAGGTGCTCTACAGATGTCTCCGATGGTACTTGTTGAGTTGGCATAGATCGAGATTAGGATTTGTCACTCCGATTGTCGGAGAGGTATCTCTGGCCCCCCTCGGTAATGCACATCACTATAAGCCTTACAAGCAATGCAACTAATGAGCTAGTTGCGGGATGATGTATTACGGAACGAGTGAACAGATTTGCCGGTAACGAGATTGAACTAGGTATTGAGATACCGACGATCGAATCTCGGGCAAGTAACATACCGATGACAAAGGGAACAACGTATGTTGTTATGCGGTTTGACCGATAAAGATCTTCATAGAATATGTAGGAACCAATATGAGCATCCAGGTTCCGCTATTGGTTATTGACCGGAGATGAGTCTCGGTCATGTCTACATAGTTCTCGAACCTGTAGGGTCCGCACGCTTAACGTTTGGTGACGATCGGTATTATGAGTTTATGTGTTTTGATGTACCGAAGGTAGTTCGGAGTCCCGGATATGATCACGGACATGACGAGGAGTCTCGAAATGGTCGATACATAAAGATCGATATATTGGATGACTATGTTTGGACTTCGGAAGGGTTCCGAGAGAGTTTGGACGAATACCGGAGTACCAGGGGGTTACTGTAACCCCCCCGGGGAGTGTAATGGGCCTCATGGGCCTTGGTGGAGAGAGGAAGGGGCGGCCAGGGCAGGCCGCGCGCCCCCTCCCCCTCTAGTCTGAATTGGACAAGGAAGGGGGGGGGGGGGGCGCCCCCCTTTTTCCTTCCCCCTCTCTCTTCCTTCCTTCCCTCCTACTCCTACTCTTGGAAGGGGTGGAATCCTACTCCTGGTGGGAGTAGGACTCCCTTGGGGCGCGCCTAGGAGGCCGGCCTCCTCCCCCTCCTCCACTCCTTTATATACGGGGGAGGGGGGCACCCCATAGACACAAGTTGATCATTGATCTCTTAGCCGTGTGCGGTGCCCCCCTCCACCATAATCCACCTCGGTCATATCGTAGCGGTGCTTAGGCGAAGCCCTGCGTCGGTAACTTCATCATCACCGTCATCACGCCGTCGTGCTGACGGAACTCTTTCTTGAAGCTCTACTGGATCGTGAGTTCGTGGGACGTCACCGAGCTGAACGTGTGCAGATCGCGGAGGTGCCGTACGTTCGGTACTAGGATCGGTCGATCATGAAGACGTACGACTACATCAACCGCGTTGTCATAACGCTTCCACTTTCGGTCTACGAGGGTACGTGGACAACACTCTCCCCTCTCGTTGCTATGCATCACCATGATCTTGCGTGTGCGTAGGAATTTTTTTGAAATTACTACGTTCCCCAACAGTGGCGTCCGAGCCAGGTTTATGCATAGATGTTATATGCACGAGTAGAACACAAGTGAGTTGTGGGCGATACTAGTCATACTGCTTACCAGCATGTCATACTTTGATTCGTCGGTATTGTTGGATGAAGCGGCCCGGACCGACATTACGCGTACGCTTACGCGAGACTGGTTCTACCGACGTGCTTCGCACACAGGTGGCTGGCGGGTGTCAGTTTCTCCAACTTTAGTTGAATCGAGTGTGGCTACGCCTGGTCCTTGTGAAGGTTAAAACAACACATACTTGACGAAATATCATTGTGGTTTTGAAGCGTAGGTAAGAATGGTTCTTGCTCAGCCCGTAGCAGCCACGTAAAACTTGCAACAACAAAGTAGAGGACGTCTAACTTGTTTTTGCAGGGCATTTTGTGATGTGATATGGTCAAGAGATGATGCTAAATTTTATTGCATGAGATGATCATGTTTTGTAACAGAGTTATCAGCAACTGGCAGGAGCCATATGGTTGTCGCTTTATTGTATGAAATGCAATCGCCATGTAATTGCTTTACTTTATCACTAAGCGGTAGCGATAGTCGTAGAAGCAATAGTTGGCGAGACGACAACGATGCTACGATGGAGATCAAGGTGTCGCGCCGGTGACGATGGTGATCATGATGGTGCTTTGGAGATGGAGATCAAAGGCACGAGATGATGATGGCCATATCATATCACTTATATTGATTGCATGTGATGTTTATCTTTTATGCATCTTATTTTGCTTAGATCGATGGTAGCACTATAAGATGATCTCTCACTAAATTTCAAGGTATAAGTGTTCTCCCTGAGTATGCACCGTTGTGAAAGTTCGTCGTGCCGAGACACCACGTGATGATCGGGTGTTATAAGCTCTACGTTCACATACAACGGGTGCAAGCCAGTTTTGCACACGCGAAATACTCGGGTTAAACTTGACAAGCCTAGCATATGCAGGTATGGCCTCAGAAAACTGAGACCGAAAGGTCGAGCGTGAATCATATAGTAGATATGATCAACATAGTGATGTTCACCATTGAAAACTACTCCATCTCACGTGATGATCGGACATGGTTTAGTTGATATGGATCACGTGATCACTTAGATGATTAGAGGTATGTGTATCTAAGTGGGAGTTCTTAAGTAATTTTGATTAATTGAACTTTAATTTATCATGAACTTAGTACCTGATAGTATTTTGCATGTCTATGTTGTTGTAGATAAATGGCCCGTGCTGTTGTTCCGTTGAATTTTAATGCGTTCCTTGAGAAAGCAAAGTTGAAAGATGATGGTAGCAATTACACAGACTAGGTCTGTAACTAGAGGATTATCCTCATTGTTGCACAGAAGAATTACATCCTGGAAGCACCGCTAGGTGCCAGACCCGCTGCAAGAGCAACGCCAGATGTTATGAATGTCTGGCAGAGCAAAGCTGATGACTACTCGATAGTTCAGTGTGCCATGCTTTACGGCTTAGAACCAGGACTTCAACGACGTTTTGAACGTCATGGAGCATATGAGATGTTCCAGGAGTTGAAGTTAATATTTCAAGCAAATGCCTGGATTGAGAGATATGAAGTCTCCAATAAGTTTACAGCTGCAAGATGGAGGAGAATAGTTCTGTCAGTGAGCATATACTCAAAATGTCTGGGTATAACAATCACTTGATTCAACTGGGAGTTAATCTTTCGGATGATAGTGTCATTGACAGAATTCTTCAATCACTGCCATGAAGCTACAAGAGCTTCGTGATGAACTATAACATGCAAGGGATGGATAAGACAATTCCCGAGCTCTTCGCAATGCTAAAGGCTGCGGAGGTAGAAATCAAGAAGGAGCATCAAGTGTTGATGGTCAACAAGACCACCAGTTTCAAGAAAAAGGGTAAAGGGAAGAAGGGGAACTTCAACAAGAACGGCAAGCAAGTTGCTGCTCAAGTGAAGAAGCCCAAGTCTGGACCTAAGCCTGAGACTGAGTGCTTCTACTGCAAAGGGACTGGTCACTGGAAGAGGAACTGCCCCAAGTATTTGGCGGATAAGAAGGATGGCAAGGTGAACAAAGGTATATGTGATATACATTTTATTGATGTGTACCTTACTAATGCTCGCAGTAGCACCTGGGTATTTGATACTGGTTCTGTTGCTAATATTTGCAACTCGAAACAGGGACTACGGATTAAGCGAAGATTGGCTAAGGACGAGGTGACGATGCGCGTGGGAAATGGTTCCAAAGTCGATGTGATCACGGTCGGCACACTACCTCTACATCTACCTTCGGGATTAGTTTTAGACCTGAATAATTGTTATTTGGTGCCAGCGTTGAGCATGAACATTATATCTGGATCTTGTTTGATGCGAGACGGTTATTCATTTAAATTTGAGAATAATGGTTGTTCTATTTATATGAGCAATATCTTTTATGGTCATGCACCCTTGAAGAGTGGTCTATATTTGATGAATCTCGATAGTAGTGATACACATATTCATAATATTGAAGCCAAAAGATGCAGAGTTGATAATGATAGTGCAACTTATTTGTGGCACTGCCGTTTAGGTCATATTGGTGTAAAGCGCATGAAGAAACTCGATTCCGATGGAATTTTGGAATCACTTGATTATGAATCACTTGGTACTTGCGAACCATGCCTCATGGGCAAGATGACTAAAACTCCGTTCTCCGGAACAATGGAGCGAGCAACAGATTTGTTGGAAATCATACATACTGATGTATGTGGTCCAATTAATGTTGAGGCTTGCGGCGGGTATCATTATTTTCTCACCTTCACAGATGATTTGAGCAGATATGGGTATATCTACTTGATGAGACATAAGTCTGAAACGTTTGAAAAGTTTAAAGAATTTCAGAGTGAAGTGGAAAATCATCGTAACAAGAAAATAAAGTTTCTACGATCTGATCGTGGAGGAGAATATTTGAGTTACGCGTTTGGTCTTCATTTGAAACAATGCGGAATAGTTTCGCAACTCACGCCACCCGGAACACCACAGCGTAATGGTGTGTCCGAACATCGTAATCGTACTTTACTAGATATGGTGCGATCTATGATGTCTCTTACTGATTTACCGCTATCGTTTTGGGGTTATGCTTTAGAGACAGCTACATTCACGTTAAATAGGGCACCATCTAAATCCATTGAGACGACGCCTTATGAACTGTGGTTTGGCAAGAAACCAAAGTTGTCGTTTCTTAAAGTTTGGGGCTGCGATGCTTATGTGAAAAAGCTTCAACCTGATAAGCTCAAACCCAAATCAGAGAAATGTGTCTTCATAGGATACCCAAAGGAGACTGTTGGGTACAACTTCTATCACAGATCCGAAGGCAAAATATTTGTTGCTAAGAATGGATCCTTTCTAGAGAAGGAGTTTCTCTCGAAAGAAGTGAGTGGGAGGAAAGTAGAACTTGATGAGGTAACAGTACCTGCTCCCTTATTGGAAAGTAGTTCATCATAGAAATCAGTTCCTGTGACTCCTACACCAATTAGTGAGGAAGCTAATGATGATGATCATGTAACTTCAGATCAAGTTACTACCGAACCTCGTAGGTTAACCAGCGTAAGATCCGCACCAGAGTGGTACGGTAATCCTGTTCTGGAGGTCATGTTACTTGACATGACGAACCTACGAACTATGAGGAAGCGATGATGAGCCCAGATTCCGCAAAATGGCTTGAGGCCATGAAATCTGAGATGGGATCCATGTATGAGAACAAAGTGTGGACTTTGGTTGACTTGCCCGATGATCGGCAAGCCATCGAGAATAAATGGATCTTCAAGAAGAAGACTGACGCTGACGGTAATGTTACTGTCTACAAAGCTCGACTTGTTGCGAAAGGTTTTCGACAAGTTCAAGGAGTTGACTACGATGAGACTTTCTCACCCGTAGCGATGCTTAAGTCCGTCCGAATCATGTTAGCAATTGCCGCATTTTATGATTATGAAATTTGGCAAATGGATGTAAAGACTACATTCCTGAATGGATTTCTGGAAGAAGAGTTGTATATGATGCAACCTAAAGGTTTTATCGATCCAAGGGATGCTAACAAAGTGTGCAAGCTCCAGCGATCCATCTATGGACTGGTGCAAGCATCTCGGAGTTGGAATAAACGTATTGATAGTGTGATCAAAGCATATGGTTTTATACAGATTTTTGGAGAAGCCTGTATTTACAAGAAAGTGAGTGGGAGCTCTGTAGCATTTCTAATATTATATGTGGATGACATATTGTTGATTGGAAATGATATAGAATTTCTGGATAGCATAAGAGGATACTTGAATAAAAGTTTTTCAATGAAAGACCTCGGTGAAGCTGCTTATATATTAGGCATCCAGATCTATAGAGATAGATCAAGACGCTTAATTGGACTTTCACAAAGCACATACCTTGATAAAGTTTTGAAGAAGTTCAAAATGGATCAAGCAAAGAAAGGGTTCTTGCCTGTGTTACAAGGTGCGAAGTTGAGTCAGACTCAATGTCCGACCACTGCAGAAGATAGAGAGAAAATGAAAGGTGTTCCCTATGCTTCAGCCATAGGCTCTATCATGTATGCAATGCTGTGTACCAGACCTGATGTGTGCCTTGCTATAAGTTTAGCAGGGAGGTACTAAAGTAACCCAGGAGTGGATCACTGGACAACGGTCAAGAACATCCTGAAATACCTGAAAAGGACTAAGGATATGTTTCTCGTTTATGGAGGTGACAAAGAGCTCGTCGTAAATGGTTACGTCGATGCAAGGTTTGACACTAATCCGGATGACTCTAAGTCACAAACCAGATACGTGTTTATATTGAACGGTGGAGCTGTCAGTTGGTGCAGTTCTAAGCAAAGAGTCGTGGCGGGATCTACGTGTGAAGCGGAGTACATAGCTGCTTCGGAAGCAACAAATGAAGGAGTCTGGATGAAGGAGTTCATATCCGATCTAGGTGTCATACCTAGTGCATCAGGTCCAATGAAAATATTTTGTGACAATACTGGTGCAATTTCCTTGGCAAAGGAATCCAGATTTCACAAGAGAACCAAGCACATCAAGAGACGCTTCAATTCCATCCGCGATCAAGTCAAGGAGGGAGACATAGAGATTTGCAAGATACATATGGATCTGAATGTTGCAGACCCGTTGACTAAGCCTCTCTCACGAGCAAAACATGATCAGCACCAAGACTCCATGGGTGTTAGAATCATTACTGTGTAATCTAGATTATTGACTCTAGTGCAAGTGGGAGACTGAAGGAAATATGCCCTAGAGGCAATAATAAAGTTGTTATTTATATTTCCTTATATCATGATAAATGTTTATTATTCATGCTAGAATTGTATTAACCGGAAACTTAGTACATGTGTGAATACATAGACAAACAAAGTGTCACTAGTATGCCTCTACTTGACTAGCTCGTTGAATCAAAGATGGTTAAGTTTCCTAGCCATAGACATGAGTTGTCATTTGATTAACGGGATCACATCATTAGAGAATGATGTGATTGACTTGACCCATTCCGTTACCTTAGCACTTGATCGTTTAGTATATTGCTATTGCTTTCTTCATGACTTATACATGTTCCTATGACTATGAGATTATGCAACTCCCGAATACCGGATGAACACTTTGTGTGCTACCAAACGTCACAACGTAACTGGGTGATCATAAAGGTGCTCGACAGGTGTCTCCGATGGTACTTGTTGAGTTGGCATAGATCGAGATTAGGATTTGTCACTCCGATTGTCAGAGAGGTATCTCTGGGCCCCCCTCGGTAATGCACATCACTATAAGCCTTGCAAGCAATGCAACTAATGAGTTAGTTGCAGGATGATGTATTACAGAACGAGTAAAGAGACTTGCCGGTAACGAGATTGAACTAGGTATTGAGATACCGACGATCGAATCACGGGCAAGTAACATACCGATGACAAAGGGAACAACGTATGTTGTTATGCGGTTTGACCGATAAAGATCTTCATAGAATATGTAGGAACCAATATGAGCATCCAGGTTCCGCTATTGGTTACTGACCGGAGATGAGTCTCGGTCATGTCTACATAGTTCTCGAACCTGTAGGGTCCGCTTGCTTAACGTTCAATGACGATCGGTATTATGAGTTTATGTGTTTTGATGTACCGAAGGTAGTTCGGAGTCCCGGATATGATCACGGACATGACGAGGAGTCTTGAAATGGTTGATACATAAAGATTGATATATTGGATGACTATGTGTGGACTTTGGAAGGGTTCCGAGAGAGTTTGGACGAATACCGGAGTACCGGGGGGTTACTGGAACCCCCCCCGGGGAGTGTAATGGGCCTCATGGGCCTTAGTGGAGAGAGGAAGGGGCGGCCAGGGCAGGCCGCGCGCCCCCTCCCCCTCTAGTCTGAATTGGACAAGGAAGGGGGGGGGGCGGCGCCCCCCTTTTTCCTTCCCCCTCTCTCTTCCTTCCTTCCCTCCTACTCCTACTCTTGGAAGGGGTGGAATCCTACTCCCGGTGGGAGTAGGACTCCATTGGGGCGCGCCTAGGAGGCCGGCCTCCTCCCCCTCCTCCACTCCTTTATATACAGGGGAGGGGGGCACCCCATAGACACACAAGTTGATCATTGATCTCTTAGCCGTGTGCGGTGTCCCCCTCCACCATAATCCACCTCGGTCATATCGTAGCGGTGCTTAGGCGAAGCCCTGCGTCGGTAACTTCATCATCACCATCATCACGCCGTCGTGCTGACAGAACTCTCCCTCGAAGCTCTAATGGATCGTGAGTTCGTGGGACGTCACCGAGCTGAACGTGTGCAGATCGCGGAGGTGCCGTACGTTCGGTACTAGGATTGGTCGATCGTGAAGACGTACGACTACATCAACTGCGTTGTCATAACTTTTCCGCTTTCGGTCTACGAGGGTACGTGGACAACACTCTCCCCTCTCGTTGCTATGCATCACCCTGATCTTGCGTGTGCGTAGGAATTTTTTTGAAATTACTATGTTCCCCAACACCACCCCCTTACACCCCTTTCTTCCCGCCGACGCCAACTCCTCCCACCTCCCTCCACCGCTCTGATCCTACCTACCAGCCCCGCACCCCCTGGAGACAAGGACGTATCTCGCAGACCCGCCGCCCCCTAGCCACCTTCCGGATCCCTGGTGGCCGCCCGCCCCTTAGCCTCCGCACGGGTCCTCGCCGCGCAACCCACCCCACGCGGCCGTGCGGGACGACCACAATGGCACCAGAGGTGAGTCTTCCTCCCCTCTCTTATTTCCTTCTTCGTCCTAACTTCTCCGGCCACCGTACCCCTTCCCGGCCCCACCGCGCGGCCACCCTCCCCCGCGGCCACCACCGTACCCCTCCAGGCACCAGATCTGGTGGGATCCGCACCGCCCAGGCCCTCCACCAGGTCCTCCCCTTGCAGTCCAGCCGACCCGGACTTGCAGTGCGCCGGCGCGCAGGACGAGTTGCAGTGCGAAGAGCGCAGTTCGCTCGACAACTGCTCGTGGTTCGGCGCGGGCTAGCTGCAGTGTGAAGAGCCATGACGTGCAATTTTTTTTGGATTCTAAATTTTAACAAGGTCGTCGCCCTGACCACCTTCATCCTCTGTCGTAAAAATGAGATCCAGGACGAGTAGTACTTGGAGTTCACTTTTTTTGTGTTTTTCAGATTTTTGCTGTTGATCTAGTGAATTCTGTGTAGTGAATTTTCTAATGCTGTTCGATTCCTTCGTGCAGTTCGCTGGATGATGTGTGCCTTACACTATTCGTCCCACATGAGTCTGCACTGTATCACTTCCTCCGCCATGGAGCACTGCCTACAAAAATCCCTGGAGCCATGCGTGGGAAGAGTGGTTCTGCAGGCACGCTCGAAGCTTTCCGGCAGCGCGGCGTGCAGTGCACTCGCTTGAGCAAGTGGTTTGGCAGACACGTTATGTGAAGTGCATTGGCATGGTCTTGCAGTGCGGGCATGTATGTTCGTGATGTGCGCCGTGTTTCTTGTAGTGGACGAGCACCCCGACGGCCAAAGCCGTGCGTGGTCATCTTGATGGCACTCTCGCGTCGCCCTCATGCAATGCAGTTCGTGGACACGTCTCGTGGTCCGAAGGCTCGGTGTGCAGTGCAACTCATATTGTGCTTCAGTACGTTTCAGTCCAAAAAGGAAACAAGAAAAGTTTGTTGTTTCGCTCTTGTTTGTGACAAGAATTTGGCGCTTCACTTCTGTTAATAAAACCACAAGCAGTATTCTTTCTTTTTCGATGCGGTTCACTTGTACGTTTGTATATGCAAGAAAAAGGAAGAATCATGTGCATGCAGTTCCTTTTGTATATGCCTGCAATGTGGTGTGTGTATGTCTTGCGGTACACCCCATCGGTCATGTGTTTTTTTGAAGACAATTTGTATTGTCGCGTGTGGCCGTTTCACTTGTTTTCTGTATGCTTGCAATGCGGTGTATGTACGTTTGCAGTGCACTCCTGTGGTTCCCTTTGTAAAAATATTCCCTTTGTAAAACAATAAAAAATCAACACAGAAAAGAAGTTCGTTTATTTTTAGATGAAGTCCACTAGTTTCTGCCCTGCGATTCATTTTCACCAACCGAAACAAAGCAGTTCTCTAGTCTGGGCCGCGCGGTTCACTAACTTTGACCATAAGGTTCACAAATAAGCGTAAAAAAGTTTGAAAAAGGGAAAACTTACGGGGTTCACTTGCCCGTCCGATGCAGTGCGGTTTTCATTCTGAAGCAGTGTGGTCGGCCATATGATGTTGTTCATCCCGTAAGTGCAAAAAATTTGTTACGGAAGCAAAAAAAGTAATGCGGTTCACTTCTTGATAGTGTTGTGGTTCATTTACACCTGATGTGAAGTGCACTCTACTTTCTCGTCCTTGAAAAAATTATGTTTGAATAAAAGAAACCATGCAGTTCTCTTACCTGTCTGATGCAGTGCGGTTTTTCGTCCAATGCAGTGCGGTTTTCAGTCAGATGAAGTACCCACGTCAATTTGGGTGTCGCAAAAAACAGAGTGTCCGCATTTCGGTAAATTCGAAATTCCTCTTAAACCGTAAAGAATTAGAGAGTCCAGCACCTTGGGCAGCTCCCCGTACACCGGTGTGAAGTCAGGGGTGAATGGCTTCAGCTGCGAGACGTGGAAGATGGGGTGGACCTGGCTCGCCGGCAGCAGGTCGAGCTTGTAGGCGAGCAACCCAATCTTCTCGAGGATCTTGTAGGGGCCGAAGTACTTGAAGGCGAGCTTGGCGCATGGGCGGTTGACCAAGGAACGCTGGGCGTAGGGCTGTAGCTTTAGCAGCACCTGTTCTCCCTCCTGGAAATGGCGCTCTGTGCGATTGCGGTCGGCTTTCTTCTTGAACCGGCGCTGAGCTTGCTCCAACTGGGCGCGTATGTGCACGGTGTGCGTCGCCCAGTCCATCTCTTCCTCAGCCGGAGCTGTATCCGCCCAGGACGCCATGGCTCCGAGGTTGGCTTCCTTGCCGTAGAGGGCCTTGAAGGGCGTGAGCGAGGCGTGGAATGTCGAGTTGTACCAGAACTCCACCATTGGCAACCACCGGCACCATTTGTGCGTCGATTCGTGCACCGCGCAACAGAGATACATCTCCATGCATTGATTCACCCCTCACTCTGGCCGTCCATCTGGGGGTGATAGGCCGTCGAGCAGAGCAGTTTGGTGCCCGCTCCGGCGAGCAGCTCACGCCACAGGTGGCTGGTGAAGATCTTGTCGCGGTCGGAGACGATGGACGATGGAATGCCGTGAAGCTTCACCATGTTATCCCAGAACGCGCGCGCCACCTGCGTGGCGTTGAAGGGATGGCACAGGTGTCGGCGTTCTGGGAACGGGGGTCCCCAGACTTGCCTGCCTGCGGCCCACGGCGTGGCTCTGCGAGCGGGCCCGTACGGCCCATCTTCATCAACAAGCACTCAAGACCCTCACGAGGCGGACGGCGCAAGACCCCTTCAGGAGCGGCCTCACCAGGTTGGCTCGCGAGGGGCGGAGAGATCGAGGCAAGGCAAACCTCGCGAGGTTCTCGTGACGTGAGCCATGACGATCGAGACCAAGCATGCGCTAGGCGGGCGCCAGCGCGCGCAGTGTACTTGTTTCCTCTTTGGTGCTAAGGTGGCAAGCGCAGGCGCGGAGTACCGAGGTGTCAAGCAAAGGTTTCCATATCAGTGCAATGAGACCAAGACCAGCAGGACAGCAAGATGGAGGTCACCATGGAGCCTAAGGTGGCGTCACCACCAGAGCCTTTTGCAGGCGAAGACTGCTTTTGTCAGGATAAGTTGTACTAGTTGTCCCCTTTCAAATTGGCCGTTGTTGGCTCCCTTCCCGCTCAATATTTGGGGAGAGGACCAGGGCCTCTGTAAGTAGAACTAGCCACCACCGTAGTGGACAACTCAGATTCGGACGGATCACTCAGATCATCCTCAACCACACAAGTTCACCAGACACAAGAACACCCCGCCTCAGGAGGCTGTTCTTCCCCTTTTACTGTTCATCCTCAGCCCAAGAGGCAATCCACCACCACCACACTGGAGTAGGGTATTACACCACAATGGTGGCCCGAACCAGTAAAAATCTTGTGTCCCTTGTGTTGCGAGTTCGTCGAGTTAGCCCTTGAGATCTTAGCAAAGCTAGGACGTGGATCGATTGGGGGAGATCTTCATGTGCACCCCAGTGTTCGAACCTTGAGGGTTTTGCCGGAACCCGTGATCCGACATTTGGCGCGCCAGGTAGGGGTGCGCCGAAGCTTCCCTTCCATCGCTCCGCATCCCGTTGCTTCATCGTCTCCATGGCGGACGCATGCCGCGCTCGCGCTGAGCGCCGGGCTTCCCTCGCCGCCCGGTTGCTCAAACGGCTCCCGTCGGCGGGCCACCTCGCCGTTCTCCGTCGCCTGCCGCCAACGCCACCACCGGCCTGGCGGGGAACGAGCAGCAAGCATCCTCGCTGCACCCTCGGTGCGGCGGGACGGCCGCACCGCCACTCCATCACTGACCCCAGCCGGTTCGTCATCCCACGCTCGTCGCACTTCCATGGACGCGCAGGCCGCGCTGTGCATGGCGCGCAAGCTCCTGCGCTACCGCCCCGTCGACGACCTCTACGAGGACTGGCTCAACCGCATCGCCGAGCTTGTCAGCGCTGTAGGGGGCTCCCCTGCGCCGTCCCTCTCACTGCCTCGTCCTCCGCCAGCCGCGGGCGGCGTGGCCCATGGAGCGCCTCCACCACCTCTGCCCCAAGACGGAGTCTTGGCGCCAAGGCACGCGGCCACGGCGCGGCCTACCGCGTCTGGCGCCCGTGCAAGAAGAGAGAAGCTGTCAAGAAGTCTCTCGGCCATGAGAAAACGTCCCCGCGCTCCCTGTGCCACCATGGCAAGACCGCGTGCCGCCTGCGGTGGCGGTGCGCGGACCCCTTCAAGGACAAGTTCCCCACCAGCGCAGAGTCCCGGTGACCATGGCAGGCTGCCGCGCCTTCACCCCTTAGCTGCGTAGCGTCGCCTGGCCGGGCAAGTTCAAGCCGGATCTGCCCCCTCGCTACGACGGCACCCCCGACCCTGCGGAGTTCCTGGAGCTCTACAAGCTAAGCATCGAGGCGGCCAACGGCGACGAGAAAGTCATGGCGAACTAGTTCCCCATGGCTCTCAAGGATGGTGCCCGCTCCTGGCTCCTGAACTTGCCTCCAGGCTCGATCTCCTCCTGGAGCGAGATGCGTGGCCGTTTCGTTGCCAACTTCCAGGGCACTCGCGATCGCCCACCGGCCACGGGTGACCTACGCCGCGTCAAGCAACAACCAGGAGAGACCCTCTAGGAGTACATCCAGCGCTTCAACAACGTTCGCCTCAATATCCCCAAGGTGACGGACGAGGCTATCATCTCCGCGTTCTCTGATGGCGTCCGCGACGTCAAGAAGAAGGAGGAGCTCCCCATCCACGAGGAGCTGTGCACGTCTCTGGAGCTGTTCAACCTGGTGACCAAGTGCGCAAGAGCTGAGGAGGGGCGCCTCTCCCTCCTCGAGCTCCCGGCTGCCGACCCGGAGGAGAAGAAAGCCAAGGCCAAGGACGTGAAGCGCAAGGGAGCAACCGTGCTTGCGGCGGAGCCAGACACCAAGCGCGGCATAGACTAGCCTGAGTCATCCAAGAGTAGCCGACCCTTCTGCGCATTCCACAACCTGCCTAGCCACAACACTAGCAACTGTCAAGAGCTCAGAGCCATTCGAGAAGGACGCTTCGGTCGATGCCCCAAGCGCAATGAACGGGGCTACGACCGAGGAGGAGGACGTGGTCGCGAATGCTGGGATGACCGTGGCCCGCGCCAGGAGTGGCGCGACCGGCCTCGCGAGGACCGCTGGCAGGATCAGCCTCGCGAGGGCGCCTGGAGGGATTAGCCTCGTGAGGAGCATCCTTAGGGCAACGCTGGTCTTCCCCCACTACCGCCACCACCAAGAAGGAATGACGACCACCATCAAGACGAGGGGGCTGGGGGCTTCAAGGAGCCGCGTGCTATCACCTGCATATTGGGCGGAGCTCAAGCCCTAGCCTCTCAACTTATCTTCAAACAGTTTGCTCGTGAAGTGAATGCAGTCCTCCCCAAGCTCGAGGCCGCACGCCCGCTCAGATGGTCCTAGTGTGCCATCACTTTTAGCTCGGCGGATCAGCTCAAGTGTGCGGCTACCGCTGGCGCCCTCCCGATGCTTTGTTCACCAGTCATCAGCAACGTGCAAGTCACCAAGACCCTCATCGATGGTGGCGCGGGGCTCAACGTCCTGTCCGTCGACACGTTCGACAACCTCTAAGTGCCGTATGACCAGCTTCAGCTGTCGGTTCTCGGGTTCCGGCAAAACCCTTAAGGTTCAAACTCTGGGGTGCGCGCGAAGTTCTCCCCCTACCGATCCACGTCCTAGCTTTTATAAGATCTCAAGGGCCAACTCGACGAACTCGCAACACAAAGAACACAAGATTTATACTAGTTCGGGCCACCGTTGTGGTGTAATACCCTACTCAAGTGTGGTGGTGGTGGATTGCCTCTTGGGCTGAGGATGAACAGTTACAAGGGGAAGAACAGCCTCCTGAGGTTGAGGTGTTCTTGTGCTTGATGTGCGGGTGAGGATCGGCTCAAGATCAGATGCCTGAGGCTCCGTCCCCTCCTACTATGGTGGCTAGTCTTATTTATAGAGGCCCTGGTCCTCCTCCCAAATATTGAACGGGAAGGGGTTCCAGAACGGCCAGTTTGAAGGGAGGCAACTAGTACAAGCTATCCTCACAAAAGTAGTCTTTGCCTGCCAAAGGCTCTGGTGGTGACGCCGCCTTGGGCTCCACGGTGACCTCCATCTTGCCGTCCTGCTGGTCTTGGTCTCATTGCACTGATATGGAAACCTTTGCTTGACGCCTCGGTACTCCGCGCCTGCGCTTGCCCCCTTAGCGTCAAAGAGGAAACAAGGACACTGTGCGCGCTGGCACCCGCCTGGTCTCGGTCGTCATGGCTCACGTCACGAGAACCTCGCAAGGTTTGCCTTGCCTTGATCTCTCCGCCCCTCGCGAGCCAACCTGGTGAGGCCGCTCCTGAGGAGATCCTGTTTCATCCGCCTCTCGAGGCTTGGCCCCTCGCGAGGGTCTTGAATGCTTGTTGGTGAATATGGGCCGTACAGGCCCACTTGCAGAGCCACGCCACGGGCCGCAGGCAGGCAAGTCTGGGGACCCCCGTTCCCAGAACGCCGACAGTAGCCCCCGGGCCCAAGGCGCGCTTGGGCTTGGCTTCGAGGCGAAGCCAAAGGTCAAGTGCGGAGCGCCGCGGGACCCAATAGCCTGCGGCCTTGGTCGACGCGTGGCGGTTGATTGGAAGTGGGCGTCTCTGCTTCCCCACGCTGTCTCGGCAACTGCCCGACTTGACAAGTCCCTGCTACATGCAAGGGAAAACCATCATTACCTATGATCGTGGGGGGCGCTGGTTGGCCTTCTCTTGCTATAAATGGGGAGGGGGGCAAAGCCCCCGTCGCCCATCTCTTCGCATTCCGCTTGCTTCTCCTCCTCTGCTCCACCGCTGACACCAATGGCGCCGTCGAAGAGGTTCTCTGCCGCGGAGAAGGGGAAGGCCCCTCGCGAGGGGCCCGGCTCCCCGGCGCCCAAGCATGGACGTGGCCGTCCCCGCAAGCACACCGCGACTCCCGTCACGGCCCCTCGCTCCCACGGTGGCGCCGCCGCGCGTGGCAGGGGTCGTTCCGATCGTGGCAGCCCTGCCGATGAGAGGAGACGTGCCATGGTTGCACGGCCTCCCCGGCCGCGCTTCCACTCGGCAGAGGTGCTGCCGGAGTTCGTCGTCTGGTCGGATGACCCGGCCGGCAACTGGCTTCAGCTCCCGCGCTTCTTCGCTGACGAGCTGCCAGCCTTCGGTCCAGGTGGGCTCTGGCTGCAGGCGGACGGTTGTTGCAGCAGGGCTTCTTGGGGTGCGGTCGAGGTCTCCGTCACGGGCAACATAGCTCTGGCCCGTGGTTGGCAGACGTTCGCCTGCGCGCGCGGCCTAGGCAGGCGGTGTACCCTCCATTTCAAGTACGACGGTGATGCGACCCTCTACGTGAGGGTGTTTGGGGAAGATGGTCGCCGCGCCGGGTGCTGCCCCGAGGTGAACGACGGCGAGGAGGTGCTCGGCCTTGGTGATGGTCGGGATGAGGAGGTGGGCGAACCCGCCCTTGGCGCCGACCGCGTCTCGTCCAGCTATGGTGGCTCTTCCCCTAGCGACAGCTCCAGCTGTGGTGGCTACGACCAGCCACCACGCCGCCGCGCCCGCTTTGAAGGTGGCAGCGGGCCGTCTCGTCGCCGCGCCTCCGTGAAGCGGGAGGAGGGGTCCGGTTGAGCTCAGGACATTGCCAAGAGCCCGTCCCCATGAACCACTGTAGGGGTAGGCGCCGCTTTTATCTTGTTCTTCCTTTTCTTCCTGCATAAAAAAGAAACCAGTATGGGCCCCGGAGGGGTGTGTATCGAACCATGATTCCCCAATCACTATGTTATGCTTATCGTTTCTGTGCTGTGCCATTGTTTTGCGTGGAGACGACTTAGCTTAGCGCACTTGGGGTAGCCACCTCTTCACGAGGCACTTGTTTCCTGGCGCCTGTCAAGGCCTTCCTTGACTCGGTGGGCGCTTAGGAACTGCAAAAAATTCGTTAGGAAGCTTGCTAGGAGGCTTATCGTTCACCCGAGTCTTGACCCAGCGGTTCACATCGTGGTACCCGAGGGGCACGGATCAGGAGAAATGCGCCAGCTTGTGGGCTCGAACGAGGGTGCCTCGCGAAAAAACAGACGGAAGGCAGAGAAAAGGAAAAACGCTCGTGAGGGCACCTGCCTAGCCCCCTCGCAAGGAATGCAAGAGAGAGAACAGGTTAAACCGGGGTCGAAAATAGCGGCGAAAGGCGACGGAACCAAATCAGCAAGGAACACCAGAAGAAAATTCCAATTAAAAGGAGACGAGCCAACTACGGAAAGCAAATGAAAAGCCGCGTCCGGCACCTAGTCTAGTCTTCAAGTCTTCTCACTAGCGCGGAGCTAAGTGCTGCCACTAAGACGTGGGAGGGAGCCCCCGAGGCCCAAGGGCGGCACTCCTAAGACTCCGGGGCATGTACAACCCCACTCGTTATTACGTGAGATGTCACGGGCGGCGATCTTCACAGGCACTGGGCCTTTCTTCATGGGTAGAACTTCCGGAGGTGCTAGATGTTCCAGGCGTTCTGGATGGGTACCCCGTCCTGTGTCTCCAGGCGCACGGCGCCAGGCCTGGAGACATGGACGACCTTGAACGGGCCCTCCAACAGGGGTGAGAGTTTATGCAGCCCTTCCCTGGAGAGGACCCGCCTCAGGACGAGGTCACCCACCTCGAGCGTCCTAGAGTGGATGTTGCGACAGTGGTATCGCCACAGCGCCTGCTGATACCTTGCCGCCCGCAGTGCGGCTTCGCGGCGGCGTTCCTCCCCCAGCACGAGGTCCATCCCCCGTGTGGCGTCCTGTTGCGCTTCATCAAACGCCAAGACCCGTGCAGAGCGATGCTTGACCTCGTGAGGGAGGACCGCTTCTGCTCCGTAGATGAGGAAGAACGGGGTCTCGCCCGTTGGCTTGGTGGCGGTGGTGCGGATGGACCACAACACGGACTGGTGCTCATCGTACCAGCCCCTGCCGTAGGCCTCGAGCTTCTTCTTGAAGGTCCTGGTCTTGAGGCCCCTCAGGACCTCTGTGTTGGCGTGTTCGGCCTGACCATTGCTCCTGGGGTGAGCCACCGAAGCGTAGCAGATCTGCGTTCCAAGGTTAGCACAATACGTCTTGAAGAGATTACTAGTGAACTGCGAGCCGTTATCAGTGATGTTGCAGTTGGGGACCCCGAAACGGCTCACGAGACCCTTGATGAACTTGACCGCAGAGCCCGCTGGGATGGTGCGGACGGCTTCCACCTCCGCCCACTTGGTGAACTTGTCAATGGCGACATAGAGGTAGCAGTATCCCCCAGGTGCTCGAGGGAACGGGCCCAAGATATCCAGCCCCCAGACCGCGAACGACCATGTGAGTGGGATGGTCTGGAGGCCCTGAGCCAGCTGATGGATCTGCTTGGCGTGGAACTGGCAGGCTCCACAGGACTTCACCAGCTCGGTTGCGTCGTTGAGCGCCGTGGGCCAGTAGAATCCGCTGTGGAATGCCTTGCCGACGAGTGTCCGTGATGACGAGTGGTGCCCGCAATCCCCAGCATGTATGTCGGATAGCAACTCCTTCCCCTGATTCCTGGAGATGCAACACAGTGAAATGTTTTTTGGTCGCTTCCTGTACAACTCACCGTCCTGAATGCAGTATGCCGTGGCTTGCCGGGCCACGCGCTCCGCGTCCTCCTCCTTCTCCGGCAGCACCCCTTGCATCAGGTATTCCTTGAGTTCCTTGGTCCAGCATCCCTCCTGGGGCTCAAGCGCCAAGAGTAGGCGCGCTCCCGAAGTCGGGCCACAGGCTGGGGCTCCTGCGGCAGGCGGCTGCGGGAGCTCCTCCCGGGGCTGAGCTGTCCTTGAGAGCGGTGGTGTCGCCGATGGATTGAGGAGCCGCTCCTCGAAGACGCCAGGCTCTTGGGGCTGCCACTTGGATGCCCTCCTAGCGATGTCGTCAGCTTCCTTGTTGGTGCCGCGCGGGCACGTGCTGCAACTCCAGGCCCAGGAACTGCTTCTCCATCTTGCGCACCTCCGCGAGGTACGCCTCCATGTGCTCGTCCTTCGGCTCGTATACCTTGTTGGAGAAGTTGACGAGGAGCTACGAGTCACCCCTAACGGTGAGGCGCTTCACCCCCAGAGCTGCAGCAGCTTTCAGGCCAGCTATGAGGCCTTCATATTCTGCGATGTTGTTGGAGACCTTCTTGCCCCGCTGAAAGCAGAGCTGCACGGTGCGAGCAAGAGCTTCTGAGGCATGGGATACCATGCCCTTGCGTCCCGCAACACCGTGCTGACGAAATACACCGGGTGCTCGACGAGAGCTGGCGCATCGGTGAGGCTCGTGTCCTGCGGGAGTCGGGGTCTCTCCTGAGGTAGTGGAGCCCCTGACACTTGATCGCTTGTTGGGGTCTCAGCGGCGTCATCCTGCCGAGCTTGGTCCTATGTGGATGCTGCTACGGTTCTTGCGGCGCCTTCATGATCATGCGTCGTCTTGGCTGGCGGCGTAGCTTGTCGTGACGCGCCCTTGGCTTGGCGCTCTTCCCGAACCGCCACCAGAGCCGCGCCGGCAGAGTATGGGGTGGCGGCAAGATAAAGCACTAGGGGCTCCAGGGGCCGTGGCGCCACCATCACCAGAGGGCTGGCTAGGTATCTCTTGAGGTATTGAAAAGCTCGGTCGGCCTCCGGGGTCCACTCGAACTGGCCCTTCTTCTTCATCAGCTTGAAGAAGGGCAGGGCGCGCTCCCCCAGCTTGGTGATGGAGCGCCCCAATGCAGTCACCCGACCAGCCAGCTTCTGCATTTCCTTGAGGGTCTGTGGCGGGCTCATGTCTTCAATAGCCTTGATCTTTTCTGGGTTCACCTCGATCCCTCTGTGGGACACGAGGAAACCCAGCAGCTTGCCGGAAGGGACACCAAACACACACTTCTCCGGGTTAAGCCGCAAGTTCACCTGCCGCAGGCTTGCGAAAGTCTCCTCCAAATCTTGGATCAAGGTTCTGGCCTCCCGAGACTTCACCACAATATCGTCGACGTAGGCCTCCGCGTTCCTCCCGAGCTGCCGCCCTAAGGCGATGTGCATCAACCGCTGAAAGGTTGCGCCCGTGTTACACAGTCCGAAGGGCATGCAAGTGTAGTAGTACACCCCACACGGGGTCAGGAAGGCTGTCTTTTCTACATCTTCTACCGCCATCTTGATCTGGTGATACCCCGAGAACGCATCCAGGAAGCACGGCAGGTCGCACTCGGCGGTGGAGTCGACGATCTGGTCGATGCGTGGAAGTGGGAACGGATCTTGGGGGTTGGCCTTATTGAGGTTGGTGAAGTCGACGCACATTCGCTCCTTCCCGCCTTTCTTTGGCACAACAATGGGGTTTGCCAGCCACTTGGGGTACCGGACCTCGTGAATGGCACCCGCCACCTCTAACTTGTGGGTTTCTTGGACGATGAAGGCCTGCTTCTCCGTGGACTGCCGTCTCGCCCGCTGCTTCACAGGGCGTACATTGGGGCACACCCTCTAGTGATGCTGAATCACCTCTCTCGGGACCCCCACCAGCTGCTTGGGTTCCCATGTGAATATCTCTTTGTTTGCGCGCAAGAACTTCACCAGTGATTCCTCTTGGCTTGGGTCGAGGTCGGCACCTATGGTAAAGGTGGCTCCCGAGGACCCGTCCTCATCGACCGGCACCTGCTTGGTTTCCGCCTTGTCTTGGGTGAATAGCTGCTTCTTCTTGGTTGGTGCGGTGCCCTTGGCCTCGGAGGTGCCCGCACCGGCGGGCTGTGCCGCCGCGGCGGTCTTGAGGGCAAGCTTGAGCGCCGTCAGGGCCTCCTTGGCGTCTCCCTTGATGGTGAGGACGCCCTTGCTTCCAGGCATCTTCATGAGGTTGTAGGCCGGATGGGTTGCTGCCATAAACTGGGCTAGAGCTGGGTACCCGAGGATGGCGTTGTACGGGAGGCCGATGCGGGCGATGTCGAAGTCGACCAGCTCGGTGCGGTAGTTGTCGTGCGTGCCGAAGGTGACAGGGAGGCGAATCTGCCCCAGGGAGTGGGCGGCGCCGCCGCCAACTCCTGAGAAAGGCTTGCTGAGGCTGAGCCGCTCGAGCGGTACGTGAAGAAGGCTGAAGGCCTCCACGGAGAGCACGTTGAGGCCGGCGCCGCCGTCGATGAGGGTCTTGGTAACGGCCACGTTGCAAATAGTGGGCGTGCAAAGCATCGGGAGCATACCCGAGCCGGCGGTGGTGACGGGGTGGTCTTCCAAGTCAAAGGTGAGGTCGGCCACGGGCGCAGCCTAGCCCGGTGGAGCCCCCGAGCGCGTGGAAGCGGCGCCGATTTGGCGAAGGAATGGCTTGATGTGGCAATCTGAAGGCGGTGCCGGAGAGCCGCCTAGCAGGGCCGCGACCGCGTGGTGCACCGGTGCCGCGTAGCGCGGAGTGAAGAGGCCGCGCAGCTCCTCCCAAGATGCCACCATGGATCCGGGGAGGTTGAGCAGCCAAGCGCGCGGCGCGCCGGTGAGGGCCATGGGAAACTAGTTGGCCATGACCTTGTCGTCACCCCCGGCCTCGAGGACGACCTCCTCATATGCCAGCAGGAAAGCTGATGGGTCCGCCGCGCCGTCGTAGCGCGGCGGCATCTCCGGCTTGAACTTGGGCGGCCACTGCACCCGCCGCAAGGCGGGGGCCAGGGCTTG
The DNA here is from genome assembly GCF_002575655.3 of Aegilops tauschii subsp. strangulata. Lineage (NCBI taxonomy): Eukaryota > Viridiplantae > Streptophyta > Magnoliopsida > Poales > Poaceae > Aegilops > Aegilops tauschii. The sequence continues at coordinate 132,007,095 of NC_053037.3, forward strand.
GAGCCCCCTGGCCCCGTCGTCGGTGTCTGCCGTCAGAGCCGGGTGCGAGACGCCTGCCATGAGGGTGGAGTGCGATGGTGGCGGAGGGCAGATCGACGGGAGGGAAACTACGGCGCACCCCTACCTGGCGCGCCAAATGTCGGATCTCGGGTTCCGGCAAAACCCTTAAGGTTCGAACTCTGGGGTGCGTGCGAAGTTCTCCCCCTACCGATCCACGTCCTAGCTTTGCTAAGATCTCAAGGGCTAACTCGACAAACTCGCAACACAAAGAACACAAGATTTATACTGGTTCGGGCCACCTTTGTGGTGTAATACCCTACTCCAGTGTGGTGGTGGTGGATTGCCTCTTGGGCTGAGGATGAACATTTACAAGGGGAAGAACAAGCTCCTGAGGTTGAGGTGTTCTTGTGCTCGATGTGCGGGTGAGGATCGGCTCAAGATCAGATGCCCGAGGCTCCGTCCCCTCCTTCTGTGGTGGCTAGTCTTATTTATGGAGGCCCTGGTCCTCTTCCCAAATATTGAGTGGGAAGGGGTTCCACAACGGCCAGTTTGAAGGGAGACAACTAGTACAAGCTATCCTGACAAAAGTAGTCTTCGTCTGCCAAAGGCTCTGGTGGTGACGCCTGTCGGTGTCAAAACCGGCAGATCTCGGGTAGGGGGTCCCGAACTGTGCGTCTAAGGCGGATGGTAACAGGAGGCAGGGGACACAATGTTTACCCAGGTTCGGGCCCTCTCGATGGAGGTAATACCCTACTTCCTGCTTGATTGATCTTGATGATATGAGTATTACAAGAGTTGATCTACCACGAGATCGTAGAGGCTAAACCCTAGAAGCTAGCCTATGGTATGATTGTTGTCGTCCTACGGACTAAACCCTCCGGTTTATATAGACACCGGAGGGGGCTAGGGTTACACAGAGTCAGTTACAAGGGAGGAGATCTACATATCCGTATTGCCAAGCTTGCCTTCCACGCCAAGGAGAGTCCCATCCAGACACGGGTCGAAGTCTTCAATCTTGTACCTTCATAGTCCAACAGTCCGGCCAAAGGATATAGTCCGGCCGTCCGAGGACCCCCTAATCCAGGACTCCCTCAGTAGCCCCTGAACCAGGCTTCAATGACGATGAGTCTGGCGCGCAGATTGTCTTCGGCATTGCAAGGCGGGTTCCTCCCACAGCGAGTATCCCGGAGCGCGCCCGGAAAAAATCCATTCCAACATGGCCGGCCGTCGCAGCTCCTCCTCTCGCTCCCGTAGCCCTAAGCCCGGCAATTGGAAGAAGTGTTCCGTCCCCCACAGCCAATTAGTAGAGTTACAGACCCAGGGGTTTCTCCCTCCAGCATATATGGTCCCCGTTCGAGCCGGGCTCGCCACCTATAACGGCGGGGAGCAAGCGGAGATCTTTCCCAGCCCATCCATGGGGGAGCTGGTATGCCTTGTCCCTTACTTATTAAGAGGGCTTGGATTTCCAATTCATCCGTTCCTCCGCGGGCTCCTGGAGTTCTATGGCCTCCAGCTGCATAATTTCACTCCCGCCTCCATATTACACATTGCTGGCTATGTCGCCCTTTGCGAGCTGTTTCTGGGCTGTGAAGCTCATTTCGAGCTATGGAAGAGGCTATTCTGCCTCGTACCCCGTACACAGGAGGGGTCACTGTACCAAGTGGGCGGAGCCGAAAAATGGCGCATCGCCGGGACCGGATACCTGTCTGGTACTCCGAAGAAGACATCCGAGGACTGGCCTTCAGAGTGGTTTTATATGGAGGATGTCCCCCTTCTAGACCCTATTCGGATGGGCCTCCCTGAGTTTGACAACGCTTCCCTGAAGAAACGCCGCAGCTGGCGCCCTCGGAGCCCTCAGGAGGAAGATAACAGAGAAGTCCTTTACCTGATGGGCCGGATAAAAATGCTGGCTCAATCAGGACTGACAATAATCGAGGTTATGTCAATATGTATAATGCGGGGGGTACAGCCACTTCAATATCGAGGGCATCCCATGTGGCCCTTTAACGGAGAAGATGATGCCACCCGCTGCGGTCGTAAGGGACCGGACTCATCTGCTGCTCTAATAAAAATCCTGTCCGATTTGTACAAGGGAGAGGAAGAGGAGTTCATCCGCATTAAGCCACGGGATGGATTCTCCTTGTACAACCCTCCAAGCTAGGTGAGCTGTCACTTTTTACTCCCAACCTTCCCACATTCTTTGTCATAAGTACTTACCTTGCCGTTTCATGGCAGGAACTGCGAAAAGCCGTAAGGGAGGTCCACAGCCCGCTCCACAACCAGAGGACCCTGACCGGGCCCTCGATCCCGGACTCGAAGAGGATCCGGACATATTTGTGGAGCTGATCGACAGGACATTCTATCAATTGAGCTGCGATGATGCCATGGTGGCCATCATAGCCGACTATCCTCGGCTACTCCCTGCATCGCATGTAAGTAAAACTGGAGTCCCAACTTCCGAGAAGGATCCCCTTTTCTGCACTTCACCTACCGTACACATATGGTGTCTTACAGGGAAGGCCCTCAGGACGCCATGCCGAACCCGCAGTGACTCGCCAACAAGGGGCACCAAAGCCGGGTAGGCTAAAAAGGAAGGCGGTCAGGACTGAGACATCGTCGCAAAGGTATGATACAGAACCTCGCTCCGTGGTTGTCGTCTTTTAAAATATAATAACATGCACGTTTCCTAGTGGGAAAAACGCTCGCCGGACTATATCCGGAGAGGTTGCCGATCATGCCTCCACCAGTCGGGCTCCAGGGCCGGACATAGAGGCGGAAGCTAACACGGGGCAAACGCCGGATGTTCCTCCTACAGAGGATGCAGATAGGCTATCCGCTACAAATTCTGAAGTGGAGAGCGCTATGAATCACAGGCGTCGCCGGGCCGTACTCTGTGACGCTTGTTTCTCCCAAGAGGCGTTTGATGCCTTCAACTCAGGAGACGCGTATATCCGTGCTGCTCAAAATGGTCTTGCCAGAGCCACGGACTAGTATGTAAAGGATATACGGGTAAGAAAATCTGATAATTATATATATCAGTAGCCCCTGAGACTTGAAACAGTTGACACAACTGATTTAAGGATCATTATTTGTGCAGGTTCTTATAGAGAAGAATACCCAATTGTCTCAAGAGCTGGAAGAGTGCAAAGCCCAGCTATGGGCCGCAGGTGCCGCGCTGAAGGAGTCCGAGAAGGCCCCCTCTGGTAACACTTGTCTCTATTGCAAAGAATGACAGGTACCAGATAGTATGCGGCATGCATGCAAATCTAACAATAGATTCTGCAGATGACTCCGGAGTGAATCCGGAGGTCGTGATAGGGAACGAGCCGCATGCCCAACGACAGCTAAAGGCTGGTGAGCGCGTGCTTAAAAAGGTTAGGCAGGAGAAAAACAATCTCCAAGATGCCAATATCCAGCTGGGCGTGGAACTGAAGGATGTTCGGGCCCAGCTTGCTGACTCCGTAAAGGAGAATAAGAGGCTTCGACGCGGCATTTTCAGTAAGTGCTTGAACGAACCTTTAAAGAGTTCGGCGAAGAAACCGGCTAACAGACTTATATCTGCAGATATGCTGATGGGTCGTCCTGAGGAGGAGATGCCTGGGTCCGCGAGTGATCTTCTGCCAGAGCTCTCACAACTGCACGAACAAGTTCGGCAGGTGATGCAGGGCATTGCCCAAGCCTTGTGGCCATCCGTCTCTCTGCCAGGAGGCATGGGGGAGCTTGTAGAGAAGCTCAAGGGAGCGCGGCGGCGCTTCCGATTATGGAAGATATCATCCTGCCGACAAGGTGCGAGGGAAGCCTGGGCCATGGTGAAGACACGGTATACCAAGGCTGACCCTAACCACATGGCCGAGGTCGGACCTGTGGGGCCTGACGGGAAGGAGATCCCCGTCAGTTTGGTGTATGACCAAGTAGAATTAGCCGCAAAGTATTCCCAACAGGATTGTAGGCTAGACAGCCTGTTGGATGGTATAGAAGAAGAATTTAGTCAGTATAAGTGACTGTGTACTTCAAGTGACATATATTAAATCATTTGTCATGGCGGACCTTTTCGCTTCGACCTCTGGACCCGATAGTCCGGAGTGTATCCGAATACCCGCTCAGTTATGTAAAAACCGGGGTACACGTGGAAACCAGGCGTAGGGGTCATAAGTGCTTGAACATACAAGTACCCAACTAGCTATGTTATATTACATGGATAGTAAGAAACATCTTCCAGGGAGAATAGTTCCGTTAAGGGTTTCTTTCCCTGGGTACGCATGCCCTAATGTGCATGTCCGAACTGCGAAAAGAGACGCAGGCTATAAACATCTGGGGGCATGTATTAAAATAAATAAAAATCATCTTTTGTTCACCGACCGAGTATTCCCTTAAGAACGCTAGCTTTCGGCTTCACCCAGTCTGAGGTACACATCCGGCTGACCCGGCAGTTACAATCGCAGAGGTGCTCCCCTTATGCCCTAGCCGAATTAACGGGAACGTAGGCATAAACACAAGAGACAGGCAACCCAGCTTGGCCAAAACTTAAGTCATATCGATGCATATAATGGCGAAAAAGGTACATGTGGAAGAATAACACATGTGTGGGGCATAGAGCCCGGAAAATAGTTATATTAAGCTTCTTCATAAGAAGCCCCCAGGTATAATGAGCGCGGTTAGCGCGTCAAGATTGTGTAGTCAAGACACAATTTAGCCTTTTAAGGCCTTGAAGAAACGGAAAAAAGAAAGAGATAAAAGACAGATAACGGATATTTAAAAAATTGACGGAGGTAAGGAGACGAACATAGAGTCCGGTACTAGGCGTAGAACCTTCGGAGTCTGGCTGCGTTCCATGGGTTTGGCTCGAGTCGATTATCCGATGCATCCCGCAGACGGTACGCTCCACCGGTCAGAACTTGGTCAATAATGAAGGGACCTTCCCATTTGGGCCTAAGCTTGTTCTTTTTCTTCTCCGGTAGGCGTAGAACGAGTTCGCCAACGTTATAGGTTTTGGCCCGTACTTCTCTGCTTTGATACCTTCGAGCCTGTTGCTGATAGAATGCAGAAGGGGCTTTTTCCACGTCACGCTCCTCCTCCAGGGCGTCCAAACTGTCCTGCCGATCGAGCTCGGCTTCTTTCTCTTCATACATGCGCACTCGAGGTGAGTCATGGATTATGTCGCAGGGCAGTACCGCCTCTGCGCCGTACACCATAAAAAACGGTGTGTATCCGGTAGTGCGATTCGGCGTGGTCCGCAGCCCCCATAGTACGGAGTCGAGCTCCTCTACCCAGTGCGTGTTTGATTCCTTTAAGGACCGCACTACTCTAGGTTTAATGCCGCTCATGATAAGACCATTTGCTTGCTCGACTTGACCGTTAGTTTGCGGGTGATAGACAGAAGCATAATCGAGCTTGATGCCCATGTTGCTGCACCAAAGTTTTACCTCATCGGCTGTAAAGTTCGAGCCATTGTCGGTGATGATGTTGTGGGGGACGCCATAACGATGTACAACCCCAGATATGAAGTCTATCACTGGTCCGGATTCGGCCGTTTTAACTGGTTTGGCTTCTATCCATTTGGTGAATTTATCCACCATGATCAATAAGTATTTTTCTTATGGCTTCCCCCTTTGAGGGGTCCGACCATATCAAGCCCCTAGACCGCAAAGGGCCAAGTAATGGGGATTGTTTGGAGAGCGGTAGGCGGCATATGGCTTTGGTTTGCAAAGAGCTGGCAACCGACGCAACGTTGGACAAGGTCCTGTGCGTCTTCTCGGGCCGTCGGCCAGTAGAAACCTATACGGAAGGCCTTGCTTACAAGGGCCTGAGCTGCGGCGTGGTGGCCGCCAAGTCCAGCATGAATTTCTGCCAAAAGTTTCCGCCCTTCCTCTTCGGAGATGCACCTTTGAAGGACTCCGGTGGCGCTTTTCTTATAAAGCTCTCCCTCGTGGACCTTGTAGGATTTAGACCACCTCACAATGCAACGTGCCTCGTTTGGGTCCTCCGATAGTTCCTGCCTAGGTAGGTAGGCCAGGAAGGGTTCTGTCCACGGGGCGATGACAACCATAATCACGTGGGCGGAAGGTGTTATTTCGGTGGCGGAGCCTCTGATGACGTCATAGTGTTTAGTATTTGGTGTTGTGGCCAAGTCCGGACTGTTTTTGCCAGTCTCTCCTTCCCATACCATGGATGGCTTAAACAACCTTTCCAAGAAGATACTGGGTGGGACAGGGTCGCGCTTAGCGCCGATGCGGGCGAGGATGTCCGCCGCTTGATTGTTTTCTCGGACCACATGGTGGAATTCGAGCCCCTCGAACCGAGCTGACATTTTGAGGACGGCGTTGCGGTAAGCCGCCATTTTTGGATCCTTGACGTCAAAGTCTCCATTTATCTGAGATATTGCCAGGTTCGAGTCCCCCCGCACCTCCAGGCGTTGAATGCCCATGGAGACTGCCATCCGGAGACCGTGTAACAGGGCCTCATATTCTGCCGCATTGTTGGAGTCTGTGTATAGTATTTGGAGTACGTACTGGACTATATCTCCAGTGGGGGATGTCAGGATGACACCAGCCCCCAGACCCGCCAGCATTTTAGAGCCGTCGAAGTGCACGATCCAATTGGAGTACGCGCCGTATTCTTTAGGGAGTTCGGCTTCTGTCCACTCGGCGACAAAATCGGCCAGTACTTGCGACTTAATGGCTCGCCGTGGTTTATATGTTATGTCAAACGGGCGGAGCTCGATAGCCCATTTAGCAATCCGGCCCGTGGCATCGCGGTTGTTTATTATGCTGTTGAGTGGTACTTCCGAGGCACCGTAATTGAACACTCTTGAAAGTAGTGTCGTAATTTCCGGGATGCCCTGAATACCGCGTATGCTATCTTTTGATAATGTGGGTACCGTGATTTGCATGGAGTGAGGACAGTGGATACATAGTATACCGGCTTTTGAAGTGGGAATTTATGTCTGTCCGTCTCTCGTTCGACGACGAGCACTGCGCTTACAACTTGGTGAGTTGCCGCTATATATAACAGCATTGGTTCACCGACATTTGGCACAGCCAGGATTGGGTTGGTGGCCAGGATGGCTTTTATTTCTTCCAATCCGGCTTTGGCCGCATCCGTCCACTCGAAGTGTTCGGTGCGCCGAAGAAGGCGATAAAGGGGTAGTGCTTTTTCTCTTAATCGGGAGATAAAGCGGCTTAAGGCCGCCACGCATCCAGTTAGTTTCTGAATTTTCTTGAGGTCTGTTGGGATAGCTAACTGTGAGAGAGCTCGGATTTTAGCCGGATTTGCTCCGATTCCTCTACTGGAGACGATGAAGCCCAGGAGCTTTCCAGCGGGCACGCCGAAAACGCATTTTTCCGGATTGAGCTTGATGTCGTATGTTCGGAGATTGTCGAACGTGAGCCTCAAGTCGTTTATTAAGGATTCGACGTGTCTAGTTTTAACGACCACATCATCTACGCATGCCTCCACTGTTTTGCTGATATGTTTTTCCAAGCATGTCTGAATCATGCGTTGATACGTTGCACCGACGTTCTTGAGCCCGAAAGGCATGGTGTTAAAACAGAAGGGGCTATATGGGGTGATAAATGCTGTTGCGGCTTGGTCGGACTCCACCATCTTGATTTGATGGTATCCGGAGTATGCGTCGAGGAAACACAATGAGTCGTGTCCTGCAGTAGCGTCGATAATTTGATCGATGCGGGGGAGGGGGAAGGGATCCTTGGGGCAAGCCTTGTTAAGGTCCTTGAAATCGACACATAGGCGCCATGATTTATCCTTCTTTGGTACCATCACCAGGTTTGCTAGCCAGTCCGAATGTTTTATTTCTCTAATGAATCCGGCCTCCAGTAACTTGGCTAGCTCCTCTCCCATGGCTTGTCGCTTACGTTCAGAGAAACGCCGAAGAGTCTCTTTGACCGGCTTGAATCCCTTTAGAATGTTAAGGCTATGCTCGGCCAGCCTGCGTGGGATTCCTGGCATGTCTGAAGGATGCCAGGCGAATATGTCCCAATTCTCGCGCAGGAACTCCCGTAGTGCGGCGTCTACAGCGGGGTTTAACTGTGCCCCGATAGATGCTGTTTTTGTAGGGTCCGTTGGGTGGACTTGGAATTTGACTATTTCATCCGCTGGTTTAAAAGAGGTGGACTTGGATCTTTTGTCGAGTATCACGTCGTCCCTGTCCACTGTGGAGCGCAGTGCAGTTAATTCCTCGGCCGCGAGGGCTTCGGATAATGCCTCGAGGGCCAGTGCGGCTGTTTTGTTTTTGGCGCGGAGTGCTATGTCCGGATCACTAGCTAGAGTGATGATTCCATTGGGCCCGGGCATTTTGAGCTTCATGTACCCGTAATGGGGTATGGCTTGGAAGATCGTGAATGCCTCCCGCCCTAGAAGGGCGTGGTATCCGCTACTGAACGGGGCCACTTGGAATGTGATTTCTTCGGACCTATAATTCTCCGGCGTGCCGAATACCACATCTAGTGTGATTTTCCCAGTGCATCGTGCCTCCCGACTAGGGATGATTCCTCTGAAGGTCGTGCTGCTTTGCTCAATGCGGTTTCTGTCTATTCCATTTTTTGAAGAGTCTCCTCATAGATGAGGTTTAATCCGCTGCCGCCGTCCATGAGCACTTTAGTAAGCCGGAAGCCGTCCATAATTGGACTAAGGACCAAGGCGGCTAGTGCTCGGGCTGTTCGGAATTTAGGTTCGTCACTGGCATTGAAGGTGATAGCCGTGTCGTTCCATGGATTTATTGCTGCCACGTGGCAGACTTCGGCAAGGCTGCGGAGTGCTTGTTTATGCCTATTATTTGAGGCGAAGGTCTCGAAGACTGTCAATACTGTATTGTTGTTCTCCACGGGATGGTGTTCTGTGGTATTGTTAATGAGGAGATCCTCACCGCTCTTGGCCACCTGCCAGAGTACCCAACATGCTCTAAGGCTGTGTGTTGGTATGGTATCCGTTGTACTGTGCATTTTGCATGGCCCATTAAGCCATCCCTCCAATACGGTTCTACGCCCTGTAGTGGGCTTTTGCTTCTTTGTAATTGGGTCAGGTGACTTACGAGAGTGCACCCTTTTAGTTCGGACTGGGGGTTTTGTCAAAGCCGAATTATCCCAAAATTTTGTTTGGGTTTTCCAGGCGCTTTCCATGGCACAGTACTTCCGTACTATGGCTGCCAAGTCAACGAAGTGCTATGTCACGGTGACTTATGGCGTTGAGGATTCCCTTGTCCGTGCAATTATTGCAAAAGAATGAAATTGCGTCTTCCTCGCGACAGTCCTTGACCTTGTTCATTACAAGGAGGAATCTGGCCCAATAGTGATGTACTGTCTCCTGGGGCTCTTGTCTAATGTTGGAAAGATCGTTTATATCTGGGTGGGTGGGTGGATTTAAGTCCGAACCTTGACCCGATCTGAGACCCAGGGGCGGACGAGTTTCCGATCTTGGCAGTTCGGGCTCCGGGATGTTGCCCAATAGGTCTGGGCCGCTGCCTGATTCTAGGTTCAGGGTTTGGGCGATGTCCTCCCGTAGACGGGTATCCGGCCCAGAGAGCTCGGGAATCCGGACATAGTTTGTCCTCAAGATAGAGGAAGAATCGCCGCACTGCTCCTCCACCACCGCTATCTGATGGGTGACCGGCGGGGAGTCGATCTCCCTTTGGTCGGGTTTAAGACCGATCTGATCATAGTCCGTAGCGACTCCCAAAGCGGCGATGCGATCCAAGAGCTCGTTCAAAGAAGAGAGCTCTATTGGATCCAACTGCTCGGCGAGTCCCGAGCTGACGTGGAGGCTGTTTTCGATGACCCGAGAAGTCATCGTTGGCGCCACGGCCGAACATGCGGTCATGATGAAACCGCCTAGTCGGAGAGTTTGGCCTACAGCCAGGGCTCCCCCAGAGGTGATGTTGTCCTTGACAACAAGGCGAGCCATCCAGCCTTATGATGACGACATAGTGGAACTCTCAATGAAGGCACCAATGTCGGTGTCAAAACCGGTGGATCTCGGGTAGGGGGTCCCAAACTGTGCGTCTAAGGCGGATGGTAACAGGAGGCAGGGGACACAATGTTTACCCAGGTTTGGGCCCTCTCGATGGAGGTAATAGCCTACTTCCTGCTTGATTGATCTTGATGATATGAGTATTACAAGAGTTGATCTACCACGAGATCGTAGAGGCTAAACCCTAGAAGCTAGCCTATGGTATGATTGTTGTCGTCCTACGGACTAAACCCTCTGGTTTATATAGACACCAGAGGGGGCTAGGGTTACACAGAGTCGGTTACAAGGGAGGAGATCTACATATCCGTATTGCCAAGCTTGCCTTCCACGGCAAGGAGAGTCCCATCCGGACACGGGTCGAAGTCTTCAATCTTGTACCTTCATAGTCCAACAGTCCGGCCAAAGAATATAGTCCGGCTGTCCGAGGACCCCCTAATCCAGGACTCCCTCAACCCTGACTTGGGCTCCACGGTGACCTCCTTCTTGCCCTCCTACCGGTCTTGGTCTCGTTGCACTGATATGGAAACCTTTGCTTGATGCCTCGGTACTCCGCGCCTGCGTTTGCCCCCTTAGCGTCAAAGAGGAAACAAGGACACTGTGTGCGCTGGCACCCGCCTGGCGCCCGCCTAGTCTCGGTCGTCATGGCTCACGTCACGAGAACCTCGTGAGGTTTGCCTTGCCTTGATCTCTCCACCCCTCGCGAGCCAACCTGGTGAGGCCGCTCCTGAGGAGGTCTTGTGTCCTCCGCCTCGTGAGGCTTGGCCCCTCGCGAGGGTCTTGAATGCTTGTTGGTGAAGATGGGCCGTACAGGCCCACTTGCAGAGCCACGCCGCGGGCCGCAGGCAGGCAAGTCCGGGGACCCCCATTCCCAGAACACCGACATCAGACCACCAAGCCTTTCTTAGGAGTGACCGACAGCTCCATTACCCCAATCGGGCAGGTCCGCCTTCCCGTCACCTTCGGACAGCGCGACAACTACCGTACAGAGCTCATCGACTTGGACATCGCCCACATTCGCCTGCCATACAACGCCATCCTTGGGTATCCAGCCCTCGCCAAGTTCATGGCAGTGACCCACCACGACTACAATGTCCTCAAGATGCCACGGAGCGGCAGAATCATCACAGTCCCGTGCGAAGAAAGAGACGCGTTGTGCTCCCTCGAGCGTGCCTTCCAAGCTGCAGCAATCGACGACCCCGAGAGCAAGGGCGAGTGCCCTCCTGAGGCCACCCCTAATAATAAGAAGAAGCTGCTCCGTGCAGAGCCTCAGGCAAGCGGCGCCACGTCTGGACCAGCGCCCGCACCTGGGGCGCCTCCCTCCATCGCATAGGAAAGCGCGCCCGGCGCCCTTCTCGGGCAGGGCTCAGGGGCTCTCTTCTGGAGGGCCTCAGACCTTGCCAACATCACGAGGGAGGAACTCGGGCACCACTTGGAGGCGTGCTTCACGACACGTCTCCCTCAGGAGGACACAGGGCGAGGAACGCCCACCGCTCATGAGTTCATCACCAAGACCACCCAGGAGTTGCAAGATGCAAGGGCCATACGCGGCAACCGCCGTTCACCTGGCGCAGCCTCCCATCCAGGCGAGGATGCCGGGCTGCGCATTTGCATCGACATTCCAGGGCTTAACACGGCCGCGTCTCAGGAGCCCTTCTGGTCTTCGCGCGTGGGACGCTGCGAGGGGCCACCGCATAGCCGCATTCGAATGCCCTTTGGCCTGCCGAGCGTGGCATCCGCCTATCAGCGCAACTTGCGGCGCGCCCTGGCGACTCAGGAGGCCAGGCACCACGCCGTCCTGACGGAGATGGAGACGGTCCTCAAGGAACCACCTAGACCCCCAGAGCCTCCCGAGGCTCAGGGCCCCGGTGGCTCGTGAGGAGCAACCCCTTCGCCGCGTACCTTCAGCTGCCCCAACATCCCTTCATCAACAGAACCAGGTGACATTTTCCAAGTTTATTTAGCTGGGAGCGCCCCCCGGGCTGCATCATTCCTAGGCCACATGGGTCCGTCCCTGTGGCATGTATCCCTTTTCATGTCTTTAGCTTACCTTGCTGGGGGCGCCCCTCGGGCAGCATCATCCCCAAGCCGCTCGGGCCTGACCCAGTGTCATGTATCTTCCTTGCATTTGCTTAAGCCAGTATGCTTTCCATGCTTAATCTACCTATGACTATTACCTGCTCGATCGTCACCCACCATGGGAGCGGTGCGCCGGCCGTTTTTCTTCAGCATCCTTCGCGTGAGTAGGTTAAGCACGGCGTCTGTGCTTGGGCCCGTCCCTGCAGCATCGATAAATCCAACGGCTGAGTTCTGTCTGGCGGGCCGGCCCCGTTCACGTCACCTCCTGGGGCCGTTGGTGCTGGGCCTTCTCACGCGATAACCTCAGGAGATTCGTTCGGCGCAGGTTGTCTGACCACCTCGCAGGACCAGCGCAGCGAATAAAAACCAAGACCAGGCGCAACCCGCCTTGAGGTAGGGCCTCGTGAGTCCTGCGCTGACTCACGAGTGCCCAGACACACCTCGTCTAGCCCTGCCGTGCAAGCCACGTGTCAGGGTGGGGCTGTACACGCCCCGGGGGCTCTTCGCAGTAGGGAGTCCCCTCCCACACACCAGTGGAAGCACCATGCTCCGCGCTGGCTGTCGACACTGCCGAGGACCGGCTATGCCCGTGCAAGTGCGGAAGCGCTATGCTCCGCGCTGGTGATAAAAAACTGAGGGCGGCCCCACGGCCGCATCAACCTCAGGGAGCCCCAGAACTCAGTGTCCGGCCTCACCGCAACACCTCCCCTCGGGAGAGTCGCGCGAGGGGGCTGGGCACGGGGGCTGCGCTCGGGTCACGCCCAAGCGTACGCCACCAAATCGGGTCCCCCGGACCTGGTCGTCGTGCGTCCCTCCCGAGCCTCGGCGAGGGCAAATGTATGAAGGGTGTTTGCACGTCAAAGGGGACTCCCGGGCATCGCGACTCAGGAGCCTAACTGGTCACGTAGCCCCTCACTCCTTGGGTCTGTCCTGGTCTCCGGTCGGCCCGACGGCGGTTGAGGTATGCACGGGGCCGGCTCCGCCGACGTAGAACGCTAATCCTATCCTCATGTCTCCTTCCTATAAGCTGTTTGCGCGTCAAGGGGGACTCCTGAGCATCGCGACTCAGGAGCCTAACTGGTCACGTAGCCCCTCATTCCTTGGTTCCGTCCTGGTCTCCGGTCGGCCCAACGGCGGTTGAGGTATGCGCGGGGTCGGGCTCTGCCAACGCAGAACATAAAGCGAATAGGAAGAAAATCACAAAATCTCAAAACAAATATTACAAGATGGAGGTGACTGAAGACACGCGTCAGTGCAGCTTAGGAAAGAACGCGGGCTTCCGCCTCGGCCATAGGACCGATGCCGCTCACAACCTCCTCAAGCGTGGCAACCAGGTAGGGAAGCAGCTGAGCAGGGCCATCCTCGTCGGTGGTCAACGGCTTTTCCAGGCCCTTCTCGTAAAGTGCTTTCAGCGTGACGCGGGACCTCTTCTCGAGAAGCGCGAAGGCCGCACGGTCCTCAGCCAGGACCTTCGCCTTGGCGTCAAGCTCGACCTCCTTCGCTCGCACCTTCCGCTCCCGCTCCTCCAGCCGGCTGCGTTCGGCGGCCTGCACCTTCGCCAACTCCCCCAGCTTGGCATCGCAGTTCTTGATGGCGTCCTCCCGGGTCCTCATCTCCTCCTCCTTGCCTGGCGGCCACGAGCTTCTTCTGCGTGCTCAGCGCGCAGACTCTTCAGCTCGTCCTCCAGCACCCGACAGTGGTCGCGGGCGGCTTCGGCGTCCTTCAGCGCCGCCTTGTGATCGGCCGCAGCTTGAGCGGCGGCCCGTTTCTCCTTCTCGGAGGTCGTCGCGGCCTTGCTCAGTGTCTCTCGCACAACTGCGTCAGACTGAAGCTAGGCGGAGGCCAACTCCAGGCGCCCGGCTACCAGGCGCGGATCCGCGCCCAGGAGATCTTCCCACAACTGAGTCATCTCTGAAAGGGCACGCTCCAAGACAGCGGAGGAGGCAGAAGAACCTGGGAGTAATGGCGCAGCAGGAGGAGGGGGCAGCGTCGTCACCAGGGCTTGGGAGATCAAGGGCTCCTGAGCCTCCGGGACCTCAGCAGCCGAACCGGACACCGGCAATTCCGGAGCCAGCGGGGCCTCGGGGGCTGACCCCTCCGGACGACGCCCCTCCAGGCTTCACAAGGGAGACAGGGCCGGAGAAGTACGAGAGCTGTCGTTTCCTTTCTCCACGGAGGGGAGTGCAGCCGCTGCAGATGGTTCAGTCCTAGGCATGGGTGATGCACCCTCCTTCCTCTTCTTCGCCGAAGGCGACGACCTGGTCAACCAAGGACGAGCGTGAGGAGACAACAGTATAAGCAAGAACAAGACGAAGCTCAAGCACTTACTGGTCCACCGCAGCATAGTCCACCCTCCGCTTGGTGAGCTTGAAGCCTGAGAGCTTCGAGGCCTGAGGCGTGGGCGCACAGACTCCGGGAGCAGAAAACGGCGCAACAGAGGGGCCGGAAGCAGCTCCAGACGGCACCGAGGCGGGAGAAACATCTCGGGAGACCAATGATGACCTGCCCCTTGTCAGGATAATGGGCAGCTCCCCTTTCTCCTGGCGGGCGTCGGCCTCGGCATCATCTGGCAGGGCGCGGAGGATATCAGCCTTGCTCAAGGGGAGGTCTCCCCCATTCCTTCGTGGGTCACCTCCGAGTCTTCCTCCTCCCCCTCTTCCTCCCCGTGAGACTCATCAGAAGATAGCTCCACCGGCTTCAGCGCTGCAGGGGCCCCGGTAGGCGCCGGCGGCACCAGCCCGCGCCCATCAAAAGTCGGCCTGGAAGCCACGAGCTGCGCCCCGTCCTCACGGCGAAACAAGGGGGTGAAGATGCTCGACGGGTACTCCTGGTCGTCCCCAGCCAGGAGGCAGAGAACCGCGGCCAGCTCACCGTCGGACAAGGCCTTCAGGCTCAGGCGAACCTTGTCCTCTTCGTCCCCAAGCTCCCACAAGGGGCGCGAACGGGCTTGAAGCGGGGCCACGCGCAGCATCAGGAATTCCCTCAGGAGCATGGCCCCTGTCACCTTCGCCGCCTTCGCGTTGCCCGGCTTCAGGTCGGTCTTCATCTGCTCCAGCACCAACGTCGCCTGCTCATCGGAGAGCTTCGCGCAGGACCACCCCTTGTCGGACTGGGGCATCTCCGTCGGCAGCGTCAGGCGTGGGTGGATGCATTTTGCGTCCATCATTGCCCACTTGCTCCGGAAGCCTTCGGCTTTCTTCCCCGACTTTGAGATCGAGTTGGCCTTGCCGGCCGCGATGAAGTTGGCACACCCGGAGGCGTGACCCTCCTTGACGCGGAGGAAGAAGAAGTGGCGCAGAAGAGCTACGGACGGCATCATGCCGAGGTACGCCTCGGAATAGTAGGCGAAGATGGACAAGAGAAGGATGGAGTTGGGTTGAAGATGCAGCACTTGCAGCCCGTAGTGGCCGAGGACCTCGTAGAAGAAGTCAGAAAAGGGGGGAACCAGCCCCGCAGCGATGCTACTCGTGAAGAAGGGGAAAAAAGTACTCCCCTCAGGCTCCGGCGCATCGGAGGCAACCCGGAGCCCCGTCTTCCCCCTCTCGTTGCTTTCCCCCGCCGTCAGCAAGTGCGTGGCGGCGAGGCTCTTCTCTGAGATGTTGGGCGCATCGAGCGCTGGTTCGTACCAAGCCGGCGACGAGGAGGGCTTGATGTTACGCGACGCCATTGCTCGCTGATGCGGTGGGGGATGGAAGCAGATCTAGGGATTTCGGAGGCATGGCGCAAGAAAGGGGATCTGAGCAAGGCGAAGGGAAGCAGTGAAGACAAGCGCTGTCCACGCCAGCCTTTTGTCAAGTCGGGTAGTTGCCGAGGCAGCGTGGGGAAGTGGAGACGCCCACGTCCAATCAAACCGCCACACGTTGACTAAGGCCGCAGGCTATTGGGGCCCGCGGCGCTCCGCGCTTGAACTTTGGCTTCGCTTCGAAGCCAAGCCCAAGCGCGCCTTGGGCCCGGGGGCTACTGTCGGCGTTCTGGGAACAGGGGTCCCCAGACTTGCCTGCCTGCGGCCCACGGCGTGGCTCTGCGAGCGGGCCCGTACGGCCCATCTTCACCAACAAGCACTCAAGACCCTCGCGAGGGGCCAAGCCTCGCAAGGCGGACGGCGCAAGACCCCTTCGGGAGCGGCCTCACCAGGTTGGCTCGCGAGGGGCGGAGAGATCGAGGCAAGACAAATCTCGCGAGGTTCTAGTGACGTGAGCCATGACGATCGAGACCAGGCGGGCGCCAGCGCGCGCAGTGTACTTGTTTCCTCTTTGGTGCTAAGGAGGCAAGCGCAGGCGCGGAGTACCGAGGCATCAAGCAAAGGTTTCCATATCAGTGCAACGAGACCAAGACTAGCAGGACAGCAAGACGAAGGTTACCATGGAGCCCAAGGCCGTGTCACCACCAGAGCCTTTTGCAGGCGAAGACTGCTTTTGTCAGGATAAGTGGTACTAGTTGTCCCCTTTCAAATTGGCCGTTGTTGGCTCCCTTCCCGATCAATATTTGGGGAGAGGACAAGGGCCTCTATAAGTAGAACTAGCCACCACCGTAGTGGACAACTCAGATTCGGACGGATCACTCAGATCATCCTCAACCACACAAGTTCACCAGGCACAAGAACACCCCGCCTCAGGAGGCTGTTCTTCCCCTTGTAATGTTCATCCTCAGCCCAAGAGGCAATCCACCACCACCACACTGGAGTAGGGTATTACACCACAACGGTGGCCCGAACCAGTATAGATCATGTGTCCCTAGTGTTGCGAGTTCGTCGAGTTAGCCCTTGAGATCTTAGCAAAGCTAGGACGTGGATCAGTTGGGGGAGATCTTCGTGCGCACCCGAGTGTTCGAACCTTGAGGGTTTTGCCGGAACCCGTGATCCGACAGCAGGGGACGAAATGCACGAATTTGGTGAAGCTGTCAACGACCACCATGATCGTGTCGCAGCCTTCCGAGCACGACAAGCCTTCGACAAAGTCCATGGTCAGGTCCTCCCAGGGTGCGGCCTAGATGGGCAGCGGGGCCAGAAGACCAGCCGTCTTGACGTGCTCGTGTTTGGCCTGCTGGCACACCGCACACTGCTGCACGAAGTCGTCGACATCGCGCTTGAGTCCCCGCCAGTTGAAGTGTTTGCGCACGCGCTGGTAGGTGGCGGTGGTGCCGGATTGGCCACCCACTGCACTGCAGTGCAGCGTGGCGATGAGTTTGGTGCGTAGTGCTGAGTTGTCCCCAATCTAGAGGTGGCCCTGGCGCCTGAGGGTGCCGCTGTAGAGCTCGTAGCCATGCTCGTCTGGGTTGTGGACGGCGAGTTGCTGCAGTCGTTCCTGGGCGTCGGTGGCATAGAAGTTGATCACCTCCTGCACCTAGGCTGGCTGGCACATTGAAAGCGCGGCCACCTCGAACTGCTTGCCCACGCGGGAGAGCGCGTCCGCGGCTCCGTTGTCCAGTCCCCGCCTATATTGAAATCGAAACTGGAGCCCCACTAGCTTCGCCATGGCCTTGCATTGGAGCTCAGTCTCCAAGTGCTGCTCGCCAAGGTTGCAGAGCGACTTGTGGTCCGTGACGATGTCGAAGGGTCCGTGCTGCAGGTACTGGCGCCACTTGTCGACGGCCATCATCATGGCGAGGAACTCCTTCTCGTAGGTGGACAGCTTTTGGTTGGGCGCACCCAACGCCTTGCTGAAGTATGCCACGGGGTGGCCGTCCTGCACGAGCACCGCGCCCACGCCCGTGTCGTAGGCGTGTGTCTCAATCATGAATAGCCGCTCGAAGTTTGGCAGTGCCAGGACCGGGGTGGTGACCATGGCCTGCTTGAGCATGTTGAAAGCCGTCTGCGCTTAGTCTGTCCAGGAGAACCCCTTCTTGGTGAGTAGCTACGTGAGCGGCTTCGCGATGATGCTGTAGTGTGGCACATACTTTCTGTAGTAGCCAACGAGGCCCAGAAAGCTGCACAGCTCCATGGCGTTCGTCGGCGTCGGCCACTGCTCCATGGCCTGCGTCTTCTCCTTGTTCGTGGCCACGCCCTCCTTGGAGATCACGTGGCCGAGGTAGTCGATGTGGTCGCAGGCGAAGGTGCACTTGGATTCCTTGACGTAGAGCTGGTGCGCGTGGAGTAGTTCGAAGACGATGCGCATATGCTCCAGGTGTTCTTCCATGGTCTCACTAAAGACAAGGATATCATCCAGGAAGATGATAACGAACTTGCGCACATACTTGCCAAAGATTGCGTTCATCAGACACTGAAATATGGCCGGGGCATTCGTGAGGCCGAACGGCATGACCCGGAACTGAAAATGCCCGTGGTGCGTCTTGAACACCGTCTTGAATTCATCCTCTTCGCGCATCCTAACCTGATGGTAGCCGGTGCGCAAGTCCAGCTTGGAGAACACCACAGCGCCGGCCAGTTCATCGAGCAACTCGTCGATGATGGGCAGGGGAAACTTGTTTTTGATGGTGGTGTCGTTGAGACGACGGCAGTCGACGCAGAACCTCCATGTGCCATCCTTCTTCTTGACCAGCAGGACCGGCGCGGCGTACGGGCTGACACTATGTGTGATCACGCCAGAGTCCAACATCTCCTTGACCTGGCGCTCGATTTCGTCCTTTTGGAGCGGCGAGTGGTGGTACGGGCGCTTGTTCGCAGGGACCGCGCCCTCCACCAGCGTGACGGCGTGGTTGTACTGGCGGTGAGGAGGGCGCCCTTGCGGTGCCGCGAACACATCGGCGAATTCCTCGAGCAGGTCGGCGAGAGGCGTTTGGCTTGGACACTTGCGAACTGGGCGCGCCGTGTGCCCACAGGTGTCCACCATGGCCATGGCCCAGACATAATTCCCGGCGATCATCTTGCGGAGCTCGTCGGGTTTGACTGTCTTGAGAGTGGTGGCCGTCTTGGTTGGCACACCCCGCAGGGTGACATCCTCGCCATCGTGCTGGAACTTGACCCATTTGTCTTGCCAGTGATATGTCATTGGACTGTGCTGGGTGAGCCAGTCCATCCCCAGATCTCCAGTTCGCGCATGGGCGTCTCGAAGGTATGTCCCTGCATCCACCACTTGAGGCCGGGCACAATGCGGTTGCAGGCGAGCTTGTCGCCATTGGCCACGCGCACCTCCACCGTTGGCATCTCCTCCATGGCGAGGCCGAGGCGGTCGACGAAGGCCCTGTTCACAAAACTCTGAGTACTGCCCGAGTCGAGCAGAAGAAGCATGACTTGGTTCCCCACCAGCGCACGCAACCGGATTGTGGTCGCCGAGTCCATGCCGTCGAGCACTTGAGACGAGAGGAGGCAACATTCCGGCGCGTCCACGGCCGGTGCAGGCGGTTGCACTGCCGGTCCTGGGTCGTCGAGAAGCTGCAAGGCATGGATGGTGTCGTCCAAAAGGACCTCGCCATGGTCCCCGACACTGATGGTGAGGAGCTGCACAGGCTGGGCGCAGCGGTGCTCCCTGGAGTAGCGATCCCTGCACTTGAAGCAGAGGTTGTTGGCGCGGCAAAAATCCCGCAATTGCCCCTCCCACGTGTACTCGTCTCCCTGGGCGCGGATCGGGGCGGCTACAGCTCACTCTGGTGTTGTTGCGGCTGGAGGCGGCCGGCCGGACGGAGTGAGGTGAGGGCGCACGTGTGTCGTGCCCACTTCCTCTTCCTGGATGTGTGTGAGCACAAAGGCGCGCGTGATGCTGGAGGGTGCCTAAAGGCGCACCGGAGCGCGCAGCTCGTATTTCAGACCGAGGAGGAACAGTGTGACGAAGAATTTTGTGTTGATCGACGGGTCGAGCGCGAGAAGGTGGTACATCTGCTCGTCAAACGCGCCGCGGTACTCGGTGACGGTGCCCGTTTGCCGTAGTTGGAGCAGCTTGTGCATCACCACCTCGAACTCGTCCGCACCAAACTCCTCCAGGATCGCCGAGGTGAAGAGGTCCCACGTGATGTTGTGGTGCGTTTGCCGAAATACTTGTAACCAGTGCGCGGCCTGGCCGTCGATGTAGAGCGCCGCGGTGGCGACCCGGTGGTGTGAGGCCACTTTGTAGAGCTCGAAGTAGGCAAGGCAGCGATCCAACCACAGATATGGCGCGGTGCCATCGAACTTGGGGAAATCGTGCTTGGGGGGCTTGTGGTACTCGTTGATGTGGTAGCCCATCGGAGAAGCAGTCGCCGTGGCGACGAACCCCCCGTGCGGAGGCACCGGGATGAGCGGCGGGCGGTGGTCGCCCAGGCGCATGTGGGACGAGGACGGGCGAGATGGGTCGGGAACGGGACGCGGTGACGGTGGAGGTGGGGGCGGAGGTGGAGGTTGCTGCTGTTGTTGTCGGGCTGGTGGAGGAGCGTGGTGACCGAGCCCGCCGGCGAGGCCTACCCTTCCATCGTCTTACGCGTGGCGTCGAGGTCCGCTTGAGTCAGATCGATCCGACCAGAGAGACCGTGCACCTCCTGCGAGATCAAGGCATTCAAGGCGGCCTGCAGCTCGATGTGTTTGTCGTGCGCCGCCTTCTGCTCCTCGACCTTGGAGAGCAGGGCCTCGAGCATCTTGGTGATGCTGGTGTTCCCCTCGTCCATGGCGGCCAGCACCTGCCGCATCATCGCCGAAGCCTTCAAGGGAGCCGTGGTCTTGTGCTGAAGGGGATCGAACCCCGCAACGGATTTTGCGCGGCTTGCCGGAGCAGCTCACACCGGCGCGGTTGATGTTATCGATCCTCAATCACACACAAGGGAGAAATTTTTTTGGCGAAATTGGCTCTGATTACTAACTGTAACGAACCCAGGAAGGAGGAGGCGATCTAGATCAGGAGAGGGAGGAGAGGGCGAGAGGAAAAGCTTGGAGAGGAAGAAGGGGAGATGCGATTTCAGAGGAAAGCTTGAGGTACAGGAAAGTGTCAACACACGCACCCACACACGGCCACAGGCGGCCCTCTTGATCGCCACACCACACACGCCACTTGTATTTTCCATCATATTAGTTTCTGATATACTATTTTGCAATCTTTTATTTTCAGATCTATAAACCAAAAGAACCCAAAAATATTTTATCTTTTGTTTAGTTCTATTTATCTTTCTCTATTAGATCTCACTTTTGCAAGTGACCGTAAAGGGATTGACAACCCCTTTATTGCATTGGGTGCAAGTGTTTGATTGTTTGTGTAGGTATTGGTGATTTGCGTGTTCTTCTCCTACTGGATTGATACCTTGGTTCTTAACTGAGGGAAATACTTATCTCTACTTTGCTGCATCACCCTTTCCTCTTCAAGGGAAAAACCAACACAAGCTCAAGAAGTAGTAGAAAGAATTTATGGCGCCGTTGCCAGGGAGATCTATGCCAAGTCATGCCTACCAAGTACTCATCATAATACTCTCATCTCTTGCATTACATTATTCGGCATTTGCCTCTCGTTTTCCTCTCCCCCACTTCTAAAACGATTTTAAAAAATATTTGCCTTTTCTCGCCCTTCTTCCGTTCGTCTTCTCGTTTGCTTTTTGTTCGTTCGGACAATAGCTTGCTTTGATGGCTCAACCTAAGAACTTTGATCCTTACTATAAGAAGCTAGAAGAAATTGAAAATAATACTAGGAACTTCATGTCCTTACATTTTGAGGATAATAGTTTCTTTAGGAACGAGCTCAAGGAGCAAAAAACTTTTATGGAATATATGAATAAATGGCTTGATGATATGTCTAAAGAATTTCACGGTCTTAAATCTCAATTTTCTCATCTTGAAAATTTAGTTGGCCAAATTTCCGATAAACAAACCACTTTGGTAAATAAGATGGCCGCTAAACCGGAGTTTTGTGAAAATAATGATGAAGATCTTAAAGTGAATGATGTGACTCCTATTGAATCTTTGTTTTCCAATATAAATCTTGATAAAGATGGGACTGGAGATGAGTCAACTTTAGTTAAAAGGCATCCCAATGATTCAGAGTTTATAGATCTAGATGCAAAAATTGATAAAAGTGGGATTGGAGAGGTCAAGACTTTAAGTAGCAATGAACCAAGTCTTTTGGATTTCAAGGAATTTAATTATGATAATTGTTCTTTAATAGATTGTATTTCCTTATTGCAATCCATGTTGAATTCTCCTCATGCTTATAATCAAAATAAAGCTTTTAATTACATATTTTTGATGCTATGATGAAATCTATTGAAGAAAAGCTTGAATTGGAAGTTTTTATTCCTAGAAAACTTTATGATGAGTGGGAACCTACTATTAAGATTAAGATTAAATATTATGAGTGCCATACTTTGTGTGATTTGAGTGCTAGCATTTCCACGATTCCAAAAACTTTATGTGATGTGTTAGGTTTCCGTGAATTTGATGATTGTTCTTGAAATTTGCATCTTGCGGATTCCACTATTATGAAACCTATGGGAAGGATCAATGATGTTCTTATTGTTGCAAATAGGAATTATGTGCTCGTAGATTTCATTGTTCTTGATATTGATTGCAATCCTACATGTCCTATTATTGTTGGTAGACCCTTCCTTAGAACGATTGGTGCAATTATTGATATGAAAGAAGGAAACATTAGATTTCTATTTCCATTAAGGAAGTGCATGGAACACTTTCCTAGAAAGAAAATTAAGTTGACATATGAATCTATTATGAGAGCTACTTATGGATTGCATACCAAAGATGACGATACCTAGATCTATGTTTTATGCCTAGCTAAGGGCATTAAACAATAGCGCTTGTTGGGAGGCAACCCAATTTTATTTTTGTTCTTGTTTTTTGGTTCTATTTTTTAATAAAAAATTCATATAGCCTCTGGTTAGATGTGTTTTTGTGTTTTAATTAGTGTTTGTGCCAAGTAAGACCTTTGGGATGGCTTATGGTGATAGTTGATTTGATCTTGCTGAAAAACAGAAACTATTACGCCCAGAAAAATAATTTTCATAATTCACCGAATCGTGCTATTGATCTGAATTATTTACACAATATTGATATACAAATTTCCCAGGTTGTCCTAACTTTTCAGAATTTTTGGAGTTACCGAAGTATACGAAGTTCTCTGATTACTACAGACTTCTCTGTTTTTGACAGATTCTGTTCTCTATGTGTTGTTTGATTATTTTGATGAACCTATGGGTAGTACCGGGGGGGTATGAACCATGGAGAAGTTGGAATACAGTAGATATTACACCAATATAAATAAATAATGAGTTCACAGCAGTACCATAAAGTGGTGATTTGCTTTCTTATACTAATGGATCTCATAAGATTTTCTGTTGAGTTTTGTGTTGTGAAGTTTTCAAGTTTTGGGTAAAGATTTGATGGACTATGGAATAAGGAGTGGAAAGAGCCTAAGCTTGGGGATGCCCAAGGCACCCCAAGGTAATATTCAAGGACAACCAAGAGCCTAAGCTTGGGGATGCCCCGGAAGGCATCCCCTCTTTCGTCTTCGTCTATCGGTAACTTTACTTGAGGCTATATTTTTATTCACCACATGATATGTGTTTTGCTTGGAGCGTCTTGTATGATATGAGTCTTTGATTTTTAGTGTTCCACAATCATCCTTTCTGTACACACCTTTTGAGAGAGACACACATGAATCGTGATTTATTAGAATACTCTATGTGCTTCACTTATATCTTTTGAGCTAGGCAATTTTGCTCTAGTGCTTCACTTATATCTTTCTAGAGCACAACGGTGGCTTTATTTTATAGAAACTGTTGAACTCTCATGCTTCACTTATATTATTTTGAGAGTCTCTCTAAACAGCATGGTAATTTGCTTTGGTTATGAATTTAGTCCTAATATAATGGGCATCCAAGAGGGATATAATAAAAACTTTCATATAAAGTGCATTGAATACTATGAGAAGTTTGATTCCTTATGATTGTTTTGAGATATGAGGATGGTGATATTAGAGTCATGCTAGTGAGTAATCGTGGATTGTAGAAATACTTGTGTTAAAGTTTGTGATTCCCGTAGCATGCACGTATGGTGAACCGTTATGTGATGAAGTCGGAGCATGATTTATTTATTGATTGTCTTCCTTATGAGTGGCGGTCGGGGACGAGCGATGGTCTTTTCCTACCAATCTACCCCCTAGGAGCATGCGCGTAGTACTTTTTTTTGATGAATCATAGATTTTTGCAATAAGTATGTGAGTTCTTTATGACTAATGTTGAGTCCATGGATTATACGCACTCTCACCCTTCCACCACTGCTAGCCTCTCTAGTACCGCACAAATTTCACCACTGCCATACACCCACCATATACCTTCCTCAAAATAGCCACCATACCTACCTATTATGGTATGTCCATAGCCATTCCGAGATATATTGCCATGCCACTTTCCACCGTTCCGTTTATTATGACTGCTTCATCATTGTCATATTGCTTTGCATGACCATGTAGTTGGCATAGTATTTGTGGCAAAGCCACCGTTTCTAATTTTCATACATGTCACTCTTGAGTCAGTGCACATCCCGGTACACCACCGGAGGCATTCATATAGAGTCATATTTTGTTCTAGTATCGAGTTTTAATTCTTGAGTTATAAGTATATAAAAGTGTGATGATCATCATTATTAGAGCATTGTCCCATGTGAGGAAAGGATGATTGAAGCTATGATTCCCTCACAAGTTGGGATGAGTCTTCGGACTTTATGAAAAATAAAAGAGGCCAAAGAAGCCCAAATAAAAAAGAGAGGCCAAAGAAGCCCACAAAAAAATGAGAGAAAAGAGAGAAGGGGCAATGTTATTATCCCTTTTCCACACTTGTGCTTCAAAGTAGCACCATGATCTTCATGATAGAGAGTCTCCTATTTTGTCACTTTCATATACTAGTGGGAATTTTTCATTATAGAACTTGGCTTGTATACTCTAATGATGGGCTTCCTCAAATGCCCTAGGTCTTCATCAGCAAGCAAGTTGGATGCACACCCACTTGGTTTCTTTTTGAGCTTTCATAAACTTATAGATCTAGTGCATCCGTTGCATGGCAATCCCTACTCACTCACATTGATATCTATTAATGGGCATCTCCATAGCCCGTTGATATGCCTAGTTGATGTGAGACTATCTCCTTCTTTTTGTCTTCTCCGCAACCACCATATTCTATTCCACCTATAGTGTTATGTCCATGGCTCACGCTCATGTATTGCGTGAAAGTTGAAAATGCTTGAGAACATCAAAAGTATGAAACAATTGCTTGGCTTGTCATCGGGGATGTGCATGATTTGAATATTTTGTGTGATGAAGATGGAGCATAGCCAGACTATATGATTTTATACTTTCTTTGGCCATGTTATTTTGAGAAGACATGATTGCTTTACTAGTATGCTTGAAGTATTATCGTTTTTATGTCAATATTAAACTTTTGTTTTGAATCTTATGGATTTGAACATTCATGCCACAATGAAGAAAATTACACTGATAAATATGTTAGGTAGCATTCCACGTCAAAAATTACGTTTTTATCATTTACCTACACGAGGACGAGCAGGAATTAAGCTTGGGGATGCTTGATATGTCTCCAACGTATCTATAATTTTTGATTGTTCCATGCTATTATATTATCTGTTTTGGATGTTTTATATGCATTAATATGCTATTTTATATTATTTTTGGGACTAACCTATTAACCTAGAGCCTAGTGCCAGTTTATGTTTTTTCCTTGTTTTTGAGTTTCGTAGAAAAGGAATACTAAACGGAGTCCAAACGGAATAATACTTTATGATGATTTTTCTTGGACCAGAAGACACCCAACCGACTTGGAGTTCATGTCAGAAGAGCCATGAGGCGCCGACAAGGGTGGAGGGCACGCCCAGGGGGTAGGGCGCGCCCCTGACCTAGATCTTCCTCCTATATATTCACATATATTCCAAAACCCTCAGAAGCATCCACGAAAACACTTTTCCACCGCCGCAAACTTTTGTTCCCGTGAGATCCCATCTTGGGTCCTTTTCCGGCATGCTTCCGGAGGGGGATTCGATCTCGGAGGGCATCTATATCAACTCTATTTCCCTTTCGATGAAGCGTGAGTGGTCCACTCCAGACCTACGGGTCCATAGCTAGTAGCTAGATGGCTTCTTCTCTCTCTTTGATTCTCCATGCCATGTTCTCCTCGATGTTCTTGGAGATCTATCCGATGTAATACTCTTTTGCCGTGTGTTTGTCGAGATCTGATGAATTGTGGATTTATGATCAGCTTATCTATGAATATTATTTGAATCTCCTCAGAATTCTTATATGCATGATTTGGTACCTTTGTATTTCTCTTCAAATTATCCATTTGGTTTGGCCAACTAGATTGGTATTTCTTGCAATGGGAGAGGTGCTTAGCTTTGGGTTCAATCTTGCGTGATTTCACCCAGTGATAAAGTAGGGGTAGCGAGACACATATTGCATTGTTGCCATCGAGGATAAAAAGATGGGGTTTTCATCATATTGCTTGAGTTAATTCCTCCACATCATGTCATCTTACTTAATGTGTTACTCTGTTCTTATGAACTTAATACTCTAGATGCAAGCAGGAGTCGGTCGAGGTGTGGAGTAATAGTAGTAGATGCAGAATCATTTAGGTCTACTTGACACGGACATTATGCCTATATTGCATAATCATTGGCTTGGATATCATCATAACCTTGCGCTTTTCTATCAATTGCTCGACAGTAATTTGTTCACCCACCGTATTATTTGCCTTCATGAGAGAAGCCTCTAGTGAAACCTATGGCCCCCAGGTCTATTTTCCATCATATTAGTTTCCGATCTACTAGTTTGCAATCTTTTATTTTCATATCTATAAACCAAAAAAACCTGAAAATATTTTATCTTTTGTTTAGTTCCATTTATCTTTCTCTACAGATCTCACTTTTGCAAGTGACCGTGAAGGGATTGACAACCCCTTTATCGCGTTGGGTGCAAGTGTTTGATTGCTTGTGCAGGTATTGGTGATTTGCGCGTTCTTCTCCTACTGGATTGATACCTTGGTTCTTAACCGAGGGAAATACTTATCTCTACTTTGCTGCATCACCCTTAATCTTCAAGGGAAAAACCAATGCAAGCTCAAGAAGTAGCAGTAGTTAACACAAAATGACAGTTAATTTCAGGAGTGTAGTTATCAACATTGGGATGCTTTAATTACCAGTCAGAAATTAATAAAGTTACCAGGGGAAATGAATAAGGTTACTAAATGAAAATATAAAATAAAAGGTATCATAGGTTCACTGGCCGCACAGCATAAAAATTATACCATGACAAAAGGAAATGAAAACCCGTAGTTCATATCATAGCACACACGCAAAACAAGAAGTCATTACATAGGAGGAGGTCCATACATAGGAAAAGAGGGCAAATAAACCTGCAAGGAGCAAACTAAAACGCATAAAAGTGTCTTCAAGTAGTGGCGCATCCATCAATCTTTTGTAAAAGTGAAGACACAAATGCCTTCATTTACCATAGTCGGAAGGCCGAGCCCATGAAACCAGCTTATTGTTAATAGGCTTATCTCCTGCCTTCTTGATATCCTGAGCCATTGGAGATTGAAGTGACAGAACTTCTGCTGGTGCTCCCGGTGTCCTCTAAACTGTTGGAGCCACTGATGCTGGTTTTGGGGGGTGGAGCCCTATGATCCGTTGGAGCCACTGCTGGTGCTGGAGTAGTCAAAAGAACAACTATTGGGGCCGGTGCTGGTGCTGCAGCTAGGACTCACTACTAGGAGAAAGCCTACTAGTAGCACTGGTTCCTGGGCTAGCAGTAGCGCGGGTACCAACGCTACTACTTCGACGCTACAACTAATGCTTAGCAGTAGCGCGGGCTGGCAAGCACTGCTACTATCTTACATAGAAGTAGCGCTGACCGTACCAGCGCTACTGCTACAGCTACCTATCAGTAGCGTTGGTTGGTACCCCACGCTAATACTAAACACTACTAGGGAAAACCCTAGCAGTAGCGCGGGTATTTTGCCTATCAGTAGCGCAGGACGACGCGCTACTGATAAGGCGCTACAGCTAACGTGTAGCAGTAGCGCCTGTCGTCCCACACTACTGCTATACATGGTTAGCAGTAGCGCCATTTGGTGCAGAGCGATGCTGCTAATATCTGCAGTGCTTTTTAGCAGGAAGCACTACTGGTAAGGCAGCGCTACTGCTAAATTTGTTCCCCTCGCTACTGCTAGTTTTATTAGTTTCTATTTTTTCTGCATATTTGTTTTGTATTTGAATAGGCTTTATACAATAATCTTTAGCATATCATACACATACAAATGTAATCATAGCATATACATACAAATAGTCTCATCAAATCATGTCATCATCATAATCATCATCCAACACAAAGTGGTCTCTCGTCATCATCTCGAAAATAGCGATACAAGTCTCGATTACTTGCAACTACATCGTCATCCATCTAAACAATGACATATGCGAGAAGAGCGATCACTTTGAGTGAGAGCGGAACTATGCAGTACATGAGTTCGTATCCCTCTCTCGCATTAGCGTGAACCTAAACTAAGTACTGCCTGTCGCTCGAAAACCGGAAACCGGTACACCTGGGCCTGACACTCCAGCCACTCATCGTATATATACTCCTGGTGTAGCACTTCTTCGCCATCGATGATCTATGCACCTGCATCGTCACATGAGTCGATGATATGCAACATATATAGTTGAGCAACAGAAAGAGACAGACTAGGCAAAAATAGAAGCAACATATCATAAGCATAAATAACAAAGTTGATCATACCCAAAATGCCCTCACTAGAGTGATCGTCGCTAGTCGAGGAGGACGGTTTAATTACATCACAAATAAAGTTTCATCGTGCATAACTCAAAGTTTCATCATACAAAAAGTATGGACTAAACGGACACATTGTCATATATCGACAATTTCTCCAACATGTAGTGCCATCCATCCAAGTCAGGGAGATAGTCCCTGAGACTAGTGAAAGGCTTCACGTCGAGACGCTGAGCGGCTACCCGTGTTCGGACGTCTTCCCGCGACATTTGTCCTTCTTCGTAGAACATCCCTATTTTTTCGACGACCTCCTTCATGATGATTTGGGCAAGTTTGCGCTGGATGTGATAGAACTCAGCTCGAAGTCGATGATCCTCGATATCTCCTAAGTTCTTTGCCCATTGCAGAATATGGGCATCGCCGGATCTAGGTGACATGCGAAGGTTCTGGTGATCCCGTCTGTACTCCAGCATGTGGTGTAGGACATTGTCGGTGTCAAAACCGGCGGATCTCGGGTAGGGCGTCCCGAACTGTGCGTCTAGGATCGATGGTAACAGGAGACGGGGGACACGATGTTTACCCAGGTTCGGGCCCTCTCTATGGAGGTAATACCCTACTTCCTGCTTGATTGATCTTGATGAATATGAGTGTTATAAGAGGTGATCTACCACGAGATCGTAATGGCTAAACCCTAGAAGTCTAGCCTATGTGAATATGGTAATGAGTATCTCTCCATCCGGACTATGCTCTCCGGTTTATATAGGCACCGGAGAGATCTAGGTTTACATGGGGTCGGTTACATAGGAGGAAATCTTCATAATCGGTCGCCTAGCTTGCTTTCCACGCCAAGTAGAGTCCAACCCGGACACGGGTATAGTCTTCGGCCTTCGTATCTTCACACCCCATCAGTCCGGCCCAATGGATAACAGGCCGGACGCCCAAGGACCCCTTAGTCCAGGACTCCCTCAGTAGCCCCCGAACCTGGCTTCAATGACGAGGAGTCTGGCACGCAGATTGTCTTCGACATTGCAAGGCGGGTTCCCCTTCTTCCGAACTCCAAGATAGTCTTCGGATGTAGTAAATATATCCGGACCTGTGTATGTAATTGCAGAAAATACAATACTCCACGAGTCCAATCTGCTGACAACTGTTTATGACATTGTATCACGCCTGCCCGGTTATTATATCCAACCGTTGGCTAGCCCGTCGCCCCATGTCTCGGGGAGCGGTTTTATTGGCACGTCTTGTCAAAGCAGAGATCGTGTCCCCTTATTCACGGGATTTTCAATAATGCAGGTGTGGGTAACCCGACCGTCCCCAGGGTATAACTCTTTGAGGATATGTAAGTTTCGAGACCCAGGAGGGGACGCTCGATATTCTGGGCCTTTATATAGGGACCCAAACTTGTCTTTCTCTTTCGCGCTTGCTTCTTCCTCAACCCCAGCCACCTCGAGTTTCAATCACCACCAGCCCCAATCATGTCCGGGCCCAGCCGTTCAGGCCGGTGGGTGGCCTCTTCTGTCACAGAGGAGGATATTGCGAAGCTCCGCGTGGCGAGGTATCTGACCCCAGAAATCCTTCATCGGCTTGCTGCCAAGGGGCAGGTTATTCCCACCCCCAAATCCGGCGAGAGGGTAGTATTTGTGTCCCACTTCCTCCATGGGTTAGGGTTCGCGCTTAACCCCTTCGTCCCGAGGCTCATGTTCTACTATGGGCTAGATTTTCATGATCTGGCCCCGGACTCCGTTCTCCTCATCTCGACATTTATCGTCACGTGTGAGGCCTTCCTCCGGATTCCTCCGCACTTTGGTTTGTGGCTCAAGACTTTCGACATGAGGCCGCGGGTGACAGAGGAGGAGCAGGCAGAGTGCGGCAGCGTTATAATAAGCAAGCTTGCCAGCGCGGTTTGGTTTGAAGGATCTTTCGCCGAGTCTTCCGACCTATGGCAGCAAGGGTGGTTTTATGTCAACGAGCCGCGGGGCTCCAAGTGGGCAGCTACGCCCCCGTTTCGACCTGGCCCTCCAACTCAGCTCGCTTCATGGATCAATAAGGGATTAGACTGGGGGTCCGCCAATGAGGTGCAGACTCTGCAAAGTCGCATCTGAAGCCTTACCGAGAAGGGCATCGAACTTGTGAACGTTGTTCAAGTAATGCTAGTCTGCAGGACCCTGCCATGTCAGCAGCGGCCTCTCCGTATGTGGGAGTTTAATCCAGAAGGGCGGCGGACTCTTCAACACTTCTTCGGTGCTACGCACGAAGGGATGTGGAGATTATATTTCGGGGAGCGATAGGAATGGCCGGACACCACTAAAGACGTTGGCCTTGACTGCAATCATCCGGACACTCCGGTAAGTATTCAATCTCCGAACACCTTTCATTCAAGCATCTCTTGACAAGATACTGAACGACCCATCCTTATACTGGACTAGATAAAGAAAGCGGTGCTGATCTGGTGTCCGGCGCCCCTTCCCGAAGACCCCGCGTCCGCCATGCTGACGCAGATGTTAACTCCGACACCGTACCAGGTGTCTGCAGAGGGGGGTGAGAGTGGGGAGCCCAAAGGAGATGCCCGCCCTGAGGACGATTCAGACGCTGTGTTCGGGGAAACCAAAACCCTTTTGCCCAGGGTCAAAGGTGTAGAGGGGGCCTTCCATAGCAAGAAGAGGGCCGCTTCTGGAGGTCAGGAGGGGAAACCTTCCAAGAAAGGGAAACCGCCATCGTCGGGTGGCTTGGGTCGGGCAAGCGATGTCGATGTAGAGCTTGATGATGAGGACGAACCTCCGATCAGACCGTAAGTGACACATGGTACTTTAACCATACCTCATTGCTTTCTTATTACTGAAGTGATCCTCCGACATATGTACGTCCTCGCAGGTTAACGCCTGGAGTTTCTCAATCGTCCTCCTCCTCGGGAGACCTTCTGCTGGAGATGATGGAGAGTGACACGCCTTCTCCGGCCTCCTCGCCCAATAGGGTGGATGATCTTGAGGTGTCGTCCCGGAGGGCTCCTCCCCACCGGCAAGTAGCGCAGGAAACGAGGAAGGAGTTGCCCGAAGGTGGCGCCTCTGTCACTCAGGGTTCGGGGATCAAGAATGACGGCCCCAAACAATCCGGTTTATAGCCGGAGGCGATTCTGGAGGCGGGTAAGCGGATTCCTTCAAAGGAGTGTCGTGCTCCGGTGGCGGTGTCCGAAGACCCAGGAGTGCCGGGGACGCTGACGGACATGCTGCGACGAGCGTCCGTTTCGGAAGAGCACCATGCCTTAATGGTTACGGTGGTCGAAAAGGTTCTCTCCGCGAAGAGCGGGTTGAACGAGGCCTTTACGAGCCTTCTAAGAGGTTTTGAGTTTTGTGATGTAATGTTGCCAATTGAATGTTATTGACAGAATGCACCTGTTGTGTATGCAGTAGCCCCTGAGACTCGGATTGCCTTTCGAAGGAAGCAATCGGAGGATCAAAAAGATATGCTCAGGTACTAATCTTGATTTAATTTGGAATACAGACTACCGCCCCTCCTGCCACTACTCGAAATACGGAAGTGGCCGAACTGCAGCGAAAGCTGGATATTGCGGAGGATGACATTGCATTGATCAACAGGCGTCTTGACGACTCGCAAGGTATATATTTCGAGCATTCCTTACACCAATATGCTTGTAATTTAAGCCTGACTCTGAAAAAGAGTTTTATATGAAATGTGCATGAATGCAGATGGTGCCGCCGCCGTGGAAGCCCTTCGGGCAGAGCTGGCCCAGGTCAAGGAGCAGGCCCGGTTTAGTGATGCGGCTGCCGAAAAGGCATCGGCTGAGTTGAAAGCCGAACAAGCTGCGCGGCGCCAAGACAAGGAGAAGATGACCACCATGGCGCACGAGTTAGAGAATGCGGCTAGCCGCTGTAAACTTCTTGAGAAGGAAAATGAAGCCAAAATGGCTGAACTTGACAAGGCCTTACGAGAGGCAAGAGAAGCGCGGTCCGAATCCAGAGCAGCCCGTGAGTAGATCCGGCAAGCTGGGGAGATTGTGGCTGGCAAGCCCTTTTTGCTACAGGCTAACTTCGGTGATCCGAACTATGCTCAGCTTGACCAAGTGTGGAGCTCTCCGGACAATTTTTTAGACTTGCCGAAGAGTTCTTCCAATGCGGCACAGTTTTACCATGCGCAAGAGGGGTATGCAACGGAGAAGCTTTTCTGGTCACAATTTGTCGCATCGAAGCGCCCTCTGTTGCGGAATGAACAGATGTCCCAGTGGGCCGAGCTACATAGGATATCCGGCGTTGCCATGAAGAACGTCATAGTCCGGTTGTGGCCGACTGAACCTGTTCTGAGTAGTTACTTCGGCCTGGTGCAGCGGCTTGTTGATGCGGTGGCGCGTATCGACGCTGTGAAGCGGTCGGCGTGCATTGAAGGTGCACGGATGGCCTTCTCCCGAGTCAAGACATTCTGGGGGAAGATGAAGGCCATCTATGTTGCGGCGAAGAGTCCACCCAAAGGCAAGGACCGTCCGGAACCGGAGCATTATTTTGAAGATGTCCTAGAGGCCGCCCGCTTGATAGAGGGTCAGTGCTCGAAAGACATAATGTTCGAGTGATGTGTATAAGTGTTGTAATAGACAACTTTATGGTTAATCTGTTTTCATCTTTTGCTCGAAAGCTTGTATTCCTCCTGTGCGGCCGTTTTAATGTAATCTGAAAGTTTTCCAGTCGTCGGCTTCAGCCCCCTCATAGGAAATACGGGGGTGTTTGGAAAAGCATTGAATCACTCTTTATCCAACGTCTCAGTCCATAAAGGAGGTGATAATGTGGCGAACCAGACAATCGGACTATAGGGCATTAACACTTTCACTTAGGCATAGGAGTTTTATGGCGGGGCTATGACATAGCCCCTGGTATGTCTGCGGCGTATTATAATTTTTGTGCCTTACATGTTTTGATCAGAAAAAGATCCTTCGTGTGACACGGAGAATCGCTAAAGATTCGAATAAGTCGTCAAGTGGTTGACCAGCTCTCGCCGCATTATGACAGTCAGTTTTCGGCTTTCTCTATTGAGGTGCTCATCCGGTCAAAGCCAGGGCACAATCGCAGTAGTTCTCCCTTTACTACCCTAGCCGATAGAGCAGAACGTGGGGTAGCAAGCACAGGAGCCGGGCAACCCAACTATTGACCAAAGATAATGATTCGGAGCTGATGCATATAAGGCCAAACTTGCGACGCCGAAGTACGCTATAGAGCTGTTCGGACTTTTATTGGCGACTCATTTGTTCCCATACCGAGCCCCTGGAAGGTTATGCCAAGGTGCGTCTTGTAACACAGCCGTTAGGGCCGTACTCATTGTAGGAAGAGTATGGAAAATTAGTTCGGATATAGTTTACTGGGAGTGGAGCAATAAGCCAATGATAAATTCGTATATAAAAAGGAAAAACCACAACCCGGCTATTTGACATGCTCGGGGTCGGGAACGGAGGAAAAAAGGCATAGTACAGGCTCAGAATAAAGAGTGCGGTCTACAAAAAGCTGTTTTGGATCTCCTGTCGCACGTCTGCGCCGCCCGTCCTCGGGGAGGGGAGTCCTTAACGGAAGTGGCCCCTTAGGTGAATGTACGGATCCGAACTCCGATAGAGTCCGTTCTAGATGTTGTCCTGTTGGTCACCTATTTTTGAGTTATAATAAAGAAAAGTAAGGGAAACAAATAAAGAGCGTTACGGGAATGCTTGCAGGGTTGTCCATATTGTGCTTCCGCCGATCCCCATGGTATCTTGAGCGTGTAGTGATGCACACGAGGTGTAAATCTTGCCGACATAGTGGGTGGGTGGCGGAAGCCGAACTGCTATTTCCGTTCCGGGAGTGGTCGAACTTCGGAGGGAAACTATTTTTGGCCCCTGGTGTTCGGCTGGCGAGCTGCTCTGTCGTCTTTATCGCTTGATGGCCTCCTCCCCTTGTGCTCGGTGTTAAGCTGGCCTGCCTGCTTGAAGACCCAACAGTTTCTGTTGGTGTGATTAGCTGGCTTATCAGGGTGCCCGTGAATCTGACAAGGTCGGTCTAATATCCTGTCGAGGGCGGATGGTCCATCCTGTTTGGCCTTAAATGGCTTCTTCCATTGACCGGGTTTCGGATTGTGAAATCTGGCGTTGACCGCTGTGTCGCGTAATCTTTCATTATTGCTCCGACTGTTGTGTTTGTTTAATCGTGGCTTGCCGTTGCCGTCTCGGATTTCGGAAGTGCCCGGGTCACTGGCGTTGTTCCTTTTACGAGCGAGCCAGTTGTCTTCTCCCGCACAAAAGCGAGTCATTAGAGCGGTAAGGGCTGTCATGGATTTAGGTCCTTCCTGGCCGAGGTGACGTGCTAGCCATTCATCCCGGACGCTATATTTGAAGGCCGCAAGGGCTTCCGCGTCCGGACAGTCGACAATTTGGTTCTTTTTGACTAAGAACCTAGTCCAGAGTTCCCTGGCTAACTCGCCGGGCTGTTGGACAATATGACTTAAGTCATCGGCATCTGGTGTTCGAACATATGTTCTTTGGAAGTTGTCACGAAAGGAGTCTTCCAGATCTTCCCAGCTGCCAATAGAATTTTCTGGCAAACTGTTCAGCCAGTACCGTGCTGGCCCCTTAAGCTTGAGAGGCAGGTATTTAATGGCATGAAGGTCGTCTCCGCGAGCCAAGTGGATATGGAGGAGGAAGTCCTCAATCCATACTGCGGGATCTGTTGTTCCGTCGTATGATTCGATGTTGATGGGTTTAAACCCGTCTGGAAATTCATGCTCCATTACCTCGTTGGTGAAGCAAAGAGGGTGTGCGGCTCCTCTATGTTGGGCCACACTGTGAAGCACCTCCGGCGGACTCCGCTTACGGTTTTTGGACCGAGCGTGCTTGGGTCTGTTGTGTCCGAATAGATAACCGTTATTACTGGCCGGGGCATGTCTCCGCGATCTGTGTGTCGATTTTGTGTGTCCTGTTCTACCCTCTGGGTCTTGTTGGATGTCGCGAGTATTCCCTCGAGCTTCTTTATTCTTGCTTGGACGGCCGGATGGGTTGGTATGGTGTTCTGCTGGGGCTGCTGCTTTGCCTGGACCGAACTGTGGTCGGCCTACCGGCTTATTCGATGGTGGTGTGGGCTCCAACGCCTTGCCATCGTATTGAGGGAGCCACCTACAGTTGTGGTGGCTTTTGTCTGGGCCGCTAAGGCCGTATTCTTCGGCGACCTGGACCTCGGTCCATCTATCGTTGAGCAAATTTTGGCTCACTTGAAGCTGCAGGTGCTTCCTCCTTAGGCTCCTTGCAGTGGCTATGAGCCGGCGTTTAAAGTGCTCCTGTTCTAGAGGTTCCTCAGGCACGATGAATTCCTCGTTGCCGAGGCTCTCTTCTTCCACGGAGAGTGGAAGTTAATTACTATCCTCCAAGTCTCCATATGTGGCCTGTTCATTAGGGCTATCCTGCCCGCTTTCCTGGTCCTCCTGTTCGGATCCTGTCTCAACAGGGTCTTCGTTCCCCGGAGTATTATCACCTCCGGTGCTAGTATTGTTTTCTCTTGAGTGACGTGACTGAGAGTGGCGCCGGGGGCGCCGGTGTTCGGACTGTGTACCAGGAGGCTTATCCTCGACTGGATCCTCCTTGTCATCGTCGAGATCGTCGTTGGGTGTGTCTACCATACACACATCATACCAGGAAGTGGTCGCCCCGCGTCTTGTGGATAGTAAGCTCTGGCTTTGCCCCTCATCGTCGTACAGACCATCGATGTCTTCAGAGCAGGGGTCAGGCGTGTTGGTTGGGTCTTCAACGGTGGCTATGAAGTGGGTGGCGGGTGGGAAGCAAAATTCTCCATCATCCGCCGTAAGGTCGAACCGAACATAGTTCGGCGACGAGCCGTCTGCCAGGGATAGGTTTTTAGCGAGTTTAGTAGGTCGCCCATGGGCGAGTGTTGGAAGATATCCACGGCGCTGAACTTGAAGATCGATAGCCGACCGAGTTCGGTATCCGCGGGCTCGCAGGGTTCGGAACTCGATACCGGAGACAAGTCCAGGGTTCCGTTGATGCAAGTATCATACGAAGTGGAATCTGCATGCGGCTCCAATGCCGCCGAATCGGTAGCCCCCGTGATGGGGTTGAGTTTCCCATCTTCGGACGACTTGATCTGCTCCGGATCTAAGGCCAGAGTTGTTACAGGAGCTATCTCCTAGATGCGGCCCGATGACAGGTTTAAGCCATGTTCATCGGGGCGAAGGGGAGCGGTTGCCGCGGTCTCGAATCCGTCGAAGATCAAGTCTCCACGGATGTCCGCGATGTAGTTCAGGCTTCCGAATCTGACCTGATGGCCAGGGGCGTAGCTATCGATCTGCTCCAGATGGCCGAGCGAGTTGGCCCGCAGTACGAAGCCGCCGAATACAAAGATCTGTCCAGGGAGGAAGGTTTCTCCCTGGACCACGTCTTTACTGACGATTGAAGGGGCCATCAAACCTTTCGTCGACGGCACAGTGGAACTCTCAATGAAAGCACCAATGTCAGTGTCAAAACCGGTGGATCTTGGGTAGGGGGTCCCGAACTGTGCGTCTAGGATCGATGGTAACAGGAGACGGGGGACACGATGTTTACCCAGGTTCGGGCCCTCTCTATGGAGGTAATACCCTACTTCCTGCTTGATTGATCTTGATGAATATGAGTGTTACAAGAGGTGATCTACCACGAGATCATAATGGCTAAACCCTAGAAGTCTAGCCTATGTGAATATGGTAATGAGTATCTCTCCATTCGGACTATGCTCTCCGGTTTATATAGGCACCAGAGAGATCTAGGGTTACATGGGGTCGGTTACATAGGAGGAAATCTTCATAATCGGTCGCCTAGCTTGCCTTCCACACCAAGTAGAGTCCAACCCGGACACGGGTATAGTCTCGTGCCTTCGTATCTTCACACCCCATCAGTTTGGCCCAATGGATAACAGGCCGGACGCCCAAGGACCCCTTAGTCCAGGACTCCCTCAGACATAGAATCCATCATTAAGAGAATCACTCGGTTGTTGGATGCAGCAGAAGTCGGTCTTATGGCCGAAGGCGAGCCTGCCGTCCCTTCTCTTCTTGTCCTTGACTTCTCCACCCCGTGCGTCGTAGTAAAACATAGCACTGTCGAGAACATACTTGATGTGGGTGTAATCCTTTTTGTTAATGTTCTTCGACAAGTCCAAGTAAAGAGCGTGGGAGTATCGGGGGTAGAGGATGATGAGGACGGCGCGCCCGCCGCTGCAAAAAATAAGCACACCTCAAATTAATTAGCCTCCACCGTGCAAATGAATGATTGAAATCGAAGGATATCAGCGCGGATGACTTGCAGGGGATGATAAGGCACGAGAATCGCCTCCTTGTCCTTATTGGCGAGCATGAAATTGACGATGTATTCCCTCGCGTACTTACGGTGCTTTGTGCAGACTCCCAAGAAGCCGTCGTGCATGAAGTACGGGTCAGCGACACAGATATGAGGTATCTTCTCAACCCCGATGAGGTAGTTCACGTGCAAAGCATAAAGGCGGACAAACGTAAAATCCAGCTTCTTCACATGAAACATGTCGAATATGTAATCGAATCGAAGGAAGAAGTTCTACGCGGGCAATGTGTCGACGTACGACAATTGCCGCGGAACGTTAACCACGTAGAGTGGGTATCCTGGATCTTTCGAGGCGATGAGGCCATTCTCTATCCATAGCACATCATCATGAAGTCTCCTTAGATCGCCGAATCTGGCCCCTAGTGCTGCTTCAGGTAGGATTGGTTGACCGGGGATATGCCATTTTGCCGCACCGAGGATATCTATACGGTCTTGAACCCGAGGCTGCTGAGGCGGCTGGATCATAGAAGCAGCTTTTTTGCCTTTCCTCGGTCTCTTCCTAGACTTCTTTACTACCGGAAGGTCGTCCATAATAGGTTCAGCCTCCGGAGACGGCAATTCAGGCACCGACTCATGACGCTCAAACCCTAAGTAGGCGCCAGTATTGACATACTATTGAGTGTCATCGTCATCCTCATCCTCATCTATGGCGACGTCACCTGCGACTAATGGAGCCTTTTCCTCACCCCCTCCGCTATCACCCAGCATGACAACTGACGCTAATTGGGTAGGTGAGGTGTTGATGTTCATACCTAACTGCGTGCTCGTGGGTGTGCTCCCGGCCGCCTCCAGACGAAGCAGACTCTTTGGCCACAACAGGACCCACCCATTGCAACAATCACCAAGCCGCCGCGAGGTCTCGTCGTCATCCCTAAATAGTACCAGAGGAGCCAAATTCTCGTGGCCCGGTTTGACACTGGCCACGGAAACCTTGAAGACGTCCGAGGGGATCGGACGGCTATGGAACAATGGTTCCCTCGGCTCCATTATCGTCGCCTTCCCCATGTCCACCTTCTGGTCGCCGATGGTGTACAATATGGTGCACGGGGTTTCGTCGGCTTGCAAAGAAAAGTATGTGACGTGAGACATCCGAAAGGCAACGAAAACGTGAGATTATACATTTATTGAAGGGGGCCGGTTTGACAGATACCGTGAGGGCGTCGAGCTCAGCCAAAGACGAAGCACCGCCGAGCACATCCGGTGCCGAAGCCGGTGCCGGAGCAGGTGCGGGGGCAGGTGCAGGAGCCGGTGCGGGAGCAGGTGCAGCTGCAGGTGCTGGTGCAACGCTAGTCGAGCTGCTTGATACGTCTCCAACGTATCTATAATTTTTGATATGTCCATGCTATGTTATATTCTGTTTTGGATGTTTAATGGGCTTTATTATACACTTTTATATTATTATTGGGGCTAACCTATTAACCGGAGGCCCAACCCAAATTGCTGTTTTTTTGCCTATTTCAGTGTTTCGCAGAAAAAGAATATCAAACGGAGTCCAAACGGAATGAAACCTTTGGGAACGTGATTTTTAGAACAAACGTGATCCAGAGGACTTGGAGTCTACGTAAAGCAATCAACGAGGAGAGCACGAGGTAGGGGGGCGCGCCTACCCCCCCAGGCGCGCCCTCCACCCTCGTGGGGCCCATGTTGCTCCACCGACGTACTTCTTCCTCCTATATATACCTACGTACCCCCAAACCATCAGAGGCATCCACGAAAACCTAGTTCCACCGCCGCAACCTTCTGTACCCGTGAGATCCCATCTTGGGGCCTTTTCCGGCGTCCTGCCGGAGGGGGCATTGATCACGGAGGGCTTCTACATCAACAGCATAGCCTCTCCGATGATGTGTGAGTAGTTTACCTCAGACCTTCGGGTCCATTGTTATTAGCTAGATGGCTTCTTCTCTCTCTTTGGATCTCAATACAAAGTTCTCCTCGATTCTCTTGGAGATCTATTTGATGTAACTCTTCTTTTGCGGTGTGTTTGTCGAGACCGATGAATTGTGGGTTTACGATCAAGTTTATCTATGGACAATATTTGAATCTTCTCTGAATTCTCTTATGTATGATTGGTTATATTTGCAAGTCTCTTCGAATTATCAGTTTGGTTTGGCCTACTAGATTGATCTTTCTTGCAATGGGAGAAGTGCTTAGCTTTGGGTTCAATCTTGCGGTGCTCGATCCCAGTGACAGAAAGGGAAACGACACGTATTGTATTGTTGCCATCGAGGATAACAAGATGGGGTTTATATCATATTGCATGAGTTTATCCCTCTACATCATGTCATCTTGCTTAAAGCGTTACTCCGTTCTTATGAACTTAATACTCTAGATGCATGCTGGATAGCGGTCGATGTGTGGAGTAATAGTAGTAGATGCAGAATCGTTTCGGTCTACTTGTCACGGACGTGATGCCTATATACATGATCATACCTAGATATTCTCATAACTATGCTCAATTCTATCAATTGCTCGACAGTAATTTGTTCACCCACCGTAATACTTATGCTCTTGAGAGAAGCCACTAGTGAAACCTATGGCCCCCGGGTCTATTCTCCATCATATTAACCTTCCAACACTTAGCTATTTTTATTGCCGTTTATTTTACTTTGCATCTTTATTATAAAAATACCAAAAATATTATCTTATCATATCTATCAGATCTCACTCTCACAAGTGACCGTGAAGGGATTGACAACCCCTTTTTCATGTTGGTTGCGAGGTTCTTATTTGTTTGTGTAGGTGCGCATGACTTGTGCGTGATCTCCTACTGGATTGATACCTTGGTTCTCAAAAACCGAGGGAAATACTTATGCTACTTTACTGCATCACCCTTTCCTCTTCAAGGGAAAACCAATGCAGTGCTCAAGAGGTAGCAAGAAGGATTTCTGGCACCATTGCCGGGGAGGCCTACACCAAGTCAAGGCAAGATTTGACTCCCGACAATGAGCCATTTCTGGCGCCATTGTCGGGGAG
The DNA here is from genome assembly GCF_002575655.3 of Aegilops tauschii subsp. strangulata. Taxonomy (NCBI): domain Eukaryota; kingdom Viridiplantae; phylum Streptophyta; class Magnoliopsida; order Poales; family Poaceae; genus Aegilops; species Aegilops tauschii. The sequence continues at coordinate 132,048,141 of NC_053037.3, forward strand.
ATTCAAGCCAAGTCAAGTCAAGTCAAGACATACCAAGTACGCATCACAAACTGTTATCCCTCACATTACATTATTTGCCATTTGCCTCTCGTTTTCCTCTCCCCCACTTCACCCTTGCCGTTTTATTCGCCCTCTCTTTTCCGCCCGCCTTCCTTTCTCCATGTCGGAATCAAAAAGGGTTGGGGTTTCTCTCCCGAGTTTTAGTACTTTGGACGATCCTTCTATCCTATCTAAACTCATAAATAGTGATGCTATGGAAAAACCTGCCGGAGTTATCATTGAGAATCTTAATAATTTTGATGAAGATGATTCCAGAATTTTTCGTTATCTACTCGATGAATCTTTGAAAGATGCTTGGGATAGACTGCTAAGGATCCGGGCTAACTATGTGCCCCAATACCAAATTGAAATTTACTTAAAGAGCTTTTATGTTGCCCTATCGTCTTTGTTTAAGCATGTCTTAGATTCTGTATTTGAAGAAGGTTTTCTTGAAGGGGATGCCTTAGATACCTATGAAAAGATGAAAACCATATTTGGGCACCCCATGAATGAGAAAGTTGAATCTACATTTCTTTTGCTCTCCTACCAAAACGAATCTATCAAAGAGATAAAGGCTAGCTTAGATACAAATTTCCGTAACGTGCTTAATCTTTCTTCTACCATTAATAGCCACGTGCTTTATCAAAATAGAAACATTAATTCCATAGATAACAAGTTTGCTCTTTTCTTCCCTAAAACCAAAGATGGCAATACCTAGATCTATCCTTGCTTTTATGCCTAGCTAGGGGCGTTAAACGATAGCGTTTGTTGGGAGGCAACCCAATTTTATTTTTAGTTTTTTGCTTTTGCTTCTGTTTAGGAATAAATATTTGATCTAGCCTCTGGTTAGATTTGTTTTTGTGTTTTAATTAGTGTTTGTGCCAAGTTAAACCTATAGGAACTTCTTGGATGATAGTTATTTGATCTTGCTGAAAATTCCAGAAACTTTCTGTTCACGAAAACAATTGTTAAAAATCACCAGAACGTGATAAAATATTTATTCCAATTGCAGCAGATCAATAAACAAAGTATTTAGGCCTTCCTATTTTGGCAGAATTTTTTGAGTTCCAGAAGTTTGCGTTAGTTACAGATTACTACAGACTGTTCTGTTTTTGACAGATTCTGTTTTTCGTGTGTTGTTTGCTTATTTTGATGAATCCATGGCTAGTAAAATAGTTTATAAACCATAGAGAAGTTGGAATATAGTAGGTGTAACACCAATATAAATAAATAATGATTTCAATACAGTACCTTGAAGTGGTGTTTTGTTTTCTTTCTCTAACGGAGCTCACGAGATTTTCTGTTGAGTTTTGTGTTGTGAAGTTTTCAAGTTTTGAGTAAAAGATTTGATGGATTATGGAACAAGGAGTGGCAAGAGACTAAGCTTGGGGATGCCCATGGCACCCCAAGATAATCTAAGGACACCAAATTGCCAAAGCTTGGGGATGCCCCGGAAGGCATCCCCTCTTTCGTCTTCGTCCATCGGTAACTTTACTTGGAGCTATATTTTTATTCACCACATGATATGTGTTTTGCTTGGAGCGTCTTGTATGATTTGAGTCTTTGTTTGTTAGTTTGACACAATCATCCTTTCTGTACACACCTTTTGAGAGAGACACACATGATTCGGAAATTATTAGAATACTCTATGTGCTTCACTTATATCTTTTGAGCTATATAGTTTTTGCTCCAGTGCTTCACTTATATCTTTTAGAGCACGGTGGTGGATTTGTTTTATAGAAACTATTGTTCTCTCATGCTTCACTTATATTATTTTGAGAGTCCCACAAAACAGCATGGTAATTTGCTTTAATTATGATAGGCATCCAAGATTAGTATTTTTTTTCTTATGAGTGTGATGAATACTATGAGAAGTTTGATGCTTGATAATTGTTTTGAGATATGAAGATGGTGATATTAGAGTCATGCTAGTTGAGTAGTTGTGAATTTGAGGAATGCTTGTGTTAAAGTTTGTGATTCCCGTGGCATGCACGTATGGTGAACCATTATGTGATGAAGTCGGAGCATGATTTATTTATTGATTGTCTTCCTTATGAGTGGCGGTCGGGGACGAGCGATGGTCTTCACCTACCAATCTATCCCCCTAGGAGCATGCGCGTAATACTTTGCTTTGATAACTTGTAGATTTTTGCAACAAATATATGAGTTCTTTATGAATAATGTTGAGTCCATGGATTATACGCACTTCCTTCCATCCACCATTGCTAGCCTCTCTAATACCGCCCACTTTTCGCCGGTATCATACACCCACCATATACCTTCCTCAAAACAGCCACCATACCTACCTATGATGGCATTTCCATAGCCATTCCGAGATATATTGCCATGCAACTTACCACCGTTCCGTCTACTATGACAGGCTTCATCATTGTCATATTGCTTTGCATGATCATGTAGTTGACATCATATTTGTGGCAAAGCCACCGTTCGTAATTCTTTCATACATGTCACTCTTGATTCATTGCATATCCTGGTACACCGCCGAAGGCATTCCCATAGAGTCATATTTTGTTCTAAGTTTTGAGTTGTAATTCTTGAGTTGTAAACAAAATAAAAGTGTGATGATCATCATTATTAGAGCATTGTCCCAAGTGAGGAAAGGGTGATGGAGACTATGATTCCCCCACAAGTCGGGATGAGACTCTGGACGAAAAAAAGAGGCCTTAAAAAAAGAGAGAAAAGGCCCAAAGAAAAAAAATGAGAGAAAAAGAGAGAAGGGACAATGCTACTATCCTTTTACCACACTTGTGCTTCAAAGTAGCACCATGATATTCATGATAGAGAGTCTCCTATGTTATCACTTTCATATAATAGTGGGAATATTTCATTATAGAACTTGGCTTGTATATTCCAATGATGGGCTTCCTCAAAATGCCCTAGGTCTTCGTGAGCAAGCGAGTTGGATGCACACCCACTTAGTTTCTTTTGTTGAGCTTTCATATACTTATAGCTCTAGTGCATCCGTTGCATGGCAATTCCTACTCACTCACATTGATATCTATTAATGGGCATCTCCATAGCCTGTTGATATGCCTAGTTGATGTGAGACTATCTTCTCCTTTTTTGTCTTCTCCACAACCACCATTCTATTCCACATATTGTGCTATGTCCATGGCTCACGCTCATGTATTGCGTGAAGATTGAAAAGTTTGAGAACACCAAAAGTATGAAACAATTGCTTGGCTTGTCATTCGGGTTGTGCATGATTAAATACTTTGTGTGATGAAGATAGAGCATAGCCAGACTATATGATTTTTTATGGATAACATTCTTTCGCCATGTTATTTTGAGAAGAGATAATTGCTTAGTTAGTATGCTTGAACTATTATTATTTTTATGTGAATATTAAACTTTTGTCTTGAATCTTTCGGATCTGAACATTCATACCACAATTAAGAAAATTACATTGAAAATTATGCTAAGAAGCATTCCACATCAAAAATTCTGTTTTTATCATTTACCTACTCGAGGACGAGTAGGAATTAAGCTTGGGGATGCTTGATACGTCTCCAACGTATCTATAATTTTTTATTGTTCCATGCTATATTATATTCTATTTTGGATGTTTAATGGTCTTTATTATACACTTTTATATTATTTTTGGGACTAACCTATTAACCAGAGGCCCAACCCAAATTGCTGTTTTTTTGCCTATTTCAGTGTTTCGCAGAAAAAGAATATCAAATGGAGTCCAAACGGAATGAAACCTTCGGGAACGTGATTTTCGGAACAAACGTGATCCAGAGGACTTGGAGTATACGTAAAGCAATCAACGAGGAGAGCACAAGGCAGGGGGGCGCGCCTACCCCCCCAGGCACGCCCTCCACCCTCGTGGGGCCCACGTTGCTCCACCGACGTACTTCTTCCTCCTATATATACCTACGTACCCCCAAACCATCAAAGGCATCCACGAAAACCTAGTTCCACTGCCGCAACCTTCTGTACCTATGAGATCCCATCTTGAGGCCTTTTCCAGCGTCCTGCCGGAGGGGGCATTGATCACTGAGGGCTTCTGCATCAACAGCATAGCCTCTCCAATGATGTGTGAGTAGTTTACCTCAGACCTTCGGGTCCATAGTTATTAGCTAGATGGCTTCTTCTCTCTCTTTGGATCTCAATACAAAGTTCTCCTCGATTCTCTTGGAGATCTATTTGATGTAACTCTTCTTTTGCGGTGTGTTTGTCGAGACCGATGAATTGGGTTTACGATCAAGTTTATCTATGAACAATATTTGAATTTTCTCTGAATTCTTTTATGTATGATTGGTTATCTTTGCAAGTCTCTTCGAATTATCAGTTTGGTTTGGCCTGCTAGATTGATCTTTCTTGCAATGGGAGAAGTGCTTAGCTTTTGGTTCAATCTTGCGGTGCTCGATCCCAGTGACAGAAAGGGAAACGACATGTATTGTATTGTTGCCTCTTGCGGTGCATCTTTATCATAAAAATACCAAAAATATTATCTTATCATATCTATCAGATCTCACTCTCGTAAGTGACCGTGAAGGGATTGACAACCCCTTTTTCGCGTTGGTTGTGAGGTTCTTATTTGTTTGTGTAGGTGTGCGGGACTTGTGTGTGATCTCCTACTAGATTGATACCTTGGTTCACAAAAACTGAGGGAAATACTTACGCTACTTTACTGCATCACCCTTTCCTCTTCAAGGGAAAACCAACGCAGTGCTCAAGAGGTAGCGCTGCTCCCCAAGAAGTCAGCAAGGGGAAAGTCCGCGGCATTTTTTTCTGGATTTTGCCTGCTCCAATTGAAAATGGCCGGAACCAAGGAAGTAGACATATCTACAAGCACCTGTTTTGCGGCAGCTACCGCTGTTGCGACTGTCTCAGATGATTTCTTCTCAACCGCAATCTCAACCTTCTTGTCTATGTTTTCTTCAGTTAACCTCCGTCTTTCCTTTCTCTCCTCCGTGGTCTCACGGTGGTACTTCTTCCACGTGGCGCCATCTCCGACACTGTGCACACGTCCATACGATGGTCGAGTCTCCACCGGGAGTCGTTTCAATATGTTCAATGCCCGGTTGAATGGAGTGTCCCACTTGGGCCTCGCCAACGCCTCACACGGTGAGTCGCTTTCGGCCGCAATCCTGTGCTGCTCTCTCTACAAAAGGCACAAGGATCGTTTACAGATATGACTAAAGTGCAGTCGAATTGATCAGAAACTAAAATTACCAGCAGTCTCATGAACTCCGTCATGACCGCGTTCGTCTCAAAAACCTTCTTCACTGGGTCCCAACGGTGCCGGGCCCTGAGGACGTCACGCTCCTGCGGGATGGTGAACTCCGCCAAGGGGTCTGGGATGCCCAGACTCGCGGCTTCCGCGTCCTCCTTGGCCCATATGGACCTCTTCCCGCCGTAACCACGACTTTCGAGGTGGTGGCACCCAATGTTCCTCTGTTGAAGCCCCTTCATGTACTACGACTTTTTTTGGCAGCTTCGGCCTCGCAAGCCGCCTTGAATATTTCAAAGTGCTCTGCCGTGATTGTCAGATTATCCTTTACAATATCAGAATAGGGTTCCCTTTTGTTGACGATCCGATATTTCACCCTTGATTTCCAAGCGGCCAACGCGTTGCTAAACTTGGTCATGGCGTGTTTGTTTATCTTCTTCATTGCCGGGTCCTTCTCTGGATCTTTATAATCCTTTTCATTCCGGCCCGGGAAAAGAATATCTGGTGCAGCTTCTTTAGGAGGGAGGGCCTCATATTATCTATCTTCTGCAGTTTCTCATTGTTGATGGTGGTGGTTGTCCGTATGATGCAGCCTATTTGATTGCCGTAGCACGCGTGCACTTCCTCGGGCGCGTTTGGCTCAAAATTGCCGCCGTCCACCTCCGTGACCACTAGTCTAGTAGTCCCGAGCTTGTTAGGAAGTCGTTGCCTCTTTCCTTTCGGTTCTATACCGGCTCCGCTAGTCTCGGCGCCGGTCTCAGTCTGAGCGCCGGTCTCGATGCCGGTCTCGGTCTCAGCGCCGGTCTCAGTCTCAGCGCCGGTCTCGATGTCGGTCTCAAAATCCGATGTGATAGGTGGACCCAGCAACATCAACTCTTGATCATCGGCTTCCCTCAAAAATTCTTCTGCCGCCAGGTAGACGTTGTCGCAGTCACCAGAACCCTGTCCTTCATCGTTCCTAGCCATGTTTCCTACGATTAAATCTAGTCAATTAATTCTAGACCTAATAAAATGAATAATGACATAAAAAAGGCCTATGCTTTGCAGGAACGTTGACTCCTTCGCGGTGCGGCAAATCCCGGGCACTCGATATGTCCTAGTTTGTAGCACAAGTCATGCCGAAATTCATGGAAATTTCGGCATGACTTTTGCTAAAAAGTGGACAAATCGAGAACCTGAAATTTGCCGGAACGGAAATGAATCAACATTCCGGCAAAACATAGGCCACTCGGCTTCATTCCCTGGAAACAGTGTTCAAATATCCATCTTCGACGCCGCAACACATGTCCAAATATACACGAGCAACCACATGTCCAAATATACATGTCCAAATTTCACAAGCTAATTCAAAAACTAAGTGTAGAATAAAATTCATCTAACTACTAATAGAACAAAATTCAGTTAACTTTAGTGCTCTATAATGATGAAAGGAAAAAAATTCAGTTAACTACTAATTTCATTCATTTAGGTTATTCATTTAACTTCACCTAATTAACCTACTGTACCACTACTACTAGCAGCACTACTAACCTAATTAACCTAGCAAAATCCTACTGCCCTAACTAAAAAACATCTAATTAACATCTACTAGAACCACTACTGCCCTAACCTAATTAACATCTACTAGTATCACTATATACTACAAGCAGCACTGCTACAACATTTTCTTCATTTTTTTCTTTTAAAAAAACATCTATGAAAACAAAAACCCTAATTAAACCCTACTGCCCTAACTAACTTTTGCTGTAAACCAAATTTTTTGCTCTAAACTAATTTTTGCTCTAACATCTACTACTTAACATCTTTTGCTCTAAACTAATTTTTTTTGCTATAAACTAACTTTTGCTCTAAAATGCAGAGAGAGAGGAGTGGTGGGGGAGGGGTGGGGGCTTTACAGAGAGGGGAGAGACAGTGGCGGGGAGATGCTCGGCGACGGAGGCAGGGGCGGGGAGCACGGGCTCGGGCACGGGCAGCGGCGGTCCTGGGTGGGCTCGGGCGGTGGTGAGGTCGAGGGCCGCCGCGCAGAGGTCGAGGGCGGTGACGGTGAGGTCAAGGGCGGTCTCGGGCGGCGACGGTGAGGATGAGGGCGGCCTCGGGGGGAGACGGTGAGGTTGCGGGCGTCCACGCCGGCAGGAAACTGTGGCGAAGTGGGGCGACGCCGAATTGGGGAGACGGCGACGAAGTGGGGCGAGGGATTTGGGCGAGAAGTGTTGGGGGGAGGGAAACCGCTGGTTAAGTGAAACATAACGGTAGCGCGTTTTTGAAAACGCGCTATAGCTAAGTTAGCTATAGCCCGTTTTCAGAAACGCGCTACTGCTATGCCTTTCTCCTTTTTTCCCTTTTTTCATTTATTTTTCTTTACATTTTATTTTTTTCCTTTCCCCTTTTTCTATTTCTTTCATCTGCATTTACTTCTCTAGGTGTTTTTCATTTTATTTTATTCTCGTTAGCAGTAGTGCCTTACACATAAACGCGCTGCTACAACAATATTAGCGGCAACACTGTTTCTAAAAGAGCGCTACTACTATGTGTAGCCTATCGGCTTAGTGGTGGGAGTTTTAGTAGTAGCGCCTTTACAACTGGACGTGCTACTTCTATATATGTATCTGCAGCGCGGTTATTTCACGCGCGCTACTGCTGTGTAGCAGTAGCGCGCTTTTTTAACAAGCGCTACTGCTGAAGTTCTGTGTATAAGGTTTTCCCTAGTAGTGAAAGTTTCCTATTTTTCCTCCTACGTAATGCACTGTATTTGTACAGGTTTTCACTACTAGGGAAAACCTTATACACAGAAGCTTATCAGTAGTGCCGGTTAAATGTAGGCGCTACTACTAATTAGTAGTAGCGCATGGTCACAAAGGGCGCTACTGCTATCGACATAGCAGTAGTGCGACAAGAATAAAATGTGCTACTTCTATAATTGCCACATTGTTGCCGACAGGCTAGGTATAGTAGTAGCACCCTTCTACGAACCGCGCTAGTGCTAACAAAATAGTAGTAGCGTGTTTTTGGGGTAGGGCGCTACTGCTAAGTTTGAACTTGGCCACATGGCTGGCCCCACTTAGCAGTAGCGCGTTCCTGGAAATATGCCCTAGAGGCAATAATAAAGTTGTTTTTTATATTTCCTTATATCATGATAAATGTTTATTATTCAAGCTAGAATTGTATTAACCAGAAACTTAGTACATGTGTGAATACATAGACAAAACAAAATGTCCCTATTATGCCTCTACTTGACTAGCTCATTAATCAAAGATGGTTAAGTTTCCTGACCATAGACATGTGTTGTCATTTGATGAACACGATCACATCATTACGAGAATGATGTGATGACAAGACCCATCCGTTAGCTTAGCATGTTGATCGTTCAGTTTTATTCCTATTGCTTTCTTCATGACTTATACATATTCCTTTGACTATGAGATTATGTAACTCCCGAATACCGGAGGAACACCTTGTGTGCTATCAAACATCACAACATATCTGGGTGATTATAAAGATGCTCTACAGGTGTCTCCGAAGGTGTTTGTTGGGTTGGCATAGATCAAGATTAGGATTTGTCACTCTGAGTATCGGATAGCTATCTCTGGGCCCTCTCAGTAATGCACATCACTATAAAGCCTTGCAAGCAATGTGACTAATGAGTTAGTTGCGGTATGATGCATGACGGAACGAGTAAAGAGACTTGCCGATAACGATATTGAACTAGGTATGATGATACCGACGATCGAATCTCGGGCAAGTAACATACCGATGACAAAGGGAATGACGTATGTTGTTATGCGGTTTGACCGATAAAGATCTTCGTAGAATATGTAGGTGCCAATATGAGCATCCAGGTTCCACTATTGGTTATTGACCGGAGATATGTCTCGGTCATGTCTACATAGTTCTCGAACCCATAGGGTCCGCACGCTTAACGTTCGATGACGATTTGTATTATGAGTTATGTGATTTGATGACCGAAATTTGTTCGGAGTCCCGGATGAGATCACGTACATGACGAGGAGTCTCTATATGGTCGAGAGGTAAAGATTCATATATTGGAAGTCTATATTTGGACATCGGAAAGGTTACGAGTAATTCGGGTGTTTTTCGGAGTACCGGGGAGTTATGGGAATTCATCGGGAGAAGTAATGGGCCTTATTGGGCCATACGGGAAAAGAGGAGGCGGGCCAAGGGGAGGTGGCATGCGCCCACCCCCATGGGTCCGAATTGGACTAGGGGAAGGGGGCGGCGCCCCCCTTGCGTTTTCCTACTCCCTCTCTTTCCCTCTTTCCTTCTCTCCTACTCCGAAAAGGAAAGGGATTCCTACTAGGACTTGGAAGTCCTAGTAGGACTCCATACTCTTGGCACGCCCCTAGGGGGTGGCCTCTCTCCTTCCTTCCTTTATATACATGGGAGGGGGCATCCCAAAGGCACACCAAGATTTCTCTTAGCCGTGTGCGTTGCCCCCTCCACAGTTACACACCTCGGTCATATCGTCGTAGTGGTTAGACGAAGCCCTGCGCCGGTAACTTCATAATCACCGTCGCCACGCTGTCGTGCTGACGGAACTCTCCCTTGTCCTCAACTGGATCAAGAGCTTGAGGGACGTCATCGTGCTGAACGTGTGCTGAACACGGAGGTGCCGTACGTTCGGTGCTTGGATCAGTTGGATCGCGAAGACGTTTGACTACATTAACTGCGTTATACCAACGCTTCCGCTTTTGGTCTACGAGGGTACGTGGACACACTCTCCCCCTCTCGTTGCTATGCATCTCCTAGATAGAACTTGTGTGATCATAGGATTTTTTTTGAAATTGCATGCTACGTTCCCCAACAGTGGCATCCGAGCCAGGTCTATGCGTAGATGTTATATGCACGAGTAGAACACAAAGAGTTGTGGGCAATAATAGTCATACTACTTACCAGCAATGTCTTACTTTGATTCGGCAGTCTTGTTGGATGAAGTGGCCCAGACCGACATTACATGACCGCGTTCACGAGATTGGTTCTACTGACGTGCTTCGCACACAGGTGGCTAGCGGGTGTCAGTTTCTCCAACTTTAGTTGAATTGAGTTTGACTATGCCCAGTCCTTGTTGAAGGTTAAAACAGCACACTTGACGAAAAATTGTTGTGGTTTTGATGCGTAGGTAAGAACGGTTCTTGCTAGAAGCCCGTGGCAGCCACGTAAAACTTGCAACAACAAAGTAGAGGACGCCTAACTTGTTTTGCAGGGCATGTCGTGATGTGATATGGTCAGGACGTGATGAGATATAAATTGTTGCATGAGATGATCATGTTTTGTAGAAGTTATCGGCAACTGGTAGGAGCCTTATGGTTGTCGCTTTATTGTATGAAATGCAATCGCCATGTAATTGCTTTACTTTATCACTAAATGGCAGCGATAGTCGTAGAAGCAATAATTGGCGAGACGACAACGATGCTATGATGGAGATCAAGGTGTCACTACTGGAATCAGCTAATTTGCCATCTGCCAGCTCTTTGCCGTCTGCTAGCTGACGGCAAAGTAGCTCTTTGCCATCAGCTACCCAAAAGCAGACGGCAAAGAAAGGGCAGACGGCAAAGAAGCTCTTTGCCATCTGCGAGCTCTTTGCCGTCTGCCAGCAGACGGCAAAGAGTGAGGTGGCCCCCACCCCTACCCGTTTGGGAAAAACTTAACGGGCCACCTCTTTGCCGTCCGCTAGCAGACGACAAAGAGGCAAAAAAGCGGACGGCAAAGAGGGGCGGACGGCAAAGAGGGCACTACCTAACGGCCCGTACCCCCCCGCCCGTTACTCACTTTCTCTCCTCCCACCCCGCCCCCGCCGCCGCCGCCCGCCGCGCGCCGCCGCCCCGCCGCCCCACCGCCCCGGCTCCCCGCCGCCCCACCGCCCCGTCGCCCCCCCCGCCCCGGCCCCCCTCGCGCCCCGGCCCCCCGCCGCCCCGGCCCCCCTCGCGCCCCGGCCCCCCGCCGCCCCGGGCCCGGCCCCCCGCCGCCCCAGGCCGCCTCCTCCACCGCCCCGCCCCGGCCCCCCGCCGCCCCGGCCCCCCTCGCGCCCCGGCCCCCCCCGCCGCCCGGGCCCGGCCCCCCGCCGCCCCAGGCCGCCTCCTCCACCGCCCCGCCCCCTCCTCCACCGGCCCTGCGCCCCAGGTGAGCCCCCCTTTTTTTTTTTCTGTTTTGTTCTGTTTTTTTCCTTTTTAGTTTTAGTTTTAGTTTAGATTTAGTTTTAGTTGTAGTTTTAGGTTTAGTTTTAGTTTAGTTTTAGTTTTAGGTTTAGTTTTAGGTTTAGTTTAGTTTGAGGAAAGAAGAAGAAGAAGAGAAAAAGAGGAGAGGAGGAGAAGAAGAAGAGGAAAAAGGAAAGGAAGAAGAAGAAGAGGAGGAGGAGAAGAAAAAAGAAGAAGAGGAAGAAGAAGAAGAAAAAAGAGGAGAGGAGGAGAAGAAGAAGAGGAAAAAGGAAAGGAAGAAGAAGAAGAGGAGGAGGAGGAGAAGAAAAAAGAAGAAGAGGAAGAAGAAGAAGAAAAAAGAGGAGAGGAGGAGAAGAAGAAGAGGAAAAAGGAAAGGAAGAAGAAGAAGAGGAGGAGGAGAAGAAAAAAGAAGAAGAGGAAGAAAAGGAAGAATAGGAAGAAGAAGAAAAGGAAAAAAGAGGAAAAAACCCCGACCCGACACGGCACCCCGACCCCGACCCGGCACCCCGACACGACACCCCGACCCCTAGACCCCGACCCCGACACCCCGACCCCAACCCCGACCCCGAGCCTGACCCGACACCCCGACCCAGACACCGACACGGCACCCCGACCCCGACCCGGCACCCCGACCTCGACCCCGACCCCGACACCCCGACCCCGAGCCTGACCCGACACCCCGACCCCGACACCGACCCGGCACCCCGACCCGACACCCCGACCCCGAGACCCCGACCCCGACACCGACACGACACCCCGACACCGACACCCTGACACCACACCCACCCTTACCCCGACACCGACACGGCACCCCGACCCCGACCCGACACCCCGACCCCGAGACGGCACCCCGACCCGACACCCCGACCCGACACCCCGACCCGGCACCCCGACCCGACACCCCGACCCCGAGACCCCGACCCCGAGCCTGACCTGACACCCCGACCCCGACACCGACACGGCACCCCGACCCCGACCCGGCACCCCGACCCGACACCCCGACCCCGAGACCCCGACCCCGAGCCTGACCCGACACCCCGACCCCGACACCGACACGGCACCCCGACCCCGACCCCGAGACCCCGACCCCGACCCCGACACCCCGACCCCGAGCCTGACCCGACACCCCGACCCCGACACCGACACGGCACCCCGACCCCGAGACCCCGACCCCGACCCCGACATGGCACCCCGAGACCGACACGACACCCCGACACCTCCCGAAAAGGTGTTCTTTGGCCTTCCAGAAGCCGACGGGGTCATATATTTGTGAATTATTAGTTAGGTCATATATCTTTCGATTTTGTTATGAAAAACATCATATATAATTGTGTTGATCGGGTAGTTTTAAATGTGCAGTTGTTTCATCGCTGCGAGGTTTGGTGTTCGACGACCTCGCCGTGCGTTTGACGAGCTCTGCCCCTTTGTTCGTGGGTGAGCACAAATGACATGTCCTCCTCCCCCATTAATTATTTGATCTATTCCGATGAAACTTGATAGCTAGCTACATATGTGTCTTGAATCATCAGTATGCGTAACCAATATGTGTCTCCCGTTCGAAAGCGTCATAGTTATAAATATGCATGCATTTGCGTATTTATAACCTTGATTCTTTCGAATTGTCCAACGCTATCCATGGACAGCCCGAGTATGTTTAGATTGGGTTCGTTTTCCCATATGCTTTGCTCCGGATCCGACGCATAAATTTCGTCAGTGCCTCCCTTGTTGTTCTCCGGGTACACATCCTCTCTGTTTATTGCAGAGACGTGTATCAGGAGAATAGCGGGGAGGTGCTGCCGAAATTTTGCGTAGGATCCGGAGCATAGCATGAGAAAATGAACCCAATCTAAACATACTCGGGTGGGATTAGGACCTATCATTACCTATTAGAGTGTAGGTTGCATGGACGTAATAAAATTGACAAAGTAGATCAACTGATGAATATATACATGCTAACGAGACATTGGAAATGATCTTTGGTGCAGCTTAACTCCAGAAACGCGTCGCACGATCCTTCTCCACGTAGCGGCACTAGCCACCCCGCTCCTACACCTCCCTGATCACGGTAAGTTTCTCTAGTGTTTTGCTTAACAAATGCATAAAGACCTAGACTTAGCTTTATTTCCTCCAATAAGCTTACCATAATGACCTAGAGTTAGCTTCTTTTCCTCCAAAATGACCCATTTTACCTAGGTTAGCTTATAAATGATGCAGTTCATCCAAGTTAGCTCAAAAATGACCCATTTTACCTAGATTAGCTCCTAAATGATCCATTTTACCTACGTTAGCTTTAAAATGGCCCATTTCACCTAGGTTAACTCCAAAATGACCCATCTTACCTAGGTTATCTCATAAATGATCCATTTCAACTAATTTAGCTCATAAATGATCCATTTGACCTAAGTGAGCTAAAAACGATCGATTTCACCTAAATTAGCTCTTAAATGATCCATTTCACCTAAGTTAGCTCAAAAATATCCATTTCAACTAAATTAGCTCATAAATGATCCATTTCAACAAAGTTAGCTCAAAAAGATCCATTTCAACTAAATTAGCTCAAAAATGATCCATTTCAACAAAGTTAGCTCAAAAACGATCCATTTCAACTAAGTTAGCTCTTAAATGATCCATTTCACCTAAGTTAGCTCAAAAAGATCCATTTCAACTAAATTAGCTCATAAATGATCCATTTCAACAAAGTTAGCTCAAAAAGATCCATTTCAACTAAATTAGCTCAAAAATGATCCATTTCAACAAAGTTAGCTCAAAAACGATCCATTTCAACAAAGTTAGCTCATAAATGATCCATTTGACCTAAGTGAGCTAAAAAACGATCCATTTCACCTTAGTTACCTCAAAAACGATCCATTTGACCTTAGTTAGCGCATAAACGACCCATTTCAACTTAGTTAGCTCATATATGATCCATTTCACGTAAGTTAGCCCATAAATGACATACTCTTCTTGTTCTAGTCTTCTTCTTGTTCTAGTCACCTATTTCTAACTTTCTTATTTTTCATTTTGCAGATTTCATTCACTTGACGAAAGCTTGCATAGATGGAGTGCTCCTTATCCCTTTCTCTGTTTCTTTTGTATCGTTGAACTATGCATGTATCTTGGTAGTTGGATGAACTATGCTATGTATGATGGAACTTGCTAGTTGGATGGAACATATGTGATGGAACTATGTATGATGGAACTCTGCATGTTGGATGGATATCTTATATGTTTGCACTTTGCTGTGAAAATTGTTGTCATATATATCATATATATCTTATATGTTTGCTGTGAAATATATCTATATATGTCATATATATTTGTGATGAAAATTGTTGGATTTAATAAAAAACAGAAAAAAGAGCCAATATGCAGGCTCTTTGCCGTCTGCCACCGACGGCAACGGGCTCTTTGCCGTCAGCCGCAGACGGCAAAGAAGCCACGTGGCAGCCAACTGTGCTTCCTGGGAGCTGACCCATTTGGTCAGTTTGCCTACAGTGGCAGACGGCAAAGACTTTGCCATCAGTGGCAGACGGCAAAGAACCTGCACTTTGCCATCAGTGGCAGACGGCAAAGAACCTGCCATCTAGTGACGTGTAGATGACATTATACGGCAGACGGCAAAGACACTAGAAATTTTGCCGTCAGCGGCGGACGGCAAAGGCCTGTCGTTAGCCACTTAACGGACTGACAGCGCAATTATTGCCGTCCGCGGCAGACGGCAAAGGGCCTTTGCCGTCAGCCGCCAGGAAGTAGACGGCAAAGCAGCTGTTTACCGTAGCCTACTTTGCCGGAGCCTTTTGCCGTCCGCGGCTGACGGCAAAGGCCTTTGCCGTCCGCTGTTCGAGCCTTTGCCGTCCGCCGTGGCAGACGGCAAAATAGCTGTTTCCTGTAGTGTGTCAAGCCGGTGACGATGGAGATCATGATAGTGCTTTGGAGATGGAGATCAAAGGCACAAGATGATGATGGCCATATCATGTAACATATTTTGATTGCATGTGATGTTTGTCCTTTATGCATCTTATTTTGCTTAGTACGGCGGTAGCATTATAAGATGATCCCTCACTAAATTTCAAGGTACAAGTGTTTTCCCTGAGTATGCACCATTGCTACAGTTTGTCGTGCCGAGACACCACGTGATGATCGGGTATGATAAGCTCTACGTTCACATACAACGGGTGCAAGCCAGTTTTGCATGCGCAGAATACTCGGGTTAAACTTGACGAGCCTAGCATATGCAGATATGGCCTCGGAACACTGAGACCGAAAGGTCGAACGTGAATCATATAGTAGATATGATCAACATAGTGATGTTCCCCATTGAAAACTACTCCATCTCACGTGATGATCGGACATGGTTTAGTTGATTTGGATCACGTGATCATTTAGATGACTAGAGGGATGTCTATCTAAGTGGGAATTCTTAAGTAATTTGATTAATTGAACTTTAATTTATCATGAACTTAGTCCTGATAGTATTTGCATATCTATGTTGTAGATCAATAGCTTGCGATATAGCTCCCCGTTTATTTTTCATATGTTCCTAGAGAAAAATAAGTTGAAAGATGATAGTAGCAATGATGCGGACTGGGTCCGTGATCTGAGGACTATCCTCATTGCCGCACAAAAGAATTATGTCCTTGATGCGTCGCTAGGTGACAGACCTATTGCAGGAGCAGATGCAGACGTTATGAACGTTTGGCAAAGCTCGGTATGATGACTACTTGATAGTTTAGTGCACCATGCTTTACGGCTTAGAACCGGGACTTCAAAAACGTTTTGAATGCCACAGAGCATATAAGATGTTCCAAGAGCTGAAATTGGTATTTCAGACTCATGCCCGAGTTGAGAGGTATGAGACCTCTGATAAGTATTTTGCCTACAAGATGGAGGAGAATTGCTCAACTAGTGAGCATGTGCTCAGAATGTCTGAGTACCACAATCGCTTGAATCAAGTGCGAGTTAATCTTCCAGATAAGGTAGTGAATGACAGAGTTCTCTAGTCACTATCACCAAGTTACTGGAATTTCGTGATGAACTATAATATGCAAGGGTTGATGAAAACGATTCCCCGAGCTCTTCGCGATGCTGAAGTCGGCGAAGGTAGAAATCAAGAAAAGCATCAAGTGTTGATGGTTGACAAGACCACTAGTTTCAAGTAAAAGGGCAAGGGAAAGAAAGGGAACTTCAAGAAGAATGGCAAGCAAGTTGCCACTCCCATGAAGAAGCCCAAAGCTAGACCCAAGCCTGAAACTGAGTGCTTCTACTACAAAGAAAATGGTCACTAGAAGTTGAACTGCCCCAAATACTTGGCGGATAAGAAGGATGGTGTAGCGACCCGACCTCAAACGGTCAAGTCTCTGTGCTTCAATGTCATCCCTGGATCGGAAATGCTGACACACACAGTACTCGAAGGATTTATAACAGAGTTGCAATCACACACTTATTACATCGAATGTCTCAAAGAGAACTTATTACAATAAATATGGCTTAAGGCCATCTAACACGATAACAGCGGAAGGCTTGGAAGATAAAGTGAGTCCATCAACTCCAAGGGCATAGCTGAGTGCACGACAACGACCTATCGCACCTTTACTCATCGTCTGAAAAGTCTGGAACATAATACGTTGCAGCCCGAAAACGGGTCAGCACATGGAATATGCTGGCAATATAACACAGTAGAGCAATGAACAGATAATGTTATCACTATATGCATATATGTTTGGTGGAGGCTCTAAGGTTATATGATTTTTGCGAAAAGCCAATTTTTTCCTACAACAAAGGAATAAATTTTATTTAACTATCATGGTAGTTGTTAAACATCGAGAAGGTTCCTCCAACTCAATCCCAATTAAAGGTAATTATGAACCCAACAAATTAAATTAGAGTGATGAGATACAATAGGATAATCCAAGTACTAGATACTCTAGATGTCCATAACCGGGGACACGGCTAACCATGATTAGTTTATACACTCTACAGAGGTTTGCGCACTTTTCCCCACAAGACTCGATCTCCTCCGTTGGATTTCTCGCACTACATGGTGTTTGAGAAACGAATGACCGAGACATAGTCTTTCAGAAGCACTAACTCTTTACTCTGGGTAGACAGTTACACCTACTTTCCCTCTACATCTGCTAGCCTACCACTGAAAGAGGTCATGCAACATACTCAACTATGCCAGAGCCCATAATGGCTTGTGCCTGCACACGGAAGTTTCTAGCATGAATAATCTTATGATCCCTTTGAGCCTGGGTGGCGGATCGTAGGATGATCACACGGGTACTTCGGGATATCCTAGGACAACACTGGATTCTCCAGGTGCCCACAAGAAATCCACCCAGATGTGTATTAAAGTTGCCACCTTATGTTGAACCATTAATTAACAATCTCACATATATCATGGAATACACTCAAACCCAATCCACGTCTATGAGCATGGCATAGCAATATAAGCAATACGTAGAAGTAACTCCCAAGGGTTTGATATTAAAATAGGTAATAGGTTCTACATCATCATCTACTTCCCAAACCCACATGTTAAGAGATCCTACTCATGCAATGTGTGAGGGTTGTAGCTAATGCATAAAAACCGGGTAATAAAGGGATATGATCAATGTGTTACTTGCCTTGCTGACGATCCGCAAAACCTAGTGACTCGTAGTAGCACGCTTCGCACTCCGGGAATTCTATCACAAACAAACAATAACATACATAAGCAATCAAGCAAAGATGCACGGGTAAAACTCAAATAAGAAGATCTAACCAGAAAGTTCAACTTAAGAACTCCGGTTTGCAAAAAGAATCAAATCAAACGGAGCAACGAAACTCAAACGGCGAAAGAAAAACAATCCGATTACTAATCTGGACTAAAGTCAAGTTTACAGTATCAAAATCTTGTTCAAGTTGGTTAAACAGAAAGAGGGCTTCGATATGAAGATCTAGGCCCTTGAATCGCCTGATTCCGATAAATGAGCGAAAAGTTATACTAGAACGAAAATCGGATCAGAAATCGCGATCGAAAATAATCGCGAAAATCCCGAGAAAAAGAAAAACTGACGAACAGGCTAACGAACGAACGTTCGCTGTCTGTGACTAACGGGTGAACGGCGTTCGTTTAAACGAACGAACGAACGGACGAACGTCCGCAAAATAAATAAACCGACGGAAAACCCGATCTAAGAAAATAATCCGAAAAAACCAGGATTAACCGAAGAAAACCGACCGGTCAACGGCGAGATCCGGCGTGACGGCGGTGGGTGGCGGCAGCGGCGTGCCGCTGGAGGCGGCGGCGGCGGCGGTGGCGCTAGGGTTTGGGCGGCGCGGGTGGGCTGGGCAGCGGTGGTGGGCTGCGGGGCAGGGGGGCCCCGGCTTATAAAGCCCCCCGGGCGAAGTCCCGGTCGGGTACGGCCCGGAGTCGGTTTCTTTTTTGTTTAAATATTCCGACGTGCAGAAAAAGAAAGAAAAGAAATACTAAATGGACTCCAAAAATCCCGAAATGAATTTTCCCCGTCCTCTAAAAATATACCGGACAAGGTGAACATTTATTTGGGCCTATTATGCAATTTTGAAAAACACATATTTTTCCTAATTCAAATAAAATAGCAATAAAATCCGAATAACATCAAATATTTGATTTTAATATATTTCCTCCAATATTTCATTTATTTTGGAGAATTCATATTATCTCCTCTCATATATTTTAATACGAAATATTTTCGGAGAGAAAATAAATTAAAACCAAAATGATCTTTGTTTCAATATTTGATAAAAATCAAAATATGAAAAAAAACGTGAAATCCCCAACTCTCTCCGAGGGTCCTTGAGTTGCTTAGAATTTCGAGGATCGCGAAACGAAAATGCAATAAAATATGATATGCATGAATGACCTATGTATAACATTCCAAATTGAAAATTTGGGATGTTACATATGGCAAAGTGAACAAAGGTATATATGATATACATGTTATTGATGTATACTTTACTTGTGTTCATAGTAGCCTCTGGGTATTTGATACTGGTTCAGTTGCTATGATTAGTAACTTGAAACAGGAATTACAAAATGAACAGAGACTAGTAGAGGGCGAGGAGACGATGTGTGTTGGAAGTGATTCCAAGGTTGATAAGATCACTATCGCACACTCCCTTTACCTTCGGGATTAGTGTTGAACCTAAAATAAATGTTATTTGGTGTTTGCGTTGAGCATAATATGATTGGATCATATTTAATGGAATACAGTTATTCATTTAAGTCAAAGAATAATTGTTATTCTGTTTACATGAATAAAACCTTCTATGGTCATACACTTAATATAAATGGTTTATTGAATCTCGATCGTAGTGATACACATATTCATAATATTGATGCCAAAAGATACAAAGTTGATAATGATAGTGCAAGATACTTGTGGTATTGCCGTTTAGGTCATATTGGTGTAAAGTGCATGAAGAAACTCCATGCGGAAGGACTTTTGGAATCACTTGATTATGAATCATTTGATGCTTCCAAACCATGCCTCATGGGCAAGATGACTAATACTCCGTTCTTCGGAACAATGGAGCGAGCCACTGACTTATTGGAAATAATACATAACGATGTATGCGGTCCGATGAGTGTTGAGGCTCGCGGCGGGTATCGTTATTTTCTAACCTTCATAGATGATTTAAGCAGATATGGGTATATCTACTTAATGAAACACAAGTTTGAAACATTTGAAAAATTCAAAGAATTTCAGAGTAAAGTGGAGAATCATCGTAACAAGAAAAGAAAGTTTCTACGATCTGATCGTAGAGGCGAATATTTGAGTTACGAGTTTGGCCTTCTACAATGTTGCTTCCAAGTAGTTCCCTATGATTATTCATAACTTTTTTCCATTCTTGGATTGTTAGGTCCTCATCTGTTCGGGAAATCTTGTATGAACAATGGTGACCCGTAGGCAGACTTGGCCGTAAGCTAATAACATCAATGTGACCTTTCGTATGCATCAGATGAGGCACAAAATCCTTCGGGATTTTTTGTTCAAGAGCATAATAGTAACGTAGTTAGCAATGTAGTTTAGCTTTAGAAGAATGTATGCAAAAGACGCACTGGTGTCATAATAATAAAATATCTTACCATGCCATTTCCTTGGATGTTGCCATAGTTCAACACGTGGACTAGTGGCACGTATTGACCATAATGTGAATGAGTTTCATAATTCTTATTGAAAGTCTCAACATTAATAATAAAGGAGATAAGATGATCTTTCTCCTTGTAAGTTAGTTCAGAGCCATCAGTGTAGTAGGTTTTGTCTACTACTTTCCGAACATTTTTTGAAGAATGGAAATAAGCTGTCAATGGAAACATATAAGTTATCAACTATTTTCAAATAAACAATATAAATTACTTAATAAATATGTTTGTGAAACTCACATAGAGGTAGAAGTGGAAGCGTATCAACATCGACTCAAATGTCAATATTATCTTCGTCGATGTCACTTCGGGATCACCCAGATCAAAGGTGACATTCATACCCTCCTAAAAACCATACGGCTTGCATGGTGCTGCCCAATTCGAGCAACCAAAATGTGAGTAGGTCACCGCATTGTATACCTTTACGTGAAAAGCATAACCATGATGGGTCGTGAGGTTAACTCTCTTTATCTCCATATTCTCATGATCTTCAAAATCCAGCTTCTCCAAGACATAACGTCTTGCATGGTAGGGGATGCACTAGTCGAATTGTAGAAAGCAGAAATTACACATTGAGGATGTAAAAGTCATGCTTAATTACAAAAAAAGACTTGTCATCATTGCGTACCGCATAAACATCGAAGGTCTCGGCGAGCTTAATACTGAAGCACCAACCGTCTTCTAGGTGAGGCGTGTCGCACAGACCCCGGTCGTCGTCGCAGTACTCGCACTCAGGGATCCTATCATCATCAGACATTTCCTATGTTCACAATTCAAAGATTAAACTTCTGAAATTCAGTATATCTACTCCAAAACTAAATTAGATCATTATTATTCATCACGGGTTGACTGTCAGTCTGTCGAGTCTTTTCTTGAAAACTCTCATCTCATGTGGTGTATATGGTGGACACTCCCTCACAGTTATTTCGACCGTCGGTGATGGTAGCTCCTTCCTTCATCCCCGAATGCATTACACAAAATTGTCTAGCACACGGGAATGAAGGAGAACTACCCCCGCGATAACAGTCGGTATTCTTCGTCCTATCTCATATATGGTGGACACACTCCCCCACTGATTTTTCGACCGCCGGTGATGGTCGTTACTCCTCCTTCCCCTAGTGCATAACAAAGGTCTAGCACAAGGAGAAACGACCCCCACGACAATAGTCAACATTTTTCTTCTCTCATGTATGATGGAGACTCTCTTCCCCGACAGACTTAAAGTCAACTCGAAATATCATTTAATTATCTTTCTGGCAAATCCAGCATGACCTTTGCTAAAATAGGACATATCGAGCGCTTGAAATTTGCCGGAACGGAAATGAATCAACACTCCGGCAAAACATAGGCCACTCGGAGGTGTTCCTTGTAAACATAGGCCACTTGGGCAAGCACATATTCTTCATTTTCCAAATATTCATGTGTGACAACACTAGTAGTACACAACACTACATATCACATGTCTAAATCTCCATCATATTTGAGCAACACTAGTACACAACACTAGATATACATTTTACTCACTATAGACGATGGCTGTCGAGGAGGCGGGTGTCGTTGGTGATCTTCTGGGCATCGTCGACCGACTCGTCAGTGATATACTCTGCGCCACACATGAGCATTTATATAGAAAATTTAAAACTTGGTATGCTCATCGCATTTCAGTGGTTTAATTTTGACAGCAAGCATAACATTTCATTTTTTTGCGAAACAATTTCATTTGATTAGGTCTCTCTTTCTCTCTCTCTCAAAATTCACTAGGCATCAACAACATCCAAACCTATGAACAAAATTAGTAAACTTTTGAAACTTTCAATACCTACATTAGTACTAATTTTTTTATAACTAAACAACTAACATTTTCTATAACAACACTATACCTCAACATTCATAGTACTTTCTATAACGAAAATACTAAAATTTTCTATAACAACATAATACCTAAAAATTAGCTAACATTTCTATAGCATAGAGTAGAGGTGGGAGGAGGGAGGAGGGAGGAGGAGGAGGGAGGAGAGAGGAGGAGGGAGGAGAGAGGAGGAGGAGGATGGAGGAGGGGGAGGGATTAGGGCAGATGGAGGAGGGGAAGGAGGGCTGCCGGAGGAGGAAGTGGCTGGAGGTGGCGACGACAATGCTGTGGCAGCGGCAATGCGGTGGGTGGCAGAGGCAGAGTGTGGGGAGGGAGATGGTCGGGCACGGGGGAGAAGGGAGGAGGGCAGTGGGAGGAGGAGGGAGGAGAAGGTCACGACATACCGAGGAAGAAGGAGGGAGGACAGCAGCGGCAATGCGGTGGGTGGTGGAGGTAGAGTGAGGCAAAGGAGTGAGGGGAGGGAGAAGGTCGGGTGCAGGACGGGGAGTTAGCGCTACTGCTAATCCCAATAGCAGTAGCGCATGTAAGCCACCCACCGCTGCTGCTAAGTGTGGCCCACCTGCTGCCACAGTGCACCCGTAGTGGTAGCGGTGGGCCGAAGGCATGCGCTATTGCTATAGTCTTAGCAGTAGCATGGGTTTGGTAGGCCACACTGCTACTACGGGTAGCCCCGGTGTGTAAGGTGGGGGCTATTTAGCAGCACCACTGGGTGGAACACCCGCGCTACTCCTACTCACTTAGCAGTAGCACTTGTTTATGACGAGCGCTACTGCTAAGTAGCTGTAGCACATGCCCTTCACCCCGGGCTACTATTAAGGTTCTACAGGTATTTCCTAGTTGTGACTGGTGCTAGTGTTATTGCTGGTGGTGCTGCCATTGTAGCAACAACTGGCCCTGGTGGTGTAAGGCCAAAATCAAGGCCAAGAGAGCAACTTGGTGGGGTGAAATCCCAATAGGCCCACTCTACAATGCCATCTTCTTCATCTGCATTAGTGCTGAAGTCTTGGCCGGCAACTTGGTCATCTCCAGCTTGAGCTTTCAACACCTACTGGCCCTAGGGTAGTGACTTTGACAACATCAACTTGAGCTTCAACACCTACTGGTTCTAGCACGACAACTTGGACATCTTCAACTTGAGCTTCAACGATGTCCAGTGCTATGGTGAATGCTTGGACACCTTCAGCTACGCCAGCGCTGCCTGTAGGAGCATATTCTTGTGCTTGATTGGCAAAAGGTTCAGCTTCAGCGAAATAACTACATCGGCAAGCTCTTCTACCATTGGAGCAATAGTGGCCGTTGTGACAAGCTGTTCCACAACTCCACAAGCAACATCTAGTAAGTTGGCCGCATGGACATCAACCGTGTCCTGCCCAGCTACAAGAGGATCTGTGAGGGGACTAGCACTAACCAGCGCAACAACAATTGGAGAAGTCGCCATGGGCGAGTCTTCGATATGGTCATTTGGACGATCTTCCGGATCTGATTTGGATGCAAATCGAGGAGAAGGCCTAGTTGCAAGGAAAGTACATGGATGAACCCATGGACATATGAACCCAGTTCGGAAAACTCAATTTAAATGGCAAACACTAAAAATACATGCATACATCTTCACATTCTATGTGCACGAAGAAAGTTTTCCAGAAAAACAAGTTTTTCTTGAGCCTGTGCAAAAAATACAAAAAATATGTCATGGAACGCTATTTAGAAGCACTAAAATTTGTATTTTTGTGGAGGCAAAATATAAAAAAATTGTTTTAGAAAACTTTGTGCTGCTGACACATTTTGCGGAGATGTATGCGTGAAATTTTGTATCAAAGTTGATATAAAATACATTTTAAAAAGAGGGTTGATATGCCGATGGGTTCATGACGTACTCACTCCTAGTTGCAAGTGCAACTTGAGAATACGCCTTGACCTTCCTCACAGTTTTCATGTTCTTCTTGCTACACACACAAAAAAGGTTGTAGATACAGGGAAAATGTAAAAACAAGAGAACTCATCACATGATCATTGAGTTAAAAAATAGCAGCTATATTTCTCATAAAAAAAGTACAAAGGATGAGATGGAAACTACCAGCATAATCCAAACAATTTATTATTCCACAAAAGGAAATTTCTAGCTTATATTCACCTGAGTTATCACACCAAAAAAAACTTTCGACTCCCATAGTAAGAATGCTTTATAATGCTAGAAACAGTAAGTTACAAACCTAAAGTACCATGCTAATAAAAAAGTAAAGTTACCAAGCAAAAGACAAACAAAACCTATAAAACAAGTTACCATGCTAATAATACTAAACTTACCAAGCTTTAATAGAGAAAAGTACAAGCCCATTCCAAACCATTTATCATACCAAATTGAAAAGGGTAAATTACTAGTTTATTTTCACCTAATTTACCACACACAAAAACAAACAGCTTTGGACTCCCATAGTTGGAATGATTTTGAATGATACTAAAAAAGGAAGAGGAAGATTCACAATCACCTGCATGACGGGCAGCCGAGTCAACATCTACCGAAGAACTAATATGGGACCTATGAACAAAAAAATGTAAGTCTCATTTCCATAGGGGGGGAGTTGGGGAATGTAAAAAAATCTTGAAAAAAAACTTCGCTCCTTGGACATGACACCCAGATTGGTAGACCGCATTTGCTGAACGCTGGAAACACTGACAGATGGGGCGACCGAACCCCTAAATAATATTTGACCAAGATATCATACAAATGAAAAAAGTTACCAGACACAAGAACGTATAGTTAATAGGAGTTAAGTACTGAAGTTATCATACAAAAAAGGTTAACTACAAAAAGTTATCTAACTTACAACCAAAAAATAGCAGGGTCACGCCCAATATGCGATCCTATCCGAGAGGAACACGAAGGTCCCGCCAAGGATAGAGCCGCATATTGAAGACGCTTTTTCAAGGTGGATATCATTACATCGTACCATATACAACTCAAATGTGGATACATACAAAGGCGTACAATTGCCACATAAATACATCAATGCATAGCGAACATTATACAGAAGAGCGGCATCCGACTATGGATGAAATCAAACAAAAACACAAACGACATCCACCCTGCTAGACCAGGAACCTATCCCTTGATCGACCTAGAAAAAGCAGAAGAACTCCAAAACAAGAAAGCATCGCTCTCACGTCATGACATCACATTACCTGTACCTACATTTGTTGTTGTAGTAATCTGTGAGCCACGAGGACTCAGCAATCCCATTACCATGGGTATCAAGATTAGCAAAGATCAATGGTTATGGAATGGATAAGTGGTGAGGTTGCAGCAGCACTAAGCATTGTATGGTTTCTAACTTGCGAGTACAAGAATAAGAAGAGTGACTACCCATAACGGTCGCAAACTAGTAATGATCAAGAAGTAATTCTGAACTACTTACGAATCAAACATAACCCCACCATGTTCTCTTCCCGAACTCCATCGAAAAGAGACGCTCACGGTTACGCACGCGGTTAGTGTATTATTTTATTTTGGGTTTATTGCCAAGTTCTCTATAACCGAATATTATAAATTTCCAATCTGCCACATAACCACGGACACGGCTTCCGAAAAGATTTAACTCTGCAGGGGTGTCCCAACTTAGTCCATCATAAACTCTCACGATCCGCGAAGGAAAAAACTCCATCTTGGGACAGCCCGATCAAGCTCGGAATCCCGATGCACAAGACATTTCGACAATGGTAAAACAAGTGCAGCAAGACTTCCCGGCATGCCGACA
The DNA here is from genome assembly GCF_002575655.3 of Aegilops tauschii subsp. strangulata. Taxonomy (NCBI): domain Eukaryota; kingdom Viridiplantae; phylum Streptophyta; class Magnoliopsida; order Poales; family Poaceae; genus Aegilops; species Aegilops tauschii. The sequence continues at coordinate 132,074,344 of NC_053037.3, forward strand.
CCCCGATAGGAGCCGCGCACATCTCGTCTCAGGCCACGACCAAATGAACACTATGTACGACCACCGGAAGCCCTAGTTAACTGGGTGGCACCGCAAGTGGCTCTGTTTTGGACCAACATTGGCCCCCTGTATTATGTTGAATAACGAACCTCGGGTAGCGCTAACTCCCTATGCGTGAAATTTATTATAAGGTTTATTATGTTGAGCAAATGTTAACACCAATGTTGGGACTTGTTGGAGGTGTTTTATTCAAAGCGAACCGTCAAGGGGGGCCTGTAAACCCTGACCATGTTAGGAACGCAAATTAAGGAACATAACACCGGTATGACGGAAACTAGGGCGGCAAGAGAGGAACAAAACACCAGGCGAAAGGCCGAGCCTTCCTCCGTTTACCAAGTATATAGATGCATTAATGAAATAAGAGATATTGTGATATCCCATGATATCCATGTCCCGACATGCAACAACCTGCACTGCACCTGCAACTAGCAAAGCTATAAGAGGGGCTGAGCAAAGCGGTAACATAGCCAAACAACGGTTTGCTGGGATGGTGGAAAAGGTTAGAGGCTTATCATGGCAATTTGAGAGGCTTGACAAACAAGTGGTAGGTAGAGCGACATAGCGATAGCATCGAGACAACTAGCAAAGCAAAGATAGTAGTGATATCCAGGGTAATGGTCATCTTGCCTGAAATTCCGCTCGGAAGAAGATCGAGTCCATGAAGAAGATGAATGGGCGTAGTCGAATGAATCCTCACAATCGCAACAAAACCGGAACTATCGAGAACAAGCACAACCGAAAAGAAGCAAACAACATAGTAAACAAACAACACATGAACAAGGCATGATGCACAACCACGTATAATGCATGACAATATTAAATGTTGTTACTCATGGCAAGAGATGATGCATGAAAGAACCCCACATCAAAGCAACTTTAAATGGGGCCGGAAACAACACATAACAATTCCAGAAAGTCCCCATATGCAATTTTTGAATTTGGTACTGATCTGAACAAAACATTACGTTAAAGTTGTTAAACAGCAAGTTAAAGTGCACCATGATGATCTACACGTTTTTCTATCAAGTTACATATGTAGAACATTTAATTCAGAGCTACGGTCTAGAAGATATGAGCTAAACAAGTTTAACATGGCATTGATGCAAATGCAAGCTAAACACAATCACAAACACTCCAAAACATGGATGCAACAAGATAATATGAAGGTACATGCAAATCTAAACAAGTTTCATATACGACATGATTAAAACGGAGCAACAGTTCAACACATACACACAAGACAAGTTTAAACCACAATCTGCCAAAAAACAACAAGTAGGCATATTGCAAGCATCAAAACAATATGCTAGAGGAACTATATGGGCACAAACTTGATATGCACTGAAATTAGAGATAGCATACTTCAATTCATCTTTACGGTTCAGGTTCATAAGCATCATGGTTAATTTATTATGATCCATGTAAAATGCAAAGTTCTGCTACAAATTAGGACGGTGAAAAACTGAGATACATGAGCAGAGTTAATATGATGGCAAGTTGGAGGCATGAAACAAATATGCTATTGTGCTTAAACATGGCATCAAATGGCATATCATGTTAGCACATATCATGGAGCTCAAATCATATAACATGGAATATTCATAGGAGCAACGAGTTTATGGGAATCATCAAGACAACATGCAACCGTGAATTCGAAAATCTGGGAACACAAACATTAACATCATGATGCTGACTTGGGATGCACATAACAGAAAGCATAGCCATTGTAATATTTAATAAATTGACATGGGCATGTAGTAGACATGGCATACTCCGACTTGCTCCATGGGAACAAATTCATATGATGCATAGATTAATTACGATAATTTTTACGAAATGGAACATGCTGTTAACAGGATGACAGTTTCATCATGATGGCATATTGAGATCAAGAAATAGACATGCTACAGCAAGTTTACATGGCAACCAAGGGCATGTCATCAAAGTACACATAACATAGGCTAAATCACAAGAAGTAATCATATGCATATGAGGTATGGATTAGTGGGAACCATCATGACAAGTTTGAAAGTTTTAACAGTTTTCAGCAGTAACATCACATAGCACTTTTCCAACGAATATTATGACATGAATATGAACTCTATTATGCATGCAAATGGAACCATCATGTAGAGCACATAGAGTAGATCAGTTTTCATATATGTAGCATCTCCAACAGACAAACATGCACGAAGACACAAGCTCCACAAAATGCATACATGTTAAAAATCCCAGGACAGTCGAAAATATCACAGAACAGAGTGGGTACAATATTACTATACAATGCCTAGGGCGTCAGATAGAGCAACGGGGGCTGGGCTGGGATTCTTACCTCGCGGGCTCGGCCCGAGTCGGCGAGGCAGGCTGGTTGGGCCCGTCGGGCTGGGCTGGACGCGGGGTGGGGCCCACGGGGCTGTGGTGGTCATCCTCCTCGATCCCGTCTGGATCGAGGAACGCAAGGGCAGCGGTGGCCGATGGCGACTGCGGGCGGAGCAGCGAGGCGCGGAGCATGCCGGGACGGTGGGAACGGGGCATCGGCATCGGGGACGACCGGTGGCTCCGGCGAAGAGGCAGCGGCGGCGATCGGCAACTACGAACGGATGCTAGTTTTGAAAAGAATGATGACACGAGTGTCGATGCAATGCGATTGATGCAATGATGAATGCGACAAGCAAATGAATCGCACATCAACAACGCATACAACTGGAAGGCATCTGGAGCATCGGTCTCGAGGCGTCACAAGCAGTTACCACACAAAAGAACCTAGAGCTATCATGAGTTAATTACTAAAGTTATCATACAAAAAAGTTAACTACAAAAATTTATCTAACTTACCAAAAAAAGTAGGTACCAAACAAAAAAAATCCTGGAGTTATCACAGAAAAAATTAACTACAAAACGCTATCTAACTTACAACCAAAAAATAGTAGTTGCCTGACATAAGTACCTAGAGTTATCAGGAGTTAAGTACTAAAATTTATCATAAAAGGGTAATGTTATGATTGGGAAGAAATAGCACTCGCATGGGGAGGATAAGAAACTCACTACCGAGGTTGTTTCTTCTTCCGTGTGAGATCGGGGATTACTGAGCCAATGCCCTTATCAGGACCTACAATACCGAGCTCATTGATGACAATTTGCTTGATATATCAATGTGTATCATCCAACAATGTCCGGTTAGAAACAACTATACTGGGGGGGCAGGGGCGGATAAGGTAGGCGTATTTTCCTGTCCAACTTTTGAACTAGAGAAGAACTTCTACTCTTCACACAAGCATCAATGGTCACCTAGACTGGAGTATTTGTCCTCTCTGGTTGGCTATGCACTCCTTCACCGAATACAGTCCTGAAACTTTCAGTAGGCATAATCACTAACTCAAGAGACTGACCGGTTACGACAACGGGAGGGGTGCTTCCAACATTTCCTGTTGAGCTTACCAACACATCTGCAGTTGCAGCACCACTTGTAGGCCCGTCTGCGTTCGTTGGCCCACTACCTGAAGCCTCATGAGTATTCGTTTCGCCAATACTATAAGCCTCAAACCCCTTGATGGACCACAGAAAACTACTTGGAAGTCTGGATCATCATTAGTGTAATCGTTCCTGCCACCATCCAATATCTCATGATCCGTATCTAACACCTAAGCATTTTGTTTGCCCAAATATTTTCCCAAGAGCAGACGGTAACCCCGTGAGTTGGGTCTGTAACAGACGAGCCATCTCAGCACTACCTTTGTCATCCATAGATATGAAACCATTTACAAGCTCACCCATGGGGCCGACCAAGCCAGACGAAAAATGACCCACAATAGCAGAAGCTTTAGCAAGTTTCATCATAAAAAAGGGAGGAAAAAAGTGATGAGGTTGTGAGAGACATAAGTTACCATACTAAAACTACTAAAAACACAACAGAAAAATGAACAAACTATGCAAGGGGTAAGTTGCCCCACAAACAAAAAAGACACCAACTTATAAAAAAGTTACCACGCTACTACAATAAAGTTACAAAGCTTTCAGAACATTGTTTACCAAAAAAAGAATTTGATGTGTCGTGGTGTGCGACAGAAGGGAAATAAGTACTATGCCACCATTAGGAAGGACAATGTGTAAGGGCATATTTATCCCTAATTGGTTTTGGTGATTGATGAGAATGCATATGCGGACTAATCGTGTGCATTGAGCATTTCAGATATCTCATGTTTAGGCACAAGACGATTCGTTGCCCCTCAGAGTCTAGTGAAGATGGAGTTTTCCCTACATTTCTTTTTGGTGGATTTGAGTCGTAGGAAAGCCGTACTATTAAGAGGGGGTCCGCTCTGGAAAGGTTTGGGTGGAATCATCACGTACACGTATGTTCCTTTTGCACCACCTTTCTTTTGACTCTTTGGAGCATCCTCCGGTTTTCTGTGTCTCTACAAAATGAAGGACTCCTAGTGTTGTTGTGCTGGGGCATGCGGTAGTACCGGCCAGGGACGCGGTAGTACCGCAGTCCCTTGTGGTAGTACCGCTCCACGGGCGCGGTAGTACCATGGCCTTAGGCCGGGCACAGCAGCATGAGCGGAAGTAGGGGCGGATGTAATTTTTTACATCCGCTCCCTACCCGGTAGTACCGCTCCAGCTTTGCGGTAGTACCACGTCGGATTTTTGCATAGATAGAAACTCAGCGGGAGTAGCCACGGATGTAATTTTTTATGTCCGCGCCTTCCCAGCCTAGACAAACCCTGCCTTGCAGTAGTACCGCAAGGGGGAGCAGTAGTACCGCTCCGGCGGTTCTACCGCCCTTTGCTTCAACGCATCAGGGCTGCTCTAGCCCCTGCCGCGCATACGGTAGTACCGCGATCCCACGTGGTAGTACCGCAGGCATATTGCGGTAGTACCGCATGTCTGGTGCAGTAGTACCGCAAGTCGCGGGCTGAGTAAGTGGATTACGGTTGCATTTGTCCTATCACTATAAAAGATAGGCCTTCTTCTCCGAGTTGACTACCTCTTCCATCCCCAAGCTCCATTGTTGCTCTAAGGTCCATTTTCGCCCAATCTCTCTCCCTAGCCAATCAAACTTGTTGATTCTCTAGGTATTGGTTGAGAAGGCCCCGATCTACACTTCCACCAAGATAAATTTGATTCCCCCATCAATCCCTTGTGGATATTGTTACTCTTGGGTGTTTGAGCACCCTAGACAGTTGAGGTCACCGTGGAGCCATATTCCATTGTGATGAAGCTTCGTGGTGTCGTTGGGAGCCTCGAATAAACTTGTGGAGATTGCCCCAACCTTGTTTGTAAAGGTCCGGTCACCGCCTGCAAGGGCATCAATAGTGGAATCACGGCATCTCGCATTGTGGGAGAGCGCGAGGAGAATACGGTGGCCCTACACTACAAAAATATACACTTCCGTGATGATACGGCTTTGTCACAGTAGGTCGCGTTTTTTGTCATGCATGTACATCCATGATGATTTTATGACAGAATCAAGATAGTCATACCTGTGCTGTCGTAGAAGTGTTCCATGACATTACCAAAATTATCATCACGGAAGTGTCCACTTCCATGACGATAAATCGCGCGTCACAGAAGTGCTTTCGTCAAGGGTGACCGACACGTGGCATCCACCGTAACGGAACGCCCTTAAGCTATCGTGTCGGGTTTTGGATCCAATAACCCGTTAACAACCCCGACCAATGGGGAATTTCCACGTGTAAAATTCTTATTGGCCGGACGAAACACGTGCCAGCTCATCAGTGGGTCAGATAGGCGCCTATGATATGTCGACACGTGCCACGGCCCACCACTGGCCCATTTAGCTTACAAAGCCGGCCCGTTTGACTTGGTCAAAAGTTAACGGGCTGGCCCATGAAAAGCGTGTTAACGGTCTCTTCACAAATAGCCCATTTTACGGCCCATTAACTCACGGCCCGTTAGGCCCTAAAGGAAATCGGCCCAACAACGTCATGTGGGCCGTTGAATATAACACCAGCCCATCTCACTTTCGGCCCATGTATGGCCCACGACGTCTTTCGGCCCATATGTGGCCTTCGTATCTTTCGGCCCTTTACAGGCCCACGGTGACTCTAGCCCATAATGAACAGTAATTTTCTTTATACCCGTTAACGGCCCGTGATTTACATGGGCCGTTTCCAGCCCGTGTTAGCTTTCGGCCTATTGACGGCCCATACGTTCTTGGGCTCCTTTTCGGCCCTCGATTACTTCTGGCCCGTTACTGGCCTGTTCCCCTAATGGGCCAAATTCGGCCCATGGCAAGAGTCGGCCCGTTACTGGTCTGTTCCCCTAATGGGCCAAATTCGGCCCATGGCAAGTGTCGGCCCGTTACTGGCCTGTTACCCTAATGGGCCAAATTCGGCCCATGGCAAGAGTCGGCCCGTTTCTGGCCTGTTAACCCGTTGCGCCGTTTCCAGCCCGTCCTATATTCTGGCCCATTAACGACCCGTTATGCCTAGCAGATAAATGCACCACCAGAAGTTCAGAAGCTCAGTTCATTTCACCTGACTGTTACGTTTTCATGCTGTATTGTACGATGGAGCACCATAACCCTCGCCTTCATTTCTCCTAGGCTCCTGAACAACATAGCAAATGTCTGATAGTCTGGTTTCAAAACCATGCATATCTTGACGACATTGAGCAATGTTTCTCCTTTTTTCACAAAGGGTCTCTGTTAGGGAATGGACTTGTGTTTGGAGCGCAGATACAACATTGCTTTGAGCTTGCATATCTTGATCATGAGGCAGTTTGGACGATATTGCCTTAACAACCAACCCAGTATTACGCAGGAACGTGCTTTTGGCACTGTTAGTGGACAGGTACTGACCCACTGCAGCAAGAGCTGACATTGCGGTTATAGTTGCCTCGCCACCTTCAGAAGGTGGCGGTTCCACCATTTTTTCCATAGCTCGCTAAAAAGTTGAGGTTTTACATTAGTAATACCAGAACAGAAGATATTAAGGAGGCAGCAAAAGAAAACAAAATAGCTTTGGTCTATATACAGAACTTATTCTGGTGAACCCATGTAAAATATTAGTTGTATTTTATTGCAAAGTACATAATAAAACCAGGTTCCAAACATATGACCATGTACCATCGCTAATGTATTGTCTGTTTCTTCACATTGTATTAAGGGCTAAGGATAAAGAGACGAAGTATATAATACGGTAAGCATAGTATGACATCATTCATATCACAAAACAACTGAGAACAGACAAACATGCAATTGTAACGTTGTGTGGGCAAGTCCAGCACGGAACTAGATTACGGGTCAAGATCAAAGGAACATCACTCCTCTCTTTTAAACCTTGTAAGGTGCAATGATACGCTAAGACAATTGTGTATAAAATTGAAAAGAGTAATAGACATTGGCTGCAAACCATGCAGTTCAAGGCACAAGTCAGAGTAAGTAGTAGTTAAAAGGCATGAGGATTAAGGACTTACAACAGCGGCTTTGACTGGTGTAGTCATGCCCTTCTTCTTGCTGGTGTGACAGTCCTTGAAGATTTCCACAGCATTTGGTTCAGGTACTTTTTGGTCCTTGCGGGTTTTCCTCTGCATTTCGAAAAAGTCAATATAGATCTGATAATATGGTACAGCGAAAAGAGTGAAACAGCAGCTAATTACAAGAGCCTCGCAGTGTGCAATATAGCTACGAGATCCTGTCGTCTATTGGAATTTCACTTTTGTACGGTTGGCCTTGTTCTTTGAACAGTTCACCTACAAGAAGATAGATTTGTGTGGCACATGCGTAAATAGGACTTCAACATGTGATCTGATCACATATATATAATGTACCTGATACTTCGGATCAGACCAGTGTTTAACAAGGCCCCTCCAGTCTTCATCCGATATATTTTCCACTGGAGATGTTTGGGAAAGTTCACTGTTAGCCTTGCCTTCAAAGTGAGTTTTCCTCAAGTTATACCGATACTGTCGCAGAGCAGACTCGAAAACATGGGTGCAAGCTTGTCTGGTTGCATCATCTTGGCTATCCAACTTGAACCTCATCTGTTGAAAATTATGGGAGTCTCATTATCAGCAACCTAGAAAGTATGGGACAGAGCAAGACGATATTACTAGTTTCCATACATAACCATACTTACAGATAAATGGTCGAGGAAGGTGTTGAACTGGGTTTCGTCTTTGTCATTCCTGTATTGAATCCATGTTGGGAGGATACGTACATGATACCTAACGGCAACCACTGCCTCTGATACTAACTTGGCTGACTCTATAGCATCACGTGGCCTTTTTAAACCTGCCTCAAAACGGATCTCCATTCTTCCTCCTCTAGATTTAATTAACCTATCGAGCATTGTCCCTGATTTTTGTTTCCTCTTGCGCCTAGGTGCTAGTCCAACAACGAACATAGGAAGTGTTAGTGTACATCAAACTGTGAGACCACATATAAAGAAGCATGCAACTGTAACTTGACTCCAGCAATTACCTTCTTGCTGTTGAAGCTCACAAGGTTCATCTGATATTGCCAACTCGTCTTGTGTCAAGAGTGCTTGGGAAGGAGTGTCAGGTGGCAAGGGAGCTTGGGAACGTGCTGCTAGCTCAGTTGACGCACGAGTAAGTCGTACAGCTGGTAGTACTGTGGTAGGTGTTGCAAGAACCAGGGTTGTCTCTGCTTGTTTGGTGGCAGCTATTTGTTTCTGTTTGGCTTTTTTTGCAACTCGTGTAGCATGGGATGCCGTGTTTGTAGAATTTTCCGCTGGACTTTGACCTTGTATTGCACCATCAGTACCAGCAGAATCTACAGGATTCATCTGCTTCTCATTCCCTGCCATTCTGTGTTTCTTCCTCTTTCTCTGTGCCATGTTAAGTCAAGGCGACAAGAAAAACGAATAACAATTTAGTTCTTCAGAACAAATTGATGCGTGATGCAGACGAACTTAACTTTGATGTTAGACAACCACATGATAGGAGGATGTAATATGTATGAAAAACAGGACGGAAGAGATAACAAGAACTATGATGTGTAAACTAAGAAGAAGACATTTCACCAAATTAGAAGCAATGCAATGGAAGGTAGACACCATATGAAAGATGCTACAAATATCGCTCTGCCAAGTTAACAGTGTCTCATCATAAATGGCGTTTAAACAAATGTGAAGCAGTACAAGAAATAAATCATATGCAAGATACAAACAACATCACACTACCATGTTAGAGGTCTCTCGTCATTAGTGCCATTGCATATTCACAGCATTGCATATTCATAGCTTATGATGTGTAAACTAAGGAGAAGGCATTTCAAAAAATTAGAAGCAACGAAAGCTAGACACCATATGAAGATGCAACGAATATCACTCTACCAAGTTAAAACTGTCTCGTCATAAGTGCCATTTCAACAAATTAGTAGTACAAGCTAGAAAAGAATGTGAGATGTAACCTATATCACACTCCGAAGTCAAACGTGTCTTATGATAAGTGATTGTTGCAGGTTACACAACAGTAGTAATTTGATGTAAGAACATGGTGTGATAGACATATATTGTATGTTCTAGAAACAGGAACATGTGTCTTATTCAAGTATAATGTGTAAAGTAAGCAGATGGAATTCAACAAAATTAGAAGCAATACAAGCTAGACATCACACATAACATGCAACCACATATAACAGTGCCAAGTTAGAGGGAGCACCGGTGATGCTGCACTAGGGGAGACGTGCTCATCATAAACACAGCTTTGTTGAGTGTATATGCATGTGTTGTCTTGGAAATCATCTTGGGGGTGTGGAGGAGTAGAAACTGTAGAGGCCCTCCGTTCGGAAGGAGCACCTTTATCCGCTGCCTTGCTAACTTCCTTCCGCTTTATTGATTTTGAATTGTCAAGTAAAACCGACAAGAAAAAGCAATAAAATTCTCTCTTTAGAACTCATTCATGCATGATACTGACAATCACTACTTTGATGTAAGGCAAACACATGATACCAGGATGGAATATGTACGAAAAACAGGACGACATGGCATGTTCACAACTGTTTGTGTAAACTAAGCAGAAACCATTCCAGCAAATAAGAAGCAATGCAAGCTAGACACCACATGAAAGATGCAACCAATATGATTTTGCCAAGTTAAAAGCGTCCCATCATAAATGTAATTTCAACAAATTAGAAGCAGCGCATGCTATAAATCATATGAAAGATGCAACTAATATCACACTTCATATACTAAAGGTGTCTCGTCATGTTGATTGATGCGGGATACAAAAAAACAATAGTTTTATGTAAGGACATGCTTAATAGACAGATGTACTATGTACTAAATACAGGAAGGCATGTCACATTAACAGGTATAATGTATAAGCTAAGCAGACTAGCACATGCAGTTTAACCAGATTGGAAGAATTACAATCTAGACACCATATGCAACATGCAACCACATATCACGCTGCCAAGTTAGAGCAAGCACCTGCGATGCTAGTGTAGGGGAAATGCCATAATCAACTACAGAGCTACGTTCACTATCTTCATCTAGCATTTCTGTTTCTTGAGAATCATGTCGGGAGGCTGACGCTGCATTCTTTAAATGAGGAGTAGTCCCCTTGCCTGCCTGCCTCGTCATAAATGATTGATGAGGGATACACAAGAACATTAGTTTGATGTAAGAACATGGTTAATACACAGATGTACTAGTATGTACCAAAAACAGAAAGGTATGTCATATTCAAAGGTATAATGTGTAAGCTAAGCAGATGCAATTTAACCAAATTGGAAGCAATACAAGCAAGACATCCGGCTGGAGTGGTGAGCATGATCATCTAGGACCTGAGAGCCTGGTGGGAGGTGGGCTGCTTCGCCACCATCGCAGCTTTTTAGTTGGCTTCCAGGTGATGCCTATCTTTGCTGGGCTTGTCACTCGCTCGGCCAGTGCCCTGACTAGCTATTTGTCTTCTGGTGCTCACGGGATGATGGTTCATGTAAAAAAAATATCTTTCCTTATCTTACAGACTTCGGCCTTTCGAATACAAGCTAGACACCATATGGAACATGCAACCACATATGACACCGCGAAGTTAAAGCAAGCACCTGGGATGGTGGTTCATTGCGAGCGAGGTCATCAACTCCAGAGCTACGTTTACCGTCTCCATCTGCTGACACTGCACCCTTTATAGCGTTGTAACGTGTCTTGCCTACCCGCATACGAAGCTGGAGCGACTTCTATCTTTTCTTTTTGGCTTCTCTCATGGCAACAGAGTCTGAAATACCCTTTCATAAAAACAAAATAGTTAGAGTAAGGGTGAAGTGTGTGCAGAACTAGTGCACTGTAAAAGTAGCACATAGCAGGTGGCTGAAAAATAAATGACAGGAGACATATGATAGCTCTACAACATTGCCTGGCAAACAAAATTAGATCCTACTCCGTATGATTTTGTAATATATGAGCACAGGAAATGCAGGTACTCCTCCAGCACACCACCACACGTGGTCATATCTAAGATAACAGTCGACTGAAAATAAATAGGTCAGTCGATTTTTTAATGAACCGTCCGATCTATAAGGAACGGGCAGATGGCCTTCGTCTACCTCCCGCCAGTCACTGTTGACGATCTTTCTCGAACCGCCAGCGACCACCAGCCCAGACCCCTGCCTCCGCCGCCCCGCCCTCCCATCGACCTCACACCACCGCCGTGCTTGGCAGTGCCCCCAGTCCATCCCTTTAATCCCGGCCGACCTCCAGATCGGGCGCCAGTAGCTCTAGGCTGCACACGCCCCTAAGATAAACACCAAGGCACTGCTTCCCCGGCGTAATAGGCGTACTAGCGCCTGTTACGCCGGGGAATGCTTCCGTTAATTGGGAATCAACTGGCCAGAAATTGAAATTCAGGGGGGCGGCGGACCTCTAGCTAAGGTGAAATAGTATATGAGGAGAAACCTTGTGCATCGTGAGTTACTAGGAACATCTAGTATCAAGAAGAAATGGTCAACTAGTGTCTTCTGTGGGATGAATACCGTGCAAGCAGAGACGTAAGATTTGCACGAATAAGGGAAGAGGAGTACCTTTTTAGCTTGCCGGTGTGGTCACCTCCACATGTCGCGCCGATCTTCTTCCTTTTACCGGGGAGACCGATGTTCTGGAGGGTGCAGGCTTGGACGAACCCATGGCCAAATTGTTGACTGTGTTGCCGTGGCCGTATGTCGGCGGAGGGGAAGCAGATCCGAGGCGGCGAAGGACGGCGTAGCAGGAACAGCTCCGGTGCAGTGGAGGGTGGAGAAGTTGGAGCGGCAGCGGTGAGGCGCAGGACGCCGTGGTTGAACTGGCTCGGGTACGGACGGCTCGGCCTCGGCTTCAACTACTAGTCGAGGAGGGCGTTGCGGTTGAGGTTGCGGTGGACGACGACGTCGGGGTATCGGCTCCGGCGTGATGGAGGAGGGCGGCGGTTGATGGGTGGGATGGGGTGGCGGACGGAGGACGCCGGGGTTTTGCAGCTGGTGGAGTGGTAGTTTTGGCACCCACGGAGTACGAATGGGGAATCGGACGGGTGGGGGGAACCATGTTTCGGTCTGGGACCCTCATGTTTTTGGCTTTTTTGAACAGAAGATGGGATGCGCTTGTTTGAAATTTGGGGAAAGTACAAACTTTGCCCCCTCTTAAATTTCGGGCCTACTACGGGTCGGGGGTAGGATGGTAATCCCAGGTGTCCCAAATAGTGGGCGGGAGCGATTTCGGCCGCGCGCATGTGTGCTTAGGTGGCCATTGTGTATGAATGTTTTTTGGATGCGGTTGCGTGGCGTCTAGATGAAGCTACAAACCTACCCCGGTTTAGACCTTTGGACGTCGGGCCGGTAAGTTTCACGGGTCGGAGTTATTAGAAAAGTAATTTCCTTGTACTACCAAACATTGGTCTCACGCGGTTTCGGGCGAGTAGAGGCTCTTTTGGCGCTTCGTTTGAAATTTTGAAACACAAGCATTCACGGTTAGAGTACTCTTGAACTATGAGGATTGACCTAAATAGACAACGTTATATTTGACCTTGTATGTTTGAAAACCTCATTAAATTATCCGCTTCTTTTTGAAATTTTGACACTTGAAAATCCTATAACTACGATTATTTTGGAATGGAGGAGCTAAATTTGAATCTATTTTGTACACGACTACATATGCTATTATGTACAAAATCAGAGCAAAGATTGGTGCCCCCATAATTTAGGTATGGTTTACAAATGCCATGATATCAAATTCAAATAATTGAATGGACTTCATGTTGAATTCGATTTTTTTAAACCACCTTAAGTTGAATTCAAATGTATGCTAGTTCATAGGTAGCTATTTATAATGTCCATTGTGTAACTTTCGTATGTATAATGTGCTTTACACACACAACATGAACTATACTCACGTTTATATTCGATTGCTAAAGCGATGCATTGTTTGGAGTTCAAAATACTAACTATGTGGATCAATTGTGTTGAATAATAACATAGACATGCTCAAATTCGATAGAATCTAGATGTCTGATGTATCAATGACCGCTCCTTACGCGAATTGCAAATATCATGATCCCATCCTAATATTTGGATACAATTTATATCTTTAATCAATGTGTAGAGCAGTCTTTTACGTGTTGTTTCACTCTCCATCGGTGGTCTCTCACACATGCTCCCACACTCTCTCCCGAGGTGTCTTTCTCGCACACATGCTCTAGATATAACCCTCCCTCCCTCTCGTAACCATTAACAACTGTTTTCACTAACCTTTATCACAAGCACTCTTCCTCTCGCAAACATACACACGCACAATCCTCATCGACCCTTTCTATATACATGGACCTGCCTACGTGTCTCATGTACGCACATTATCTTTACGCCTGTCTCTCACGCATTGTCTCACACCTCTCTTCCTAATCGACGAGTACGATTCTAGCAGAGCATTCTGTAGGATGCCCCTTAAAGTTAGGTTGGATGAATAGTAATATCAGAGATAAAGGGGTTACCTTAGTCCGAGAACCAAGGGTTACAAATCCTAGCCGGCATTGTCAGTGGACACAGAGTCCTTCACAATTCTGCTATCTTTGTCCTGTACGACTAGTCATCCATGGGTCTTCCTAAATGCGTCACGGGCCGACCAATGTGGCGCAGGACGGAACCGAACGAAGGGCCTCACCTCGACCCACCGGACCTCACGCGGTGGCACACCCTCTGCCCCCATGTCTCATTATCTTCTCACACCCACATGTACCAACACAAACACCACACACACAGAAAATTTCTCCTGGTGCCTCTATTCCCTCCCCCTTGCATATACACACTCAAGGGAATGGAATCTCTTGTCGTGACGTCATATTCGTCTCTCTCTCTAGACCACTCTCATTTCTCATGCTATCTCTACCACCCCCACCCCCCCGTCGGCCCCTCTATCCATGCCTCTCTCGAATACGTAATACACACACATACCTCTCTAGGCCCCGCCAAATGCATCAACTACACATTCACACATGTTACATCACGTACCCCATTGATCTAAAAAGCCCTCTCTTCACGTTTATTTCGCATACAACATTCCTTTTGAATAAAGTGTGGCCAAAAAATTATTTTAGAGTTTCTACATATATACAACATTACAAAGTTATATGGAGGAGTACGAACGCTAATTTGCATTGCATGGTGCCCACAATGATATTTATTCCGCACTGTGAATTTGTATATTTTTATACTATATACAAAGTTAGTCATAATAAAGAGAAACGAAGAGCATCTCTCTCTCCATCTCATACCCCCCTGTACGCCCCTTTCACGTATGCACACAAAACTATCTCCAGGTCCTCTAAAAGTAAGCCCCCAGAAAATTCACGCATGTTTCATCTTTCTCTCGCGATATATGCAATGACGATCATTGTATTTGAAGCGAAAGCACGATACGTACATTGGACTTCAGAATCCACTCATTACGGTCACCATTTACGTTTAGTGGTTATTATACAGTCACGGGCTCACCGTACAACTCTGTATTTGGTCATGACATGACTAGTTGACCAGTTAAACGCTCCACGTGGCACCTCTAGTGTTGCATCACATTATCTCACTACCATCGTGCCCACCTGTCGACTTGTATCTACTCTACATCTACACTCTTATAAAATACATAAAATACACTCTTATAAAAAACAGAGTTGGTGATGATGGTGTGCCTGCCATCCTGCAATATAGGCCGTCCGATTTATATCTGACGGATAGGAAAGAAACTATGGCAATTTTGCAAAAAGGTACCCACACACCTCTCCACATTTGCAAATAAGGCCTTCCCTCGTTCATCCTTTTCTCTCACAAGATAAACAAGTCATACAAATGCATCTTGATGTTACGTGCAACGCACGGGCATCTTGCTAGTAAGAATGAAAACAAACGACAAAAAAAATATTTGGACGGTGGTTCGAAGTCATGACCGCGGGCACAGCGGACAAGGTGGCCTTGTATTGGTATGCTCAGCCGTCTGTTTTAACACACATGATCTGGTGTGGTGATTATACACACACGCACGCATGCACACGAACTGCATCCACGCAACACTCACACAAACACATGCACCCACGCACGCACGCAACACTCACACGTACACACGCAGCCACGCACGCACGCAACACTCACACGCACACACGCACGCATGCATGCACACACCAGTACACCACTCGACCAACACCCACTCTCACGCTCAAGTGCTCAACCTACACGTGCATGCGCACACATCAGGCCCTGACAGACACATACACAACCAGGTGATTCCCGCGCACGGGTTGGAGCCTTGTCGCGCCTGCGTAAATTTGTGTTTATCTGACCTTTTGCCTATGCGAACTGACAGGTCGGACCCACAAGGAACGTGGTCAATTTAACTAGTCAAATGGCGCCACACAGACTATTTGGCCGGTCAATAGAGTGCAATCCGATGCCGAACTGTGAGAAAGTGACCGTATAATCACCGCAAAACGTATGTAGGGACCGTAACCAGCTTATTCTGAAGTTCGGTGACTGTATTACGCTTTTCTCTCTGTAGGCCCTCCAAAACTACATCTCTACACGTTCACGCATGTTACATCTAACAACTATGCAATACAGCACTTCTACTACACTCTAACACAATAAATCATATGTGTTTTTAGTTTTCCTAGATATCATATTGTTACTTATAATTATTCAGTTTGCATACATTAAAATTGCCTTTGAAATGTATGGCCAGTATCATCTACTGCGCGGGAAAAATCCTGCCCTTTCCTGTTTAATCGGGTTTGTATCGATGGATCCTGCGAAACAGCAAAACTATAGTACTATACAGTACTACAAATGAAAGTTCACTGGGCCGTCGTGTCGTCTACTCCTCCGTCGTAAGAGTGGAGCGCTCGCTTTCATAAATCTTCTAGTCCCTTTCGCCGACATGTGGGACATCAAGCTACCGGGTCCACGTGCCATACCGGAATACAGTGCAGAGCAGCCGGGGTGAAGCACCCCAGTCATGGCGCCGGCGTAGTAATGACCAATGAGGCGTCAAATCACAAAGCTGCACCTTTCCCGGAGTTAAGTTGGAGGGACGAAGCAACCATCACATCATTTCACTCGTTGCTGAATCCGCTTCTCCCTCATCTTCTTCAACTTAACCACGTGTTGCTTCTGCCGTTGTTCTGCCTCATGTGGGACGCGGATCGGCTTGGTAAAGCACTGACACGTGGGACCGCATGTTAGCAAACCGCCAGGACAACGTCCTCCGAAAATAAGAAGCCTAATCCTAGACTTACAAAGGGCTACGTAGCTGCTACGTATACTTTCCATCTAATCTATATATGCCCCCCCTGATTTTTAGGTGGGGTGGGCCTAATCCTCTCCTTTAATCCAATCAAATAGTCCCACATCACATCAGTTCGTAACTTTACATAAACCATTACGTGGATGTAGCATTGCTCAAATAAGAAACCTACCCCGCCATCCACGCGGCAAAATCACCTCCTTTTTACTAATCTTGATGCTATAATTTTTTAGATCAATATAATTGAGATTTGTATAGATAGCACACAGGAGCAAAACCAAGTGGTACGGTTAAGGGCATCCACAATGTGTAGCCAAATGTGAAAATAGCTTTTGGCATCGTGGGAACCATTGTGGACAGTGTTGCCAAAGCCAAAAAGTTGGAACCGAAGCTCCCTGATTGATTGATTGAAGGAATAGAAAAATGCAACGTCTCTCCTCTTTCTCCCATGCTTGGACGCATGTAGTACAGTATAGAGCACAGAGTCTACTCCCCTGTCCCTTCTATCACAAATCACAAAGCAGTGAGGCGTCAAATCACAAAAGCACGGACGAAGCAACCATCATTTCACTCTTCGCTGACTCCGCTTCTCCATCGTCTTCTTCGAGAAACCATCTCACCGCACTAGTACTCCTAGTAGTACTAGTAAAGGACTTCCTGGATGCAAATAAGGCGGTTGTCTCGTCTTGTAGGCGGCACTTGCGAACGACTTACCGTGGTCTCCCTCAATGGTGTTCTCCGTCGAACGCACTTCGCCAAACCACCAAAAAAAAGATATCGTCGACGTCACCGCAATGGGGAAGGAAGTCAAATATAGTTACTACCTCCATTTTTTTGTACACAAGGCCAGTATCTCAAAATTACAATTTGCAAAGGGCCACTAACACTAATTGAGGCAAAACTGATGGGGTTAGCAACCAAGGACATTAATATCCCCTGCATGCATGCGGAAGTGAGAAGGTTGGTTTGCATGGCGCTGCATTAATCAAGCGATGAGGAGTGGGATGGTTAGCTCTTTGGTCTTTGGAGAAAAAAATACGCATTAATTGACACGTGAAACGAGGATTTGTATCGATTAAATCCCGCGAAGGAAAACCCCGCCTTTCTTTTTTAACACTAGTACTCCTAGTACGTACGTACTTATCCTGTTTGGGTCTAGGCCTTGCATTGCCAAACTTCGCCACACATTTTTGCCAAGCTTGCCTAAAGTTTTCAAAATGAGAAGGAGGTACACTTGCGCACGGCTGTCACGATCGCACCGCACCCTCACACGGTCGCACCGCACCCTCACACAGTCGCTCCTACACGCAGCAAACCCAACCAAGGGAGCACACCCTCACTGACACGTGCTGTCGCATGTGAACAAACCAAACTCAACCATCCTATCGCTGACACATAATTTTCGTTCATAGAGTATGTTTATCCAACCGCATGTTGGGGAGTATCCGTACGGCCCGTGCGGTGGTCTGTTGGGGAAGAAGAAGAGGTGAGGAAGAAGGAAAGAAGGGTTAGGAGGCGTAGGATATTCATCCAACCGCCTGAAATGGTAGACTGGCCCAAGTCAGGCGACTTGCATAACAAATATATGTTTTTACGCAGCAAAAGATCCATAAAAACAACAACATAAAGAAAAACTATCACTGCTCGCGGAAAGAGACGGCCTCGTCGTCTTTGGCTGCCGGCGCGAACTAGACGTCACTGCCGACGTGTGTCTCCGCACCGTGGTTGTCCTCGGCCTCCAGCTACTCGTTCAAGCGGAGCGTGCGGGCGCTCTGCACAGATGAGAGCACAACCCGGTTCAAGTCGAGGACGTCCGGTTCCGCCTGTGAGAGGGCCTCGATGGCAGCGACATCTGCGCGCTCCGCGTCGAGTCGAGCCTCCGCCGCCCGGTTCAAGTCCAGGACGCCCGGTTCCGCCTGCAGGAGGGCGTCGATGAGAGCGGCATCCACGCGCTCTGCATCGAGTCGAGCCTCTGCCGCTCGGTTCAAGTCTAGGACGTCCGGTTCCGCCTGCAGGAGGGCCTCGATGGCAGCGGCATCCGCGCGCTCCGCCTCAAGTTGAGCCTCCGCCGCCCGGTTCACATCCACGACATCCGATTCCACCTGCAGGAGAGCCTCGATGGCAGCGGCATGCGCGCGCTCCGCGTCGAGTTGAGCCTCTGCCTCCCGGCCCTCCTTTAGCATCGCCATGTTGAACCGCTGGTCCGCCTGCACCATGGGGGACTCGGACGCCGGCACGAAGTCGACGTCCATCGTCTCATACCCATCGGGGGACTTCTGCGCCGCGACCTCCGCCATGAACATTGGATCGGCTTCCTCCTCCTCGTAGCTTGGCTCCAAAGAACTCGGGGATTGGCCCACCGCAAAGCGAGCTTGGGAACGGAGGTCTGTGGCGCCGACCGCCGCCGCGATTTCTGCGAGGCGCTCCGGCGTCAGCATCTTGTAGTAAGTGATCTTGCGGTGCACCATGGCTTTCTGGCGAACTAGGGGACGCTTGATGCAGGCTAGGGGATCAAAAGGTGGGGGAATGGGCTGGATATTTGGTGTGGTTTTAGGGCAGTGGATGGCGTAGGCCGAGTAGCGAAGGTTCTGGTGTGAATAGCGGTTCCGGTGACGACCGGTCAATCGGTTTTGACTGTACATCGCTCTTGTCGCGTTCGCGTTGCTGCCCGGCACGCTGGACCCTCCACGTTGCTCACCGAATGGAACGCGCTTCGTCTTGCATTTTCGCTCGCTTGTGGGACCGCAGTTGAGAGCAAACCGACGTCCCTCCCCCTCCCCCGCCCGCGTCATTTATTATACCACCACTCCCTCCGTTTTATGTGGAGTAAATAAAAACAGAGGGAGTATACTACGGATGAGGATCACCTGACGTGGCCGAACTCATTGAGTAACTGACATGCGGGGCCTAGCAAGCATGGGGTCCACCAGTAAGTGACCGAAAGGGAGGGTAAGGCAGGGATACCTATGTCAGAGGATCAACTTCCACTATACTACTTTGACCAAATGTTAGAGTAATAATATATGACATGCAACTTACACAAATGTTAGAGTAATAATATATGACATGCAACTTACACAAAGCATACAGGATCTAATGCGTTTTTCGAGGCTAACTTTGACCAAATGTTAGAGTAATAATATATGACATGCAACTTACACAAAGCATACTGTCAAATTCGTATGTGAAAGGAGTTTCCAATGATATAATTTTCACATTATACATCTCATGTACTATTAATCTTGTCAATAGTCAAATTGGAAACCATCTCGAGTACAAATCTAGGAGTACGTATGAATCTAACAATATTGATTGGGCGTTGTTGAATGTTGATACCTTTTTGATCAAAGTAGAGATAGGGGGAGTATATTGTATGTTTAAAAACGAAACGAACATTGAATACCCTTTATATATGATTTGCGGATGCTATGATCACTGGTTCAAAATTTTGAATCCGCCTTAGGTATCACGTGCCCCCACTCGTTCCCTCTCGATTTCATCTCGGGGTCCGGAGATCTATTGAAAGAGGACTAGGGTGGGTACATGCGAATGATACTCGGCGGAATGTTCAAATGAGGCATGCGGGAGGATGGACTCGACTGGAGGGCGACATGATCGATGGAGAAGAGGGTTGGAGAGGAATGAGAAATAAGCAAACGCCACATGATTATACTTGAACGACTCAAATAAACAATAAGTTGTCACGCTTGGCCTACATAGTGAAAGGCCCAATGCGCAACGCGGAGCACTGACGCTCGAATATGGCCGGGAAAACAGGGAAACCGACATGTGGGGCACACCCGTCGGGACGACGTAGCGCTGACTAGTCGAATGGAGGAGCTGGCCCACGACCTCCTCGCCATCGACAACCGTTCATGTGGGTCGTTGGGGCCAGCAACGGGGCGCAGCTCCAGCACAGCCTCTGGACACGGCGTCCGCGGTGAGCGACACGCTCATATCGTCGCTAGACACGGTCGGTTTCAGTGTGCCGAGGGTGGCGTTAGTGCTGTGGCACGACCAACGGTATGTTTGGTTTGTGCCCAAGGTTGCCCCATCAAAGCATTGGGTAGCCAAAATTTTGGTTGAGGTATTGGTTGCCCATGATTTGGCCGACATTGGCAAGAAAAATGAACTATAGTTGGCTAGAGTTCATTGGCATGCCAAAGAAATGCCAACCATCCAAACAAAGACCAATCTTTGGGTCATGACCAAAATTTTGGTTGAGGTATTGGTTGCCCATGATTTGGCCGACATTGGCAAGAAAAATGAACTAGAGTTGGCTAGAGTTCATTGGCATGCCAAAAAAATGGCAACCATCCAAACAAAGGCCAATCTTTGGGTCATGACCAAAATTTTGGTAAGGTGCACTTTGGCCACAATCCAAACACACCCCAACACCCGGCTCGTCGAGGATGCACGGGGCACCGCGACGCGTCCACGGAGTGGTGTAGCATGACCAACTGCATCCTCTGGACCTGAGACCAAGCCGGGTCGTCTTGCTTTTTCAATGGCATGCGGGGGTCACATGTGAGCAAAGGGCATCTCCAATGTTGCCACGACCGCGGCTGACTACCCTGGCACACCAAAACCCTCGTCCCTCGCGCCGTCGCACGGTGCGTTCCCAGCCGGCGCCAGCTGCCCGCATTCATGCCGTCCGTTCGTATGTCGTCGTTAAGAGGCTCGGTGCCCGAGGAACCAACTCCGGCGACTTAATGATGCACCCGGACGCTTGGCCTCACCGGAATGTGCTACTTAAAGCGGCAATGCCCAGCTAACCTCCACACCATAGCGCATCGTCCTCCTACCTGGCACCACATCTTCCATGACCACAAGTGCGAACGCTCTGCGGGAGAGCTTGTCTTCGGGGATGAAGCTCGAGGTCGCCGCCGTCGCTCAAGTCGCCTCTCGCGACGCAATAGCGGCGTAGCCGGACGCGGACGCGACTACACAAGTGGTGGCCATGCTGGCGGCCGACGACGGGAGCACCGTCAGCCACGCGTCCTACTTGCCGCCGTCCAACGTCCGGCACTGCCGAGGTCGGGGACTCCTCCAAGGATGAGTAGGGCATGGGAGGCGGCAGAGCATGGTGTGCCAACTGGCTGGTCCGTATCCCGTGTTCTACTCTTCCTCGCCGGGGACCGCACCTTCACTTCACGGGTCTTGAACGCCGCCCCCGTACATAGAGATCGCAGATGGAGGACGTCGGTCGCCGCCGTAGAATAGGTTTAGGGTCGGGTTTCTTTTATTTTTCTGTCCTATAAAAGTTCGAAATGTAATGAAAATTTGCCGTGTTTGCATTAATCTCGGCCGGTGTATATGAACTTTCACAATAATATACATATTGTAGGAGTACTAGCAAGATGCCCGTGCGTTGCACCGAAGATCAAGATCTTGTGGGAGAAAAGGATGAACGAGGGAAAGCCTTATCTGCAAATGTGGAGAGGAGTGCGGGTAAATTGTCATAGTTTCCTTCCTATCCGTTAGATATAGATCGGACGGCCTATATTGCAGGATGAGCGGCACACCATCATCACCAACTCTGCTTTTTATTGAACCGAGACAAATCTAACATGCGAAGTAAAATAAACACATAGGGTCTATACATACACAAATTATCTTAGGCACTCCAATAGTACGTCCACTACACATTCACGCATTTCACATCTTTCTACATCAACGGGAACCTACGAAAGGGTTAACGTAAATTTCCTCTCTCTCTCCTCCCCTGATATTCATGGTGGTGGGCCCCTCCCTCCCCCCAATCTACAATCAATAGCTCACACGTTTCACATTACGTTAATTACGTAACTGGGATTATGTAGGTGTAGCATTACTCGTCCTAAAAAACCCAACTAAGCCAACCTCCCAGTATATCGCGCGGGAAAAGACCCGGCCACGCCGTTTTAGTCGGGATTATCGGATTACTAGTAGTAGTATCGATGGATCACGCGAAGCAACAATTTTTTTTTTGAGGGGGCGAAGCACCTAGTTTAAAAGGAAAAAGGCGGTACACTCACAACACTCCTGTTGCGGTCGCATTGCACCCCACACACGTTCGGTCCTACACACGGCTCACGCAAACGGAACACGCTTCGGCTTGCCTCTTCACTGACACGTGGGAATGCACTTGGAGAAACCGACCATGCGCCAAACTCCCCCCGCCCACCGCGCGAAAATCCCCTCCCCCCCACACCCAAATATTCCCCCCAAATTCGATTCAACCGCCCTTCGGCCAACTAGCCAATAATATTCCCCAAACACCCTCCCCTGTCCCCCTCCACTCCATTCGCTCTGCCAAAGCAGCCCTCCCCGCCGCGCCGATACGTCGGTGCCGCGGTTCGGCGATCCTCTCGCTCCCATAGTACGCTCTCGTAGACTACCGTCTTCTAGCCGCGCCGCCACATCTGGCTATGTTCTTGTGGAGGCGCACGGCGGTCAGAGCCGCCACCGCTGGTGACGTTCGTGTGGAGACGCACTGCGGTCAGCTTCTCCCACGGTATGCACATTCTAGACTGAGGCCCCGTTCATGTCGGTGTAGCGCTGAATGTTAGCTGATAGACGTTGTTAATCTCACTGTTTGCCGAAGTAGTTTACTGTCAATATGCTCTGCTTAAGAAGCTTCCTTGCCCTGTTCTGCACTCAATCTACTTAGCTGAGATGGCATGCCAAGGCCGATTAGTTGCTAAAATATCCTGCCATATATTTATTGTGACGTAGATTGCCATGGTCTAGTAGCCAATCTGTTAGGTGAAATAGCTCTACACCATTTTATACTCGATCTTTCTTGTTGCGATGGCCTTCGATATTTCGATGGCTGTGTGCTCGGCCTCATTGACTTCTGAAACAGCCTGCCATAATTTGGCACTCAAATCTGTTTGCTGAATTAGCTTTACATATATTTCGTTACTTAGATCTGCTCGCCAAATATCTTGCCATAGCTTTAGACATCGACCTAGGTATTTTTTTCTGGACTTCATAAAAAAGCATATATGTTTTTCCTGTAATATCTAGTAGAAGAACTAATTTGTATGTCTAATAGATGGACAGGACTTGGATAACTTCTGCTCGAAGATTCTTCGCTGCATATGTCGAGGGGGTTGAAAACTTCATGAACTTTATCAGAGCTGAGTACGGTGCTCCGAAATCAGATGTGCTCTGCCTATGTAGCAGTTGTATGAATTCAGTTACAAGACCCCAGTCAACTGTGCAAAATCATCTACACTTGTATGGGATGTCGGTCACATATACTAGGTGGGTTCATCATGGTGAAGCTGCGAACGTCAATGTTATTGACTACGTGGAAGCAACAGATCACCATCTTGATCTGCCTGATGCTCAGGTGGAAGAGGAGGAGGAGGTGGTGGTGGCGAAGCTAGTGAGTTTGACCAACATTGAAACAATGCTATGAAATTCTCGTGCATTCCGTGAACTTTCACCTGCAGAAGAAAAAGGGTGGGCCCGCATGTTGGAACAATGCAACGTTGGTGTCACCCCAGGAAATAAGCTGTCAGTATTCTCAGCTATGGTCACCTTTCTTCAGGTGAAGACATCTGAGCGGATGACCAACAAATCATTCGATGTGATGTTGGCTGCTTTCCGCAAATCTTTCCCAGATGCGTCTGAGCTGCCACACACCTACAGTAAAATGAAGAATTTCCTTCGTGTAGTTGGAATTGGATATGATATGATCCATGTTTTTAAGAATAACTGTGTTCTGTTCCGGAAGGATTATGCCAACTTAAGTGAATGCCCGAAATGCAAATCATCAAGATGGAAAGATGGCGATGCTGTGAGGAGGATCCCTCATAATGTTCTGAGACATTTCCCAATTACACCAAGATTGCAGAGGTTGTTTCATGATGCTGAAACAAGAGAGGATGTACTGTGGCATTCTAGGAACCAGGAGTACAGAGATCAGAATGTAATGAGCCATCCATCTCATGGTAGTGAGTGGAAAAGCTTCAATGATAAACACAAAGAGTTTGCTGCTGACCTGAGAAACACTAGACTTGGCTTAGCTTCATATGGATTAACCCATTTGGCCACCAGAGCGCCACATATAGCATGTGGCCAGTGCTTGTTATCCCTTACAACATGCCTCCAAATGTCTGCACCAAAGAATCAAACTACATGATGGCCTTGCTCATCCCAGGTCCAAAAAGTCCTGGAAAGGATTTTGATTTGTTCATGGAGCCTCTTGTGGAGGAACTTCAACAGCTATGGAAGGGTGTTCTCACTCGAGACCTATATAGCAGCCCACCAGCTGATTTCTTTCTACGTGCTGTTATAATTTGGTTCATCCATGATTATCCGGCTTTGGGCACTATGTCAGGGAGAACGACACATGGTTACAATGCATGTGTTCGCTGTGATAGGAATCCGCTGTCATACGCAATACTTAGCAATATCTGTTACATTCGACACTGCCGTTTCCTTGCCAAGGACAAGCCGCATCCTAGAACATACCGAAGACATGTGTTCAATGCAAAGCATGAAAACTGTGATGCGCCAAAGAGGCTCACCGCCGATGAGTTGCAAGTGGAATTAGAGAAGGTCAGGCATATTATACCAGGAAACCATCCTGGTAATGGTAGCGGGAAAAGGAAGAGTGGCAGGTAGAAGGGAGATTATTGTTTACCCGCAGGTCCACTTTCTGGGACTTGGAGTATTGGAAAGATTTGGATCTGCGGCATAATCTAGATGTGATGCACATCGAGGAATATATATGTGACAGCATTATCGGCACACTTCTTAATATTGAAGGCAAGACGAAAGATACCTTAAAATCTAGGATTGATTTGACACACCTGGGTATCAAAAAGGATTTGCAGGTGCAAGATGAAGGTAAACCACGGGATATAGCACCAGCTGTGTACGTCTTGGACAAGGTAAAAAGAAGAGAATTCTGCGAGGTCCTGTCACGTGTGAGATTCCCACATGGATTTGCTTCCAACCCTGAAAGGAGAGTCGGTGCAGATGGAAACAAGGTACAAGGGTTGAAAACTCATGACTGCCACGTCCTACTTCAAAGGGTTTTACCTGTTATCCTTAGAGGATTGGGCCGCCCTGACTTATATAGAGCAGTTGCAGAGTTGGGACAATTCTGCAGGGAACTCTGCAGTAGGAATATCAGGATAGATGCTTTGGAGCGTCTTAGAGACAAGATACCAACTATCCTATGCGACCTTGAGAAGATATATCCTCCAACCTTCTTTGATGTGATGGTGCATTTGGCTGTTCATCTACCTGATGAGTCACTACTTAGAGGTCCAGTACAGTATGGCTGGATGTACCCTATTGAAAGGCGGCTAGGCACTTTCAAGGGCTATGTTAGGAACAGAGCTAGACCCGAGGGTTCCATTGCAGAGGCCTACATTGCTACAGAATCGTTGACATTCTGCTCAAAATACATTGAAACAGCTGATCAGCTTAGCAAAGAGGTGGGTGAAGTCAATCCCGGGCTCAATGTTTTCAATTATTCTGTTCGAGTTACAGGGAAGAGTCGACAAGAGGACAAACCTAAAGATTTGGACAAAATGGTTTGGTATGTGTTGAATAACTGTCCTGAGATACTACCTTATATCAAGTAAGTGCAGTACTGCAGCTTATACATCGTAATCTACTAAACTTGCAACACATTCTTATATATTTAGATGTTTCACGCGATCACTATGTTGTGCAGCATCTACAAATAGGAGTTACTGCCGCAAGATCCAAGAAACATTGACAAATTGGTAATGGCAGGATTTGCGAAATGGTTCAAGAACCATGTAAGCTTTTGAAGTGCACTGTCAGTTTTTTTAATATATTGAGTACATAAGATGATCAGCTTGTCTATTTTCTAACCATAGGTTAAGAAGATGCGGGAGGATGGGCAGGCAGTTGATGATGCCCTTTACTCACTAGCAATCGGTGCTGATACTCGGGTAAGACATTACGAATCTTGTGTTGTTGGAGATGTGCGCTACAACACCCTTGCACGAGACGAAGGCAGGAAGACACAAAACAGTGCCATCATGAGCACGGATACATATGACAAAGAGACAACTGAAATGTATGCTAACATAACAGACATTGTTCAGTTGCAGTATATCTCTAGTTTCGAGGATCATCGGTGTGTGGTTCTGTTGTGCTGTTGTTGGTATAACCTATTTTCCAGGATCGCCAAACCCAGAGCTGATGATTATTTCAAATCCATCAATGTCAAGGCGGCGTACCAGACCAACGAGCCTTTTATTTTGGAAAATCAAGCAACACAGATATTTTTCTTGGAAGACACATTTGCACGTAGCGATGACTGGGTTGTGTATTGCAAAGGTTTGAGCAGAGGAATTCGTTTAATGAAGTTGCACAACAAGATGATGCTTACACTGCTCCTGGTGTACAAGATAACACAGATGTTCCTAATATCTTTGAGAACCATCACGTCAATGACACCAGCGAAAAGATTGCCTGTCGTGCTGTGGACATACAAGAGTTGATCAAGAAGAAGCCAACGTTCGAGGACGTTGAGGACGAAGAAGAAGATGACACCGTGGGGAATTACGATTCAGACTGATACACATGGCGAAGATGTTGACGCTGCTGCTGCGGATGATGATTACATTGCTTTTGTCGTATTTGCCTGTCAGAAGACGTTTTTTTATCTACTATGTGAAATTGTGTTTGCTATGAGAACTGAAACCTGATGAACATGTTGTTTAGTATTTTGCTATGAGAACTGCACTTGTTATGTATGCTGATTTGTGTTTGGTGATTGTATGACAACTAAAACATGATGACATTGTTGTTTAGTTGTACTCATATTTGGCTGTGAAACTTGAATTTGATGACTTAGTTTGCTGTTGGACTGCAATTTGCTCGACGTCTTCGAATGAGAACAAAGCTGACCCGACAGGGCCTCTGCTATTTATTTATTTATTTATATGAGCAAAAGGGGATACCCCCTGATTTCCGTTAATAGAAATCATTAGATGTTCACAACACTACGCCCAGCCTACTACACAGGTTTCATTCATTACTAGTTTTAGCAAAGTGCTCATGTCGTAGCCACTGAATACATCACGAGTGCTACATACACTGGAAATAAAGAGACAATCATCCTATAACTTCACAAGCTCTTTCATCTCCTCATTGCTGTCAAGGCCGTTCAACAGCTGTTGCTTGGCCATGATCAGAGGAACTGCATCTTTCACCTTCTGCTCTGCATCTTCCTCTTCTGCCGTTCCTTCAGTTACTTGTCCAACACCCCAACCTGCTGGTATTGGGATTCCTCGGCTAACCAAATAATCAGCATAGTTGCATTCCCCCACATTAGCAACTTCCCAGAAATACAAATCACACGAATCTTCCCTTTTCCGCGCGAATCAAATTAGAAGATCATCAACCAAACTATTAAAAAAATCAGCAACTGAAAGCAGTAGAACAACACTTAAACATATTATTACCCCATGATTCGGGCATTTGTAGAAGACTCGGCCAGGGTTGCGGATTGTGGTTGAGACGCGACGGATGACTCTGCGTGATTTGCAGCAGTGGCACCACACCAACGGCAGGGGGTTGCGATGAGCAATCGGCTGTGGTGCGCGTGCCGGCGGGGGTGTGATGAGACCCACAAGTGATGGTACGGGTGGCGACTTGGCGCATATCTGGTTGTTGCCTGCTGAAGAGCAGGTGGACGAGCAGCCAGCGGACATGGTTGCTGCGGCCAGAGCTTCTGATGCTAGGCAGAGTAAGTAGAGAAGAGGAGAAGCGAACGTTGGATATGTCAGTTTCATTACTTGCAGAGTAGCATAGCACCATATCTAGTCATAGTCTAGGTTTGGATTCGAACCAGCTACAGGAGCACGTCTTTCTTTTTTCTAAAACACGGCAACGTCTCTTTACTGGTACACTAGCTTGTTCTGTACGCCTTCCCAAGTCTTTGATTTTCTTTCCCTTTTTTTGCGAGGAAGGAAGGAGGACAAAATTGAGAGTTCCTGGGACTCGAACCCAAGACCTCTCGGTTGAAAACCAAGGGTGCTAGTCACTTATGTGGCGAACGTTCCCTATGAGGAGGACGGCAGACGAACACATTTTCCTCGCAGTTTTCTTCCTATATATAAAAAAGTATGCTACTTGGTGTCCGCTTAGTCAACAAACGATTGTGCCAACCTTGACCGTTGGATTGACATTCAACGTCTGTCGCGTTTCTTCAGTCTCTTCTTCCTCGAGCCGCCAAAGCCAAACCAGCGCCGGTGGGACCGCCTGCTCCCGCCTCCCACGGCTGGCCGTGATCTTCCCCGGCTCCTGTTCGTTCCCGTCCGAGGCCTCACCATCGTCCTCCGCCTTGGTTTGCTCGCCGCGGCGCCGCCCTCCGGTGTTGTCAACATGGTCAACAACCGAGAGGAATAAGGTGATGACTGTACATGGTGAGGATGATAGTAGGGACCCAGCAGCGCGCGTAGTAATTTTGTTTTTTCGGGAAGGAGAAGGGTATCAACTGGGTTGCGTGGGACCCGTGGCCCGTCTAGCCCAGGCTTTTATTTCATATGTTTAGCACATGACCAGCCAATTTGTTTTTTTCCTTTCTGAAAATGGCTAGCCAGCTAATTTGTTTTTTGCAGAATAACCAACGTAGGCCTACTTGCTTTTCTACGCCCTGCTGGGCCGGAAATCTTTCAAGACAAGGAGGGATGCATTTTGCCCAGAAAATGGGCTATAAGTAATAAGAAATGGGCTGTAAAATGAAAAAATACAGCAAACAGGCAATTAGTTCCAAAATACTATTTTCTTTCGGATTTTGATATTTTAAATTTCATTGTTTTTGTGCGGGTAAAATTTCATTGAATTTAAATTATGGTATATTTAGATTTAAAATTAATTTGAATCTGGCTAGAAATTTCGGGCTGTATGCTCTTTGGGACAGATTTGGAGGCTGACTTGTGGGTCTACTAGGTTGACGTGTACTTTGGCTTTGTCAACTAAGTCCACAAACGATACCAGCAGCAGTTACCGTTGGATGTTAATCCAACGGCCGTGCTGCTTCTTCAATATCCGATCTTCTTGCTCCAGCCGCCCAAACCAGCTCCAGTGGGACTGCCTGCTCCCGCCTCCCGTGGCCGGCTGTGCTGCCGCACAGGTCGCACCGCCCCACCCTACTTCATTGCTGGCCAGGCCATTCCTCTACTCACCCACACCTCCTGTTATTTTCCGGTGACGGCAGCCGGACCAGTAAACCCTCGTACTCCCCACCGCATGGGCAACCATTGCCGAGTCTTCCCCGGCTCCGTGTCGTTCCCTTCCTAGGCCTCGCCGTCGTCCACCGCCATGGTGCTCTCGGCGCGGCCTGGTCAACGTGGTCAACGAACGACATCCATCGGCCGTGGACTGTACGCGCAAAATAATGATTCCTCCATCTGACAGCTGGGACCCACCAGAAGGGCCTCTATATTTTGCGAAAAAAACGCCCCCCCCCGCTGACATGTCGGACCCACCAGCTATATCTTTGCACGCAGGGTAGTGCCTCCTTATTACGCACAAAAAAATGAATACCCCCTGCTAGCTGGGACCAACCATAGTGGGAGGATGACTTGTGGGCCAACTAAGTTGACTGGGACGGAGGGCTTTGTCAACTTAGTCAATATGAACGATTCTAGCTCCAGTGACAGTACGATGTCCATCCAACGGCCGTAGTGCTTCTTCAACCTCTGGTCTTCTTGCTCCAGCCGCCCAAAGCAGCGCCGGTCGTGCCGCATGCTCCTGCCTCCCGTGGCCGGCTGTGCTGCCGCGGAGGCCTCACCGCCCCCTACTATTCCCATTGCTGGCCAGGCCCTGCGGCGAAGGTAGCCTCACACCGCAGCCGAACCAGTGAACCCTCGTACTCCTCTCCGCGTGGGCTTCCACTCCCGCGTCTTCCCCGGCTCCGCGTCGTCCCCTTCCCAGGCCTCGCCGTCGTCCACCGCCGTGGTGCTCTCGGCGCGGCCTGGTCAACGTGGTCAAGGAATGACTTCCATCGGACGTGGACTGTACGTGGAGAGGCTGACAGTTGGGTCCACGGCCGCAGCAAGGAAGTGCCTCCTTATTACGCGGAAAATAATGATTCCTCCACCTGACAGCTGGGACCCACCGGACGGGCCACTGTATTTCGCGGAAAAAACGTTTCCCCCTGACTGCTGGGACCCACCAGCTGCATCTTCGCACGCAAGGAAGTGCGTCCGGGCAAAAAAAACGATTCGCCCCCTGACTGCTGGGACCCACCAGCTACACCTTCGCACGCAAGGAAGTGCGTCCGGGCAAAAAAAAATGATTCGCCCCTCCGACTGCTGGGACCCACCGGCTACATCTTCGCATGCAAGGAAGTGCGTCCGGGCAAAAAAACGATTCGCCCCCTGACTGCTGGGACCCACCAGCTACATCTTCGCAGGCAAGGAAGTGCCTGACAGTCGGGACCCACCTGGTCGAAGCGTACGTAGCGTTGTCATTCTGGTCGCGAACGTGTACGTACATACTGGTCGATGTAGAGGCGCGCACGTGTCGTAGTAGAGGCGCGCACGTGTCGTAGTAGAGGCGCCCACGTAGCATGTACACGTACGTACAGCGGCCAGGGTGCAAGAAAGAAAATACGGCCACGTATGTCTACATACGGGCGGGGTCTCGAACGCCTACTCGCGCATACGTACGGCCAGGGCTCGTGTACATGGCTGGGTCGGAACGGAGAAACAACGTCGTCATCGTGTTCATGGGGAGGCAACGGAATGCCTCGTGTTCATGGGAAGGCAACGGAATGCGTCGTGTTCATGGGGAGGCAACGGAATGCCTCGTGTTCATCGGGAGGCAACTGAATGCGTCGTGTTCATCGGGAGGCAACGGAACGCGTGGGAGCCAACCGGCTGGGTCGGAACGGAATGCGTGGTCGTGTTCATCGGGAGGGCTTGGACAGAACAGGCGATAGAAACGAGGCCTGGCGTACCGCAAAACGGAGGAAATGGACCTCCTACGTTCGGAACGGGGTCCTGTTGATCGGGAGGGGTGTGGCGTACCGCAAAACGGAAGAAACGGACCTCCTACGGTCGAAACGGGGGTCCTGTTGATCGGGAGGGGTGTGGCGCACTGCAAAACAGACGAAACAGACCTCCTACGGTCGAAACAGGGGTCCTGTTGATCGGGAGGGGTGTGGCGTACCGCAAAACGGACGAAACCGACCTCCTACAGTCGAAACGGGGGTCCTGTTGATCGGGAGGGGTGTGGCGTGCCGCAAAACGGACGAAACGGACCTCCTACGGTCGAAACGGGGGTCCTGTTCATCGGGAGGGCTGTGGCGTACTGCAAAACAGGACTCCACGGGATACTGTTCATCTCCACCGTCGACCTCGTCCAGCCTCCACGGGCTACCGTCGACCTCCTCCAGCCTCCACGGGCTCCTGTTCATCCAGCCTCCACCGCGCGCTACTCCACCGGCTACTATTCAACCACCCCTCCACGGGCACCCCTCCACCGTCTACTGTTCATCCAACCCTCCACACCACGGGGTTCTGTTCAACCACCCCTCCACGGGCACCCCTCCACCGTCTACTGTTCATCCAGCCCTCCACACCACGGCGTCCTGTTCATCCAGAGGCAACGCCACCGCTCACTGTTCATCCAACCCCCCCCCCCCCCCCCCCCCCCGCAACGCTCACTGTTCATCCAATCGATCGGCTTCTGTTAGCAGCAGTAGTGAAGGAATCGCTCGATCGGGTTCAGTTAACAGCCATCGATCGATCGCTCAGGTTCAGTAACGTTTAGCCTACAGTGCAATCGCTCGGGTTCAGTTAGATCCCAATGCCTCGCTCGGGTTCTGTTAGATCCAACGCCTCGCACACGCGCGTACGTGTACGAGAGAAACACGCATCGCTCGGCCCCCAACCTCCCACCGTAACCGGGAACTCCCCGAAATTTTCCTCCCCCTCACTTCTACCACGGTTTTTTCCGTCATGGACGGCCCAAAGAATGTCATGCAGCTGCGTCTCCGGCCTGCGCAGGACGAAAAGCCCATTTTCTGTCATGATTTTTTGTCATAGAAGTAGGAGCCCACCACATCTATGATGATACCGGGTTTTGTCACAATTATCGTCATAGAAGTGTCATATGTATGACATAATTTTTTTTCGTTCGGCCCAAAATGTCACGAATGTGTCTTTTTTTTGTAGTGCTAGTGGCTTCTTGGTGAGCATTGTGCCTCCACACCGCTCCAACGGAGACGTACTTCCCCTCAAAAGGAAGGAACTTCGGTAACACATCCTCGTCTTCACCGGCTCCACTCTTGGTTATCTCGTACCTTTACTTGTGCAAGCTTATATTGTGTTGCATCTCTTGCTTGTTTGTGTGCTTGTTGTTGCTGCGTCATATAGGTTGCTCACCTAGTTGCATATCTAGACAACCTACTTTGATGCAAAGTTTAAATTGGTAAAGAATAGCTAAAAATTGTTAGTTGCCTATTTACCCCCCCTCTAGTCAACTATATCGATCCTTTCAATTGGTATCAGACCCTCGTCTCTTTATTAAGGACTTTGCCGTCCGATGAGCATGGTTGACACCGGAGACGTGAGGAGGAGCGCCCCGGTGTGATTCCGTCCTCGTCTACGGCCGATGGGGAACCTCGGTCTCACTTGAGGAGTTCAATGTGGCTTTGGACACATTGAAAACCTCCATGACGGCCAAGGTCAAAGGCATGCTTAAGAACTTTCTTGATGGTCTTAAATTGTCCACCGCACCGTTGGAAGTGGTCGATCCCACTAACAAGGTGGCGGATGCTAACTCCGACAAGGGGGAAGCTTCTTGCGATAAAGTTCCTTTGTCTAGTGGTAAAAGTGGAAACGGCATCTATGCCCATGTTGAACCACCTCTTACTTATGGCGGACCGGTTCCCTCCACTCATTTAAATCATGCTGGTTCTCCTCCGAAGATTGTAAAAAATGAGGATTTTGACGCCTGGGTCTATCACTTTAAACGTCATTTAAATCATGTTAATACTAATCTTTGGACAATCATTGAGCAAGGTTTCTACCCGCATGACCCAAGCAACTTCACCCCTAGAGAAGCCGCGGACCATCAATTCAACGAGAATGCTCTCTTCATCATCCAATATGCAATTCCTTCCGAAGATATTGCGCATCTCCGACCTTTCACCGTGGCCAAGGAAGCATGGCACCATGTTGTCTCCCTTTACAAGGGAAGCGCAAGCATTCAGCGCTCCAACTATGAGTGGTGCAAGATGAAGCCGATGAGTTTGCCATGAATGAAGATGAAGAACCTCGTGAGCTTTACCGGAAATTAACCACTCTCGCGGTCTCACTCTGAGATCATAGGAGCAAGGATACGGATGATAATTGGATCAAGCACAAGTTTCTCAAGGCCATGATGCCTTACCATAAGGCCATGTCCTCCGTCATCCGTCAAAGGCCGTACTTCCACACTTTTTCCTCAAGTGAAGTGTTGGATGAGTTTGTGGCTATGAGGATCTTGGACAAGACCGCCGACAATGCGGTGTTGCGTTCTCAAAGAGCAAAGAAGCCCAACCTTGCCTTGAAGGCCAAGGCTAGTGTGGAAGAAGAGGATGAAGAGGAAGAAGAGGATGAAGAGGAAGAAGAGGAGAGCAACCCCGAAGATACTAAATATGCTTATCATGAGCACATGGCTCTAGCTTTAAGGCAATTTTGGAGCAAGAAGAACACAAGGCCCAACTTCAACAAGAACAACTCAAGTGGCACGAAGGGCAAGCAATGTGTGAGGACTTGCTATAATTGTGGCAATGTGAGCCACTTTGTTGCGGAGTGCCCATATGAGAAGAGGGAAGACAATGGTGGCAATCTCATACGAAAAGACAAAGCCAGGTCCTTCCCAAACAAGAGCAACTTCACCAAGAAGACTCCTCCCAAGGGGTTGGTGGCACAAGAAGAGTACAATGAGGATGATGATGATGATGACGGTGAGTCGGTTGCCATGGCCTCCACTGCCATTGCGACAACTCCATGGGTGTCCCTCTTCGACTCACCCAATGAGAACATCACCGCCAAGTGCCTCATGGCTAAATCCACCAACAAGGTAACCCCCAACATCAAAACTACCATTATTACTAATCCTTCCCCGACGGTGCTGCCAGGACACCGATTCTAAGTCACACCGATCTAGCCTGTAACACCTCATAACACTTTGCGGCCTCACGCACGGTATTCCCACGGGTGTCGCCTTACCATGGCCCGGGACCGTTTGCGCCTTTTGGCTCACGTATATGATAATGTCGCTAGCATCCATATGATAGAGAACCCGGGCCGACATGACTAGTCGTGAACCCAAAGTGGCACTAACTTACGGGGACAGGCATACATGAATCAACATCGAGCATGTCGGTCAGCAGCGTGTGAATCCGGGCTGTAGCACTAGGCTAACAGGACTCCGGGAACCCGGGCTGTAGCAGGCTAGGCAGGACTCCGGATGTCACCGCGTGACATTTCCCCGAAGGGACAGACACAGGAACGAAGTGAATCACATGCCGGCCAGTCAAGTGTTCCGGAGCAGTAGTGCTGGGCTAGCAGGACTCCGGTGAACCGGGCTGTAGCGGACTACTATGGCTCATGGAAGCACAAGACTACATTTCCCCATAAGAGAGGCTACCAAGGATAAACAACTAGGTTGTCGGATCCCACACATACCAAGCATTTCAATCATACACACAATATGCTCGATATGTGCAAATACAACATGGCATCACAACAAGACTCTACGACTCAGAGTATTTATTCATTAGGCTCCGAAGAGCCAGATATTACAAACATGGGTCTCATGACCCAACATTCAGAGCATACAAGTCAAACACATGCGGAAGCTTATCATGTCTGAGTACAGACATCTACAAATGAAAAAGGCTGAGAAGCCTGACTATCTACCAGATCCTGCCGGGGGCACAAGATCGTAGCTGAGGTATCAAGCTAAACGTCGAAGTCCACACGGAACTACTAGCGAGACTGGCGTCTCTCTGCAAAACATAAAATAGGCAAACGTGAGTACAAATGTACCCAGCAAGACTTACATCAGAACTAGCTACATATGCATCGGTATCAACAAAGGGGGGTGGTGGAGTTTGACTGCAGCAAGCCAGCTTTGACTCGGTGGCTATCCTAAACTATGACTGCAAGTAACTCTTTGAGGTGGCGCACACGAGTCCACATAATCACCATATCAATACTCCACTATGGATCCGCTCCCGTCTCCCTACGAGAACGCCATCCATAGCACACACGCTTATCTTGCGCATTTTAGAGTATCCACTTTCACTTGTCTATGAACTGTTATAGGCAACCCAGAAGTCCATTTCCGCGGACACGGCTATTCGAATAGATGATGTTAACCCTGCAGGGGTGTACTTCGACACACACGCTCTCACCACTTACCGCCGTTTACACGACATGTACTCGGCAACCTTCAAGCGGAAGCCCAGCGAGGGTGTCGGCCACAGCCTACCTAAACACTCAAGTCTCTAGTCCAGGTTTATCGCCTATTCAGGTTCCATCCGCAGGGAGTCCGGCCGAGGTTTCCACATACGGCCCCGAACGATGTGTGCGGGGTTCCGAGACACCAAACGGGCGCCTGGCATGCCCGGCCACGTGCCTACCGCATCACAACCCACCCCTCCGGTCAGCGCTGCCCACGGTCTCCAGCATACTACAAACACCAGAAACTACTTGTAACTCCTGGACAGAGGACAAGGGTGATTAAGAAGCCGAGAGGGTCCATTGGTTTCGGGCACAATGCGTGGTAGTAACTGTATCATGGATCACAAACACAGAACTCAGTTCCTGAGGACGGCTGCAATGAGACAACCCACCATGTACTCCTACATGGCCTCTCACCGCTACCTTTACCAAAATGTGTTCACACACTTAGCTCACACACAGTAGGACATGTTCATCACCGTTCCAACTCATCCCCGATGAATCAGACCTGACACAACTCTAAGAAATAGCAGGCATGACAAACAAGCATGAATGAGTAGGCACACCAGGGCTCAAACAACTCCTACTCATGCTAGTGGGTTTCATCTATTTACTGTGGCAATGACAGGTCATGCAGAGGATAAGGGGTTCAACTACCGCAGCAAGTAACAGATGAATCGTTGTTGTCCTAATGCAGTAAAAGAGAGCAGGAGCGAGAGAGAGTGGGTTTGTATCGGAATGGACAAGGGGGTTTTGCTTGCCTGGGACTTCTGAAGATATTATAGTTCTTCATCGGTGTCATCGATCACGTCATCGGAGCATCGGCTACTGAGAGGGGACGGTTACCGGCAAACAGAGAAGGACACAATCAATGCAATGCGACAATATGCTGCATGGTCATGACATGTCAAGAATGTTATGATTTACACTAATGCATCTAGCAACAGTTTAAATGAGGTCCATATGAACTAAGGGTTCATATGCAAACTCCATATTTAGCATTTATAATGTCATGATCATGTTTTCACCTATACAGCAGATATAACTTAGTTTGACATGCATGAAAATGATACAGATGGATAGATTGTATTTTTCTGATCATTTTTCATATATAAATTATTTCATTATGAGCTACGGTTGATTTTATATGATTTTTAGAAGTTTATACTATTTTCTGGAATTTTCTGAATAACAATAAATCCAGAAAATGATTTATTGCGTCAGCACTGCATCACTGTGACGTCAGCTGGTCAACAACGCCTAACCAGAGTCAAACCTGACAGGTGTGGCCCATATGTCAGTGACACAGGGGCTAAACGCGGTCAAACCCAATGCTGACTGGGTTTAACCCTGCGGTAGGGCCCGCTGTCAGTGGCTGTTAGGGTGATTAGCTGGTTGGGTTAGCGCCTAATGACGTCCACGTCATCGGTCACCGGAATTCATGCTGGCGACGAGCTTTGGCGGCGGCGGTGTTCGGTGGTGCACGGGCTCGTCGCTACGGTGTATCAGTGAGCAAATGGAGGGGCTGGGCAGCACCTGCTAGGCACGGGGAGCACTAAGAGCAGCGCGGTGAGGCCAGCGGAGCACGGAGGCTATGCGTGCAGCAGAAATGGCGGACGGCGGCTTCGGTGCTCGTGGGGAATGGTGCTACGGCAACCAAACGGGGACAGGGTTAGGGGGAAATGACCCGGGGCT
Organism: Aegilops tauschii subsp. strangulata; assembly: GCF_002575655.3. Classification (NCBI taxonomy): domain Eukaryota; kingdom Viridiplantae; phylum Streptophyta; class Magnoliopsida; order Poales; family Poaceae; genus Aegilops; species Aegilops tauschii. The sequence goes on from NC_053037.3 coordinate 132,112,286, forward strand.
CACCGACGATGGGGTTGCCGGCGGCCGAAGCTCGAAGACGATGACGGTGCAATCGTTGCAGGGCGTCTGGAGTGGCTTATTTAGGTGGAGAGGCATAGCGCGAGGTGGCGGAGCTGCTGGGCATCCTAGCTAGGCGAGGGGGGCTCGGTGGCCACGGCAACGGCGAGCGGCGTCGACGAGCTCCACTCGGGCAGAGAGGAAGAGGAAGCAGAGGAGGGGGAAGAGGTCGGGAGAGAGAGCAGCGAGTGAGGGAGAGAAGCGAGGGGCTGCGGGGCGTCTCCAGACGCGTCGGGGGCGCCTCGGTGGCAAGCAGGAGGTGGCCGCGTTCGCACGCGCGCGCTCCACGCTTCCCCTCTGCCTACTGGCAGGAGGAGGAAGACGGCTCTGCCCTCGATGGGCTAGGCCGCTACAGTGGTGGGCTGGCCCCTCTGGTGGCTGCACAGGTGAGGCCAGGTAAGCTCTCCCTCTCTTCTGTTTTCTAATTTGTTTTTGTTTTCTAATTATTTGCCTCTGTTTTGAGCTTAGGAAAAATACCAAGGCATTTCCTAAAATCCTGAAAATATTCATGGACACTTGCTGAATTATTTCAGTGGCCCAAAAATAGTTCCAACATTATTTGAACATTTAAATTATTTATAGCATTTAAATGCCCAAAAGTCAAATACAATAAGATTTAATTCAAAAATCCAGGATGGCCTAGAAATAGGTGCATCATTTTTGGCAGAGGTTTTCACCTTTAACAAAAATCATGAACTTTTCTAAAGGGCATTTGGGTTCATTGAAAATATTGTTTATTTGAACCTAGTTGAATGCATTTGGTGCTAGGGTTTCAACATCCCCATTTCAAGTTTCTTTGAAAATTAAACATGATGACATGAGGAACAAGCAAAGTCAAACAAGGGCTGATCTGGGGCTGTGGCAGCTCACCCCCACTAAACAAGAATCTCGTCCCGAGATTCAAGACGTGAGGTAAGAAGACAGAGGGTACACAAAGCTAACACGATCTTCATGATCCAATTGCTCTTCGCGAAGATGTTGATCCGTTGCTTCAAATAACGTTGACGTCTTTGCTTTCGAGATCTTCATCCGACACGATGACGACAAGGGAAACTCTATAGAAATCGATCTCCTTAAAGATCGAGCAACTCACGATCAACTCACGGAATGCAACGTTGGGTATCTCTTGAGCTGAGACTCAACACATACATCGAGAGAGGGATGAAGTGAAACAGAGAATGAAGATTCAAGTTGATAAACACAATTCCACGTTGAATAAGACGGTGCATGGTTTCAAAGTAGCGAGGAGATAATTGCCACGATTCCATAACGGGGCACCTTGGGGAAGGTGACTCGTAGAACTATTCCTTCAGTGGCAAAAGAATTACTTTTGATCCTAAGATCATTGAAACTCTTTATACTAGCCTAAGGCAATCACAACAATCGTCTGGCGGAGTTCGGGAGAACGACACACTCGGGCTAGAATGGATGATGTGGAATACCTTGTTGAAGACAACGAAATGGATGATTTTTTTATATATCATCGGAAATGAATGGGACTTATGGTAAGACCACTTGAAGATGATCTTGATTAGTAATTACTGAGAAGGGTAGTCCATAGTAGGACGGCACAATGACGGTGCAAACTGGGAACATAATGCAAATGTTGGAATGATTTTAGTAACAGGGGAGAAGCTCAACAGTAGAGAGTGAATCCACTGTTTGAAAGGTTATAGCATAATCGAGGAAACTGGGGCAATCCCAGTTAGTGCCGGTGAAAACACCTAGCGCTTGTGCGTGCTCTCAAGAACTTGAGCATTTCCATATTCATCAAGGTTTTACCAACATCCGTGTCGAGGATCCTGGCAACACATCATACTACCATGATGAATGGTGATGGAGGATGCAGGTGCAAAGGAGGACAACACTTTCTCAGATTTTTCCTTAGCAATGCCAAAGAAGCAATCTGGATGATCGACCGAGAGACATTTAGCACTCCACTTCTAATGTTCTCCTTGATGTGCTAGCGTAACCCATTTATTGATATGGTTTGGTATCTAGAACATCAAGTAAAAGGTCGGACTTCGGGAGCACAAGAATCCATAAGGAATAACTACGGAAGTAAATCCTACGAAATCCTTATGGGGAGGTGGCCAACTTCCTTAATCAAGATACTACAATAATAGGTCTTCCGGCTGGGTGTGTTGGCCACGACATCCACTTTACCGATTAACGAGAGACCAATATTGTAGTTCTTGGGAATGTTCCAACCATCATGTCTGCCTGAGATTTAGATCTGGTTGGTGTCAGAATATTCCAGACTCGTCAAGTCTAGAAAGAAAATTAAATTTTGCAACACAAATCGACGAGAAGACACTGCAAGATTCTCGGGAGATGGACTACGGTAGTAAGCTCCAAAACATGAGCTGGTTCTGCTACAAACATGTGAGCACGTTGTCCCAGACAAGCATGATCACATGGTAGTCTTATAATAAAACACTACCGAGTTCTGGTTGGGAACCATCAACGAGGATATCGAAGTTCTTTCATAAGTCCGGATTAGCTCTTATGAAGGAACTCCTTCTCCTTGAACAAGTCAGTTAGTGGCTTGGTGTGCTAGAGAATTCATATGGAATGAAGATGATCAGTCTAACAGACCATGGAATACTTCGCACATGCATAACTGACTTGGGATGATTCCAGAGGAGGTAGAAACATGCTTTCTCAAATTCACGGCGGCAACTTGCATCAAATGCACATGAATTAGAGGAAGTCACTCCTTTCATCCAAACATAGGCTTCATGAACTAGCACAAAGAAAATGCTTTCAAAAGTTTCCAACACTAACTTAGATGTTCAACATGAATCATGGACAAGATGAAAATGTTGTCAATGGGCTTAACAAAAATTCATCCAGGTTTCCATATAAATGTAATTCCATAACTATGTGAACATGGTGATAGCACTGGTCATACCAAAGGATGTAATGGTGTATGCTCGAGGGATCAACCACGAGTAAGACAACATTATGCATATCGTTGGTTCTGACTTGATTTGGTGATAGCCCATATGCAAATCAAAGATTTGGGTAAGACAATAGATCCAACAATTGATCACGAGGATCAATCAATGAAGATAACATGTTTCTTCAACACACACACAGACACAAGATATCCCTTTGGAAATGAACTAAGTTAGACAACCTTTTATCTTCCAACTCTCCAAGTTGTTGTTTAGCTTGACCAACTAGCTCAGGGGTATCCAACACAGATTCTTGGAGAAGGGGTGGTTTATTGGAAAACCAACTTGTTCACAAACTCAACATATCAGTCAGGGACAACCTGGTGGTACTTCCAAGAAGATATTTGGAAAATAATGATCCACCGACATGTTAGTAAGATCGAGAACAATCTTGATTTTCAGGGCAAGACGATATGAACGAATAAGCAAGGACTGACACTATCCTAACTCATTGATCGAAAAGTACACCGGGAATATGGACTAGGTAGCACGATCAACCTCAGGATGGTGATTCAATAACCAAAACGCTAAGGATGAAATTATTGTCCTTTAACTACCAAGCAACGGAGTTGCTAGGAGTATAGATTTCACACACCACGATTCACTTGTCAGTATTCCGGTTACAATAACACAGACACTGAGGAATGAATAACGATGTCCAGAAGTATCACTGCAACAAGAATTCATAAGGGTTGGTGCAATCCTCATTAGATTCCTGACATAAAGAGGGTAATACTCGTAGGTAGAACAGAACAAAAGCTGGTTAGGCATTTGATCTGCGGAAAACAACTACTTTGACCCAATCCCAGAGATGGACGAGGTACTGGAGTTTGTTTCTCCTAGTCATTCCGGATTAGAATGGCTTGACAGACCACAAGAATAATAGGCATCGATAACACAAATGCACAATTACTCCTAACTATCAATTGATAGACGAGGGCCAGAAAATAACTAAAGAGGGACAACTCAAAGGAACATATGGTTTTCTGAGTTGTGGATGCATAGATTAGTATGTCGAACCAAGTCCAACAAGTTTCTTCTAGATAACCCATGCAGAAAGGTAGGACTGGCAGTGTCACAATATGAATGGAGTACTCCTCAAGAGCGCCCTGGTTGTGATCTTTTGGTTAAAAGAACTTCTGCCATAATGGTTCATGGTATTGGAAGAAGGAGATACCTCGGACCTCGAGGACTAATGCAAGGTTACCAATATCCTAAAGGAACGAGCAAACACTAGCTACACGAGTTAAGTAGAGTGAATCTTGGGTTCAAGAACCCAGAAATAGAATGCCTACTAACTAAATGGCATCACAGGATGCTTTCGAGAATAGTGGCCAGAATCATCACACTGGGGATGCGAGCATTGCTAGATTACTAAGTGGTCCTCTAAGACACCTAGGGTCATAATAATAACTCCAACATACACGACGAGGTAACGGAGTACCTCAACTCGACGATTAGTGTGGTTAATCTGGCCCAAAGGAACATCAAGAACGGGGACGGAAAGGATTTGCAAATGCATCAGACCATTTAGGAACCTGGGATGACTCGGACAGCATAACGGCTGTAAATGCTCAAAAGAATTGAGACATCCTGCAAAAATGGTGGCGTAACCACCCAGAAGCACAATATCAAGGTTCCGGGATCAACAGTTAACATACGGAAGTAGTAGAGACTGAACTGAGGCTTGAAACCAACAATCCTATAAGTCTACGGATTAGTAACATGTGATCCTGATAGAAAGATGAGAAGCCTAGTTCTTAATCCCCGTAGAAGAGAAGAGGGTGACTCAGATCAGAAGGGCATAAGGTAAAGGAGTAAAAAGAGCCCTACGTTCCCTTCCACAATCAATTCCCTTATATAACTAAAGCATTTCTAGACTCAACTTCGACCAGTTTGGCTTGGTAATCCTACAGGCAGTCAGGTTCTGATACCAGCGCTGTCAGTGGACCCCGATTCTAGGTCACACCGATCTAGCCTGTAACACCTCATATCACTTTGCGGCCTCACGCACGGTATTCCCACGGGTGTCGCCTTACCATGGCCCGGGACCGTTTGCGCCTTTTGGCTCACGTATATGATAATGTCGCTAGCATCCATATGACAGAGAACCCGGGCCGACATGACTAGTCATGACCCCAAAGTGGCACTAACTTACGGGGACAGGCATACATGAATCAACATCGAGCATGTCGGTCAGCAGTGTGTGAATCCGGGCTGTAGCACTGGGCTAACAGGACTCCGAGAACCCGGGCTGTAGCAGGCTAGGCAGTACTCCGGATGTCACCACGTGACATTTCCCCGAAGGGACAGACACAGGAACGAAGTGAATCACATGCCGGCCAGTCAAGTGTTCCGGAGCAGTAGTGCTGGGCTAGCAGGACTCCGGTGAACCGGGCTGTAGCGGACTACTATGGCTCATGGAAGCACAAGACTACATTTCCCCATAAGAGAGGCTACCAAGGATAAACAACTAGGTTGTCGGATCCCACACATACCAAGCATTTCAATCATACACACAATATGCTCGATATGTGCAAATACAACATGGCATCACAACAAGACTCTACGACTCAGAGTATTTATTCATTAGGCTCCGAAGAGCCAGATATTACAAACATGGGTCTCATGACCCAACATTCAGAGCATACAAGTCAAACACATGCGGAAGCTTATCATGTCTGAGTACAGACATCTACAAATGAAAAAGGCTGAGAAGCCTGACTATCTACCAGATCCTGCCGAGGGCACAAGATCGTAGCTGAGGTATCAAGCTAAACGTCGAAGTCCACACGGAACTACTAGCGAGACTGGCGTCTCTCTGCAAAACATAAAATAGGCAAACGTGAGTACAAATGTACCCAGCAAGACTTACATCAGAACTAGCTACATATGCATCGGTATCAACAAAGGGGGGTGGTGGAGTTTGACTGCAGCAAGCCAGCTTTGACTCGGTGGCTATCCTAAACTATGACTGCAAGTAACTCTTTGAGGTGGCGCACACGAGTCCACATAATCACCATATCAATACTCCACTATGGATCCGCTCCCGTCTCCCTACGAGAACGCCATCCACAGCACTCACGCTTATCTTGCGCATTTTAGAGTATCCACTTTCACTTGTCTATGAACTGTTATAGGCAACCCAGAAGTCCATTTCCGCGGACACGGCTATTCGAATAGATGATGTTAACCCTGCAGGGGTGTAGTTCGACACACACGCTCTCACCACTTACCGCCGTTTACACGACATGTACTCGGCAACCTTCAAGCGGAAGCCCAGCGAGGGTGTCGGCCACAGCCTACCTAAACACTCAAGTCTCTAGTCCAGGTTTATCGCCTATTCAGGTTCCATCCGCAGGGATTCCGGCCGAGGTTTCCACATACGGCCCCGAACGATGTGTGCGGGGTTCCGAGACACCAAACGGGCGCCTGGCATGCCCGGCCACGTGCCTACCGCATCACAGCCCACCCCTCCGGTCAGCGCTGCCCACGGCCTCCAGCATACTACAAACACCAGAAACTACTTGCAACTCCTGGACAGAGGACAAGGGTGATTAAGAAGCTGAGAGGGTCCATTGGTTTCGGGCCCAATGCGTGGTAGTAACTGTATCATGGATCACAAACACAGAACTCAGTTCCTGAGGACGGCTGCAATGAGACAACCCACCATGTACTCCTACATGGCCTCTCACCGCTACCTTTACCAAAACGTGTTCACACACTTAGCTCACACACAGTAGGACATGTTCATCACCATTCCAACTCATCCCCGATGAATCAGACCTGACACAACTCTAAGCAATAGCAGGCATGACAAACAAGCATGAATGAGTAGGCACACCAGGGCTCAAACAACTCCTACTCATGCTAGTGGGTTTCATCTATTTACTGTGGCAATGACAGGTCATGCAGAGGATAAGGGGTTCAACTACCGCAGCAAGTAACCGATGATTCGTTGTTGTCCTAATGCAGTAAAAGAGAGCAGGAGCGAGAGAGAGTGGGTTTGTATCGGAATGGACAAGGGGGGTTTTGCTTGCCTGACACTTCTGAAGATATTATAGTTCTTCATCGGTGTCATCGATCACGTCATCGGAGCATCGGCTACTGAGAGGGGACGGTTACCGGCAAACAGAGAAGGACACAATCAATGCAATGAGACAATATGGTGCATGGTCATGACATGTCAAGAATGTTATGATTTACACTAATGCATCTAGCAACAGTTTAAATGAGGTCCATATGAACTAAGGGTTCATATGCAAACTCCATATTTAGCATTTATAATGTCATGATCATGTTTTCACCTATATAGCAGGTATAACTTAGTTTGACATGCATAAACATGATACAGATGGATAGATTGTATTTTTCTGATCATTTTTCATATATAAATTATTTCATTCTGAAGTATGGTTGATTTTATATGATTTTTAGAAGTTTATACTATTTTCTGGAATTTTCTGAATAATAATAAATCCAGAAAATGATTTATTGCGTCAGCACTGCGTCACTGTGACGTCAGCTGGTCAACAACACCTAACCAGAGTCAAACCTGACAGGTGTGGCCCATATGTCAGTGACACAGGGGCTAAACGCGGTCAAACCCAATGCTGACTGGGTTTAACCCTGCGGTAGGGCCCGCTGTCAGTGGCCGTTAGGGTGATTAGCTGGTTGGGTTAGCGCCTAATGACGTCCACATCATCGGTCACCGGAATTCATGCCGGCGACGAGCTTTGGCGGCGGTGGTGTTCGGTGGTGCACGGGCGCGTCGCTACGGTGTATCAGTGAGCAAATGGAGGGGCTGGGCAGCACCTGCTAGGCACGGGGAGCACTAAGAGCAGCGCGGTGAGGCCAGGGGAGCACGGAGGCTATGCGTGCAGCGGCAATGGCGGACGGCGGCTTCGGTGCTCGTGGGGAATGGTGCTACGGCAACCAAACGGGGACAGGGTTAGGGGGAAATGACCCGGGGCTCACCGCGGTCACGAAGAGCTTCTCGGCGAGCTCGGGGAGGCACGGACGGCGTCGAATCGACGGTGGATCAAAAGGTATATCGCTCCATGATTGGCTCCTTGCTTTACCTTTGTGCATCTAGACCGGATATCATGTTGAGTGTGGGAATTTGTGCACGGTTTCAAGCCGCACCTAAGGAATGCCACTTTGTGGCGGTCAAGCGAATCTTTTGATATTTGGCTCATACCCCAAACTTTGGCTTATGGTACCCAAGAGGAGCAAACTTCAACCTTGTAGGCTATTCGGACTCTGATTGGGCGGGAGATAAAGTGGATAGGAAGTCCACTTCCGGAGGGTGCCAATTCCTTGGTTGCTCTTTGGTGAGTTGGTCTTCTAAGAAGCAAAGTTGTGTGTCTGTCTCATCCACCGAAGCGGAGTATGTGGCGTCCGGTAGCTGTTGTGCACAACTTCTGTGGATTAGGCAAACTTTAAAGGATTACGGTGTCATTTGTGACATGCCTCTTTGGTGTGACAATGAAAGTGCCATCAAGATTTCTCTCAACCCGGTGCAACACTTCAAGACGAAGCATATTGAGATTCGGTATCACTTCATTCGGGATCATATTAGGCGAGGGGAGATCGAGCTCAACTATTTTAACACTCATGATAACCTGGCAGATATCTTCACAAAGCCCTTGGATGAAGCAATATTTTGCGAGTTAAGGCATGAGCTAAATATCATTGATTTGAGCAATGTGGTTTGAGCCCTTGCACACCACACCACACTCATCTTGATATGTTGTTTAGGTGTAGGCATGGACATAGGGGGAGTGTTGTTCTCTCAATGAACTCTTCCTCCCCCTATTATGCATAAATTGATCAACTCTTTCACATTAGCCATTTTTATGGTACTTGTGCTTCAAAGACGAGTTTCGGTCATGGGCCCAAGGATAATTCTTCGCGGTGCCATACCAATTGACTCAAACATAGGTGGCTCCGGCCACCGCCCTCTCTTTGGAGAGGTTGTGTCTCGTGTTTGGTCCTTGTTGTCTTTTGCCTTTCTTTTTCTTCGAGCCGAGTTTGTGTTTGAATTGCCTCTTGTGTTCGCTTCTTTTTGTGTGTTTGGGTGCTTGAAGGTTGCATTGCAAAGGCCGTTTTCCTCTCTTTTTGCGAAACTTGCACTTTCTTGGGGGTACGGTACTACCGCAGGAGGCGGGCTACTCTATGCGTGCATAGATGCATCCTAGGCACGGTACTATCGCTTCCCTCGCGACAGTAATTTTTTACTGCCGCAGGAAGAGCGGTACTACCGCCGAGCGAGCGGTACTTCCGCCCGGGCGGTACTACCGCAAGGAGCTGCGGTACTATCGTGCCGTCATGAGCGGGTGGGGGTTAAGAGCGGGGCAAGGGGAGTTCCAACTCCCCCATACCCATTCATCTCTTTTCCCCACCTCGTCTATCTCTTTCCTGCCCAAGAACGGCGCCGAAGGACCTCACCGGATCTCCGTCTCCGGCCGCTCTCCTCGCATTCCGACTAGTGGGATCGATCCCCACCCCGTCCTCTTGCCATGGAGCAAGGTTTCTCCCCAACTCCCTCTCTCCTTGCTTCGTTGTTTTGCCTCTAGGTTTTGGGGAGATACATGTTGTTCTTGAGATTTTAGGCCAAATCTTAGCAAGAGTTGGATGTAGGAGAGTTGCTAGTGCAGTAGACATGCTTTTTGGAGTGATACAACAACATAGTTTGATCAACGGTTGTAGCGACCAGACCTCAGACGGTCAAGTCTCTGTGCATCAGTGTCATCCTTGGATCAGTAATGCTGACACGCACAGTACTCGAAGGATTCATAACAGAGTAGCAATCACACACTTATTACCTCGAATGTCTCAAAAGAGAACTTAATACAATAAATATGGCTTAAGGCCATCTAAAAACGATAACAGCGGAAGACTTGGAAGATAAGCGTGTCCATCAACTCCAACGGCATCACTGAGTATAGAACCACGACCTAAGGCACCTTACTCGTCGTCTCAAAAGTCTGCAACATGAAACGTTGCAGCCCGAAAACGGGTCAGCACAGGGAATATGCTGGCAATGTAACACATAGAGAGTAATGAACAGAATAATGCTATACTACATGCATATTTGGCTGGTGGAAAGCTCTATGGTTACAGTTTTGCGAAAAGCCAATTTTTCCCTACTGCAAAGGAATAAATTTTATTTAACTATCATGGTGGTTGTTAAACATTGAGAATGGGTGACACCATCTCAATCCCAATTAAGTTTCAACATTAATCCCAACAAAATTAATTAAAGTAACATGATGAGATTCACATGATAATCCAAGTACTAGATACTCAAGTTGTCCATAACAGGGGACACGGCTAACCATGATTAGTTTATACACTCTGCAGAGGTTTGCGCACTTTTCCGCACAAGACTCGATCTCCTCCGTTGGGATTCTCGCACTACATGATGTTTGAGAAACGGATGACCGAGACATAGTCTTTCAGAAGCGTTTGCACCTTACGATCGGGTAGACAGTACCACCTACAACCCCTACATCTGCTAGTCTACCAGTGTAAGAGTTCACACAACTTAATCAACTATGCTAGAGCCCATAATAGCTTGTGGCTGCACACGGAAGTTTCTACCATGAATAATCTCATGATCCCTTGAGCCTGGGTGGCGGTCCATAAAAAAACAGGCAATCGCTGGAATACCCAAGTGCCTCAATCCACCCAGATGTGTGTTTAAGTAGCCACCTTAAATTGAACCATTAATTAACAATCTCACATCTGTCATGGATAGACTCACCCAATCCACTTCTACTAGCATAGCATAGCAATATAAGGAAATGTAGAAGTAACTCCCAAGGGTTTGGTAATAAACAGGGCAATAGGTTCTACCTCATCAGCTACTTCCCAACCCACAATTTAATCAGATCCTAATCATGCAATTGTTTGAGGATTGATCTAATGCAATAAAACTGGGTATGAAAAAAAGAGGTATGATCAAAGTGTTACTTGCCTTGCTGATGATCCGTGAAACCTAGGGATTCGAAGTAGCAAGCGGCGCACTCCGGGTACTCTATCGCAAACAAACAAGCATACAATAAGTACTCCTCTAATGCACAAGTAAAACTCAAATAAGAGATATAACCAGAAAGTTCAACTTAAGAACTCCGGTTTGCAAAAAGAATCAAATCAAACGAAGCAACGAAAGTCAATCAGCGAAAGAAACAAGCTTCGTTTACTAATCTGGACCTAAGTCAAATTTTACAGTAGCAAAAACTTGTTTGAATTGGTTAAACAGAAAGAGGGTTTCGAGACGAAACTCTAGGCGCTTGAATCGCCTAATTCCGACAAACGAGCGAAAATTTAAACCAAAACGAAAAACAGATCGGAAATCACAATCAGAAATAATCGCGGAAAATCCAAAAAAAGAAAAACTGACGAGCAGTTTAACGAACGGGCGTTCGTTAACTGTAGCTAAACGATAAACGCGTTCGTTAAAACGAACGAACGAGCGAACGCTCGCTAAATAAGAAAACCGAATAAAAACAAAATCGATCTAAAAAAAACCTAGGGTTTTCTATAAAAAAACCGAATCGCTTTTCTTCAGAAAACCGGGCGGCGGGCGGCTACCTCGGCTCGGGGCTCTGGCGAAGTCCGGCGGGGTGACAGGAGGCGGCGTGGGGCGGCGGGGCTGCGGGCGTCGGCGGCGACCTTGGGCGGCGGGGCGGCTCGGCGGCGGGGCGGGTTCCGGCGGCGGGGTGAGGTGCGGCGGCAGCGGCTATTTAAGGACGGGGCGGCGCAGCTTGGGGAAGGGGGCGCCTCGGGAGGCGTGTTCCTCCCGGACTCGGGCGGCGGCGGCGGTCCCCGATCCGGAGACAGCGGCGGGAGGCGGTGGCGCGGGCGGGTCGGCCTGGTTCGGCTAGGCTTCGGCCCAGTCGGGCGCGCGGGAGTTTTTCTAAAATAAAAAAAAACAATTCCGCCGAAACTGAGAAAAATTCTAGAAAATAAAATAAAATTCTAAAAATGCCAAATAAATTTTTCACGGTCTGAATAAAATATTTAGAACAAGATGAACATTTTCTTGGCCCTAAAATTCAATTTTGAAAAACGTGCAATTTTCCTAAATTCAAATAAAATAGGAGAACTCCAAATAAAATAAGATTTGATTTTTTAATTAAATCCTCAATATTTCTTATTTTTGGGAAAGTCATTTTATTCCCTCTCTCTTATTTTTATAAATGAAATAATTGAAGATAAAATAAATAAAATCAAATGATCCTATTTTCAAAATTTGAGAAAACCCGAATATGAAAATAACGAAATCCCCAACTCTCTCCGTGGGTCCTTGAGTTGCGTAGAATTTCTAGGATCAAACCAAAAATGCAATAAAATATGATATGCGGTGATGATCTAATGTATAACATGCCAAATTGAAATTTTGGGATGTTACAAACCAACCCCCCTTAAGATGAATCTCGCCCTCGAGATTTGGGTTGGCTAGAAAATAGGTGAGGGTGGTCCTTCCGTAGATCTTCCTCTCGCTCCCAGGTGGCTTCATCCTCGGTATGGTGGCTCCACTGAACTTTGCAAAACTTGATAACCTTGCTGCAGGTGACTCGGCTGGCATACTCAAGAATCTTGACTGGTTTCTCCTCATATGTCAAATCACTATCCAACTGAATCGCCTCCAGTGGCACTGTATCTCTCAGCGGTATATCAGCTATCTCTGCGTGGCACTTCTTCAACTGGGAAACGTGGAACACATCGTGAACTCCTGACAATCCTTCGGGTAATTCCAACTTGTAAGCAACTTCTCCCATACGCTCCAAAACTTTGTATTGTCCTACAAAACGTGGCGCTAACTTTCCCTTAACTCCAAAGCGCTTAACTCCCCGAAGTGGAGATATACGAAGATAAACTCTGTCTCCGATTTCATAAACTGTCTCCTTACATTTTGAATCCGCATAGCTCTTCTGTCTGGATTGGGCTACCTAGAGCCTATCGCGAATCAACTTCACCTTCTGTTCAGACTCCTTAAGCAAATCTGGTCCAAACAACTGGCGGTCTCCAACTTCGTCCCATAACAATGGTGTTCTACACCTCCTTCCGTACAAAGCTTCGAAAGGGGTCATCTTCAAACTGGATTGATAACTGTTGTTGTAAGAGAACTCTGCATATGGCAAGTTATCGTCCCAACTAGATCCATAATCTAGCGCACATGCTCTCAGCATGTCCTCCAGAATCTGATTGACTCTCTCGGTCTGTCCATCTGTCTGTGGATGAAAGGCTGTACTGAATTCTAGCCTGGTACCCAAAGTTTCATGTAATGATGCCAGAACTTTGAGGTAAACTAGGTTCCTCTATCTGATACAATGCTCCTCGGAACTCCATGCAGACATACGATTCTGGTCATGTATATCTTTGCCAACTTAGCACTGGTGTAAGTGGTCTTCACTGGGATGAAATGAGCTACCTTCGTCAAATGATCGACTACAACCCATATTGAGTCATAGCCTGAACGAGTCCTGGGCAATCCCGTGATAAAATCCATGCCTAGTTTATCCCACTTCCATTCGGGTATCGGCAAAGGCTGTAGCAATCCTGCTTGCTTCTGATGCTCTGCCTGCACTCTCTGACATACATCACAAACTGCTACATACTCTGCAATATCCTTCTTCATTCCGGTCCACCAGAAAGTATCCTTCAAATCCAAATACATCTTAGTATTTCCTGGGTGAATCGAGTACGGCGAGTCATGAGCCTCCTGCAGAATCAGCTTCCTGATCTCCGGGTCATTAGGCACATAAACGCGGTCCTCAAACCATAAGGTATCATGCTTGTCCTCACGAAATCCCTTGGCTTTTCCTTTGCTTTATTCCGGCAATCTCCTTGTCTGTCTTCTGAGATTCTCTGATCTTATCCATCAGAGTAGACTGTATCTCCAATGATGCAACATAGCCTCTCGGAACTATTTCCAAACATAGCTCGCAAAGATCCTCGGCTAATTCCTTCGGTAACTCTCCGGTCATGAGTGTGTTGACATGGCTCTTGCGGCTCAACGCATCTGCTACTACGTTAGCCTTTCCGGGGTGATAATGCAATCTCATATCATAATCCTTTATGAGCTCCAACCATCTCCTTTGCCTGAGATTCAACTCCTTTTGCGTGAAGATGTATTTCAAACTCTTGTGATCCGTGTACACCTCACAGTGGTTTCCGATGAGAAAATGTCTCCATGTCTTCAACGCATGTACTACGGCTGCTAACTCCAAATCATGCATAGTGTAATTCATCTCATGGGGTTTAAGCTGTCGTGAAGCATATGAAACAACTCTTCCTTCCTGCATAAGCACTGCTCCAAGTCCTCGACGGGAAGCGTTGCAGTATACTTCATAATCCTTGCGCTGATCTGGCAGAATCAACACTGGTGATGTAACCAAACGTTTCTTCAACTCTTGGAAACTAGCTTCACATTCCTCAGTCCAGTTGAACTTGGTGTCCTTCTTCAACAGCTCCGTCATGGGCTTAGCAATCCTCGAGAAATTCTCAATGAATCTCTGGTAGTATCCTGCAAGTCCAATAAAACTCCGGATCTCTCCAACTGATGTGGGTGATTCCCAGTTTGTCACAGTGTCAACTTTGGTGGGGTCTACTGCTATTCCTTCTCCGGATATAACATGTCCGAGGAATCCAACTTCCTTCAACCAAAACTCACATTTGCTGAACATGGCGTATAACTGATGTTCTTTGAGCTTCTCAAGTACCAAACGCAGATGTTCCTTATGGTCCTCTTCATTCTTGGAGTAGACCAAAATATCATCAATGAACACCACGATGAACTTATCCAAAAACTCCATAAACACCCTGTTCATCAGGTTCATGAAATCGGCAGGTGCGTTAGTCAGACCAAATGACATAACAGTATACTCGTACAGCCCATACCTAGTGGTAAAAGCCGTCTTAGGTATATCCTGCTCTCGAATCTTCAAGTGATGGTATCCTGACCGCAGATCGATCTTGAAAAATACCTTAGCTCCCTGTAAGCGGTCAAACAGATCATTGATCATCGGCAGTGGGTACTTGTTTTTGATGGTCACTTCATTCAGTCCTCGATAATCAACAACCATCCTTAACGATCCATCCTTCTTCTCCACTAGAAGCACTGGCGATCCCCCAGGTGAAGAATTTGGGCGAATATAGCCTTTATCCAGCAACTCCTTAATCTGCTTCTTAATCTCCTCCAAATCCTTTGCGGGCATCCTATACGGTCTCTTAGATATTGGCCCTGTGCCTGGCAAAAGCTCAATCAAAAACTCAATGTCTCTATCCGGTGGCATGCCTGGCAGATCCTCTGGAAATACGTCAGGGAAATCCTTCACCAATGGTACTTCCTCCTGTACAACTCCTGATAAAGAATTCACCTGAGTCCTCTTCGGCACATGCCGGGATACATACTTGATCCTTCTACCTTCTGGGGTGGTAAGCAAAGTCGACTTACTAACGCATTCAATGTTCCCTTCATACTTCCATAACCAATCCATGCCTAATATCACATCCAGTCCTTGCGATTCCAATACTATTCGGTCCGAGGGAAACACGTAGTTACCAATCCTTAATGGTAACCGATCACACCATAGACTAGCCATATACTCTGCTCCTGGCGAGGTTACTAACATGGGTGACCTAAGGGCTTGGGTTGGCAATTCATACTTATCCACAAATCCCCTTGATATGTATGAATGCAATGCACCAGTATCAAAAAGAATGAGTGCAGTAAATGACTTAACCAAAACTTACCTATTACTGCATCTGGCTGGGCTTCAACCTCCTCCACGCTAACGTGGTTCACATGTCCTTTGTTGAAAGGGTTGGGCTTCTTCCCAGAGCTTAAATTGCCATTTCCATTCTTAGCTTCAGGACACTCATTAGCATAATGTCCAGTCTTCTGGCACTTGTAGCAAGTGACTTGGCTCAGATCTCTCTTAGCTGGGGTCGATGGGTTGGTACGGTTCTGTCCGTTGCTTCCTCCATTCCCATTACCATTCTTGGGTCCACTATGGTTGTGCGAACCTCCTGCTCCATGGGTATGCTGAAAAGGTCCTCCCGAATTCGGGGTAAAACGTGGCTTCTGATGAGCTCCAGAATTGTACTTCCCTTCAATCATGAGAGCTCTATCTACCAACTCCTGGTAGTTGTTGAAGGTTGCTACCATCAACTGCATGCTCAGCTCATCATTCAGCCCTTCCAGAAACTTCTCCAGCTTGGCTACATCTGTAGCAACGTCATCTGGGGCATAACGTGCTAACTTACTAAAGTCCTCCACATACTGGCCTACAGTGCGTCCTCCTTGGCGTAAGTTGCGAAACTCACGCTTCTTCATGGCCATAGCTCCTGCTGAAACATGGGCAGTACGGAAAGCTTGCTGAAACTGGTCCCATGTGACAGTGTCGATGGGGTGAGTGGCTGTGTAATTCTCCCACCATGATGCCGCGGGTCCATCAAGCTGATGTGCGGCAAAACGCACTCTCTCCGCATCTGTGCATCATGCAGTGGTCAACTCCCTTCCAACTTTGCGGAGCCAATCATCTGCAACAATCGGCTCGGTGCTACTGGAATGCACCGGCGGATTTAGCCTCAAGAAACGGGTCAAATGATCAACAGGTGGTGGTGGTGGTTGGTTGTTGTTGTTTTTTTTACCAGAAGGGTTGTTGTTGTTGTTGTTGCCTTGATTCTGTACTAGTGCTTGCATCAAGACATTCTGCTGCTGAATCAACTGAGTGATCTCCGGTGGGAAAACAAATTCGGTGTCATGTCTCGGAGGCATCTGATGGGTTTAGAAAAGATGAGAATTTAGAATAGAATGAGGTCTAGAGAGAAAACACTACCCATATGCACATGAGACAAACAAAATCAATATCACTCAAATCAATTCAAACAAGGCATACAATCGACCTAACTATCGTCACAAAGTGCTCGGACTATACTATATACATGGGGGAATACTACTATTGATTATGGTGGTCTACTAGATATTTTGATCGGTCGAAGACTCCATGATATCTGATCCAGCTTCATCAACAAAGTCATCTTCACTGGGGTCCGAGTCGGTGTCGTCGATGATGATGTAGTTATCCGGGCAAGCACAATCATCGTCTTCTCCTCCTGGTGCTGGGTCTCCCATAAATACTCCGATCTTCTTTTCCAGGTCGTCATTCTTCTCCACCAGTGCAACGATTTCCTCCATATAATCCTCGCGTGTAGCCTTGAGTTCTTCCTCCAGCTCCGTGATCTTGGTCAATGCCTTCTTCAGATCTATCATGCCTGTGCACATTTGGTTCTCCTGGCAACGAATGTGTTGGTTTAACTCCTGGATGAAAGCTGCAATTGATCTATCCTTCTTGGTACTGATCATCTCCCATTGCTCACCTCGGCGCCCACAAATCTGGTAAATGGTATCCTTAAGTTCCTTGTGGTAAATTTCTCCAATGCGTCCCATGGTGATGTGGGCTGCCATGCTCTTTCCTAGACTCCAGGTTGGTGCATCAAAGGAAAACTCTATGGGCTCGGTGACGAGCATGAACGTCCTTCCTGGAACTTGAACTTGAATCATCCAATGCTCCTCTTCTGGTAGTGTGGCGTTGTAGGTTCCGGTGAAGCTTGGTATTCCGATGTTCAGGTATCTAGTGACTTCCTTCAAGTGGCATCCAAAGGGTGTATCTTCATCTGGTTGCATGAACTTGTTCCTGGCATCCGCCGTCCTAAAAGAGTGGAAAATGGAGAGGAGTCAGAAATGAGAAGAGAATAGTGATCTAGGGTTTAAGCTTAGTGGTCGTGTCCTACAGTCAGCGTGTGCTCTGATACCATCTTGTAGTGACCAGACCTAAGACGGTCAAATCTCTATGCATCAGTGTCATCCCTGGATCAGTAATGCTGACACGCACAGTACTCGAAGAATTTATAATAGAGTAGCAATCACGCACTTATTACATCGAATGTCTCAAAAGAGAACTTAATACAATAAATATGGCTTAAGGCCATCTAAAAACGATAACAGCGGAAGACTTGGAAGATAAGCGAGTCCATCAACTCCAACGACATCACTGAGTATAGAACCACGACCTAAGGCACCTTACTCGTCGTCTAAAAAGTCTGCAACATGAAACATGGCAGCCCGAAAATGGGTTAGCACAGGGAATATGCTGGCAATGTAACACATAGAGAGTAATGAACAGAATAATGCTATACTACATGCATATTTGGCTGGTGGAAAGCTCTATGGTTACAGTTTTGCAAAAAGGCAATTTTCCCCTACTGCAAAGGAATAAATTTTATTTAACTATCATGGTGGTTGTTAAACATTGAGAATGGGTGACACCATCTCAATCCCAATTAAGTTTCACACAACTTAATCAACTATGCTAGAGCCCATAATAGCTTGTGGCTGCACACGGAAGTTTCTAGCATGAATAATCTCATGATCCCTTTGAGCCTGGGTGGCGGTCCATAAAAAAAACAGGCAATCGCTGGAATACCCAGGTGCCTCAATCCACCCAGATGTGTGTTTAAGTAGCCACCTTAAATTGAACCATTAATTAACAATCTCACATCTGTCATGGATACACTCACCCAATCCACGTCTACTAGCATAGCATAGCAATATAAGGAAATGTAGAAGTAACTCCCAAGGCATTGGTAATAAACAGGGCAATAGGTTCTACCTCATCAGCTACTTCCCAACCCACAATTTAATCAGATCCTAATCATGCAATTGTTTGAGGATTGATCTAATGCAATAAAACTGGGTATGAAAAAAAGAGGTATGATCAAAGTGTTACTTGCCTTGCTGATGATCCGTGAAACCTAGGGATTCGAAGTAGCAAGCGGTGCACCCCGGGTACTCTATCGCAAACAAACAAGCATACAATAAGTACTCGTCTAATGCACAGGTAAAATTCAAATAAGAGATATAACCAAAAAGTTCAACTTAAGAACTCCGGTTTGCAAAAAGAATCAAATCAAACGAAGCAACAAAAGTCAAACGGCGAAAGAAACAAGCTTCGTTTACAAATCTGGACCTAAGTCAAATTTTATAGTAGCAAAAACTTGTTTGAGTTGGTTAAACAGAAAGAGGGTTTCGAGACGAAACTCTAGGCGCTTGAATCGCCTGATTCCGACAAACGAGCGAAAAGTTAAACCAAAACGAAAAACAGATCAGAAATAATCGCGGAAAATCCGAAAAAAAGAAAAACTGACGAACAGTTTAACGAACGGACGTTCGTTAACTGTAAATAAACGATGAACGCTTTCGCTAAAACGAATGAACGAGCGAACGCTCGCTAAATAAGAAAACATAAACAAAAAACAATACAAAATCGATCTAAAAAAACCTAGGGTTTTCAAAAAAAA
Source organism: Aegilops tauschii subsp. strangulata (assembly GCF_002575655.3). Classification (NCBI taxonomy): domain Eukaryota; kingdom Viridiplantae; phylum Streptophyta; class Magnoliopsida; order Poales; family Poaceae; genus Aegilops; species Aegilops tauschii. The sequence continues at coordinate 132,131,677 of NC_053037.3, forward strand.
ACCGAATCGGTTTTCTTCAGAAAACTGGGCGGCGGGCGGCTACCTCGGCTCGGGGCTCCGGCGAAGTCCGGCGGCTCCGGCGGGGCGACGGGAGGCAGCATGGGGCGGCGGGGCTGCGGGCGTCGGCGGCGGCGGCTTTCCCGGCCGCGGCGACCTTGGGCGGCGGGGCGGCTCGGCGGTGGTGCGGCTCCGGCGGCGGGGCTGCGGGTTCGGTGGCGGGGTGAGGGGCGGCGGCGCGGCTATTTAAGGAGGGGGGCGGCTTGGGTAAGGGGGCGCCTCGGGAGGCGTGCTCCTCCCGGACTCGGGCGGCGGCGGTCTCCGATCCGGAGACGGCGGCGGGAGGCGGTGGCCCTGGCGGGCCGACCTGGTTCGGCTGGGCTTCGGCCCTGTCGGGCGCGCGGGAGTTTTGTTTTTAAACAATTCCGCCGTAACTGAGAAAAATTCTTGAAAATAAAATAAAATTCTAAAAATGCCAAAGTAAATTTTTCTCCATCTAAATAAAATATTTAGAACAAGATGAACATTTTCTTGGCCCTAAAATGCAATTTTGAAAAACGTGCAATTTTCCTAAATTCAAATAAAATATCAAAACTCCAAATAAAATAAGATTTTATTTTTTTATTAAATCCTCAATATTTCTTTTTTTTGTAAAGTCATTTTATTCCCTCTCTTTTATTTTTATAAATGAAATAATTGAAGATAAAATAAATAAAATCAAATGATCCTATTTTCAAAATTTGAGAAGACCCAAATATGAAAATAACGAAATCCCCAACTCTCTCTGTGGGTCCTTGAGTTGCGTAGAATTTCTAGGATCAAACCAAAAATGCAATAAAATATGATATGCGATGATGATCTAATGTATAACATGCCAAATTGAAAATTTGGGATGTTACAATGGTAGTATCGATCTAGTGCTGCTGTTGTTTGTGTTCCAGATCCGCATCCAGATTCATTGTTCATGTGGCTGTCGAATCCGTGCGGTACTACCGCCCCTCATGGAGCGGTACTACCGCACCTCACCCATGAACTGACCTCGGCGTGGTACTACCGCCTCCTGGAGCGGTACTACTGCCCGGGGCGTGGCAGCCAAAAATTACTTCTGCCCCAGGCGTGGTACTACCGTGCCACGCCGGCACAGTACTACCGCGGCTGGAGCAGCTGTAATTGTTTAGTTCCGCAAGCCTGTCTGGTACTACATAGAATTGCAAACTTTGCTGTTCTGTCCTTCCGAATCTCATGTTTGCTTGTTTCATTTGGTTTTGGCCCTCGTCCTTGCAATAATCCTTTCCGGTTTCTCTCGTGTTTGTGTTGTGTGTCATAGGTGGTGGCTCCTATTCCAATGTCCGTCGTTCGAATCCCAGCCGTGACACAGGCTCGAAGCACCTGCGCAACCAAGATGAGGCTCCAGGGGGTTCCAATGCCCCCCAACGCAGAACCAAGACCACCGCCACCAAGATCAGGGAGCCATCAATGGGCATGGATGAGATCCCACTGGCTGAGTTTGTCACTCGCAGGAAGCTCAACCCCTATGTGAAGCCCCGTGAGAATTTCAGAGGGAATGATTTGTTCTGGACCAAGCAGCAGAATCTTATGTTTCTGGATGTGATCAAGGCAAAGCAGAACATCTACGTGGACGTGCAATGGATTGACATGGATCATATGAGGAAGGATAAACACCGGGCATATTTTGGTGAGGCTTTGGACCTGGTGGAGCAATTTGGCATTGAGGACTTGATCACTTTCCACCTGGACTTTGACCCTGAGATTGTGGCTCAGTTCTTTGCTTCGGTCCACTTCCATACTGATGAGGCACGTACCATGACATGGATGACCAATGGACAGAGGATGACTGCTAAGTGGAAGGAGTTTATGGATCTGCTTCAGGTTTGTGATGAGGGGCTCAACAAGCCTATTGGTGTTCGCCCTCATGCCAACCCCGAGTCAGCCAGCAAAAACAAGCTTCAGTCCTACTTTGTTCAGAAGAAGCTTCCCAGTGGCAAGAAGGCGTGGGTGCTGAACTCATTCCTTGACATCATGCACCGGATCTTCCACAACTCCCTCTTTCCGCGCATTGGTGACAAGGATAAGGTGCATGCTTATCTTGTGGATATGATGCTCATCTATGAGGAGGCGCGTCGTGCTCAGACGCAACCACTTGATGTCTCACATATCATGTGGCGTGAGCTACAGTTTGCGGTGCTCAACCGTAAGGTACCCATCTATGGACCTTACTTGTTTCACTTGATCTCGAGGACTTGGGAGAAGCTCTATCCCAATGATGAGTTTGTTGCCCCCGATTGGATTCGTCATGATCCCATCAAGCTCTGCATCAAGAGCAAATGGGCTAAGACCACTACCCGTGCTGAGGCAGAGGCTGCTCAGATGGACGTGGATGAGGATGAGATTGAGGAGGGAGTGGATGAAGACAGCTCTGCTGGGTATGCTCCTCCCTCTACTGAACCCCTCATGGGCTAAGAAGCTGAAGGCCGAGATGAAGGCCTTGTTCTGTATGCAAGCCAAGGGGCAGTACATGACCCATGTTGCTTCCAAGGAGAGTCGCCGGCGCGACAAGAGGATCTTGAGGACGTTCGGCGAGCAGGTATCCAGCAGGTCCGAGAAGCACATCACCCCAGAGGCTTAATGGATGGCGAAGCAGGGCTACCAGTGGACTGAATCTGAGGATGAGACCATCCCCGCTGCCGAGACCGACGAGGAGCATGACGAGTGATCGCTTCCACTTGAGCTACCACCTGTGTCGTAGGTGTCCTCTCTGCCTTTTTGGTGTCTCGATGCCAAAGGGGGAGAGAGTGTAGGATTTGCGAGTCTTGTGTCCTGTTGTTTCGCTTTGTCGCTTTGCTTTCGTCTGTTGAACCTCGTTTGCTTTGGTTTGGTGTGTGCTCGTGAGACCAGTTTCCCTATCATATGGTGTAAGACATATGCACTCCAGCGTATTTTAGTGTCTTTCATGCTTAGTATCCCGTGAGCCTATGCTATCTTGTGCGCTTTACTTTTTGCTCATAATTATTATCTTGCTTCCTTGCTTAGTGTTAGTTATATTGTTGCAAGACGTGCCTCGTCTATAAAATATAGGGGGAGTGTTGATCCTAGTATGTGTGCCGTGCAGTCCAAAGCATTTCTCTAAGAGAGCACACATCTAAGGGGAGCCCATCTATATTTTATAGATGTTGGGTTTGCCTATGTTTCATTTTATTTCCCTATGTGGAAATCCCATATTGTCATCAATCCACCAAAAGGGGGAGATTTTAAGGGCATATTTATCCCTAAGTGGTTTTGGTGATTGATGACAATGCATTTGCGGACTAATCGTGTGCATTGAGCATTTCAGATATCTCATGTTTAGGCACAAGATGATTCGTTGCCCCTTGGAGTCTAGTGAAGACAGAGTTTTCCCTACATTTCCTTTCGGTGGATTTGAGTCATAGGGTTTTCCGTGTCTGTGCAAAATGAAGGACTGCTAGTGTTGTTGTGCTGGGGCATGCGGTAGTACTGCTCATGGGAGCGGTAGTGCCCCAGGACCTTGCGGTAGTACCGGCCAGGGACGCGGTAGTACCGCAGTCCCTTGCGGTAGTACTGTTCCACGGGCGCGGTATGATACGTCTCCGTCGTATCTACTTTTGCAAACACTTTTGACCTTGTTTTGGACTCTAACTTGCATGATTTGAATGGAACTAACCCGGACTAACGCTGTTTTCAGCAGACTTTCCATGGTGTTATTTATGTGCAGAAACAAAAGTTCTCCGAATGACCTGAAACTCCACGGAACATCTTTTTGGAAAATATTAAAAATACTGGAAGAAAAATCCACGTCAGGGGGCCCACACCCTGTCCACGAGGGTGGGGGCGCGCCCCCTACCTCGTGGGCCCCCTGACGCTCCACCGACCTCAACTCCAACTCCATATATTCACTTTCGAGGAGGAAAAAAAATCAGAGAGAAGGATTCATCGCATTTTACGATACGGAGCCGCCGCCAAGCCCTAAAACCTCTCGGGAGGGCTGATTTGGAGTCCGTTCGGGGCTCCGGAGAGGGGAATCCGTCGCCGTCGTCATCATCAACCATCCTCCATGACAAATTTCATGATGTTCACCTCCATGCGTGAGTAATTTCGTCGTAGGTTTGCTGGACGGTGATGGGTTGGATGAGATCTATCATGTAATCGAGTTAGTTTTGTTAGGGTTTGATCCCTAGTATCCACTATGTTGTGAGATTGATGTTGCTATGACTTTGCTATGCTTAATGATTGTCACTAGGGCCTGAGTGCCATGATTTCAGATCTGAACCTATTATGTTTTCATGAATATATGTGAGTTCTTGATCCTATCTTGCAAGTCTATAGTCACCTACTATGTGTTATGATCCGGCAACCCCGAAGTGATAATAATCGGGACCACTCCCGGTGATGACCATAGTTTGAGGAGTTCATGTATTCACTATGTGCTAATGCTTTGTTCCGGTACTCTATTAAAAGGAGGCCTTAATATCCCTTAGTTTCCATTAGGACCCCGCTGCCACGGGAGGGTAGGACAAAAGATGCCATGCAAGTTCTTTTCCATAAGCATGTATGACTATATTCGGAATACATGCCTACATTACATTGATGAATTGGAGGTAGTTCTATGTCACCCTATGTTATGATTGTTACATGATGAACCACATCTGGCATAATTCTCCATCACCGATCCAATGCCTACGAGCTTTTCACATATATTTCTTCGCTTATTTACTTTTCCGTTGCTACTGTTACAATCACTACAAAACACCAAACATATTACTTTTGCTACCGTTACCACTACTATCATATTACTTTGCTACTAAATACTTTGCTGCAGATACTAAGTTATCCTGGAGTGGCTGAATTGACAACTCAGTTGCTAATACTTGAGAATGTTCTTTGGCTCCCCTTGTGTCGAATCAATAAATTTGGGTTGAATACTCTACCCTCGAAAACTGTTGCGATCCCCTATACTTCTGGGTTATCAAGACTATTTTCTGGCGCCGTTGCCGGGGAGCATAGCTCTATTCTTTGAGTCACTTGGGATTTATATCTGCTGGTCAAACAAGAGTTTGATAATTTTATTGTCAAACAAGAAAACTTCAATGCTTATTTTATTGTCAAACAAGAAAACTTCAATGCTTATTTTGGTAGACAATTGAAATACAATTCCGATACGCTTGAACACTTGGGTGATTATATGTCTAGAGTTAAAGGTGAACTTAAACTCATTAGTAAACATGCTTCTATGGTTACCACTCAAGTAGAACAAGTACTTAAGGCTCAAAATGATTTGCTCAATGAATTAAACAGTAATAATAATGATTATGCTGTTAGAGTGGCTACTAGAGCCGATAAAATGACTGGGGAACCTTTGTATCCTGAAGGCCACCCTAAGAGAATTGAACAAGATTCTCAGAGAAATAATATTGATGCACCTAGTCCTTCTAAAAGGAAGAAAAAGAAAAATGATAGGACTTTGCATGCTTCTAGTGAATCTATTGCTGAACCACCTGAGAACCCAAATGATATTTCTATTTCTGATGCTGAAACACAATCTGGTAATGAACATGAACCTAATGAAAATGTTAATGAATATGTTCATGATGATGCTCAACCTAGTAATGATAATGACGTAGAAATTGAACCTGCTGTTGATCTTGATAACCCACAATCGAAGAATCAACGTTATGATAAGAGAGATTTTGTTGCTAGGAAACACGGTAAAGAAAGAGAACCATGGGTTCAGAAACCCATGCCTTTCCTCCCAAACCATCCAAGAAAAAGGATGATGAGGATTTTGAGCGCTTTGCTGAAATGATTAGACCTATCTTTTTGCGTATGCGATTAACTGATATGCTCAAAATGAATCCTTATGATAAGTATATGAAAGATATTGTCACTAATAAAAGAAAGATACCGGAAGCTGAAATTTCCACCATGCTTGCTAATTATACTTTTAAGGGTGGAATACCAAAGAAACTTGGAGATCCAGGATTACCTACTATACCATGCTCAATTAAAAGAAACTATGTTAAAACTGCTTTATGTGATCTTGGAGCCGGTGTTAGTGTTATGCCTCTCTCTTTATATCGTAGACTTGACTTGAATAAGTTGAGACCTACTGAAATATCTTTGCAAATGGCCGATAAATCAACTGCTATACCTGTCGGTATTTGTGAGGATGTGCCTGTTGCGGTTGCAAACATTACTATTTTAACGGACTTTGTTATTCTTGATATTCCCAAGGACGATAGTATATCTATTATTCTTGGAAGACCCTATTTGAATACTGCAGGGGTTGTTATTGATTGCAACAAAGGCAATGTCCCTTTTCATGTTAATGGTAATGAGCATACGGTACACATCCCGAGGAAACAACCTCAAGTTCATAGTATCAATTCTATTGGAAAAATTCCATCGGTTATATTAGGAGGTTTTGAATTTCCTCTTCCTACTGTCAAGAAGAAATATGATATTCTTATTATAGGGGATGTGCATATCCCCGTTGAGGTAACATAGTGTTATTCGAAATTTCTCCGGTTCCATGTTATTCGGAATGAGTTTGTTAACAAGACCTGATCAACCTTGTTAGTGGATTCCTTTTGATGAGCATGAGATGGATGAAATTAGAAGGCACAACCTTCTGTACCCTCTTTCTACTTTCTGTTATTTAGTTGAAATAAAGTAAAAATAGTATTTTTCTGTCTATTTTCTGAATTATCCGTGCAATATAAAAATACCCCGAAAATAAAAGGTCTTCAAATGCCCTGCCAATTTAATATGATTTTTTCTGGAATATTTGAGAATATCTGGAACTGAGAACACAACAGGGGAGCAAACACCTGGCCACGAAGGTCCAGGGCGCGCCTCCCTGCCTCGTGGGCCCACGGTGGCCCCCCTCCACTTATTCCTGCACCCACACACTTCTTCTTCCTCCCAAAAAAATCACTATCTAGCTCAAGCACGAGTTCTAGATCATTTTGCTGTGATTTTCGATCTCCTTGCTCAAAGCACCTCTCACAAAACTGCTTGGGGGGATTGTTCCTTGGTATGTGACTCCTCCATTGGTCCAATTAGTTTTTTTTCTAGTGCTCTATTCATTGCAAATTTGTGCTGCCTAGGTGACCATGTTTTTGAGCTTGCATGTCAAATTTATATGGTTTCAAGTAGTTCTAATGCGTGATATAGTCTCTAGGCACTTGTAGGAGTAGTTGCTATCAATTTTGTTGAGCTTGGTTCACTTTTATTTGAAGTTACTAAAAATTTCAGAAATTTTTCAGAGGAAGAAATATGCTTAGGAAAATGTACCAAGGTGGTTCTTCAAGGAAACAAGGACCCAGGCTTGCAATGCGTGATGCTGACGATGAGCCACCAAGGGACGCTCTAGTGCGGCCCTGTGAATGGCCTTCAGAAAATTTTATGGATCGAGCGGGAATCAAGGAAGAATTTAACGCATATTTGCGTAATGCTGATCTTGTGAGCTTCGAGGCAGAAAAATGCCGCCAGTACCACTATCTCACTAGTTCCTTTGTGAGGAGGTTTGAATTGTCATCTTCACGTAATTCTCCAACTGTCCTGTTTGATCTTTATGAAAAAATTTATACGATGGACTTAGAGGATTTTACCACTGCTTCCAAACTTCCGCAATGGGGTAGTGCTAGTGAACCCACAAATCTTAATTTAGAAATTTTCTTGCTAGTATAACTATGGGGGAATCTAGAGATATAGCACAAGCTACCATAGGGAGCATTCATTTTCCTGTTGTACATTATTTTGCTCTCTTCATAGGTAGGTGCATTAATGGTAAAGATGAAGCATGTCATATGTGTGTTCCTGACGTCAGTATTCTTAGGATCGCTGTGTTAGGAGACAAATCTTATAATTTGGGAGCCATTGTTGCACGTAGGTTGCATAATAAAAGATTTAATGGAGATTTCTTTGGTGGAATTTATGCAACCCGCCTAGCTGATTTTCTTGGTGTAACCATACGTAATGATGATATTGAATTGCCTCCTGCTCACCTAGACTTTAATGCTATGGTTCACCACCAGTTTGTTGAGAGGAATGAATCACCTCTCCAGTATCGCTTAATCTTTGACAGGCGTCGTGCTGTCCGTATTACTCTCCCTGCTCCTGCCTTCTTTGATTATCAGACAAAAGGAAGATATGTTATTACCAAAGAGGAAGCAGATGAGTACGAGAGGAGGGCGGAGGCAGCTTGCCGCCACGCTGCAGCCCAGCAGGCAATAATTGTCGTATCTTAGTACGACCCCGGCTACAATTATGGATATCCGCCAGGCCAGCCGTGGCAATAAACCAACTTAGGCCAAAAGCCTAAGCTTGGGGGAGTACGTATTTCTCACCGACATTACATTCATGTTCACACACTCATTGCTAGTTGTCGGTGCTCATACTCTTTCACTGTAATATCCATGCTAGTTTATTTTTATTTTTCTTGCTTTCTTCTTGTTTGTTTGATAAACCTTAAGAAAAACAAAAAAAATAGTAGTAGCTTTTAGTTAGTTTACTTTTCTTGCTGTAGTAGTATTAATTAAAAAGAAAACCCAAAAAGATTTCCCGTTCTTCTTTTGCTTGTCGGGAGCTTTCCCGTGTAAATAGTTTTATTTCTTTTCTTTTCTTTGGGGGTCGATAGGCACTACAAAAAAAAGACACATCCGTGACATTTTGGGCCGAACGAAATTTTTTCTGTCATACATATGACACATCTATGACGATGATTGTGAAAAAACCCGGTATCATCATAGATGTGGTGGGCTCCTAATTCTATGACAAAAAATCATGACAGAAAATGGGCTTTTCGTCCTGCGCGGGCCGGAGACGCAGCTGCATGACATTCTTTGGGCCGTCCATGACGGAAAAAACCGTGGTAGAAGCAAGGGGGAGCAAAATTTTGGGGAGTTCCCGGTTACGGTGGGAGGTCGGGGGCCGAGCGATGTGCGTTTCTCTCGTACACGTGCGCGCATGTGTGCGAGGCGTTGGCTCTAACTGAACCCAAGCAAGGCGTTGGGCTCTAACTGAACCCGAGCGATTGCACTACAGGCTACGCGTTACTGAACCCGAGCGATCGATCGATGGCTGTTAACTGAACCCGATCGAGCGATTCCTTCGCTACTGCTGCTAACTGAAGCCGATCAATTGGATGAACAGTGAGCGTTGCGGGGGGTGGGGGTTCGGATGAACAGTGAGCGGTGGCGTTGCCTCCGGATGAATAGGACCCCGTGGTGTGGAGGGCTGGATGAACAGTATACGGTGGAGGGGTGCCCGTGGAGGGGTGGTTGAACAGGACCCCATGGTGTGGAGGGCTGGATGAACAGTAGACGGTGGAGGGGTGCCCGTGGAGGGGTGGTTGAACAGTAGCCGGTGGAGTGGCGCGCGGTGGAGGTTGGATGAACAGGAGCCCGTGGAGGCTGGAGGAGGTCGACGATAGCCCGTGGAGGCTGGAGGAGGTCGACGGTGGAGATGAACAGTATCCCGTGGAGTCCCGTTTTGCGGTACGCCACACCCCTCGCGATGAACAGGACCCCCGTTTCGACCATAGGAGGTCCGTTTCGTCCGTTTTGCGGTACGCCGCACCCCTCCCGATCAACAGGACCCCCGTTTCGACCGTAGGAGGTCCGTTTCGTCCATTTTACGGTACGCCACACCCCTCCCGATCAACAGGACCCCCGTTGCGACCGTAGGAGGTCCGTTTCGTCCGTTTTGCGGTACGCCACACCCCTCCCGATCAACAGGACCTCCGTTTCGACCGTAGGAGGTCCGTTTCCTCCGTTTTGCGGTACGCCACACCCCTCCCGACCAACAGGACCCCGTTTCGAACGTAGGAGGTCCATTTCCTCCGTTTTGCGGTACGCCAGGCCTCGTTTCCATCGCCTGTTCCGTCCAAGCCCTCCCGATGAACACGACCACGCATTCCGTTCCAACCCAGCCGGTTGGCTCCCACGCGTTCCGTTGCCTCCCGATGAACACGACGCATTCCGTTGCGTCCCCATGAACACGACGCATTCCGTTGCCTCCCCATGAACACGACGCATTCCGTTGCCTCCCCATGAACAAGGCGACGACGCTGTTCTCCGTTCTGACCCAGCCATGTACACGAGCCCTGGCCGTACGTATGCGCGAGTAGGTGTTCGAGACCCCGCTTGTGTGTACACATACGTGGCCATATTTTCTTTCTTGCACCCTGGCCGCTGTACGTACGTGTACATGCTATGTGCGCGCCTCTACTACGACACGTGCGCGCCTCTACTAGGACACGTGCGCGCCTCTACATCGAGCCAGTATGTACGTACACGTTCGCGACCAGAATGACAACGCTACGTACGCTTCGACCAGGTGGGTCCCGACTGTCAGGCACTTCCTTACCTGCGAAGATGTAGCTGGTGGGTCCCAGCAGTCAGGGCGCGAATCGTTTTTTTTTGCCCGGACGCACTTCCTTGCGTGCGAAGATGAAGCTGGTGGGTCCTAGCAGCCAGGGGGAAACGTTTTTTCCGCGAAATACAGTGGCCCGTCCGGTGGGTCCCAGCTGTCAGGTGGAGGAATCATTATTTTCCACGTAGTAAGGAGGCACTTCCTTGCTACGGCTGTGGACCCAGCTATCAGCCTCTCCACATATAGTCCATGTCCGATGGAAGTCGTTCCTTGACCACGTTGACCAGGCCACGTCGAGAGCACCACGGCGGTGGACGACGGCGAGGCCTAGGAAGGGGACGACGCGGAGCCGGGGAAGACGCGGCAGTGGAAGCCCGCGTGGAGAGGAGTACGAGGGTTCACTGGTTTGGCTGCGGTGTGAGGCTGCTGTCGCCGCAGGGCCTGGCCAGCGGTGGGAATAGTAGGGGGCGGTGAGGCCTCCGCAGCAGCACAGCCGGCCACGGGAGGCAGGAGCATGCGGCACGACCGGCGCTGCTTTGGGCGGCTAGAGCAAGAAGACCAGAGGTTGAAGAAGCACTACGGCCGCTGGATGGACATCGTACGGTCACTGGAGCTAGAATCGTTCATATTGACTAAGTTGACAAAGCCCTCCGTCCCCGTCAACTTAGTTGGCCCACAAGTCATCCTCCCACTATGGTGGGTCCCAGCTAGCAGGGGCGATATTCATTTTTTGTGCGTAATAAGGAGGCACTTCCTTGCCTGCGAAGATATAGCTGGTGGGTCCGACATGTCAGCGGGGGGAACGTTTTTTTCACGAAATACAGAGGCCCTTCCAGTGGGTCCCAGCTGTCAGGTGGAGGAATCATTATTTTGGGTGTACAGTCCACGGCCGATGGATGTCGTTCGTTGACCACGTTGACCAGGCCGCCTCGAGAGCACCATGGCGGTGGACGACGGCGAGGCCTGTGAAGGGAACGACACGGAGCCGGGGAAGACTCGGCAATGGTTGCCCACGCGGTGGGGAGTACGAGGGTTTACTGGTCTGACTGCCGTCGCCGGAAAATAACAGGAGGTGTGGGTGAGTAGAGGAATTGCCTGGCCAGCAATGAAGTAGGGTGGGGCGGTACGGCCTGTGCGGCAGCACAGCCGGCCACGGGAGGCGGGAGCAGGCAGTCCCACCGGAGCTGGTTTGGGCGGCTGGAGTAAGAAGATCTGATATTGAAGAAGCAGCACGGCCGTTGGATTAACATCCAACGGTCACTGCTGCTAGAATCGTTTGTGGACTAAGTTGACAAAGCCAAAGTACACGTCAACCTAGTAGACGCACAAGTCAGCCTCCAAATCTGTCCCAAGGAGCATACATCCCGAAATTTCTAGCCAGATTCAAATTAATTTTAAATCTAAATATACCTTAATTTAAATTCAATGAAATTTTACCGGCACAAAAACAATGAAATTTAAAATATCAAAATCCGAAAGAAAACAGTATTTTGGAACTAATTGCCTGTTTCCTATATTTTTTCATTTTACAGCCCATTTATTATTACTTATAGCCCATTTATTATTACTTATAGCCCATTTTCTGGGCAAAATGCATCCCTCCTCGTCTTGAAAGATTTCCGGCCCAGCAGGGCGTAGAAAACCAAGTAGGCCTACGTTGGTTATTTTGCAAAAAACAAAATAGCTCGCTAGCCATTTTCAGAAAGGAAAAAACAAACTGGGCTGGTCATGTGCTAAACATATGAAATAAAAGCCTAGGCTAGACGGGCCACGGGTCCCGCACAACCCAGTTGATACCCTTCTCTGTCCCGAAAAAACATAATTACTGCGCGCTGCTGGGTCCCTATTGTCATCCTCACCATGTATAGTCATCTCCTTATTCCTCTCGGTTGTTGAGCATGTTGACAACACCGGAGGGTGGCGCCGCGGCGAGAGAACCAAGGCCGAGGACGATGGTGAGGCCTCAGACGGGAACGAACAGGAGCCGGGGAAGATCACAGCCAGCCATGGGAGGCAGGAGCAGGCGGTCCCGCCGGCGCTGGTTTGGCTTTGGCGGCTCGAGGAAGAAGAGACTGAAGAAACGCGACAGACGTTGAATGCCAATCCAACGGTCAAGGTTGGCACAATCGTTTGTTGACTAAGTGGACACCAAGTAGCATACTTTTTATATATAGGAAGAAAACTGCAAGGAAAATGTGTTCATCTGTCGTCCTCCTCATAGGGAACGTTCGCCACATAAGTGACTAGCACCCTTGGTTTTCAACCGAGAGGTCTTGGGTTCGAGTCCCAGGAACTCTCAATTTTGTCCTCCTTCCTTCCTCGCAAAAAAGGGAAAGAAAATCAATGACTTGGGAAGGCGTACAGAACAAGCTAGTTTACCAGTAAAGAGACGTTGCCGAGTTTTAGAAAAAAGAAAGACATGCTCCTGTAGCAGGTTCGAATCCAAACCTAGACTATGACTATATATGGTGCGATGCTACTCTGCAAGTAATGAAACTGACATATCCAACGTTCGCTTCTCCTCTTCTCAACTTACTCTGCCTAGCATTAGAAGCTCTGGCCACAGCAACCATGTCCGTTGGCTGCTCGTCCACCCGCTCTTCAGCAGGAAACAACCAGATATGCGCCAAGTCGCCACCCGTACCATCGCCTGTGGGTCTCATCACACCCCCGCCGGCACGCGCGCCGCAGCCGATTGCTCTTCGCAACCCGCTGCCGTTGGTGTGGTGCCACTGTTGCAAATCACGCAGAGTCATCCATCGCGTCTCAACCACAATCCATAACCCTGGCCGAGTCTTCTACAAATGCCCGAATCATGGGGTAATAATATGTTTAAGTGTTGTTCTGCTGCTTTCAGTTGCTGATTTTTTTAATAGTTTGGTTGATGATTTTCCAATTTGATTCATGCAGAAAAGGGAAGATTCGTGTGATTTGTATTTCTAGGAAGTTGCTGATGTGGGGGAATGAGACTACACTGATTATTTGGTTAGCCGAGGAATCCCAATACCAGCAGGATGGGGTGTTGGACAAGTAACTGAAGGAACGGCAGAAGAGGAAGATGCAGAGCAGAAGGTTAAATATGTAGTTCCTCTGATCATGGCCAAGCAACAGCTGCTGAACGGCCTTGATAGCAATGAGGAGATGAAAGAGCTTGGGAAGATAATGGGCAAAATCGATGTGCTATGTAGGATGATTGTCTCTTTATTTACAGTGTATGTAGCACTCGTGATGTATTCAGTGGCTACGACATGAGCACTTTGCTGAAACTAGTAATGAATGAAACCTGTGTAGCAGGCTGGGCATAGTGTTGTGAACATCTAATGATTTCTATTAACGGAAATCAGGGGGTATCCCCTTTTGCTCATATAAATAAATAAATAAATAAATAGTAGAGGCCCTGTCGGGTCAGCTTTGTTCTCATTCGATCGAGCAAATTGCAGTCCAACAACAAACTATGTCATCAAATTCAAGTTTCACAGCCAAATATGAGTACAACTAAACAACAATGTCATCATGTTTTAGTTGTCATACAATCACCAAACACAAATCAGCATACATAACAAGTGATGTTCTCATAGCAAAATACTAAACAACATGTTCATCAGGTTTCAGTTGTCATAGCAAACACAATTTCACATAGTAGATAAAAAACGTCTTCTGACAGGCAAATACGACAAAAGCAATGTAATCATCATCCGCAGCAGCAGCGTCAACATCTTCGCCATGTGTATTAGTCTGAATCGTAATTCCCCACGGTGTCATCTTCTTCTTCATCCTCAACGTCCTCGAACGTTGGCTTCTCCTTGATCAACTCTTGTATGTCCATAGCACGACAGGCAATCTTTTCGCCGGCGTCATTGACGTGATGGTTCTCAAAGATATTAGGAACATCTGTGTTATCTTGTACATCAGGAGCAGTGTAAGCATCATCTTGTTGTGCAACTACATTAAATGAATTCCTCTGCTCAAACCTTTGCAATACTCTCCAGTCAGCGCTACGTGCAAATGTGTCTTCCAAGAAAAATATCTGTGTTGCTTGATTTGCCAAAATAAAAGGCTCGTTGGTCTGGTACGCCGCCTTGACATTGATGGATTTGAAATAATCATCAGCTCTGGGTTTTGCGATCCTGGAAAACAGGTTATACCAACGACAGCACAACAGAACCACACACCGATGATCCCCGAAACTAGAGATATACTGCAACTGAACAATGTCTGTTATGTTAGCATACATTTCAGTTGTCTCTTTGTCATACGTATCCGTGCTCATGATGGCACTGTTTTGTGTCTTCCTGCCTTCGTCTCGTGCAAGGGTGTTGTAGCGCACATCTCCAACAACGCAAGATTTATAATGTCTTACCCGAGTATCAGGACCCATTGCTAGTGAGTAAAGGGCATCATCAACTGCCTGCCCATCCTCCCGCATCTTCTTAACCTATGGTTAGAAAATAGACAAGCTGATCATCTTAATTACTCAATATATTAAAAAAACTGACAGTGCACTTCAAAAGCGTACATGGTTCTTGAACCATTTCGCAAATCCTGCCATAACCAGTTTTCAATGTTTCTTGGATTTTGCGGCAGTAACTCCTCTTTGTAGATGCTGCACAACATAGTGATCGCGTCAAACATCTAAATATATAAGAATGTGCTGCAAGTTTAGTAGATTACGATGTATAAGCGGTAGTACTGCACTTACTTGATATAAGGTAGTATCTCAGGACAGTTATTCAACACATACCAAACCATTTTGTCCAAATCTTTAGGTTTGTCCTCTTGTCGACTCTTCCCTGTAACTCAAACAGAATAATCGAAAACATTGAGCCCGGGATTGTCTTCACCCACCTCTTTGCTAAGCTGATCAGCTGTTTCAATGTATTTTGAGCAGAATGCCAACGCTTCTGTAGCAATGTAGGCCTCTGCAATGGAACCCTCGGGTCTAGCTCTGTTCCTAACATAGCCCTTGAAAGTGCCTCGCCGCCTTTCAATAGGGTACATCCAGCCATACTGTACTGGACCTCTATGTAGTGCCTCATCAGGTAGATGAACAGCCAAATGCACCATCACATCAAAGAAGGCTGGAGGGTATATCTTCTCAAGGTCGCATAGGATAGTTGGTATCTTGTCTCTAAGACGGTCCAAAGCATCTATCCTGATATTCCTACTGCAGAGTTCCCTGAAGAATTGTCCCAACTCTGCAACTGCTCTGTATAAGTCAGGGCGGCCCAATCCTCCAAGGATAACAGGTAAAACCCTTTGAAGTAGGATGTGGCAGTCATGAGTTTTCAACCCTTGTACCTTGTTTCCATCTGCACTGACTCTCCTTTCAGGGTTGGAAGCAAATCCATGTGGGAATCTCACACGTGACAGGACCTCGTAGAATTCTTTTCTTTTTACCTTGTCCAAGACGTACACAGCTGGTGCCATATCCCGTGGTTTACCTTCATCTTGCACCTGCAAATCCTTTCTGATACCCAGGTGTGTCAAATCAATCCTAGATTTTAAGGTATCTTTCGTCTTGCCTTCAATATTAAGAAGTGTGCCGATAATGCTGTCACATATATTTTTCTCGATGTGCATCACATCAAGATTATGCCGCAGATCCAAATCTTTCCAATACTCCAAGTCCCACAAAGTGGACCTGTGGGTAAACAATAATCTCTCTTCTACCCTGCCACACTTCCTTTTCCTGCTGCCATTACCAGGATGGTTTCCTGGTGTAATATGCCAGACCTTCTCTAATTCCACTTGCAACTCATCGGCGGTGAGCCTCTTTGGCACATCACGGTTTTCATGCTTTGCATTGAACACATGTCTTCGGTATTTTCTGGGATGCGGCTTGTCCTTGGCAAGGAAACGGCGGTGTCCAATGTAACAGATCTTGCTAAGTATTGCGTATGACAGCGGATTCCTGTCACAACGAACACATGCATTGTAACCATGTGTCGTTTGCCTTGACATAATGCCCAAAGCCGGATAATCATGGATGCACCAAATTATAATAGCACACAGAAAAAAATCAGCTGGTGGGCTGCTATATAGGTCTCGAGTGAGAACACCCTTCCATAGCTGTTGAAGTTCCTCCACAAGAGGCTCCATGAACAAATCAAAATCCTTTCCAGGACATTTTGGACCTGGGATGAGCAAGGCCATCATGTAGTTTGATTCTTTCATGCAGACATTTGGAGGCATGTTGTAAGGGATAACAAGCACTGGCCACATGCTATATGTGGCGCTCTGGTGGCCAAATGGGTTATATCCATGTGAAGCTAAGCCAAGTCTAATGTTTCTCGGGTCAGCAGCAAACTCTTTGTGTTTATCATTGAAGCTATTCCACTCACTACCATGAGATGGATGGCTCATTACATTCTGATCTCTGTACTCCTGGTTCCTAGAATGCCACAGTACATCCTCTCTTGTTTCAGCATCATGAAACAACCTCTGCAATCTTGGTGTAATTGGAAAATGTCTCAGAACATTATGAGGAATCCTCTTCACAGCATCGCCATCTTTCCATCTTGATGATTTGCATTTCGGGCATTCACTTAAGTTGGCATAATCCTTCCGGAACAGAACACAATTATTCTTACAAACATGGATCATATCATATCCAATTCCAACTGCACGAAGGAAATTCTTCATTTTACTGTAGGTGTGTGGCAGCTCAGACGCATCCGGGAAAGATTTGTGGAAAGCAGCCAACATCGCATCGAATGATTTGTTGGTCATCCGCTCAGATGTCTTCACCCGAAGAAAGGTGACCATAGCTGAGAATACTGACAGCTTATTTCCTGGGGTGACAACAACGTTGCATTGTTCCAACATGCGGGCCCACTGTTTTTCTTCTGCAGGTGAAAGTTCACGGAATGCACGAGCATTTCGTAGCATTGCTTCAATGTTGGTCAAACTCACTGGGTCCGCCACCACCACCTCCTCCTCCTCTTCCACCTGAGCATCTGGCAGATCAAGATGGTGATTTGCTGCTTCCACGTAGTCAATAACATTGACGTTCACAGCTTCACCATGATGAACCCACCTAGTATATGTGACCGACATCCCATACAAGTGTAGATGATTTTGCATAGTTGACTGGGGTCTTGTAACTGAATTCATACAACTACTACACGGGCAGAGCATATCTGATTTCGGACCACCGTACTCAGCTCTGATAAAGTTCATGAAGTTTTCAACCCCCACGACATATGCAGCGGAGAATCTTCGAGCAGAAGTTATCCAAGTCATGTCCATCTGTTAGACATACAAATTAGTTCTTCTACTAGATATTATAGGAAAAACATATATGCTTTTTTATGAAGTCCAGAAAAAATACCTAGGTCGATGTCTAAAGCTATGGCAAGATATTTGGACGAGCAGATCTAAGTAACGAAATATATGTAAAGCTAATTCAGCAAACAGATTTGAGTGCCAAATTATGGCAGGCTGTTTCACCAGTCAATGAGGCCGAGCACACAGCCATCAAACTATCGAAGGCCATCGCAGCAACAAAGATCGAGTATAAAATGGTGTAGAACTATTTCACCTAACAGATTGGCTACTAGACCATGGCAATCTACGTCACAATAAATATATGGCAGTATAGATTTGAGTGCCAAATTATGGCAGGCTGTTTCAGCAGTCAATGAGGCCGAGCACACAGCCATCGAACTATCGAAGGCCATCGCAGCAACAAAGATCGAGTATAAAATGGTGTAGAACTATTTCACCTAACAGATTGGCTACTAGACCATGGCAATCTACGTCACAATAAATATATGGCAGTATATTTTAGCAACTAATCGGCCTTGGCATGCCATCTCAGCTAACCAGATTGAGTGCAGAACAGGGCAAGGAAGCTTCTTAAGCAGAGCATATTGACAGTAAACAACTTCGGCAAACAGTGAGATTAACCGCGTCTATCAGCTAACATTCAGCGCTACACCGACATGAACGGGGCCTCAGTCTAGAATGCGCGTACCGTGGGAGAAGCTGACCGCCGTGCGTCTCCACACGAACGTCGCCAGCGGTGGCGGCGTTGACCGCCGTGGGCCTCCACAAGAACGTAGCCAGAGGTGGCGGCGCGGCTAGAGGACGACAGTCTACGAGAGCGTACAGTGGGAGCGAGAGGATAGCCGAACCACGGCGCCGACATATCGGCGTGGCAGGGAGGGCGGCTTTGGCGGAGCGAATGGAGTGGAGGGGGACAGGGGGGAGGGGTGTTTGTGGAATATTATTGGCTAGTTGGCCGAAGGGCGGTTGAATCGGATTTGGGGGGGATTTTTGGGTGTGGGGGGGAGGATTTTCGCGCGGTGGGCGGGGGGAGTTCGGCGCATGGTCGGTTTCTCCAAGTGCAGTCCCACGTGTCAGTGAAGAGGCAAGCCGAAGCGCGTTCCATTTGCGTGAGCCGTGTGCAGGACCGAACGTGTGTGGGGTGCAATGCGATCGCGACAGGAGTGCTGTGAGTGTACCGCCTTTTTCCTTTTAAACTAGGTGCTTCGCCCCCTCAAACAAAATTGTTGCTTCGCGCGATCCATCGATACTACTACTAGTAATCTGGTAATCCTGACCAAAACGGCGCGGCTGGGTCTTTTCCCGCACGATATGCTGGGAGGTTGGCTTAGTTGGGTTTTTTAGGACGAGTAATGCTACACCTACGTAATCCCAGTTAGGTAATTAACGTAATGTGAAACGTGTGAGCTATTGATTGTAGATTGGGGGGGAGGGGCCCACCACCATGAAAATCTGGGGAGGAGAGAGAGAGAGGCAATTTACGTTAACCCTTTCGTAGGTTCCCGTAGATGTAGAAAGATGTGAAATGCGTGAATGTGTAGTGGACGTACTATTGGAGTGCCTAAGATAATTTGTGTATGTATAGATCCTATATGTTTATTTTACTTCGCATGTTAGATTTGTCTCGGTTCAATAAAAAGCAGAGTTGGTGATGATGGTGTGCCTGTCATCCTGCAATATAGGCCGTCCGATCTATATCTAACGGATAGGAAGGAAACTATGACAATTTACTTGCACTCCTCTCCACATTTGCAGATAAGGCTTTCCCTCGTTCATCCTTTTCTCCCACAAGATCTTGATATTCTGTGCAACGCACGTGCATCTTGCTAGTACTCCTACAATATGTATATTATTGTGAAAGTTCATATACACCGGCCGAGATTAATGCAAGCATGGCAGATTTTCATTACATTTCGAACTTTTATAGGACAGAAAAATAAAGAAACCCGACCCTAAACCTATTCTACGGCGGCGACCGACATCCTCCATCTGCGATCTCTATGTACAGGGGCGGGGTTCAAGACCCGTGAAGTGAAGGTGCGGTCTCCGGCGAGGAAGAGTAGAACACGGGATACGGACCGGCCAGTTGGCACACCATGCCCTGCCGCCTCCCATGCCCTACTCATCCTCGGAGGAGTCCCCGACCTCGGCGGTGCCGGACGTTGGACGGCGGCAAGTAGGACGCGTGGCTGACGGTGCTCCCGTCGTCGGCCGCCAGCGTGGCCACCGCTTGTGCGGTCGCGTCCGCGTCCGGCTACGCCGCTATTGCGTCGCGAGAGGCGACTTGAGCGAGGGCGGCGACCTCGAGCTTCATCCCCGAAGACAAGCTCTCCCGCAGAGCGTTCGCACTTGCGGTCATGGCGGGTGTGGTGCCAGGTAGGAGGACGATGCGCTATCGTGTGGAGGTTAGCTGGGCGTTGCCGCTTTAAGTAGCGCATTCTGGTGAGGCCAAGCTTCCGTGTGTGTCATTAAGTCGCCGGAGTTGGTTCCTCGGGCACCGAGCCTCTTAGCGACGACATACGAACGGACGGCATGAATGCGGGCAGCTGGCACCGGCTGGGAACGCACCGCGCGATGGCGCGAGGGACGAGGGTTTTGGTGTGCCAGGGTAGTCAGCTGCGGTCCTGGCAACGTTGGAGATGCCCTTTGCTCACATGCGATCCCCGCATGTCATTGAAAAGGCAAGACGACCCGGCATGGTCTCAGGTCCAGAGGATGCAGTTGGCCACGCTACACCACTCCGCGGACACGTCACGGTGCCCCGTGCATCCTCGACGAGCCGGGTGTTGGGGTGTGTTTGGATTGTGGCCAAAGTGCACCTTACCAAAATTTTGGTCATGACCCAAAGATTGGTCTTATTTTGGATGGTTGCCATTTTTTTGGCATGCCAATGAACTCTAACCAACTCTAGTTCATTTTTCTTGCCAATGTCGGCCAAATCATGGGCAACCAATACCTCAACCAAAATTTTGGTCATGACCCAAAGATTGGTCTTTGTTTGGATGGTTGCATTTCTTTGGCATGCCAATGAACTCTAGCCAACTCTAGTTCATTTTTCTTGCCAATGTCGGCCAAATCATGGGCAACCAATACCTCAACCAAAATTTTTGCTACCCAATGCTTTGATGGGGCAACCTTGGGCACAAACCAAACATACCGTTGGTCGTGCCACAGCACTAACGCCACCCTCGGCACACTGAAACCGACCGTGTCTAGCGACGATATGAGCATGTCGCTCACCGCGGTCGCCGTGTCCAGAGGCGGTGCTGGAGCTGCGCCCCATTGTTGGCCCCAACGACCCACATGAACGGTTGTCGGTGGCGAGGAGGTCGTGGGCCAGCTCCTCCATTGGACTAGTCTTCGCTACGTCGTCCCGACGGGTGTGCCCCACATGTCGGTTTCCCTGTTTTCCCGGCCATATTCGAGCGTCAGTGCTTCGCGTTGCGCATTAGGCCTTTCACTATGTAGGCCGAGCGAGACAACTTATTGTTTATTTGAGCCGTTGAAGTATAATCATGTGGCGTTTGCTTATTTCTCATTCCTCTCCAACCCTCTTCTCCATCGATCATGTCGCCCTCCAGTCGAGTCCATCCTCCCGCATGCCTCATTTGAACATTCCGCCGAGTATCATTCGCATGTACCCACCCTAGTCCTCTTTCAATATATCTCCGGACCCCGAGATGAAATTGAGAGGGAACGAGTGGGCGCACGTGATACCTAAGGCGGATTCAAAATTTTGAACCGGTGATCATAGCATCCGCAAATCATATATAAAGGGTATTCAATGTTCGTTTCGTTTTTGAACGTATAATATACTCCCCCTATCCTTTCTAGTTTACATATAAGTTTTATGTGTAGTCAAAGTATCTCTACTTTGATAAAAAAGGTATCAACATTCAACAACGCCCAATCAATATTGTTAGATTCGTACGTACTCCTAGATTTGTACTCGAGATGTTTTCCAATTTGACTATTGACAAGATTAATAGTACATGAGATGTATAATGTGAAAATTATATCATTGGAAACTCCTTTCACATACGAATTTGACCGTATGCTTTGTGTAAGTTGCATGTCATA
Organism: Aegilops tauschii subsp. strangulata; assembly: GCF_002575655.3. Taxonomy (NCBI): domain Eukaryota; kingdom Viridiplantae; phylum Streptophyta; class Magnoliopsida; order Poales; family Poaceae; genus Aegilops; species Aegilops tauschii. Next base: position 132,153,451 of record NC_053037.3, read on the forward strand.
TATTATTACTCTAACATTTGGTCAAAGTTAGCCTCGAAAAACGCTTTAGACCCTGTATGCTTTGTGTAAGTTGCATGTCATATATTATTACTCTAACATTTGTGTAAGTTGCATGTCATATATTGTTACTCTAACATTTGGTCAAAGTAGTATAGTGGAAGTGGATCCTCTGATGTAGGTATCCCTGCCTTACCCTCCCTTTCGGTCACTTACTGGCGGACCCCATGCTTGCTAGGCCCCGCATGTCAGTTACTCAATGGGTTCGGCCATATCAGGGGATCCTCATCCGTAGTATACTCCCTCTGTTTTTATTCACTCCGCATAAAACGGAGGGAGTGGTGGTATAATAAATGACGCGGGCGGGGGAGGGGTAGGGACGTCGGTTTGCTCTCAACTGCGGTCCCACAAGCGAGCGAAAACGCAAGACGAAGCGCGTTCCATTCGGTGAGCGACGTGGAGGGTCCAGCATGCCGGGCTGCAACGCGAACGCGACAAGAGCGATGTACAGTCAAAACCGATTGACCGGTCGTCACCGGAACCACTATTCACACCAGAACCTTCGCTGCTCGGCCTACGCCAGCCACTGCCCTAAAACCACACCAAATCTCCAGCCCATTCCCCCACCTTTGGATTCCCTAGCCCGCACCAAGCGTCCCCTAGTTCGCTGGAAAGCCATGGTGCGCCGCAAGATCACTTACTACAAGATGCTGACGCTAGAGCGTCGCGCAGAAATCGCGGCGGCGGTCGGTGCCACAGACCTCTGTTCCCAAGATCGCTTTGCGGCGGGCCAATCCCCGAGTTCTCTAGAGCCAAGCTACGAGGAGGAGGAAGCCGATCCAATGTTCATGGCGGAGGTCGCGGCGCAGAAGGCCCCCGATGGGTATGAGACGATGGACGTCGACTTCGTGCCGGCGTCCGAGTCCCCCATGGTGCAGACGGACCAGCGGTTCAACATGGCGATACTAAAGGAGGACCGGGAGGCAGAGGCTCAACTCGACGCGGAGCGCGCGCATGCCGCTGCCATCGAGGCTCTCCTGCAGGCGGAACCGGATGTCCTGGATGTGAACCGGGCGGCGGAGGCTCAACTTGAGGCAGAGCGCGCGGATGCCGCTGCCATCGAGGCCCTCCTACAGGTGGAACCGTATGTCCTCGACTTGAATCGGGCGACAGAGGCTCGACTCGACGCAGAGCGCGCGGATGCCGCTCTCATCGACGCCCTCCTGCTGGCGGAACCGGACGTCCTGGACTTGAACCGGGCGGCGGAGGCTTGAATCGACGCGGAGCGCGTGGATGCCTGTGCCATCGAGGCCCTCCTGCAGGCGGAACCGGACGTACTCGACTTGAATCGGGCTGTGCTCTCGTCCGTGCAGAGCGCCCGCACGCTCTGCTTGAACGAGTAGCTGGAGGCCGAGGACAACCACGGTGCGGAGACACACGTCGGCAGCGACGGCTAGTTCGCGCCGGCAGCCAAAGACGACGAGGCCGTCTCTTTCCGCGAGCAGTGATAGTTTTTCTTTATGTTGTTGTTTTTATGGATCTTTTGATGTGTAAAAACATATATTTGTTATGCAAGTCGCCTGACTTGGGTCAGTCTACCATTTCAGGCGGTTGGATGAATATCCTACGTCTCCTAACCCTTCTTTCCTTCTTCCTCACCTCTTTTTCTTCCCCAACAAACCACCGCATGGGCCGTACGGATACTCCCCAACACGCGGTTGGATAAACATACTCTATGAACCAAAATTATGTGTCAGCGATAGGATGGCTGAGTTTGGTTTGTTCACATGCGACAGCATGTGTCAGTGAGGGTGCGTTCCCTTGGTTGGGTTTGCGGCGTGCAGGAGCGACTGTGTGAGGGTGCGGTGCGACCGCGGCGTGCAGGAGCGACCGTGTGAGGGTGCGGTGCGACCGCGACAGCCGTGCGCAAGTGCACCTCCTTCTCGTTTTGAAAACTTTAGGCAAGCTTGGCAAAAATGTGTGGCGAAGTTTGGCAATGCAAGGCCTAGACCCAAACAGGATAAGTACGTACGTACTAGGAGTACTAGTGTTAAAAAAGAAAGGCGGGGTTTTCCTTCGTGGGATTTAATCGATACAAATCCTCGTTTCACGTGTCAATTAATGCGTATTTTTTTCGCCAAAGACCAAAGAGCTAACCATCTCACTCCTCATCGCTTGATTAATGCAGTGCCATGCAAACCAACCTTCTCACTTCCGCATGCATGCAGGGGATATTAATGTCCTTGGTTGCTAACCCCATCAATTTTGCCTCGATTAGTGTTAGTGGCCCATTGCAAATTGTAATTTTGATATACTGGCCTTGTGTACAAAACAATGGAGGTAGTAACTATATTTGACATCCTTCCCCATTGCGGTGACGTCGACGATATCTTTTTTTGGTGGTTTGGAGATGTGCGTTCGACGGAGAACACCATTGAGGGAGACCACGGTAAGTCATTCGCAAGTGCCGCCTGCAAGCCGAGACAACCGCCTTATTTGCATCTAGGAAGTCCTTTACTAGTACTACTAGGAGTACTAGTGCGGTGACATGGTTTCTCGAAGAAGACGATGGAGAAGCGGAGTCAGCGAAGAGTGAAATGATGGTTGCTTCGTCCGTGCTTTTGTGATTTGACGCCTCACTGCTTTGTGATTTGTGATAGAAGGGACAGGGGAGTAGACTCTATGCTCTATACTGTACTACATGCGTCCAAGCATGGGAGAAAGAGGAGAGATGTTGCATTTTTCTATTCATTCAATCAATCAATCAGGGAGCTTCGGTTCCATCTTTTTGGCTTTGGCAACACCGTCCACAATGGTTCCCACGATGCCAAAAGCTATTTTCACATTTGGCTACACATTGTGGATGCCCTTAACCGTACCACTTGGTTTTGCTCCTGTGTGCTATCTATACGAATCTCAATTATATTGATCTAAAAAATTATAGAATCAAGATTAGTAAAAAGGAGGTGATTTTGCCGAGCGGATGGCGGGGGAGGTTTCTTATTTGAGCAATGCTACATCCACGTAATGGTTTACGTAAAGTTACGAACTGATGTGATGTGGGACAATTTGATTGGATTAAAGGAGAGGATTAGGCCCACCCCACCTAAAAATTAGGGGGCATATATAGATTAGATGGAAAGTATACGTAGCAGCTACGTAGCCCTTTGTAAGTCTAGGATTAGGCTTCTTATTTTCGGAGAACGTTGTCCTGGCGGTTTGCTAACATGCGGTCCCACGTGTTAGTGCTTTACCAAGCCGATCCGCGTCCCACATGAGGCAGAACAACGGCAGAAGCAACACGTGGTTAAGTTGAAGAAGATGAGGGAGAAGCGGATTCAACAATGAGTGAAATAATGTGATGGTTGCTTCGTCCCTCCAACTTAACTGCGGGAAAGGTGCAGCTTTGTGATTTGACGCCTCATTGGTCATTACTACGCCGGCGCCATGACTGGGGTGCTTCACCCCGGCTGCTCTGCACTGTATTCCGGTATGGCACGTGGACCCGGTAGCTTGATATCCCACATGTCGGCGAAAGGGACTAGAAGATTTATGAAAGCGAGCGCTCCACTCTTACGACGGAGGAGTAGACGACACGACGGCCCAGTGAACTGTCACTTGTAGTACTGTATAGTACTATAGTTTTGCTGTTTCGCACGATCCATCGATACAAACCCGATTAAACAGGAAAGGGCGGGATTTTTCCCGCCCGGTAGATGATACTGGGCATACATTTCAAAGGCAATTTTAATGTATGCAAACTGAATAATTATAAGTAACAATATGATATCTAGTAAAACTAAAATCACATATGATTATTGTGTTCGAGTGTAGTAGTAGTGCTGTATTGCATAGTTTTTAGATGTAACATGCGAGAATGTGTAGAGATGTAGTTTTGGAGGGCCTACAGAGAGAAAAGCGTAATACGGTCACCGAACTTCAGAATAAGCTGATTACGGTCACTATATACGTTTTGCGGTGATTATACGGTCACCTGCTCACAGTTCAGCATCGGATTGCACTCTGTTGACCGGCCAAATAGTCTGCGTGGCGCCATGTTGACTAGTTAAATTGACCACGCTCCTTGTGGGTCCCACCTGTCAGTTCGCATAGGCAAAAGGTCAGATAAACACAAATTTACGCAGGCGCGACAAGGCTCCAATCCGTGCGCGGGAATCACCTGGTTGTGTATGTGTCTGTCAGGGCCTGATGTGTGCGCATGCACGTGTAGGTTGAGCACTTGAGCGTGAGAGTGTGTGTTGGTCGTGTGGTGTACTGGTGTGTGCATGCATGCATGCGTGTGTGCATGTGAGTGTTGCGTGCGTGCGTGTGTGTGTTGCGTGCGTGCGTGGCTGCGTGTGTACGTGTGAGTGTTGCGTGCGTGCGTGGGTGCATGTGTTTGTGTGAGTGTTGCATGGATGCAGTTCGTGTGCATGCGCGCGCGTGTGTATAATCACCACCCCAGCTCCTGTGTGTTAAAACAGACGGCTCAGGATACCAATACAAGGCCACCTTGTCCGCTGTGCCCGCGGTCATGACTTCGTACCACCGTCCAAATATTTTTTTGTCCTTTGTTTTCATTCTTACTAGCAAGATGCCCGTGCATTGCACGTAAATTCAAGATGCATTTGTATGACTTGTTTATCTTGTGAGAGAAAAGGATGAACGAGGGAAGGCCTTATTTGCAAATGTGGAGAGGTGTGTGGGTACCTTTTTGCAAAATTGCCATAGTTTCTTTCATATCCGTCAGATATAAATCGGACGGCCTATATTGCAGGATGGCAGGCACACCATCATCACCAACTCTGTTTTTTATAAGAGTGTATTTTATGTATTTTATAAGAGTGTAGATGTAGAGTAGATACAAGTCGACAGGTGGGCACGATGGTAGTGAGATAATGTGATGCAACACTAGAGGTGCCACGTGGAGCGTTCAACTGGTCAACTAGTCATGTCATGAGCAAATACAAAGTTGTACGGTGAGCCCGTGGCTGTATAATAACCACTAAACATAAATGATGACCGTAATGAGTGGATTCTGAAGTCCAATGTACGTATCGTGCTTTCGCTTCAAATACAATGATCGTCATTGCATATATCGCGAGAGAAAGATGAAACATGCGTGAATTTTCTGGGGGCTTACTTTTAGAGGACCTGGAGATAGTTTTGTGTGCATACGTGAAAGGGGCATACAGGGGGGGTATGCGATGGAGAGAGAGATGCTCTTCGTTTCTCCTTATTATGACTAACTTTGTATATAGTATAAAAATATACAAATTCACAGTGCGGAATAAATATCATTGTGGGCACCATGCAATTCAAATTAGCGTTCGTACTCCTCCATATAACTTTGTAATGTTGTATATATGTAGAAACTCTAAAATAATTTTTTGGCCACACTTTATTCAAAAGGAATGTTGTATGCGAAATAAACGTGAAGAGAGGGCTTTTTAGATCAATGGGGTACGTGATGTAACATGTGTGAATGTGTAGTTGATGCATTTGGCGGGGCCTAGAGAGGTATGTGTGTGTATTACGTATTCGAGAGAGGCATGGATAGAGGGGCCGACGGGGGTGGGGGGTGGGGGGTGGTAGAGATAGCATGATAAATGAGAGTGGTCTAGAGAGAGAGAGAGACGAATATGACGTCACGACAAGAGATTCCATTCCCTTGAGTGTGTATATGCAAGGGGGAGGGAATAGAGGCACCAGGAGAAATTTTCTGTGTGTGTGGTGTTTGTGTTGGTACATGTGGGTGTGAGAAGATAATGAGACGTGGGGGCAGAGGGTGTGTCACCGCGTGAGGTCCGGTGGGTCGAGGTGAGGCCCTTCGTTCGGTTCCGTCCTACGCCACATTGGTCGGCCCGTGACGCATTTAGGAAGACCCATGGATGACTAGTCGTACAAGACAAAGATAGCAGAATTGTGAAGGACTCTGTGTCCACTGACAAAGCCGGCTAGGATTTGTAACCCTAGGTTCTCGGACTAAGGTAACCCCTTTATCTCTGATATTACTATTCATCCAACCTAACTTTAAGGGGCATCCTACAGAATGCTCTGCTTGAATCGTACTCGTCGATTAGGAAGAGAGGTGTGAGACAATGCGTGAGAGACAGGCGTAAATATAATGTGCGTACATGAGACACGTAGGCAGGTCCATGTATATAGAAAGGGTCGATGAGGATTGTGCGTGTGTATGTTTGCAAGAGGAAGAGTGCTTGTGATAAAGGTTAGTGAAAACAGTTGTAAATGGTTACGAGAGGGAGGGAGGGTTATATCTAGAGCATGTGTGCGAGAAAGACACCTCGGGAGAGAGTGTGTGAGCATGTGTGAGATACACGTAAAAGACTGCTCTACACATTGATTAAAGATATAAATTGTATCCAAATATTAGGATGGGATCATGATATTTGCAATTCGCGTAAGGAGCGGTCATTGATCCATCAGACATCTAGATTCTATCGAATTTGAGCATGTCAATGTTATTATTCGACACAATTGATCCACATAGTTAGTATTTTGAACTCCAGACAATGCATCGCTTTAGCAACCGAATATAAACGTGAGTATAGTTCATGTTGTGTGTGTAAAGCACATTATACATACGAAAGTTACACAATGGACATTATAAATAGCTACCTATGAACTAGCATACATTTGAATTCAACATAAGGTGGTTTAAAAAAATCGAATTCAACATGAAGTCCATTCAATTATTTGAATTTGATATCATGGCATTTGTAAACCATACCTAAATTATGGGGGCACCAATCTTTGCTCTGATTTTGTACATAATAGCATATGTAGTCGTGTACAAAATAGATTCAAATTTAGCTCCTCCATTCAAAAATAATCGTAGTTATAGGATTTTCAAGTGTCAAAATTTCAAAAAGAAGCGGATAATTTAATGAGGTTTTCAAACATACAAGGTCAAATATAACGTTGTCTATTTAGGTCAATCCTCATAGTTCAAGAGTACTCTAAACGTGAATGCTTGTGTTTCAAAATTTCGAACGAAGCACCAAAAGAGCCTCTACTCGCCCGAAACCGCGTGAGACCAATGTTTGGTAGTACAAGGAAATTACTTTTCTAATAACTCCGACCCGTGAAACTTACCGGCCCGACGTCCAAAGGTCTAAACCGGGGTAGGTTTGTAGCTTCGTCTAGACGCCACGCAAGCGCATCCAAAAAACATTCATACACAATGGCCGCCAAAGCACACATGCGCGCGGCCGAAATCGCTCCCGCCCACTATTTGGGACACCTGGGATTACCATCCTACCCCCGACCCGCAGTAGGTCCGAAATTTAAGAGGGGGGCAAAGTTTGTACTTTCCCCAAATTTCAAACAAGCGCGTCCCATCTTCTGTTCAAAAAAGCCAAAAAAAAGTGCGTCCCAGGCCGAAACATGGTTCCCCCCCACCCGTCCGATTCCCCATCGTACTTCGTGGGCGCTAAAACTACCTCTCCACCAGCCGTGAAACCCCGGCGTCCTCCGTCCGCCACCCCATCCCACCCATCAACCGCCGCCCTCCTCCATCACGCCGGAGTCGATACCCCGACGTCGTCGTCCACCGCAACCTCAACCGCAACGCCCTCCACGGCTAGTAGTTGAAGCCGAGGCCGAGCCGTCCATACCCGAGCCAGTTCAACCACACCGTCCTGCGCCTCACCGCTGCCGCTCCAACTTCGCCACCCTTGACCGCACCGGAGCTGTTCCTGCTACGCCATCCTTCGCCGCCTCGGATCTGCTTCCCCTCCGCCGACATACGGCCACGGCAACACAGTCAAAAATTTGGCCATGGGTTCATCCAAGCCTGCACCCTCCAGAACATCGGTTTCCCCGATAAAAAGAAGAAGATCGGCGCGACATGTGGAGGTGACTACAACGGCAACCGAAAAAGGTACTCCTCTTCCCTTATTCGTGCAAATCTTACGTCTCTGCTTGCACGGTATTCATCCCACAGAAGACACTAGTTGACCTCTTCTTCTTGATACTAGATGTTCCTAGTAACTCGCGATGCACAAGGTTTCTCCTCATATACTATTTCACCTTAGCTAGAGGTCCGTCGCCCCCCTGAATTTCAATTTCTGGCCAGTTGATTCCCAATTAACGGAAGCATTCCCCGGCGTAACATGCGCTAGTATGCCTATTACGCCGGGGAAGCAGTGCCTTGGTGTTTATCTTAGGGGCGTGTGCGGCCTAGAGCTACTGGCACCCGATCTGGAGGTTGGCCGGGATTAAAGGGATGGCCTGGGGGCGCTGCCAAGCACGACGGTGGTGTGAGGTCGGTGGGAGGGTGGGGCGGCGGAGGCAGGGGTCTGGGCCGGTGGTCGCTGGCGGTTCGAGAAAGATCGTCAACAGTGACTGGCGGGAGGTAGACGAAGGCCATCTGCCCGTTCCTTATAGATCGGACGGTTCATTAAAAAATCGACTGACCAATTTATTTTCAGTCGACTGTTATCTTAGATATGACCACATGTGGTGGTGTGCTTGAGGAGTACCTGCATTTCCTGTGCTCATATATTACAAAATCATATGGAGTAGAATCTAATTTTGTTTGCCATGCAATGTTGTAGAGCTATCATATGTCTCCTGTCATTTATTTTTTAGCCACCTGCTATCTGCTACTTTTACAGTGCACTAGTTCTGCACACACTTCACCCTTACTCTCACTATTGTGTTTTTATGCAAGGGTATTTCAGACTCTGCTTCCATGAGAGAAGCCAAAAAGAAAAGAGAGAAGTCGCTCCAGCTTCGTATGTGGGTAGGCAAGACACGTTACGACGCTATAAAGGGTGCAGTGTCAGCAGATGGAGACGGTAAACGTAGCTCTGGAGTTGATGACCTCGCTCGCAATGAACCACCATCCCAGGTGCTTGCTTTAACTTTGCGGTGTCATATGTGGTTGCATGTTCCATATGGTTTCTAGCTTGTATTCGAAAGACCGAAGTCGGTAAGATAAGGAAAGACATTTTTTTACATGAACCACCATCCCGTGAGCACTAGAAGACAAATAGCTAGTCAGGGCACTGGTCGAGCCAGTGACAAGCCCAGCAAAGATAGGCATCACCTGGAAGCCAACTAATAAGCTGCGATGGTGGCGAAGCAGCCCGCCTCCCACCAGGCTCTCAGGTCCTAGATGATCATGCTCACCACTCCAGCCGGATGTCTAGCTTGTATTGCTTCCAATTTGGTTAAATTGCATCTGCTTAGCTTACACATTATACCTTTGAATATGACATACCTTTCTGTTTTTGGTACATACTAGTACATCTATGTATTAACCATGTTCTTACATCAAACTAATGTTCTTGTGTATCCCTCATCAATCACTTATGACGAGGCAGGCAGGCAAGGGGACTACTCCTCATTTAAAGAATGCAGCGTCAGCCTCCCGACATGATTCTCAAGAAACAGAAATGCTAGATGAAGATAGTGAACGTGGCTCTCTAGTTGATTACATCATTTCCCCTACACTAGCATCGCAGGTGCTTGCTCTAACTTGGCAGCGTGATATGTGGTTGCATGTTGCATATGGTGTCTAGATTGTAATTCTTCCAATCTGGTTAAACTGCATGTGCTAGTCTGCTTAGCTTATACATTATACATGTTAATGTGACATGCCTTCCTGTATTTAGTACATAGTACATCTGTCTATTAAGCATGTCCTTACATAAAAATATTGTTTTTTTTGTATCCCGCATCAATCAACATGACGAGACACCTTTAGTATATGCAGTGCGATATTAGTTGCATCTTTCATATGATTTATAGCATGCGCTGCGTCTAATTTGTTGAAATTCCATTTATGATGGGACGCTTTTAACTTGGCAGAGTCATATTGGTTGCATCTTTCATGTGGTGTCTAGCTTGCATTGCTTCTTATTTGCTGGAATGGTTTCTGCTTAGTTTACAGAAACAGTTGTGAACATGCCATGTCGTCCTGTTTTTCGTACATATTCCATCCTGGTATCATGTGTTTGCCTTACATCAAAGTAGTGATTGTCAGTATCATGCATGAATGAGTTCTGAAGAGAGAATTTTATTGCTTTTTCTTGTCAGTTCTACTTGACAATTCAAAATCAATAAAGCGGAAGGAAGTTAGCAAGGCAGCGGATAAAGGTGCTCCTTCCGAATGGAGGGCCTCTACAGTTTCTACTCCTCCACACCCCAAGATGATTTCCAAGACAACACATGCATAGACACTCAACAAAGCTGTGTTTATGATGAGCACGTCTCCCCTAGTGCAGCATCACCGGTGCTCCCTCTAACTTGGCACTGTTATATGTGGTTGCATGTTATGTGTGATGTCTAGCTTGTATTGCTTCTAATTTTGTTGAATTCCATCTGCTTACTTTACACATTATACTTGAATAAGACACGTGTTCCTGTTTCTAGAACATACAATATCTCTGTCTATCACACCATGTTCTTACATCAAATTACTATTGTTGTGTAACCTGCAACAATCACTTATCATAAGACACGTTTGACTTCGGAGTGTGATATAGGTTACATCTCACATTCTTTTCTAGCTTGTACTACTAATTTGTTGAAATGGCACTTATGACGAGACAGTTTTAACTTGGTAGAGTGATATTCGTTGCATCTTTCATAAGGTGTCTAGCTTTCATTGCTTCTAATTTGTTGAAATGCCTTCTCCTTAGTTTACACATCATAAGCTGTGAATATGCAATGCTGTAAATATGCAATGGCACTAATGACGAGAGACCTCTAACATGGTAGTGTGATGTTGTTTGCATCTTGCATACGATTTATTTCCTGTACTGCTTCACATTTGTTTAAACGCCATTTTTGATGAGACACTGTTAACTTGGTAGAGCGATATTTGTAGCATCTTTCATATGTTGTCTACCTTCCATTGCATTGCTTCTAATTTGGTGAAATGTCTTCTTCTTAGTTTACACATCATAGTTCTGGTTATCTCTTCCGTCCCGTTTTTCATACATATTACATCCTCCTATCATGTGGTTGTCTAACATCAAAGTTCAGTTCGTCTGCATCACGCATCAATTTATTCTAAAGAACTAAGTTGTTATTCGTTTTTCTTGTCGGCTTGACTTAACATGGCACAGAGAAAGAGGAAGAAACACAGAATGGCAGGGAATGAGAAGCGGATGAATCCTGCAGATTCTGCTGGTACTGATGGTGCAATAGAAGGTCAAAGTCCAGCGGAAAATTCTACAAACACGGCATCCCATGCTACATGAGTTGCAGAAAAAGCCAAACAGAAACAAATAGCTGCCACCAAACAAGCAGAGACAACCCTAGTTCTTGCAACACCTACCACAGTACTACCAGCTGCACAACTTACTCGTGCGTCAACTGAGCTAGCAGCACGTTCCCAAGCTCCCTTGCCACCTGACACTACTTCCCAAGAACTCTTGACACAAGACGAGTTGGCAATATCAGATGAACCTTGTGAGCTTCAACAGCAAGAAGGTAGTTGCTAGAGTCAAGTTACAGTTGCATGCTTCTTTATATGTAGTCTCACAGTTTGATGTACACTAACACTTCCTATGTTCGTTGTTGGAACACCTAGGCGCAAGAGGAAACAAACATCAGGGATAATGCTCGATAGGTTAACTAAATCTAGAGGAGGAAGAATGGAGATCCGTTCTGGGGCAGGTTTAAAAAGGCCACGTGATGCTACAGAGTCAGCCAAGTTAGTATCAGAGGCAGCGGTTGCCGTTAGGTGTCATGTACGTATCCTCCCAACATGGATTCAGTACAGGAATGACAAAGACGAAACCCAGTTCAACACCTTCCTCGACCATTTATCTGTAAGTATGGTTATGTATGGAAACTAGTAATATCGTCTTGCTCTGTCCCATACTTTCTAGGTTGCTGATAATGAGACTCCCATAATTTTCAACAGATGAGGTTCAAGTTGGATAGCCAAGGTGATGCAACCAGACAAGCTTGCACCCATGTTTTCAAGTCTGCTCTGCGACAGTATCGGTATAACTTGAGGAAAACTCACTTTGAAGGCAAGGCTAACAGTGAACTTTCCCAAACATCTCCAGTGGAAAATTTATCGGATGAAGACTGGAGGGGGCTTGTTAAACACTGGTCTGATCCGAAGTATCAGGTACATTATATATATGTGATCAGATCACATGTTGAAGTCCTATTTACGCATGTGCCACACAAATCTATCTTCCTGTAGGTGAACTGTTCAAAGAACAAGGCCAACCGTACGAAAGTGAAATTCAAACAGACGACAGGATCTTGTAATTAGCTGCTGTTTCACTCTATTCGCTGTACCATATTATCAGATATATATTGACTTTTTTGAAATGCAGAGGAAAACCCGCAAGGACCAAAAAGTACCTGAACCAAATGCTGTGGAAATCTTCATGGACTATCACACCAGCAAGAAGAAGGGCATGACTACACCAGTCAAAGCCGCAGTTGTAAGTCCTTAATCCTCATGCCTTTTAACTACTACTTACTCTGACTTGTGCCTTGAACTGCATGGTTTGCAGCCAATGTCTATTACTCTTTTCAATTTTATACACAATTGTCTTAGCGTATCATTGCACCTTACAAAGTTTAAAAGAGAGGAGTGATGTTCCTTTGATCTTGACCCGTAATCTAGTTCCGTGCTGGACTTGCCCACACAACGTTACAATTGCCTGTTTGTCTGTTCTCAGTTGTTTTGTGATATGAATGATGTCATACCATGCTTACCGTATTATAAACTTCGTCTCGTTATCCTTAGCCCTCAATACAATGTGAAGAAATAGACAATACATTAGCGATGGTACATGGTCATATGTTTGGAACCTGGTTTTATTATGTACTTTGCAATAAAATACAACTAATATTTTACATGGGTTCACCAGAATAAGTTCTGTATATAGACCAAAGCTATTTTGTTTGGTTTTGCTGCCTCCTTAATATCTTCTGTTCTGGTACTACTAATGTAAAACCTCAACTTTTCAGCGAGCTATGGAAAAAATGGTGGAACCGCCACCTTCTGAAGGTGGCGAGGCAACTATAACCGCAATGTCAGATCTTGCTGCAGTGTGTCAGTACCTGTGCACTAACAGTGCCAAAAGCACGTTCCTGCGTAATTCTGGGTTGGTTGTTAAGGCAATATCGTCCAAACTGCCTCATGATCAAGATATGCAAGCTCAAAGTAATGTTGTATCTGCGCTCCAGACATAAGTCCATTCCCTAACAGAGACCCTTTGTGAAACAAGGAGAAACATTGCTCAATGTCGTCAAGATATGCATGGTTTTGAAACCAGACTATCAGACACTTGCTATGTTGTTCAGGAGCATAGGGGAAATGAAGGCAAGGGTTATGGTGCTCCATCGGACAATACAACATGAAAACGTAACAGTCAGGTCAAATGAACTGAGCTTATGAACTTCTGGTGGTGCATTTATTTGCTAGACTGTTAAGTTTTATGCCAACCTTCCTTTTGTTATATAGTTGTAATTTGTTTTGGTGCGATACAAAATTTATTCTTAACGTGCAGCCACCGGCTGAAGAAAACAGCAAGCCATTTTTGTATAGTGTAGGGTGTTCCCTATATTTGCACTGGTGGCGATCTTTGATGCTGGGTGGATGTAATCTGTGCAATCGCCTTAATAGCCTAGCGTTAGTTTCGGCCTTATTTATTTCCTAGTCTTCTTTTTCCCTGGTTTGCTAGTGGCCGCAACTACCATGGGCCATATACGGGCCGTAGGATCCATGGGTCTCCTACGGGCCGTCGATAAATGGGCCTGTAATCGGTGGGCCTCGGGCCGTCGGATAAATGGGTCTACATGGGCCGTAATCGGGCGTAATTGGTATCGGCCCAGCACGGTAACAAGCCGTTAACAGGCTGTAGGACAACAAAGGCTTAATTTTGTCACAGGCATAATGGGTCATTAATGGGCCAGAATATAGGACGGGCTGGAAACGGCGCAACGGGTTAACAGGCCAGAAACGGGCCGACTCTTGCCATGGGCCGAATTTGGCCCATTAGGGGAACAGGCCAGTAACGGGCCGACTCTTGCCATGGGCCGAATTTGGCCCATTAGGGGAACAGGCCAGTAACGGGCCGGAAGAAATCGAGGGCCGAAAAGGAGCCCAAGAACATATGGGCCGTCAATAGGCCGAAAGCTAACACGGGCTGGAAACGGCCCATGTAAATCACGGGCCGTTAACGGGTATAAAGAAAATTACTGTTCATTATGGCCTAGAGTCACCATGGGCCTGTAAAGGGCCGAAAGATACGAAGGCCTCATATGGGCCGAAAGACGTCGTGGGCCATACATGGGCCGAAAGTGAAATGGGCTGGTGTTATATTCGACTGCCCACATGACGTTGTTGGGCCGATTTCCTTTAGGGCCTAACGGGCCGTGAGTTAACGGGCCGTAAAATGGGCTATTTGCGAAGAGACCGTTAACAGGCTTTTCATGGGCCAGCCCGTTAACTTTTGACCATGTCAAACGGGCCGGCTTTGTAAGCTAAATGGGCCAGTGGTGGGCCATGGCACGTGTCGACATATCATAGGCGCCTATCTGACCCACTGACGAGCTGACACGTGTTTCGTCTGGCCAATAAGAATTTTACACGTGGAAATTTCCCATTGGTCGGGGCTGTTAACGGGTTATCGGATCCAAAACCCGACCCGATAGCTTAACGACGTTCCGTTACGGTGGATGCCACGTGTCGCTCACCCTTGACGAAAGCACTTCTGTGACGCGCGATTTATCGTCATGGAAGTGGACACTTCCGTGATGATAATTTTGGTAATGTCATGGAACACTTCTACGACAACACAGGTATGACTATCTTAATTCTGTCATAAAATCGTCATGGATGTACACGCATGACAAAAAACGCGACCTACTGTGACAAACACGTATCATCACGGAAGTCTATTTTTTGCAGTGAGGAGAAGACCATAATTAAATTGTTGAAGTGGCTCTTATATGCATTATTGTTGATTTAACCAAGAGCCCATATTGCCTTGTCTTCTCCTGTTTATTGAATGCTCGAAGATTCCAGCTTAGCCCAATGCACGTGCACTATTATTATTATTCACATCGTTCGGTCGTGCAAGTGAAAGGCAATTATGACGATATATGATGGACTGACTGAGATGAGAGAAGCTGGTATGAACTCGACCTCTCTTGTTTTTGTAAATATGATTAGTTCATCGTTCCTGATTCAGCCTATTATGAATAAACATGTTTGCAATGACAATTAGAGATCATAGTTGCTTGTGCCATGCTTGATTAGCTATGAGTTATAATGGTTTACCTTGCGTGCCAACATGCTATTAAAATGGCTGTGATGTGGTATAGTGGGGTGGTATCCTCCTTTGAATGATTTAAGTGACTCGACTTGGCAGATGTTCACACATGTAGTTGAAACAAATCAACATAGCCTTCACGATATTTATGTTCATGGTGGATTATATCCTACTCATGCTCGTACTCAATGTCTATTAATTTTAATGCATGTTCATGACTGTTGTCGCTCTGTAGTTGGTCGCTTCCCAGTCTTTTGCTAGCCTTCACTTGTACTAAGCGGGAATACTGCTTGTGCATCCAATTCCTCAAACCCCAAAGTTATTCCATATGAGTCCACCATACCTTCCTATATGCGGTATCTACCTGCCATTCCAAGTAAATTTGTAAGTGCCAAACTCTAAACCTTCAAATGAAATTATGTTTTGTATGCTCGAATAGCTCTTGTATCAACTAGGGCTGTCCGTATCTTCCATGCAAGGCGGGTTATTCTCAAGAGGAGTGGCCTCCGCTCCTCACTCATGAGAAAATGGCTGGTCACCGGGATGCCAAGTCCCATGCTTTATGCAAACTAAATCAAAATAATTGCAAACAAAACTCCCCCTGGGACTGTTGCTAGTTGGAGGCACTCGTTGTTTCAAGCAAGCCATGGATTGATGCTTGTTGGTGGAGGGGGGGTATAAACTTTACAATTCTATTTGGGAACCGCCTATAATGTGTGTAGCATGGAAGATATCGCCATCTCTTGGTTGTTATGTTGACAATGATAGTATGCCGCTCAAAATATTATTTATCTCTATTTCAAAACCGAAATCTGGCACCTCTACAAATCCCTGCTTCCCTCTGCGAAGGGCTTATCTATTTACTCTTATGTTGAGTCATCACCCTCTCATTAAAAAGCACCAGCTGGAGAGCGCTGCTATCATTTGCATCCATTACTGTTAATTTATATTGGGTATGACTATGACTGGATCTCTTTTACCATGAATTACAATGCCTAGTCAGTCCTTGATCTTTAAAGGTGCTCTGCATTTAAGTTTTGCGGTCTCAGAAAGGGCTAGCGAGATACCATCCTATTATATCGTATTATTATTGTTTTGAGAAAGTGTTGTCATCCGAGATTTATAATTATGGCTCGCCAGTTGATTATGCCATTGATATGATTAAACATGAGACCTAAGAGTTATTGTGAATGTGGTTAGTCATAATGTTTGCTGAAAACTTGAATGCTGGCTTTACATATTTACAACAACAAGAGCAAACAGAGTTTGTAAAAGTTTTCCTTTATCACTTTCAGTTTATCAACTGAATTGCTTGAGGACAAGCAAAGGTTTAAGCTTGGGGCAGTTGATACGTCTCCGTCGTATCTACTTTTCCAAACACTTTTGCCCTTGTTTTGGACTCTAACTTGCATGATTTGAATGGAACTAACCCGGACTGACGCTGTTTTCAGCAGACTTCCCATGGTGTTATTTATGTGCAGAAACAAAAGTTCTCGGAATGACCTGAAACTCCACGGAACATCTTTTTGAAAAATATTAAAATACTGGAAGAAAAATCCATGTCAGGGGGCCCACACCCTGTCCACGAGGGTGGGGGCGCGCCTGCCCCCCTGGGCGTGCCCCCTGCCTCGTGGGCCCCCTGACGCTCCACCGACCTCAACTCCAACTCCATATATTCACTTTCGGGGAGAAAAAAAATCAGAGAGAAGGATTCATCGTGTTTTACGATATGGAGCCGCCGCCAAGCCCTAAAACCTCTCGGGAGGGCTGATCTAGAGTCTGTTCGGGGCTCCGGAGAGGGGAATCCGTTGCCGTCGTCATCATCAACCATCCTCCATCATCAATTTCATGATGCTCACCGCCGTGCGTGAGTAATTCCATCGTAGGCTTGCTGGACGGTGATGGGTTGGATGAGATCTATCATGTAATTGAGTTAGTTTTGTTAGGGTTTTTTCCCTAGTATCCACTATGTTCTGAGATTGATGTTGCTATGACTTCGCTATGCTTAATGCTTGTCACTAGGGCCGAGTGCCATGATTTCAGATCTGAACCTATTATGTTTTCATGAATATATGTGAGTTCTTGATCCTATCTTGCAAGTCTATAGTCACCTACTATGTGTTATGATCCGGCAACCCCGAAGTGACAATAATCGGGACCACTCCCGGTGATGACCATAGTTTGAGGAGTTCATGTATTCACTATGCGCTAATGCTTTGTTTCGGTACTCTATTAAAAGGAGGCCTTAATATCCCTTAGTTTCCATTAGGACCCCGCTGCCACGGGAGGGTAGGACAAAAGATGTCATGCAAGTTCTTTTCCATAAGCACGTATGACTATATTCGGAATACATGCCTACATTACATTGATGAATTGGAGCTAGTTCTGTGTCACCCTATGTTATGATTGTTACATGATGAACCTCATCCGGCATAATTCTCCATCACCGATCCAATGCCTATGAGCTTTTCACATATTGTTCTTCGCTTATTTACTTTTTCGTTGCTACTGTTACAATCACTACAAAACACCAAAATATACTTTTGCTACCGTTACTTTTGTTACCGTTACCACTACTATCATATTACTTTGCTACTAAATACTTTGCTGCTGATACTAAGTTATCCAGGTGTGGTTGAATTGACAACTCAGCTGCTAATACCTGAGAATATTCTTTGGCTCCCCGTGTGTCGAATCAATAAATTTGGGTTGAATACTCTACCCTCGGAAACTGTTGCGATCCCCTATACTTGTGGGTTATCACGGTAGTACCGTGGCCCCAGGCCGGGCACAGCAGCACGAGCGGAAGTATGGGCGGATGTAATTTTTTACTTCCGAGCCCTACGCGGTAGTAGCGCTCCAGGTTTGCGGTAGTACCGTGTCGGATATTTGCACAGATCGAAACTCAGCAGAAGTAGCCACGGATGTAATTTTTTATGTCCGCGCCTTCCCAGCCTAGACAAACCCTGCCTTGCGGTAGTACCGCAAGGGGGAGTGGTAGTACCGCTCCGGCGGTTCTACCATTCTTTGCTTCAACGCATCAGGGCTGGTCTAGCCCGTGCCGCGCATACGGTAGTACCGTGATCCCACGCGGTAGTACCGCAGGCCCTTGCGGTAGTACCGCATGTCTGGTGCAGTAGTACCGCAAGTCGCGGGCTGGGTAAGTGGATAATGGTTGGATTTGTCCTATCACTATAAAAGAGAGGTCTTCTTCTCCGAGTTGACTACCTCTTCCATCCCTAAGCTCCATTGTTGCTCTAAGCTCCATTTTCGCCCGATCTCTCTCCCTAGACAATCAAACTTGTTGATACTCTAGGGATTGGTTGAGAAGGCCCCGATCTACACTTCCACCAAGAGAAATTTGATTCCCCCATCAATCCCTTGCGGATCTTATTACTCTTGGGTGTTTGAGCACCCTAGATGGTTGAGGTCACCGCGGAGCCATATTCCATTGTGGTGAAGCTTCGTGGTGTCGTTGGGAGCCTCCAATTAAGTTGTGGAGATTGCCCCAACCTTGTTTGTAAAGGTCCGGTCTCCGCCTCCAAGGGCATTAATAGTGGAATCACGGCATATCGCATTACGTGAGGGCGTGAGGATAATACGGTGGCCCTAGTGGCTTCTTGGGGAGCATTGTGCGTCCACACTGCTCCAACGGAGACGTACTTCCCCTTAAAAGGAAGGAACTTCGGTAACACATCCTCGTCTTCACCGGCTCCACTCTTGGTTATCTCGTACCTTTACTTGTGCAAGCTTATATTGTGTTAAATCTCTTGCTTGTTTGTGTGCTTATTGTTGCTGCATCATATAGGTTGCTCACCTAGTTGCATATCTAGACAACCTACTTTGATGCAAAGTTTAAATTGATAAAGAATAGCTAAGAATTGTTAGTTGCCTATTCACCCCCCTCTAGTCAACTACATTGATCCTTTCACAATGTCATCCACGTACTTGGCCATTGGGACACCCCGGAGTTAGCAGCACCCGCTTATGATGCAATGGCAGTATAGTTCTTTCAGGAAGGGGCGAATCTGAACTTCCCTGAGTGTCGTGAGTTCGTGATGTTCCTCGAGCCTGAGCACATGAGGATATGCACTAGGGTTGAGGCGAATGAGAGCAAAGAGGCCGAGATGCAGTTCTTTGACCCATTGGTGAGCGAGCTTGCGAGAGATGAAAAACTCGTGGAGGCCAGAAAGATGATGTTACTTCTGTATGCAGCCAGGAGGAGTGCAGAGGTGGATCCCATAGACTGGGATGCCTTGGAGCATGAGGAGGAGGGTCAGCAGGGGTGTCGTCGTAGGTCTACTAGGCACGACGATAAGGCTGGTCCCTCTGGCCACTAGCTTAGCGCGCGCTACCTGTTGGTGTCAAAACTGGCGGATCTCGGGTAGGGGGTCCCGAACTATGCGTCTAAGGAGGATGGTAACAGGAGGAGGGGGACACAATGTTTACCTAGGTTCGGGCCCTCTCGATGGAGGTAATACCCTACTTCCTGCTTGATTGATCTTGATGATATGAGTATTACAAGAGTTGATCTACCATGAGTTGTAGAGGCTAAACCCTAGAAGCTAGCCTATGATTATGATTGTTGTTGTCCTACGGACTAAACCCTCCGGTTTATATAGACACCGGAGGGGGCTAGGGTTACACAGAGTTGGTTACAAGGGAGGAGATCTACATATCCGGATTGCCAAGCTTGCCTTCCATGCAAAGGAGAGTCCCATCCGGACACGGGACGAAGTCTTCAATCTTGTATCTTTATAGTCCAATAGTCCGGCCAAAGTATATAGTCCGGCTGTCCGAGGATCCCTTAATCCAGGACTCCCTCAGTAGCTCCTGAACCAGGCTTCAATGACGATGAGTCCGGCGCGCAGATTGTCTTCGGCATTGCAAGGCGGGTTCCTCCTCCGAATACTCCATAGAAGATTTTGAACACAAGGATCGTGTCCGACTCTGCAAAATAAATTCCACATACCACCGTAGAGAGTATAATATTCCACAAATCTAATCTGCTGACAAGTTTCATAATGTGACATCACGCCACGGCCCGGTCATTATTCGAACCGTTTTTCCCAACCAGCTACTGCACATATTGCATGGCGGTTTTCTTGGCACGTCTTGTCGAAGCAGAGATCGTGTCCCCTTATCACGGGATTCTCATCAATACGGGTGTGGGTAACCCAACCGTGCCATCAATTACGGCGCTTGGGGAATAAGCGAGTTTACCAGGCAAGTGGGGAGGCGCAGAATCCCTGCTGCCTTTATAAAGGGATAAGGACTCCCTTTCGCACCCACGCTTTCTTCTTCCCGATCCATTCCCCTTCGCTCGAGGTCCAGCGCCCAAGCCTTCATCTTCTCCGCCCACAAAGGCCTTCCGAAAATGTCCGGATCTGGAGCAGGAGGCAAGTGGATGGCCTCTACCGTCCGGGAGAAGGATATCAAAAAGCTTCGGGAGGCCGGGTACCTGGCCAAGAAAATCAGCCACCGTCTCCCGACGGCGGGACAGATTGTCCCTACTCTGGAAACCCACGAGAGAGTTGTATTTCTCCCTCACTTTGTCCATGGGCTAGGGTTTCCCCTCCACCCGTTCATTCGTGGCATCATGTATTATTACGGGATCGATCTTCACGATCTGTCCCCCAATTCCTTCCTCAACATCTCGACATTCATCCTCGTGTGCGAGGCTTTTCTCCGCATCTCGCCACATTTCAGCTTATGGTTGAAGATTTTTAATGTGAAGCCCAAGGTAGTGGGCGGCGAGCACGCCGAGTGCGGGGGTGCTATGATGAGCAAGATGCCCAACGTCACACGGACAACATGCACCTTTAATGATTCCGTCAAGGAGTGGCAACAACAGTGGTTTTACATCACCGAGCCGCGCGGCACGGAATGGGCCGCTACTCCCGAGTTTCGATCCGGAGCCCCTCAGCGGCTTACATCCTGGGTCAAGAAGGGCCTGAACTAGTCTTCGTCCGACGAACTGTCGGTGCTCCAGACGCGCGTTAAAGATATGGAAGACAAGAACATCGAACTTGTCAGTGTAGTCCAGGTGATGTTAGTTCGCCGGATCCTGCCTTGTCAACACCGGACTTGCAATCTATGGGAATTCGATCCGGCCAAGCACCAAAACCTACGGGAGCTCTTTGGCTCCTCGCATAAAGACATCTGGAAGGTGCTTTTCAAGTCCGGCAAATCATGGCCGGACTCAGCTGAGGACCGCCGGTACCAACTGTTCGGCCCTGCAAGCTCGGTAAGTCATCATACATTTTATCCGCATAACCCAAAGGAAATGCTTAATGTGTTTCCACAACTCTCCTAGGGCTGGACGAAGAAGGCGGAGCGAATCCACTGTCCGGCCCCGCTGCCCGAAGAACCGGCCGTCCCACTTCTGACGAAGATGCTAGTCCCAGCGCCTTACAAGGTGCCGAAGAAGACGGCCGAGAAGGAGGCCAAAAAGACCCGGGGCGGCCTTCGTCGCCGCGGTACTTCGGACACAATATCTGAAGGCTGCAATGCCCGTTCAGCCTCCGAAGAGGACGACGAGGAGGAGGAAGATGAATTCCTCGCGGGGGGAAGAAAGAAGAGGACGGCCTCCGCACACTTGGAGGCCGAGTCGCCTAAAAGGGGAAAAGCTCCTCTTTCGGAAGAGTCCACTGCCGCCGCCGACAGCGGCCCGGCGTGGGATCCCAGGGCCCAGCCCCTGGTGAACTCGTGAGTATATAAAGTCCGAATACGTTTATGCGTCCAAACTCATCATGGCATAATATTTTAACATGAGCCATATTTTTTGTAGTCCGGCGAGGTCCCGTACCAAACAATCCTCATCAGAGGATTCGCTGAGCTCGGATGCTATGGAGAGCGGGACGCCCCCGAAGGCCCCTTGCCCCAAACAGGTGAATAACACCGAGGCTTCGTCCTAGAAGGACCCCGGCCAAGGAGGAGAGGAAAAGACCGTGAAGGCGGCGCCTGGAGGTCAAACTTCAGGGGCCGGACACATAGGGGAGAAGATTCCCCTGGGAGCTGACGGCGGGGGCCATCTTGAATTCGGCTCCCAGCCGGATGTAATTCCGGAGACCAATACGGCTCCAGAATCAAGCAGGCAGCCTCCCTCAGCTGGAGGGGGCGTGCCTGTTCCACCGGCAACCTCTATCCAACAAGAGGTGTCGGATGCTTTGTTGCTGATGCTGAAGAGCGCCTCCATCGTCGATGAACACTATGTCCTTATGGGTGCGGTGATTGAGAAGATTCAGTCTGCTGAGAGTGGACTGAATGAAGCCTGTATCAGCCTTATAAAAGGTTTTGAGGTATGTTTTATGAGGTTTCAAAGAGTGTCATGGTATGGATAGTAGCCCCTGATACACTGTTCGGTGAAAGAAAGAACCGGACAGAGGACCAAATTTATGTTCGCAGGACGACTCATTTGATGACATCTATCTCTCTTCTTTTATAAGCAGGCGTCTGTAGCGGCTGCTGCCTCTCATACTGCGGAGGTCTCCGGACTGAATCAAAGTCTGGAGCGGGCCAAAGAAGAACTTGGCCAGTTGAAAATGTAGTTGGGAGATAAACAAGGTATGCGCAAGTCTTGTTCGCGTTTATTGCGAACGAATTTTCAGTATGATAAAATATGTTTCATGATTTGCGCTAGGGATGATGACCGAAGTCGAGGCTCTTAAGAAGGTCGTGGCCGAGGCCGAGAAAAGCAGCCGTAGAGCAGGCTCTTCGTGAGAAGCACGAGGCCAGGGTTATTGAAGCTGAGCAGGAGCTTCAAGAGGCTGTGAAGAAATGCGAGACCTTGGAGCAGAGTTTAACGGAAAAAGAATCCGAACTCACCAAGGCTCATCAGGCCACGAGCGATGCCCAAGGGGAAACCCAAAGCGCCCTGCAGGGGATCCAAGTGGCGAGGAAGATCGCGGCGGGTAAGGATTTTTTCCATGTAAAGCAAGTATTTGAGGAGAAAATTATGTTTCTAATTTTGAATTCGGATTTCTCCAGGGGTATTTGCGGAGCTGCCCCGCAGCATATCGGATGCCGCCCAATTCTACCGAGCCGAAGAAAGGAACACTGCGGATAAGCTCTTCTGGTCGCAGTATTTGGCACCGAATTATCCGGTGCCTTTTGTCGATCAACTGAAACAGCTGATCGAACTGCATAAGGCGGCGGAACTAGCCATGAAGAATTTGATTATCCGGCTATGGCCCGCCGAGCCGATTCCAAGCAGCTACTTCGGGCTCGTGAAGCGGCTTGTGAGTGTCTGCCCTCGACTTGACGTCATCAAGCGGTCGGTCTGTATAGAGGGTGCGCGAATGGCCTTCGCCCGCGCAAAGGTGCACTGGGGGAAGATGGATGCTGAAAAGCTGATGGCCGAATGACCGCCAGAGGGGAAGGAGCACCGCAAGCCCGAATTATATTATGAGAGTGTCCTGAAAGGATCCTACCTTGCAGCGGAGCTATGCACCAAGGACATTATATTTCCATGAATGCAAATCATGTTGTCCTTTGTAATGTTTGAACAAGGTCATTTATATTATTTATTCCCTGTTATATAAAAGTTTATCCTCCTGCGCGGCTGTTTTATATATTAATCCTGAGAGTTGGCCAGTCGTCGGCTTCTGCCCCCACGTAAGAAGTACGGGGGTGTTCGGGATAAACCTGATCACTCTTTATCCTAGTTTTGGGTCCTTCGAAGGAGGTGTTCAGCACAACGCACCAGGCAATCGGACTATAGGGCTTTATCACTCTCACTTAGCCATAGGAGCTTTAGGAAGGTAGGCGCAGCCCCTGGTGTTCGGAAGACCGCACGAGGGGCACTATAAGCACCTGATCGGAAGAAAAATCGATCCAGCGCACGCGGCATTGGTTATGGCATTATGCGGGAGAAATCCTTAAAGATTTTACAACCTCTCGAACAGCTGACCAACTCTCGCCGTATCATGGCAGTCAGTTTTCGGCTTTCTCTACTGAGGTGCTCGTCCGGAAGAACCGGGACACAATCGCAGTAGTTCTCCCAGTGCTACCTTAGCCGATATAGCGGAACGTAAGGTACCAAAACATGGGAGCCGGGCAAACCCAACTATTGACCCGAGACATGATTCGGAGCTGATGCATATAATGCTATAGGTTCGGGGTGCCAAACTTCCGTGAAGGTGTTCGGACATTATTGCCGTATTATGGGTAAAACGAAGCCCCTGGCATGTTTTAAGGCATATCGCGGTGTACGGATGCCACTTGACAAAAGAATTTTAATAAGAAATAACAGCAGATAAGCGTCATATGAATCCACATGTTGTATTTGAATAGTACGTCGATGCGTATGAGTACAGGTAATGTGATAAAAAAGAAATATGACTGTGGAACCTGTTGAGACCAGGGGGGAAGAAGCTGTGTGCGGATCCGGAGTATAGTCGGATGGTCATCGCGGGGAATATCTAAGGATTCCCTTGCGCGTTCGAGCTGCCTCCATATCGCCCGTCCTGGTCGGCGCAAAGGTGATCCTGCAAAGGAAATGTAAGAAATGTTTGTGTGCCGGAGAGCGGTTGAGCCGCTGTGTGCGGCCTGTCCTGGCCTTCGCCGGAGTGTTTAATTGAGCTCTGGACGAGCCGGTCTATCCTGCCGCGAAGTAGTTCGGAGTCCTTTGGCGGTGTTCGGGAGCCTGGCCGTCGACTCGAGGTTCGGCTGCAAGGTGCTGCTCGTTGCTTCTGCTGTTAAGGCAGCGGTGTACTCGTTGGTGTCGAAGGAAAGTTCGGCCTTGCCAAACCGTGATGACGGCGCGTGGACCGGGCATCTTGAGCTTAGTAGCCATAATGTGGCACCGCGTTGAATCGAGCGAACGCAGTTCGTCCGAGCAGTGCCTGATAATCACTGCGGAAAGGGACGATTTCGAAGATTAACTCTTCGGTACGGTAATTGTCTGGTGATCCGAAGACTACCTCAAGGGCGATGGAGCCTATACAGCTGGCTTACACACCTGGTATAATGCCTCTGAAAGTGGCTTTAGTGGGTTTGATCACCGAATAATCGATGCCCATCTTGCGCACTGTGTCTTGGTAAAGCAGGTTTAGACTGCTGCCTCCGTCCATAAGGACTCGTGTGAGGTGGAACCCGTCAATTATTGGGTCGAGGACTAGTGCGGCTGGATTGCCCTGATTGGCGTTAACCGGACGATCCGTGCGGTTGAAGGTGACCGGCCCTAGTTTATATTGTGGGACGACTAGTTCCGTTAATTCGGCATCCCTAAGGGTGCGCATCCGGTCCGGGTGGGGAATGTGGGTGTTGTTTACCACGTTCACCGTTTGGATTTGCGGGGGAAATTTCTTTTGCCCTCCTGTATTTGGTGGTCTGGGCTCTTCATCGCCATCATCGCTTTGAGACCCCCCATCTTTGTTTTTGGCGCCTGCCCTGCCGGCTTGTTTGAAGACCTAGCATTCTCTGTTGGTATGGGTGGCTGGCGTTCCTGGGGTGCCATGAATTTGGCATTGGCGGTCGAGTATGCGGTCCAGAGTGGACGGACCCGAATTGTTATTTTTGAGTGGCCCTTTCCGCTGACCGGACTTAGAGCCACTAAATCCGGCATTAACTGCCGTATCTTCGGCGTTTTCACCATATTTGCGGCGCTTGTTTTTGTTGCGTCGGGGTTTGCCGTTGCTATCTCTGGCCTCTGATGTGCCAGGGTTGCTTGCTGTGTCGTTGCCACGGGCCAACCAGCTATCCTCGCCTGTGCAAAAGCGGGTCATGAGTATCGTGAGGGCTGCCATGGATTTTGGCTTCTCGTGGCCGAGATGTCAGGCGAGCCACTCGTCACGGATGTTATGTTTAAAGGCCGCTAGGGCTTCGACATCCGGACAATCGACAATTTGGTTCTTTTTAGTTAGGAACCGAGTCCAGAATTTCCTGGCTGACTCTCCGGGCTGTTGTATTATGTGACTTAAATCTTCAGCATCCGGTGGTCGCACATCAGTGCCCTGGAACTTTTCTAGGAATGCGTCTGCCAGGTTCTCCCAACCTGCGATGGAGTTTGTCGGCAGGCTATTCAGCCAATGCGGAGCTGGCCCTTTGAGTTTTAGTGGGAGATGCTTGATGGCGTGTAGATCGTCCCCGCGGGCCATGTGAATGTGGAGGAAGAAGTCCTCTATCCATACCGCGGGGTCTGTAGTACCATCATATCATTCAATGTTCACGGGTTAAAACCGTTTTGGGAATTCATGATCCATCGCTTCATCAGTGAAGCACAGGGGGTGTGCGGCGCCTCTGTGCCGGGCTATGTCATGACGCAGTTGATACGAGTCTTGTCTGCTGTATTCGGCCCGGCCAGATTTGCTTTTAGTGTATCTGGCGTGACGATCATCGTCACGCGTTGGGGCGCGCCCCCGTGATCCGTAGATCGATCTTGTATGTCCTGCTTTGTTTTCCAATACGTCTCGCAGGTCCCGCATGTTGCCCCGGGCCTTGGTGTTTTTGTTTGAATGGCGACGGGGTGCGGGCTGAACTTCGGGCTGATATGCCGCTCTGTCTCGGCCATGAGGTGGCCGATCAGCCGCATCATATGGTGGTAATGTAGGTTTTAATGCTTCCTCCTCGAGTTGGGGTAGCAACCTGCGCTTTGGGTAACTCTTGGTTGGGCGTTCGAGTTCTTATTCCTCGGCCGCCCAGACCTCAGTCCATCTATCTGCTAGCAGATCTTGGTCAGCTTGAAGCTGCTGCTGCTTTTTCTTCAGGCTTTTTGCTGTGGCATAAGCCGGCGCTTAAAGCACACTTGTTCGACGGGATCCTCGGGCATGATAAATTCTTCGTCGCTGAGGCTCACCTCGTCTTCGGAGAGGGGCATGTAATTGTCATCCCTAGATTCTCCACCAGCTGCCTGCTCCTTAGGGCTGGCTTGCCCGTCCTCCCGCTCGAAGCCTGGCTAGAGGGGATTGTCTTCGTCTTTGGCATTATCTGCAGCATTATTGTCTCTTGTGCCGGTATAGCTGCTTTTGCTATGGCGGGGCTTAGAGCGGCGCCGCTGACGCCGGTGCCTGGATTGCTTCTCGGAGGGATTATCCTCTGTTGCCTTATCACCATCGCCTTCTTTGGGGGTGTCCATCATGTATATATCATATGACGAGGTGGCAGTCCAGCGCCCTGTGGGCGGTGGTTCCTGTTCGTCTCCTGCATCGTCGTCCATACCGTCGATGTCTTCGGAGCTGAAATCGAGCATGTCGGTTAAGTCGTCGACAGTGGCTATTAAGTGGGTGGTGGGTGGGGAACGAATTTCTTCGTCGTCCGCTTCCCACTCCAGCCGGACATAGTTCGGCCAAGGGTCTCCTGACAAGGAGAGTGACCTTAATGAATTTAGCGCGTCGCCCAGGGGAGAGTGCTGAAAGATATCCGCGGAGGAAAACTCCATGATCGGTGCCCAATAAGATTCGATAGGCACGGAAGCAGGCGGTTCGGAGCCCGTGGCTGGGGACGAATCCAAGTGTCCGGCAGCACATGTCTCATAGGGGGTGAAGTCAGCATTCAGCTCTATCGCCGCTGAGTGCGCGGCCTCCATGGCGGGGTCTATCCAGCCTTCCTCGGACAGCACGATCTGCTCCGTATTGAGGGCCAGAGTAGCCGCAGGTGTGATCTCTCGAACACTGTCCGACGGCAAAGCTAAGTCATGCTCGTCGTGACTGTGCGGCGCACCTGACATTGGCTCGAATCCGTCGAAGATCAAGTCTCCGCGGATGTCGGCAGTATAGTTCATGCTTCCAAACATGACCTGATGGCCAGTGGCGTAGCTTTCGATCTGCTACAGATGGCCAAGCGAGTTGGCCCGCAGTACGAAGCCGCCGAATACGAAGATCTGTCCGGGGAGGAAAGCCTCACCCTGGATCGCATCGTTGTCGATGATCGAAGGAGCCATCAAGCCTTTATTGCGACGGCACAGTGGAACTCTCAATGAAAGCACCAATGTCGGTGTCAAAACCGGCGGATCTCGGTAGGGGTCCCGAACTGTGCGTCTAAGGCGGATGGTAACAGGAGGCGGGGGACACAATGTTTACCCAGGTTCGGGCCCTCTCGATGGAGGTAATACCCTACTTCCTACTTGATTGATCTTGATGATTTGAGTATTACAAGAGTTGATCTACCACGAGATCGTAGAGGCTAAAACCTAGAAGCTAGCCTATGATTATGATTGTTGTTGTCGTACGGACTAAACCCTCCGGTTTATATAGACACCGGAGGGGGCTAGGGTTACACAGAGTCGGTTACAAGGGAGGAGATCTACATATCCGGTTGCCAAGCTTGCCTTCCACGCAAAGGAGAGTCCCATCCGGACACGGGACAAAGTCTTCAATCTTGTATCTTTATAGTCCAACAGTCCGGCCAAAGCATATAGTCCGGTTGTCCGAGGACCCCTTAATCCAGGACTCCCTCACTACCTATTTCATATGAACTGTTTATCTTTATGCATGTTCTATGTTTGAACTACGCATGGTTTGTTGAACTATTTTATTACAAGTACGTATGTGTTAATAACTAGATGGGCGGATAGCACTCGTTCGTACTAACTGCTTATGTTGCATTATATTTATGTGCATCTTATTTATGCTTATTTTTCTCAACATGATGCATGAAAACAGTAAATGGATGCCCCATGTGAGACCTGTGGTTCGGTGAGATGCCAAAGGGATAAGAAGTTCTTCATAGATCTACAGAATGACTTCCTTACTAGAACGGTATGTTTTAATTGAACATGTTTTGATTTAGTTTCATATGATGTATACGGTTGTGACTAAAATTGTGTATCTAGCTAGCTACTTCTTTCTTTCAATTTTCCTCTCAGGTGATCCCTTGCGGGGCAAGGCGTGACTTATTAGAGAAGTTTAAAGTTCCAGTTGATGCCACCATCACATTCCAGTGCACCCTCATGAAGATGTTGACAGTATTCAATTGTCTTGTCACCAACGACGCAAACCGCACCTACTTCGGTTTCCCTGGTTGGAAAGCCCTTGCAAATGTTTATGAGATGGAAGCTGGGGAGAGAGCCACGTTCTACCTCGACTAAGATCGTGATGAGATCATGGTCTACTACAAGCCTGCTGGCAGTGATGATGGTTCACTTACTCCGGACTATGACCCTGACTCCGCCCGCCGAAAAGCCGTAGTTAGCTAGTTGGCATGCATGGAAGATATCATGTTATTATCACCTCTCTTATTCGAACTTGTACATTCATATGTGTGTTACTTTGCCTACTTTGTTGAACTATATCAATAAGTGCATTGTTGAACTTAAATGCTGTCATTGGGTCTATTTATAGTTGATTTATTGACTGTTCTTAAACTGGATTATGCTGTCATTTTGGCCGAAATCGCTGCTGTATAGCTTTTATTTCTAATTTGAAAATCAAATTACCGACGTCGAGAAAACATGGAACGTCACATCTCATGACTAATACTGCTGGCGTGGACAACGCGGCACACCATTACCATCCAAAATACTGATGGCGTAGGTGCCACCGCCAGCGCTATTTTTTAACACTGGCGCCATATTGGTGGCGTCGAGTGTCCACGCCATGAAAGTTGTTTTTGGCACGCCGTAGCTAGGATTTTCTCCACTAGTGGATTGTTGGGGAATAAACTACACAAACCAAAGATCAAGGAAAAAGAAAAAGGGATGAATGTCAGTAACACAAAAAAGCGGAGCACAAACATTGTAGAATAGGAGGTTGTCTGTCATAGGCTTGCTTTAAAAGTGCTTTGTGTAACTAATCAGCAATTACTATGCACCAGTTGAGGCTTTTACATTGCCAATATTTGGCTAAAAAAACACAACACATAGAAATTATCAGGGGCATATCTGCATAAGTTACCAGAAACATAAAAATATGCGTACCATACTATAAAGCAGTAAGTTACTAGGGTAAAAGACATAAATTGACCATGCAAAAAGTAAAAAAGCTAATTGTGCTTACCAGCACAGAGTGCCATCTGGTGCTGATACTGTTGGATGTTGTCGGCGCCATCACAGTGGTGCTAGCAAGCACAAGCCATACGCATTTCAAATTGTCATCGTGCCTCTTGGTATTCATGATAAGATCTAATGCATCCATGGTTTTGGGAGCATGTCCAAGGTCATGAAAAAGATCTGCGCAAGCTCAAGCTGTGTGTCTGTAGGGACCTTGTAATCCACATTAGTATCACTTCGTGGCACACCCATTATCCCATGTGTAGCCTCTTCATTGATAGGTAACCTTCCATGACCTACTACGACAACCTCACGGGAATTGGGGTCATAGAGACCAGAGAGACACTTGAAAATGCTTATGATACACTGATACGTTGTATGCGTGAGGCAAGTTAATTTATGCATAACACAACTGGTAAAAGCACACATATACACCTGATCACAAACCATAGAAAAAAAGCTTATTATCGATTGATAAGTTGTGCATGGAAGGCATGTTAAATTATGCATAACAAAGCTGGTAAAACCATAAATATTAGAGGTCACAACCCAAAAAAAACTTATGTATCACTGATAAGTTCCCTACCTTAGGCATGATAGATTAAGCACACGACAAAAAAAACTAGCACTATAAGAACCAAAAAAATTAACTACCAAAATCTAGTAGACAATATGGGATTGACAATTTTAAGCACGAACTTACTTAAACGAGATTACTGGTAAATTATCTACACAATGGATGGTGATTTGTACAAAGCAAAGCTAGTAAGTAACAAAACAATATCCGCACCCACAAGCAGGAAAAAATGGTTATGAATCCAACAATCTAAAGCACCCCTCATAATTGGAGAACAAAAACGATAAACAATAAAGGAATGATCTACCAATAAACAACCAAAAATGTAGGGAACAGTAGGTGTCGGTGTAACAAACCCAGGGTCCGTTGCCCAGACTGTGCACATGCCCAAGAACAAGATTGCAGCACCAAGATTAGATCAAGCACGAAGGGATCAACTCTTTGAAGAATCGGAGAGCTGGTCGAGAAGATCAATCAAGCCAGAGAAGCAATATATCACTAAGGGAAAAACCTCCCTTGTCGGGCAGGCGAGCCTGGCGGGGTTGGGGTTACCCCGGAAGCAAGCCTCTAGATCGTCCCGGCAGGACTGCCGGGGCTTGCGGAGGCAAACCACTCCACCACACCACCTCACAGCGAGGCACGTCATCGATCAGTTCGGTGTCAAGCTCCGAAGTGACTAAGTGCCTGCTTCCTGCCACATGGCAGCCACTTCCTATAGAAAACACCTCCATATGACACCCGTCCTGAGACGTGTCAAGCAAGCAGGCGCGAAGCTGGCAAATAGACCGACAAGGGTTGCCGGGCATGCTGTGATGTGACACTAAGCGGCGCATTTAATGCAATCTGTCCGCCTACAGAGTTAGGTATGTTAGCACTGTTTTCTATCTAATCAGTATGTAAAGACTGATTTGCCAGTGTGGTGACCCCTTTATCTATAAAAGGAGGCCCATGGCAAGCGTAGAAAGGATTCAGACCCTCGCACATTCATACGCGCGTAGCCACTCTTGCCCTGAGGCAACCTTGCCGGGCAAGAACGCCGTGTTCTCCACCATCAATCCACCAAAGCAGGAGTAGGGTTTTCCGCCTCGCGGCGGCCCGAACCTGGGTAAAACTGCACCTGTGATCTCTGTCGTGCTGTGTTACGCTTCTCCGCTCTTTGTGCAACGTGCCCATCCCCCTGCCGAACCAAAAGGGGCTCATGGCCCCATAGGTGGCCATGGTTTCCCACGACATCTTTGGCGCGCTAGGTAGGGGATCAGTTGTGCGAACCCAGAGAGCGTAAGCAGCGCGTCATCTTCATCGGCGGCTCCATCAACTATGGCGCCCAAGAAGAAGCCCGGTGCCGCATCTCACCCATCCACCTGAAAGGCCCTGCCGCCCGCGACCGCCGACGTCGCAGGGACCACGGGGACGCATGGAGATGTGGACGCTGCGGGGGACGTGGTCAACGCAGGTGGCGTTGTTACCGCCACACCCGCGGCCGGAGCAGGAGCGGGAGGCACGAGGGAAGGACAGCATCAGCAACATCCCAGCGGCCATGCTCCACGAGGTACGGGTGGAGAGATTATTCCGATTGCACCCCTCCACCCAGCCGAAGGGCACAACCACAGTGGTGGTGCTCGTTCTGGGGTGAACCGCAAGTCTCCGGCCGCTCCCGCTGCGGGCGCGACCGCAAGGCATGCACCACCCCTGGAGCAGGTTGACCCAGCTGCTGTGCCCAACGGAGCCGCTGGGCCTCAAGCGCCACACCTCGTCACCACGCCATCCAAGCGGCTGGTTAGCAACAACGAGGGCATGGCGTGGTCGCTACCGGCACCATCAGGAGCCGAGCGACGCTACGATCTACATCGTCATCACCTATGCCAAGCACTGCCTCGTAGGCCATGACGCGGGCCCAACTGTTGTTGAGACTTCCACTGACAGCTGATCAGATGGATGAGTGGTGAGCCACCATCCAAAGCCTGATTGGTTTCGCCGAGGCGGGAGGATCACGGCGAGCTGGCCCACCACGGCCTCCCTAGGCGACGACAATGGCCCGCGCTGCTGGCCGTACTGAAGGGACCACCCCCACGGTGCAATCCCCACCGCGGCAACCAGCACGGGAGCCACGCAACCAAGAACCCGACGATGTCTCGATGGCCTCATCCGACCCTCGAGCACGTTGAGGCCAACGGCTAGCCCCTGAGGACAGGTAGAGGGAAGGCACGCGTGTCACCATTCAGCAATGCCATGACACCCTCCGCCAGTCCAATGGGTGCGACGGTCTCAACGTCGATGAGCTCGCACTCGGCAGGGGCTGGCACCTGCCTTTCAAGTTTGGGTGCCCCGCCTTCACTTGAGAGCTGCGGCTAGTCCGTTGGCTGTCCGCCCGCACGTTCAAGCCAGAGATACCATAGAAGTACGATGGGAGGCTAAACCCGGCAGAGTTCTTGAGCATTTACACCATCGCTATTCAAGCTGCCGGGGGAAGGGATGAGAAGGTGTTCACCAACTACTTCCCTTTGGCACTCAAGCCAAATGTGAGGTCTTGGCTGATGCACCTGCCGGAGAACTCCATTTCGACCTGGGCTGACCTGGGCCATGAGTTCATTGGCGCCTTCATGGGCGGCCATCAAGAACCAGGGCGACCTAGCAACTTGCAGCTTCTCCAGCAGAAAGAAGGAGAGACTCTACGGAAGTACATGTAGAGGTTCACCCGAGTCCATAGAAATATTCCAGACATCCACCCGGCAGCTGTGATAGCTGCATTCCAATCCAACATGCGCAACCGTCGGATACGTTCCAAGATGAACGTTCAGTTGCCCAAGGCTGTGAAGGAACTTTACACCTTGGAGAACAAGTGTGCTCGGGTGGAGGAGGGGAGGAAACTCCCCCGAGAAGAAGATGGCATCGACATTGATTCAGAGGATGATGACGAGGCCACCAGTCAGAAGAAGAAGAATAAGAAGCGCAAGTATAAGGCAGTAATGACCGTTGAGGGATTGGTCACGCCTAGTACCGGCAAGAAGGCTAAGGCCGAAGCCCCCGGCAAGGAAGTTTCCACGTGCACTGATTGCCGGGAGGCTGCGGCTGCCGAGAAGGCTGGGAAAGGTGATGGGCCGTACTGCAAGATCCATCGGACCAAGGGCCACGATCTCCAGGAGTGTCATCAGGTTGAACAACTCATCAAGAAGCAGAGGGCTGAGTACGGGAAGCGTGATTAGGAAAAAGGTCAGAATGGCACTGGCGGGAAGGGCCGAGGCGGTGAAGCAAATCCCCCCGGCAAGGCTCGTCGGAACCAAGGAAAACCCGCCAGGGGCCGAGACAAGGAGGATTGCAATGATGAAAGTGATGGAGGGGATGAAGAGGAAACCAGCGAGCAAGAATTCCAGAAGGCCACTGACTCCCTGTGCATTGACGGGGGTGCATCTCTTCACTCCTCTCACCACCAACTTAAACAGTGGGCGTGTGAGGTTAATGTCGTGGATCCAACAGCAGATTCTCAGAAGCCGCTCAAGTGCTCATGCACGCCCATCATCTTTGACGAAGAGGACCACCCTGACCGCACCACCACGATAAGGTGCTTGCCATTATTGGTCTCACCAACAATCCGCAACCTCAATGTCACAAACATGTTGGTTGACGGCTGAGCCGGGTTAAATCTGATTTCCCCAAAGGTCATCAGCAAACTTCAGATAGCAGAGGAAGAGCTCAAGGTCACGGGCATGTTCCAAGGAATCAACCCCTTCAGGAGTTGTCCTAAGGGAAAGATCACGTTGCTAGTGACATTCGGGGGAGAGTTGAATTACCAGATTAAGAAGGTTGGGTTTGATGTGGTCGACCTCCCACTGCTGTTCAACGGAATCCTTGGACGCCCAGCTCTAGCCAAATTCATTGCGGCATCCCACTATGCCTACAACACCTTGAAGATACCAGGGCTGGTGGGCGTCATTTCCTTTCCATCAGACGAGCGGACGCAATTATTTGCGTGGATAAGATGTACCAGGACGCAGTCATGGCAGAGGCTGCTGAAGCTGCAATTCCTACCAAGGAAAGCAAAGGAAAGAAGAAGGCTAGCAGGGACACCAGCAAGGAATCTGGGAAGCGTACCTCTTCGGAGTATGCTGTGCCTGTTGATGACTTGCCGGAGAGTTCCAATAGCAAGAGGTCCACTGCTGCACCCCATGTGAAAAGGTCCCAACAGGGCTGGCTGGCATTGATGGTACTTTTACTATCAGTGCCACCCTCAATGACAAATAGGAAAGCGCGCTCGTTGCCTTCTTGCGGGCGAATATCGATGTGTTTGCCTGGCAACCGTCTGATATCCCTAGTGTTCCCAAGGAGGTAATCTAGCACCACCTTGATGTCTGCCCACATGCCCGATCCGTCAAGCACAAGTCCCGAAAGCAAGCCTTGGAGCAGAAGTAGTTCATTGCCGAGGAAATCAAGAAACTTGAGGTAGCTGATTTGGACAGAGGAGTACTACATCCAACATGGTTAGCAAACCCAGTGGTCGTATGCAAGGCTAATGGGAAATGGAGGCTTTGCATAGATTTCACGGATCTGAACAAGGCATGCCTGAAGGACCCATTCCCCTTGCCGCGCATCGACCAGATTGTGGATTCCACTTCCGGGTGTGATTTTCTCTCCTTTCTGGATGCATACTCTGGATACCATCAAATCTTTATGTCCAAGGGAGATGAAGATAAGACCTCATTCATCACCCCGTGTGGCACATACTGCTTCATGCGAATGCCTTAAGGGTTGAAGAGTGCCAGATCCACTTTTGCAAGAGCAGTCCAGATTGGTTTTGAATTATAGTTGCGGAGGAACATTGATGCTTGCATGGATGATATCATGGTCAAGACCAAGGACAGATCAACCCTCATCAAGGAGTTAGAAGAGACGTTTGCCAATCTGTGCAAGATCAACTTGAAGCTGAACCCGGAGGAGTGTGTGTTTGGCGTTCCCTCCAGCAAACTACTTGGTTTCTTTGTGTCCCATCACGAGATAGAGGCCAACCCCGATAAGATCGAGGCTATCGAGCAGATTCAGGCACCTAAGATAGTTAAGGATGTGAGGCGTCTGACAGGGTGCGTTGTGGCGCTTAGCAGGTTCATCTCCAAGTTCGCCGAGCACGCCTTGCCGTTCTTCAAAATTTTGTAGAAGGCAGGACCCAGGAAGTGGACTCTGGAAGTAGACGCAACACTGCAAGATTTGAAGTCCTACTTGTCTTCTGTGCCCACTTTGGTTGCTCCCAAACCATAAGAGCCGTTGCTGCTATACCTGGCGGCAACTAATCAAGTGGTTAGTGCAACACTAGTGGCGTTGCGGGAAGTGGAGGAAGCAGTAGCCTCAGCCAGTGTCCCTTCCGGGGGAGCGAATGAGCACAACCCGACAAGTTCAGACGTGGATCAAGATAGAGATGAGCCCGACAGCGGAGGAAACCCCAAGGACGCGGCAAGGAAGAAAGTGGTGTAGCGCCGAGTATACTTGGTCAGCTCCCTATTGCATGGGGCTAGATCTAGGTATTCTAGCGTGCAAAAATTGATTTTTGGCCTAGTCATGGCCTCGAGGAAACTGCGCCACTACTTCCAAGCCCATGAGATCACGGTTGTCACCCGCTTCCCTTTGCAAAGGATACTCCGAAACCCTGAGGCTACCGGCATAATAGTGGAGTGAGCATTGGAGTTATCCAGCTTTGGCTTAAAGTTTGAAAGCACATCTTCAGTTCAGAGCATAGCACTGGCAGAGTTTATTGCAGAATGGACGCCAACCCCTGATGAAGAGAGAAGAGATACTAGAGACAGTTACTCCCAGTAAGGAAGCACCCCAAGAATGGATCATGTATTTCGATGGTGCCTAATCCCTACAAGGTGCAGGGGCTGGCTTCTTCTTGTTGCTCCCACTGGAGAGCACCTGAGGTACGTCGTCCAGATGCATTTTCCCCGGGTGGAGGCGACCAACAATACTGCAGAGTATGAAGGGCTCCCTACCGGGCTCAGGATTGCCACAGAATTGGGGATCAAGAAGCTGATCATTGGAGGAGATTCACAGCTTGTGGTGAGACAAGTCAACAAGGATTACCAAAGTCCATTGATGGAGGCATACGTTGAGGAAGTGAGAAGTCTGGAGGATCGCTTTGACGGATTGCAAATAGAGCACGTACCCTGTCCGAAAAACAGCATTGCTGATCATCTATCAAAGTGTGTTGCGCAGAAGCTTCCTGTGGAGCCAGGAACTTTTGTTCTCAATCTTACTCAGCCCTCCGTATCCCTGACAACAGTGACTCGGAAGAGGAGGAAACTAAACTCCGGCAAGCCTCACCCGGTAGAGCATCCTGGGGCTCCCGGCAGAGAGCTTGACGGGAACAACTCCCCTTCAGCTGCTGAGCTACGCCCTCCCACCAGACCACCGGTCCTCGTAGTCGAGGGGTGCGCTCCCACAAAGGAGGAGGTGCCGCTAGTCCTCGTTGCCGAGCCCCAGGCTCCAACTTGGGCACAGAACATAGTTCATTTCATCCCATCTGGAGAACTTCCCGAAGAGCAAGAAGAAGTTGAAAGAGTAGCCCGGAGGGCCAGTATGTATCAGTTTGTTAATGACACACTATATAGAAGAAGCCCCAACGGTGTGAAATTGAAGTGCATTTGCCGGGAACAAGGAAAGGAACCACTGACAGAAATACACAAAGGCATGTGAGGCTCCCACATTAGATCAAGGGCTTTGGTTGGGAAAGCATTCCGGCAAGGATTCTATTGGCCCATAGCCCTCCAAGATGCGGTCAAGCTAGTCACCAAGTGTGAAGCCTGCTAGTTCCATTCCAAGAATATCCATCTGCCTGCCCAAGCTCTTCAGACAATCACTTTGTCATGGCCGTTTTCGGTCTGGGGCCTTGATATCCTCGGCCCTTTCCCCCGTGCTGCCGTGGGCTTTGAATTCTTGTTCGTTGCAATCGAGAAGTTTACAAAGTGGCCGAAAGTAGAAGCCGTGAGAAAGGTGACTACTCAGTCAGCAATTAAGTTCTTGAAGGGATTGGTGTGCCGCTTCGGGGTCCCTTCCCGGATCATCACTGACAACGGCACCCAATTCAGGAGCCGCGCCTTCATGCAATATGTTCATACCCTCGGAAGCAAGATCTCATTCGCCTTTGTTTCATATCCCAGAAGCAATGGGCAAGCTGAGAGGGCAAACGCTGAAGCATTGTGAGGACTCAAGACAAGAACATTTGATAAGCTGCAGAAGTGCGGCAGGCGATGGATCGATGAGTTGCCGGTGGTTCGTTGGTTCCTCAGAACGACACCAAATCGAGCTACCGGGCAAACTCCCTTCTCCCTAGTCTATGGGGCAGAAGCAGTTATCCCCACGGAACTCATTTACGGGTCACCTCGAGTGCTTGCCTACGATGAAGTAGCGCAGGAACATCACGGGGGTGATGACGCTGTGCTTCACAAGGAGAACCGTCTCCGAGCTGCTACGAGTGCTGCACGCTACCAGCTAGCCCTACGTTGCTATCACAGCCGCAGGGTTCATGCCCGGTGTTTTGAGGAAGGCGACCTTGTCCTTAGGCGCGTTCAGTCCGCCAAGGGTACAAACAAGTTGACGCCGAAGTTGGAAGGCCCTTACTAGGTAGTAAGAGTCACCAGACCTGGCGCAGTCCGTCTGGAGACCGGAGATGGCATTCAATTTCAAAACTCATGGAATATTGAGCATCTCCGCAAGTTTTACCCGTAAGGCGCGGCTGTCGGGCCCTATCCGGCAGCCACCCTTCTGTACATGCCTTACCTCAGTTGCATGTAACCCCTTGTACAAAGCCAGGCGCAGACCCTGAGCAACAGAGAGATAAATGAAGCACTGGGGGCCCCCGACAAGTTGCATGCATTCATAAGCATATCACGAGCATCGCATGTTCATGTAGATAAGATCGCATCTGGCATCATTTTCATCTGCATAAACTGCGGGCTCCTGCCGTGGAGTTGCTGGGCCCCAAGAGGAGATGAGAAGACAAGCCTATGCTGCGGTCTCCGGCAAGCCAAATATATAAGTTCTTTCTCCTATCCATACGTGTTCTATAAGTAAGGACTTGTGCATAAGAAAACCCCACTGCCTTTCGAAACTTAGGTGCTCCCATCCCTTGAGTCGAACGTTGCTTCGGTCTGGATGGTCGCAGTGGCCTTTGCCGAA
This sequence comes from Aegilops tauschii subsp. strangulata, assembly GCF_002575655.3. Lineage (NCBI taxonomy): Eukaryota > Viridiplantae > Streptophyta > Magnoliopsida > Poales > Poaceae > Aegilops > Aegilops tauschii. The sequence continues at coordinate 132,192,392 of NC_053037.3, forward strand.
AAAGGATTGGCAGGGGGCTGGTCCCTCTTCACGATTTGTGCCTTGTAGGCCTAACTACACGGCAACAAAACTGAGGGTACCGGCAAGATAGCCTGCCGAGGGAAACTTGTTTTACTTAGAAGTATAGAGGCATACCACCTCTGCATGGACATACTACATGCACGAGTCCCCGACAAGGTTTATCTTTTTCATTAATATGATGATCAAACAAGTACGGACCTTACAGGACACAAACATGGATTAAAGAGATTAGATAGTTTGAACTAAAATTTGGCAAGTGCCTACAGATTTAAGATTGAAAAAAGATAAAACGCCCATGATGCCTTCACTTTTTCCTCTCCTTCTTCGAAACTACAGGGAGAGACGAAGAAGGCGGATGGAAGTTCTGGCCGGGATTCAGTGCCTCCCCAGGATCAGGATGGCGCCGTTCCCAGGCTAGGAGGAAGAAACCGGAGGGCAGGTGCAGATGGTGGCGCTACGGGAAGCCTAAACGGAGACGATGGTGCTGCCGGCAAACACGACTCATCGGAGCGGTCGCCCCCGTTCCTGACGTGTGGTGGGTTGCCGCCACCTTCCATACCGCTGTCGCCCGAGGCTGCCACCACGTCTGCCAATGCGGACACCATGCGCTCTGGTAACTCCACAGAGAGCATGGTCGTTTTCGACGGCCCGGAGATAAGAAGCCACTGCCCGTTAAGGAAGCATGTATGAGGACAAGGGGCTGTCCCATGCGTCGGATGGCTAGTGCCTTTGGGAGGTAGGGTCCTCCTTCACCGATGGCGAACCACCTCTGCGACCTCCGCCGGCGCCGCGGGAAGAGGGGGAATAGGCCACGATCGACTACCACGCCCCACGTCCATTATGGGCCTTGGTGTGGTGTCGTTTGCATTGCCCCTCACTAAAATTGAAGCCACGGGTGGCCCGGCGACGAGCACACTAGAGTCGCCACCTCCAGTGCCAGTGCCGCCCACCCATGCACCCTCCTGAGGCTCGCATGAAGGTGAGGAAGGAATCATGCCCCAGCGAAGGCGTGACCATATCCTTCTCTCACTCCCCAAGCATCAGCACAAGCATTCGACATCGCCAACCCCAAGCTAGGGCCCGGGGCCTGACCCCGGGCTCTCCCTTTCAGCATACCCAGAAGAAAGTGGAGGATGGAAGGAGAGAGGTGTATGGATGGGTACTCCCACTCCTCACTTGCCCCTCCTTTTATAGGCGGGATAGGGCTGGGGGTTGTTCCCCCGGTGGGTGACCGCCGTCCTCCTCCACTAATCCAAGAAGACCAAGCCCCTGCCTTGATGCTCTCCTGCACCACGTGCCTCCATTACCTACCCCACTCAATGCATGTAGCATATGTGGCTAAGGATAAGGGCGTGGTGGGAAGAGTGAATTGGCAGTCACTCACCCGTGCGTTAAAGTCATTCACGGGCAATTACAAGGGTGGCCCCACTGCGATTGGCGTTACACGGCGTGCGGGAGAACCGGAAACTGAACTGGGCTCAGGTTAATGAAGAAGCAAAGAAGATCTCAAAGGGCAATCCACCACTACGCTCCTGCCTATGCACTAGTTAGGGTCTATCCCGACGACGCCAGGCAGCGTGTTCGGGCTAATCCCGGGGGATCCTGTCGGTGCAACAAACCCTGGGTCTGTTGCCAGGACTATGCACATGCCCACGAACAAGATTGCAGCACCAAGATCAGATCAAGCACGAAGGGATCAACTCTTTGAAGAATCGGACAGCTGGTCGAGAAGATCAAGTCAAGCCAGAGAAGCAATATATCACTAAGGGAAAAAACCTCCCTTGCCGGGCAGGCGAGCCTAGTGGGGTTGGGGTTACCTCGAAAGCAAGCCTCCACATCGTCCCGGCAGGACTGCCAGGGCTTGCGGAGGCAAACCACTCCACCGCACCACCTCACAGCGACACAAGTCATCGATCGGTGCGGTGTCAAGCTCCTAAGTGACTAAGTGGCTGCTTCCTGCCACATGGAAGCCACTTCCTACAGAAAACACCTCCATATGACACCCGTCCTGAGACGTGTCAAGCAAGCAGGCGCGAAGCTAGTGAAACAGACCGACAAGGGTTGCCGGGCACGCTGTGATGTGACACTAAGCGGCGCATTTAATGCGCTCTATCTGCCTACGGAGTTAGGTATGTTAGCACTGTTTGCTATCTAATCAGTATGTAAAGACTGATTTGCCACTGTCGTGACCCCTTTATCTATAAAAGGAGGCCCATGGCAACCGTCGAAAGGATTCGAACCCTCACACATTCATACGCTGGTAGCCACTCTTGCGCCAAGGCAACCTTGCCAGGCAAGAACGCCGCGTTCTCCACCATTATCCACGTCGGCGTTCTGGGAATGGGGCTCCCCAGACTTGCCTGCCTGCGGCCCATGGCGTGGCTCTGCAAGTGGGCCCGTACGGCCCATCTTCACCAACAAGGGCTTAAGACCCTCGCGAGGGGCCAAGCCTCGCGAGGCGGACGACACGAGACCTCCTCAGAAGCAGCCTCACCAGGTTGGCTCGCGAGGGGCGGAGAGATCAAGGCAGGGCAAACCTCGCGAGGTTCTCGTGACATGAGCCATGACGACCGAGACCAGGCAGGCGCCAGCGCACACAGTGTCCTTGTTTCCTCTTTGGTGCTAAGGAGGCAAGCGCTGGCGCGGAGTACCGAGGCGTCAAGCAAAGGTTTCCCTATCAGTGCAACGAGACCAAGACCAGCAGGACGGCAAGGCGGAGGTCACCATGGAGCCCATGGCGGCGTCACCGCTAGAGCCTTTGGCAGGCGAAGACTACTTTTGTCAGGATAAGCTGTACTAGCTGCCCCCTTTCAAATTGGCCGTTGTTGGCTCCCTTCCAGCTCAATATTTTGGAAGAGGACCAGGGCCTCTATAAATAGGACTAGCCACCACAGTAGGAGGCAACTAATCCTCAGGCATCTGATCTTGAGCCAATCCCTAGCCACACACCGAGCACAAGAACACCTCAAACTCAGGAGGCTGTTCTTCCCCTTGTAACTGTTCATCCTCAGACCTAGAGGCAATCCACCACCACCACACTGGAGTAGGCCATTATGCCACAACGGTGGCCCGAACCAGTATAAATCTTGTATTCCTTGTGTTGCGAGTTCGTCGAGTTAGTCCTTGAGATCTTAGCAAAGCTACGACGTAGATCGGTGGGGGAAGAACTTCGCGCACCCCAGTGTTCGAACCTTAAGGGTTTTGCCAGAACCCAAGATCCGACATTTGGCACGAAAGGTAGGGGTGCGCCGAGGCTTCCCTCCCATTGATCTGTGCTCCGCCACCACCGCACCCCACCCTCATGGCGGGCGTCCCGCTCCCGGCTCCGACGGCAGACACCGACGACGGGGCCAGAGGGCTCCGAGCCCTGGCCCCCGCCTTGCGGCAGCTGCTGTGGCCGCCCAAGTTCAAGCTGGAGATGCCGCCGCGCTACGACGGCGCGGTGGACCCGTCAGCTTTCCTGCTGGCATATGAGGAGGCCGTCCTCGAGGCTGGGGGCGACGACAAGGTCATGGCCAACTGGTTTCCCATGTCTCTCACCGGCGTGCCACGCGCCTGGCTGCTCAACCTCCCCGGATCCACGATGGCATCTTCAGAGGAGCTGCGCGGCCTCTTCACTGCGCGCTACGCGGCACCGGCGCACCACGCGGTCGCGGCCCTACTAGGCGGCTCTCAAGCACTGCCTTCAGATCGCCACATCAAGCCATCCCTTCGCCAAATCGGCGCCGCTTCCAAACGCTCATGGCTCTGCCGGGCTGGGCTGCGCCCGAGGCCGACCTCACCTTCGACTCGAGAGACCACCCCGTCACCACCGCCGGCTCGGGTATGCTCCCGATGCTTTGCACGCCCACTATTTGCAGCGTGACCATTACCAAGACCCTCATCAATGGCGGCGCCGGCCTCAACGTACTCTCCGTGGAGGCCTTCAGCCTTCTTCATGTATCGCTCGAGCGGCTCAGCCTCAGCAAGCCTTTCTCAGGAGTTGGCAGCGGCGCCGCCCACTCCCTGGGGCAGATTCGCCTCCCTGTCACCTTCGGCACGCGCGACAACTACCGCACCGAGCTGGTCGACTTCGACATCTTCCGCATCGGCCTCCCGTACAATGCCATCCTCGGGTACCCAGCTCTGGCCCAGTTCATGGCAGCGACTCATCCGGCCTACAACCTCATGAAGATGCCTGGAAGCAAGGGCGTCCTCACCATCAAGGGGGACACCAAGGAGGCCCTGGCAGCGCTCAAGCTTGCCCTCAAGACCGCCGCGGCGGCACATCCCGCCGGTGCGGGCACCTCCGAGGCCAAGGGAGCTTCACCAACCAAGAAGAAGCAACTGTTCACCCAAGACAAGGCAGAAACCAAGCAGGTGCCGGTCGATGAGGACGGGTCCTCAGGAGCCACCTTTACCATAGGTGCCGACCTCGACCCAAGCCAAGAAGAAGCACTGGTGAAGTTCTTGCACGCGAACAAGGAGATATTCACATGGGAACCCAAGCAGCTGGTGGGGGTCCCAAGAGAGGTGATTCAACATCACTTGAGGGTGTGCCCCAATGTACGCCCTGTGAAGCAGCGGGCGAGACGACAGTCCACGGAGAAGCAGGCCTTCATCGTCCAAGAAACCCGCAAGTTAGAGGCGGCGGGTTCCATTCGCGAGGTTCGGTACCCCAAATGGCTGGCAAACCCTGTCGTTGTGCCGAAGAAAGGCGGGAAGGAGCGAATGTGCGTTGACTTCACCAACCTCAACAAGGCCTGTCCCCAAGATCCGTTCCCACTCCCACGCATCGACCAGATCGTCGACTCCACCTCCGAGTGCGACCCGCTATGCTTCCTGGATGCGTTCTCGGGGTATCACCAGATCAAGATGGCGGTATTAGATATAGAGAAGACAGCCTTCCTGACCTCGTGTGGGGTGTACTGCTACACTTGCATGCCCTTCGGACTGCGTAACGCGGGCGCAACCTTTCAGTAGTTGATGCACATCACCTTAGGGCGGCAGCTCGGGAGAAACGCGGAGGCCTACGTCGACGACATTGTGGTGAAGTCTCAGGAGGCCAGAACCTTGATCCAAGATCTGGAGGTTGGCGAGCCTGCGCCAGGTGAACTTGCGGCTTAACCCGAAGAAGTGCGTGTTTGGTGTCCCTTCCGGCAAGCTGCTGGGTTTCCTCGTGTCCCACAGAGGGATTGAGGCGAACCCAAAAAAGATCAAGGCCATTGAAGACATGAGCCCGCCGCAGACCCTCAAGGAAATGCAGAAGCTTTCTGGTCGGGTGACTGCGTTGGGGCGCTTCATCTCCAAGCCGGGGGAGCGCGCCCTGCCCTTCTTCAAGCTGATGAAGAAGAAGGGCCAGTTCGAGTGGACCCCGGAGGCCGATCAAGCTTTTCAAGACCTCAAGAGATACCTGACCAGCCCTCCGGTGATGGTGGCACCACGGCCCCTCGAGCCCCTAGTGCTTTATCTTGCCGCCACCCCGTACTCTGCCAGCGCGGCTCTGGTGGCGGTTCGGGAGGAGTGCCAAGCCAAGGGCGCGTCACGCTGCTAGCCAAGACGACGCAAGATCGTAAAGGCGTCACAAGAACCGTAGCAGCATCCACAGAGGACCAAGCTCGGCAGGACGACGCCGCTGAGACCCCAGCAAGCGATCAAGCGTCGGGAGCGCCACTACCTCAGGAGACGCCCCGACTCCCGCAGGACAAGAGCCTCATCAATGCCCCAGGTCTCGTCCAGCACCCGGTGTATTTCGTCAGCACGGTGTTGCGGGACGCAAGGGCACGGTATCCCATGCCTCAAAAGCTCTTGCTCGTGCTCTTGGTGGCCTTGCGCAAGTTGCGGCACTACTTCCAGGGCCACCCCATCAAGGTCGTCTCAGCCTACCCATTGGAGAGAGTGCTCAGGAGCCCCAACTCTGCTGGACGGGTCGCTGAGTGGAACATCGAGTTGCAGGCGTTCTAGTTGGAGTTCAGCACTACCAGGGTCATCAAGGGAGCCGCATTCACTGACTTCGTGGCAGAATGGACGGATGCCCCGACGCTTGAAGTAGGCGAGGACCACTCCACCTCGCCGGGAAGTGAGGCGCCAGATGGATGGGTCATGTAATTCGATGGCGCCTTCGCGCACCAGGGCGCGAGGGCTGGAACAGTACTTATCTCGCCCACCCATGACAAGCTCTACTACGCCGTGCAGCTCTGCTTTCAGTGGGGTGAGAAGGTCTCCAACAACATCGCAGAATACGAAGGCCTCATAGCTGGCCTGAAAGCTGCGGCAACTCTGGGGGTGAAGCGCCTCACCTTTAGGGGTGACTCGCAGCTCCTCGTCAACTTCTCGAACAAGGTATACGGGCCGAAGGACGAGCACATGGAGGCGTACCTCGTGGAGGTGCACAAGATGGAAAAGCAGTTCCTGGGCCTGGAGTTGCAGCACGTGCCCCGCGGCACCAACAAGGAAGCTGAAGACATCGCTAGGAGGGCATCCATGCAGTAGCCACAAGAGCCTGGCGTCTTCGAGGAGCGGCTCTTCAAGCCATCGGCGACACCACCGCTCTCAAGGACAGCTCAGCCTCGGGAGGAGCTCCCGCAGCCGCCTGCCGCAGGAGCCCCAGCCTATGGCCTGACTTCGGGAGCGCGCCTACTCTTGGCGCTCGAGCCCCAGGAGGGATGCTGGACCAAGGAATTCAAGGAATACCTGATGCAAGGGGCGCTGCTGGAGAAGGAGGAGGACACGGAGCGCGTGGCTCGGCAAGCCATGGCATACTACATTCGGGGCGGTGAGTTGTACAGGAAGCGACCAAATGACGTTTCACTGTGTTGCATCTCCAGGGATCAGGGGAAGGAGTTGCTATCCGACATACATGCTGGGGATTGCGGGCATCACTTGTCATCACGGACCCTCGTCGGCAAGGCATTCCGCAGCGGATTCTACTCGCCCACAGTGCTCAACGACGCAACTGAGCTGGTGAAGTCTTGTGAAGCCTGCCAGTTCCACGTCAAGCAGATCCATCAACTGGCTCAGGGCCTCCAGACCATCCCACTCACATGGCCGTTCGTGGTCTGGGGGCTGGATATCTTGGGCCCGTTCCCTCAAGCGCCTGGGGGTTACCGCTACCTCTACGTCGCCAGTGACAAGTTCAGCAAGTGGGCAGAGGTGGAAGCCGTCCGCCCATCCCAGCAGGCTCCGCGGTCAAGTTCATCATGGGTCTCATGAGCCGTTTCGGGGTCCCCAACCGCATCATCACTGCTAACGGCTCGCAGTTCACTAGTAATCTCTTCAAGACGTATTGTGCTAACCTTGGAACGCAGATCTGCTACGCTTCGGTGGCTCACCCCAGGAGCAATGGTCAGGCCGAACGCGCCAACGCAGAGGTCCTGAGGGGCCTCAAGACCAGGACCTTCAAGAAGAAGCTCGAGTCCTGCGGCATGGGCTGGTACGACGAGCTCCAGTCCGTGCTGTGGTCCATCCGCACCATCGCCACCAAGCCAACGGGCGAGACATCGTTCTTCCTCGTCTACGAAGCAGAAGCGGTCCTCCCTCACGTGGTCAAGCATCGCTCCGCACGGGTCTTGGCGTTTGGTGAAGCGCAACAGGACGCCACGCGGGGGATGGACCTCATGCTGGGGGAGGAACGCCGCCGCGAAGCTGCAATGCGGGCTGCAAGGTATCAGCAGGCGCTACGGCGATACCACTGCCGCAACATCCGCTCCAGGACGCTCGAGGCGGCTGACCTCGTCCTGAGGCGGGTCCTCTCCAGGGAAGGGCTACATAAGCTCTCACCCATGTGGGAGGGCCCGTTCAAGGTCGTCCATGTCTCCAGGCCTGGCGCCGCGCGCTTGGAGACACAGGACGGGGTACCCATCCAGAACGCCTGGAACATCCAGCACCTCCGGAAGTTCTACCCATGAAGAAAGGCCCAGTGCCTGTGAAGATTGCCGCCCGTGACACTCTCACGTAATAACGAGTGGGACTGTACACACCCCGGAGTCTTAGGAGTGCCGCCCTCGGGCCTCGGGGGCTCCCTCCCACGTCTTAGTGGCAGCACTTAGCTCTGCGCTGGTGAGAAGACTTGAAGACTAGACTAGGTGCCGGACGCAGCTTTTCATTTGCTTTCCGTAGTTGGCTCGCCTCCTTTTAATTGAAATTTGCTTCTGGTGTTCCTTGCTGATTTGGTTCCGTCGCCTTTTGCCGCTATTTTCGACTCTGGTTTAACCTGTTCCCTCTCTCGCATTCCTCGCGAGGGGGCTAGGCAGGTGCCCTTGCGAGCGTTTTTCCTTTTCTCTGCCTTCCGTCTGTTTTTTCGCGAGGCACCCTCGTTCGAGCCCACAAGCTGGCGCTTCTCTCCTGATCCGTGCCCCTCGGGTACCGCGATATGAAGCGCTGGGTCCAGGCTCGGGTGGACGATATGCCTCCTAGCGAGGTTCCTAACGAATTATTTGCAGTTCCTAAGCGCCCACCGAGTCAAGGAAGGCGTTGAAAGGCGCCAGGAAACATGTGCCTCATGAAGAGGAGGCTACCCCAAGCGTGCTAAGCTAAGTCGTCTCTACGCAAAACAATGGCACAACACAGAAACGATAAGCATAACAGAGTGATTGAGGAATCATAGTTCGATACACGCCCCTCCGGGGCCCATACTGGTTTCTTTTTTGATACAGGAAGAAAAGGAAGAACAAGATAAAAGCGGCGCCTGCCCCTACAGCAGTTCATGTGGACGGGCTCTTGGCGACATCCTGAGCTCAGCCGGACCCCTCCTCGCGCTTCACGGAGGCGCGGCAACGAGACGACCCGCTGCCACCTTTGAAGCGAGCGCGGCGGCATGGCGGCTGGTCGTAGCCACCACTGCTGGAGCTGTCGCCATGAGAAGAGCCACCGTAGCTGGACGAGACGTGGTCGGCACCAAGGGCGGGTTCGCCCTCCTCCTCGTCCCGACCATCGCCAAGACCGAGCACCTCCTCGCCGTCGTTCACCTCGGGGCAGCACCCGGCGCGGCGACCATCTTCCCCAAACACCCTCACGTAGAGGGTCGCATCACCGTCGTACTTGAAATGGAGGGTGCACCGCCTGCCCAAGCCGCGCGCGCGGGCGAACGTCTGCCAACTGTGGGCCAGAGCTATGTTGCCCGCAACGGAGACCTCGACTTCAACCCAAGAAGCCCTGCTGCAGCAACCGTCCGCTTGCAGCTAGAGCCCACCTGGACCGAAGGCTGGCAGCTCATCGGCGAAGAAGCGCGGGAGCTGAAGCCAGTTGTCGGCCGAGTCCTCCGACCAGACGACGAACTCCGGCAGCACCTCCACTGAGTGGAAGCACGGCCGGGGAGGCCGTGCAGCCATGGCATGTCTCCTCTCATCGACAGGGCTTCCACGACCGGAATGACCCCTGCCACATGCAGCAGCGCCACCGCGGGAGCGAGGGGCCGCAGTGGGGGTCGGGGTGTGCTTGCGGGGACGGCCGCGTGCACGATTGGGCGACGGGGAGCCGGGCCCCTCGCGAGGGGTGTGACAGCCTGGTTTTTGCCCTCCTTTATTTTATCTGATTTTCATTTAACATATGAAGAGAGACCGGTTAAAATTTTGGATCAGATGGAAAGGGTCACTCGCAGTAAAGTGAGGAAGTCCTACAAAGTCCAGTGGGAGCATCACACCGAGTCAGAATCAACTTGGAAATCAGAAGAATTTCTAAGGGCACATTATCCCGAATGGTTTTCCCAAGCAACCGAATCTCGAGGACGAGATTCATTCTAAGTGGGGGAGGTTTGTGATAGCCTGGTTTTTGCCCTCCTTTATTTGTCTGATTTTCATTTGGATTGGTTTTGAAATTTGGAGTTTTTGAATCTTTTCATATGGACTTAAACACTTGGGTACCCCTTGGCTTTCACCCAAGTGCCTCATTTCATTCTCTAATCATCATTCCCTCTCTAGTTCACCTCAAAATAATATTTGGAATATTTTTCTTAAATGAAAAATATCGTTTTCCCTCTCCAAAACCATAGCTAGCTCAATGTGCTCCAAAGCAACCCCAATGTTTCTTCCCCACAAAAATCTGAGAAAATTCATAAATATTCTTTGAACGCTAGGGCACCTTCCTGAGCAAAAATATTGCACCACTTTTTGGAATATTTTTGCTACAGAAAATATTTTCTGTTCTGGACTGAAATGGTGGTTTCTACAACACCTACCATTTTACTTGCTCCAATGAGGCTGATTTTTCTTGTGCATCATCACCTTAGTAGATGATTGCTAGCCTCCAAAACCCAGCTCCTAACTCCCAGCCATTTGACCTCAGTAACCTCTCAAAGTTACTGATCAGAAACTTACTTGGCTTATGAAATCTTTTCTACTGCGTCTGGATCCAAACCAAAGCGTGGTAATCTTCAAAACTACCATGAACAACAAGCCAGACATGAACTTTGGACGTAGGTTGGCCTGGGGGCAAAGTTCACGCGGTGACCACGCGTGTACATAATGCCAGCCTGCGTGTCGACGCGCTCTGAGTGCCGCCGAGCGATCAGTTTCGCGCGTGCTCCCTTCCCCGACTGCCAAAGCGTGCCAAACCTCGCCACCATCTTCGTCCAAACCCCCTTAACTCTCCCCTGGCACTCGCCGACGCCGGAGCTCGCCACAGCGAGCACGGGCGCGGTCCGGCCAACGCAACAGTGCATTCTGCACTGTGCTCGTCGCCTTCCTCTCGATCTTGTGCTCGTCCCCGTTTGCCCACAGTCCCGGCGTGAGCTGTGTCGCCTTCTCCCTCTCTCACTTATGCCGCTCGTCGCTGGGCGTCGTGTCTAGGTGTCACCGGCGGAGCCCGATCCGCCCCTCGACGCTCGCCTATAAATGGAGCGCTCCCCAGCCTCCTCGAGCACCATCCTCCACTCCCACACACTCCATAACCTTGTAGATAGCCGTAGCCCGACCGGGCAGGCCGCAGGCCGCCGTCCCCGAGCTCGAGCTCGCCGGCGATCCCCTCGGGTCGTCGCGGTAGCTCCAGCCCCTCCCAGGCCTGGGCGACCCTTCCAGAGCCTCCGCCACACTGCGGTGGTGCCGTTCGGCCCGGTTGGAGTCCCTGGAGTCGCCTCTGCTCGCCGTCGTCTTCGTCTCCGGCGAGCTCTGCTTCCTGTCTCCACTAGAGAGGACGATTCCGACGGCGTCCGACCACCCCTAGCTACTCTACGGGTACGGGCAGGTGCGCCTCCATCTCCTTTCTCGATCCCCCCCTCTCGTTTTGGCCAAGGAGCCCTCGCCGCCCGCGTGAGCTTCGGTGAAGCCGCGCCACTCTCTGTTTCCTTCTCCCCCTCCACCTCACCTGACTAGCGGGGCCCGCTAGTCAGCCACTCAGTACGCGCGCGAAGCGGTACGAGTGGTGGCGCCCCGAGGCTTTACGCCTTCGACGTCACCCCCAGTCTATTTTTATTTAAATTCAAATTTCATTTTATCCAGAGAGATTCAAACAGCTATAACTCTTCAACCATAAGTCCAAATGAATTGATTCTTTTTGCATTGCGTTCTTTGCAAAGAAATCTAGCAGCTCACAAAAAATGAGATTTTTCTATGCTGTCTAGATTTTCTGGTGAATTTCAGAAGGGTTATTGATATTTTCTTGTTGTGTTTAGAATTATTTTCAGAGAGTGAAGCTTGTCTTGAGGATCACCAGAAGGCTTGTGAACCTCATCTGCACTAAGGCAAGCCACAACAACATTTTCATAATGCCACTTCAATATTTGTGATTTTTCTACTTGAATGAATGATTTAATCCATGCATTTAAATCACTATTATGTTATTTATATTCTGTTAGTTGCTTGTTTAAGTTAATATGCTTGATTTACAGAAAGTTTAAAGCTAACTAAGTTGTTAAAGAAACTAGGATTAACTTTTTGTTATGATAGATATAATATGGTTATGGATATAAGTAATTAATTGGAGTTACTTTTTTGCATGATAAAAATGATAAATTTGTTAGAATAGATTCTATTAAAGTGAAGGTTGATCCTAACCAGAAAAGTATGAGGAGTTGTTGATGTTTATGGTTAGTGTGGAGTTAGTTGACTCAGTCATTTCCGTTAATATGTGATGCATATGTTAGTGTTGCATTTCATGCCATGCTATGACACCGGTTATTTTCAATTTAAGTTGAACCTGATAATAACACAACTTGAATATATCATTGACCGGGTCCTGGTACCACTGAATCGAGTTTTCCCAGTGCAACCACAGTTGCCTTTATGGGAAGGCCTTTATTCAGTCCGTTGTCATGCCTCTGGTCGGTGCCTCCAACGAGGGAAGGTTATGGGCGTGCGGTACCCTGGCCCGCTAAGCAGACATAACCTTGTGTGCCCGTTATTGAGATTTTTGGTACCGGTCCCTGTGAGGGACGTTTATGTTTTGGCCACGACGATGGTCGTTGTGTCTTTGGTAGACACGGGGCCACCCAGGACTAGCCCAATTGGGAGTGGGTCGGAGTGGCCGAGAGAGTGTCATGGCAATGGAGGGGTTTTGTCGGAATGTCGTTGGTCCACCCGAATGGGAGTACGAGGCCATGGGTTCCGTGGTGTACAGTGCGCTACCTCTGCAGAGTGTATTAATCTATCGATAGCCGAGTCCACGGTTACAGACACCTCGAAAGTAGGTCACACCATGGGTCGACATTTAATTAATCTTGCACACTATGTCAGGAACTTTGCACTATTGAGGATGGCGGGAAGGTCATCCTGTTGGTTGAGACCAAGTGTTGGTCGTGGTGGTGATCGCCAGAAGGATCACTGTTTGAGACCAAATATTGGTCGTGGCTGTGATCGCCGGAATGATCACGAGGTATCCATAGCTAAGATCATGTGGTTGGTACGTTTGTGATCCAGAAGCGATCATCATTGGTAAGCTAGTCCGAGGGACTGTTCTCATAAGAGCGTGATCACAACATGTTGGTTACATTGTTGCATTACTAATAATTGGTTAATTATCATGATATTGTTTGTCATTATGTTTATGCTTGTTGTGAGCTTGCAAGTACATTCAATGTACTGACCTGGCGTGTCATGCCAGATTTCAGGGAAGTCCCATTGGAAAGGAGTGTTGTTCGAGTCTAGATCGTGTCCACATCGGTGTCCCTGTGCTATGGAGTTCTGCTACGACGTTGTTCCGCTGCCGCGTAGTTGTTATGATCGAGGCCCCTTTATGTTCACTAAATAATGTACATATTGTTCAGCCGCACCGGGTGTGCCGCTTGGCCTCGCTACCTGTTGTAATATAAACTTTGAGCCGCTAGCATCAATAAAGCGGTTGTTTTCTGTACCAAGATGTTGTGTGTTGCTAGAAGACATGGTCTCTGAGCTGGCAATGCATGGTAAACCGGTCGCTCTAAGCCGGGTGGCCACAACACTTGGTATCAGAGCCGCGCTGACTGTAGGCCACGCAGACTTCGACGTGTTAACTGGACGTTAGATACGAGTCTAAGTTGAGTGCCGGTAGCATTTATAGCTAGTTGTTGCATTGCATGCACTTGTTTTATTTTTATGCTAACCTGCTAATGGTTGTGAGTGTAGATGGCTCCAGTACCGTATCCGTGCCAGTTGCAGCTGATGCCGTTCACGTCGCCGCATCTCCTCCGTAGCGTGTGGCATCGGTTGTACCCCCTCAGTGACGATCCAGTCTATCGCGTGTAGCGGGAGCGTCTAGCTGACTCAGTGTATGAGTATCACGCAGTGGTTACTCTGCACACCAGTTCCGATTCCAGCACTTACACTCGTACCTCTCGGAGCGGTTACGCTTCTACCGCTTCTCAGGCTGTCCAATTTGCTGCATTCGAGGTCCTTGTCAAGCTTCTTTATAACGAGGTCTGGATGCAGAACCACCCAGGTTTCTACTACTATCCTTCTCTGCACGACAATGGTCTTGTCCGTTTCCCTATCATTGATCCGGAGTCTGATAGTGTTGCTAGCCATCTTGCTCGTTATATCACCGCTAGCTATGTTATGATCCACGAGCTGGCTCGAGAGCTGACTCGCGCTCGTACTGCTTTAGCCGCTGCTTTAGTCTCTACTAGATCTGCCACTACTCCATCCTCCCTGGGATTTACTCCTTATATTCCAGCCAGTTCTAGTTCCCCTGTTTCACCGGTTACTCCCCCGAGTAGCTCGGGCGCCTCGACGGTGAACCCTCCCAGTGCCCCTGCTGAGTGGGTTACACTTCTCACTACTCCTGTAGCCCCGATGCTTCACCCTACACCTGCCCCTGAGGGAGAGCCCTCTAGGCAGCGCCGTCGTGTTACCTTTAACCCGGAGGTCTCAGTTAACCTCGCCAGTTCAGGATCCGAGTCCGCTTCAGGAGAAGACCCCGCAGCACCAGCAGAGCAGTAGAGCCTCTGAGTATCCGTAGTCGTCGGGATGATGTTCGGATGTAGTAGTACGAGTCATGATGTTTTGTTTCCTATATGAGAGTAGTTGAACCTGGCATGTTGGTTATCTTTCATGTATGAGTCTATGTATAATGATGTTGGAACTCTATTTTATTCGCCGTGTTTTCTTCGTCATTTAGTTTTTCTCGGGCTTTTGTTGCTGGCTTTTCCCCAATTTATTTTGAATGTTTCTCATCTCGGTTGTGTTGCCTTGGGAAAAATCATAATAGGATGCCGCGGGGAGGCAGCAGTAGCAACGTTCGCGAGGGTACCCCTGTTCGTCGTTCCGCACGACAGGCAGGACACTCCCCGAGCCGTACGTTCCACCACCGCCTCCACCGCCAAATCCGCCCTCCACCGAGAAAATTCTGCGAATATTTGAGGAAAGACGGATTAATGATCTGATTGAAATATTTAGAAGTGTGCAAGCTATGGTTGGTCAGAATGGAAATCAGTATGGTCACCACTCCAAGCTGTTAGATTTTCAGAGGACCAAGCCTCCGAGTTTCAGTCAGGTCCTTGATCCCTGGGATGCAGACGATTGGTTACGAACCATTGATAGAAAGCTTGAGATTGCTCGTACGGAAGAAGATGATAAAGTTCCGTTTGCAACTCATTATCTTGAAGGCGCTACTGCCATATGGTGGGAAAATGCAAAAACCATGTGGCCCGCTGATAAAGAAATTACCTGGACAAAATTCAAGGATCAGTTCCGGAAATATCATATCCCTACTGGAATTATGAAGACTAAGCAGCGCGAATTCCTCCCACCCCTCCAAGGAAATCAGTCTATGGGGGAATATTTGCAAAAATTCAATCATTTGGCCCGTTACTCCCTTCATGACGTGCCCACCGAAGAAAGAAAGATTGACAGATTTCTTGGTGGATTAAACCCACAACTCCGGTGTACTCTCAGCATGTTTGATTTCCCAGATTTCCAAACTCTGGTGAACAAAGCTTTCACTGCTGAAAGGGAGCACAAGCTCGTATCAGACAACAGGCATGTCAATAACGATCACAAGCGCAAGTTTGAGCCAAAGAAGGATGGGCAACCCGTGCAAAAGGCTCGTACCTGGCAGTAGACTCGGGTGGAATACAAGCCTAATTGGCAACAGAATGTTAACAAGACCACCACCCAAGTCAAGAATGTCGTGCCCAACCCAGTGCACGAGGAGCGCCAGCGCATCAATGCTTGCTTCAGTTGTGGGTAAATCGGACATTATGCCAGACAGTGTCCCAGGAACAGCAAGGCAAATGCTCTATTCAGGCCACAAGTCAACTTTATGGAGTCATGCCCGACCCAGCAAAGCATCATTGGGCACATTCATCACCTCTCCGCCGATGAAGCCCAAGAGAACCCCGAAGTCGTCATTGGTATGTTCTCTGTTAATAACATACCTGCAGTAATTTTATTTGACTCTGGGGCTTCCCACTTTGTAATTTCCCAAAACAAATTTCCTTGTTTGCTTTTGGGCAAGAATGTGCTGGTACAAACCCCGGGATCATTAATTAGGAGCAATCTGGTCTACCGTAATCTGGAAATCAATATCAACGGAGTCTGTTTTCCAACTTCTTTGATAATCATTGAGTCTGATAAGTTGGATGTTATCTTGGGTATGAATTGGCTGACTCAATATCAAGTATGCATAAATTGTGCGACCCGAGAGGTTACTTTGACCAGCCCGAAGGGGCAGACTACCAAATTCTATGCTCGCAGAAGCATACCCAAGAAAGAAATGGCCTTCACCGCTGTGGCTGAATTGGAATTAATTCCTGTGGTTAGTGAGTTTCCTGATGTATTTCCAGAAGAGTTGCCAGGCATGCCACCAGATCGCGAGCTTGAGTTTGCAATAGATCTTGTGCCCGAAACCGCACCGTTATACAAGAAGTATTACCGGATGCCCTCATCGGAATTCGTGGAGCTAAAGAAACAGCTTGATGAAATGCTCCAGAAAGGATATATCCGTCCCAGCTCTTCACCATTGGGATCACCTGCTATCTTCGTGGACAAAAAGGATGGCAGCCTCTGCATGTGTGTGGATTACCGTCAGCTGAACGATGTCACCATCAGAAACAAATATCCGCTGCCAAGGATTGATGACTTGTTTGTTAGCTAAGTGGGGCCAAAGTATTCTCCAAGATTGATCTAAGGACAGGATATCATCAACTCAAGATTAAAAAGGAAGATATTCCTAAGACCGCATTCACTACTCGGTACGGTCTTTATGAATATATAGTTATGTCCTTTGGTCTCACAAATGCCCCAGCTTTCTTCATGCATATGATGAACAAAGTATTCATGGACTTCCTCGATAAGTTCGTGGTAGTATTCATCGATGACATACTTATGTACTCAAGAAGTGAGGAAGATCACGAAGAACACCTCCGAGCAGTGCTACAATGACTCCGCGACCATCAGTTGTACGCCAAATTCAGTAAGTGTGAGTTTTGGCTCAAGCAAGTTGGATTTCTTGGACATGTACTATCTGCCGAAGGTATAGCCGTGGACCCGAACAAAGTAAAGGATGTGCTCGATTGGTTGCCACCCACAACCGTATCACAGATCCGGAGTTTTCTTGGATTAGCCAGTTATTACCGTCGGTTCATTAAAGGGTTTTCCAAAATTGCTAAACCCATGACGGAGCTGCTCAAAAAGGATAAGAAGTTTGAATGGACTGAGGAGTGCGAGAAAAGTTTCAATGAGTTAAAGATACGGCTGACAACCGCACCTTGTTAACTCTTCCAGATATGTACCATAGTTTTGATGTGTACTGCAACGCCTCCAGACAAGGTCTGGGATGCGTACTTATGCAAGACGGCAAAGTAGTAGCCTATGCATCACGAAAACTACGACCGCACGAGGGAAATTACCCTACTCATGATCTGGAATTGGCCGCGGTGGTTCATGCTCTAAAAATTTGGAGACACTATCTCATCGGGAAGAGATGCCCAATTTTTACAGAGCACAAAAGTCTCAAGTATATATTTACTCAGCCAGATTTAAATCCCCGTCAACGAAGATGGCTTGAGTTAGTCAAGGATTATGATCTTGGAATAAATTACCACCCGGGTAAGGCCAACGTGGTCACTGATGCACTCAGTCGAAAGCTTGTCAGCCTGAATGTCATATTGGAATCCTTGCCTCCTGAACTTCAAGAGGAGATTGCTCAGCTCAACCTGGTCATAGTTGATGTTGGCCATGCAAATATTTTGGAAGTTTCCCCCACACTTGAGGATGAGATCCGCAAGGCCCAGCCAGCTGACACCGTTCTGCAGAAACGTGCCAAGAATATGGTAGCAGGACAGACTTCAGATTTCTCAAAGGATCAATTGGGTACCCTCCATTTTCGGGGAAGGATTTGTGTACCCAATCATGCAGATTTAAAGTAGAAAATCCTGTCTGAAGCACATGAATCTTTGTATTCCATTCACCCGGGAGGTACGCAAATGTATGAAGACCTCCGACAAATATTTTGGTGGGATGGAATGAAGAAAGACATTGCCTATTTTGTGGCATGTTGCGACATATGCAACAAGGACTGCCCAAGACTCAGCAAGGCAATGATGCAATCTGGGTCATAGTGGACACCTTAACCAAGGTTGCTCACTTTATTCCGATCAGAACCACATATCGAGCGGACCAACTCGCACAGCTGTATGCATCCAAGGTAGTCAGTCTGCATGGAGTACCTCGAACCATCACTTCCGACCGAGGTTCACTTTTTACCTCCGCTTTTTGGTCACGTCTCCATCAAGCCTTGGGGACAACGCTGAAATACAGTACCGCTTATCATCCTCAGACCGATGGACAGACAGAGAGGGTAAACCAAATACTCGAAGATATGCTGCGAGCCTGTGCTTTGTCCCAAGGATCTAAATGGGAAGACTGTCTGCCGTATGCCGAGTTGTCTTATAACAACAGCTTCCAGACCAGTCTAAAGATGTCACCGTACGAGGCTTTGTATGGGCGTAAGTGCCGCACTCCTTTAAATTGGTCTCAAACTAGAGATTGCCGCATTTTCGAAATAGATCTCATGATGGAAGCTGAGAAACAAGTTGGGGAAATCAGAGATAGATTGCAATTGGCCAAATCTCGACAGAAGAGTTATTATGATGCAAAGCACCGACATGTCAGTTTTGAAAGCGGAGAACATGTATACCTCCGAGTCACCCCTATGAAAGGAGTCAAGAGATTCCAGACTCATGGAAAGTTGGCACCCAGATTTATTGGTCCATTTCCAGTCTTGTCCCGAGTGGGTACTGTTGCATATCAGTTGGAACTACCCCCAGAATTGTCAGACATGCACAACGTGTTTCATGTTTCACAGTTGAGGCGATGCATATCGCCGCTTGAGAAAAGGGCTGCTATGGCCGAGATAGAGTTGGCAAGAGATTTAACATATGAAGAGAGACCGGTTAAAATTTTGGATTAGATGGAAAGGGTCACTCGCAGTAAAGTGAGGAAGTTCTATGAAGTCCAGTGGGAGCATCACACCGAGTCAGAATCAACTTGGGAATGAGAAGAATTTCTAAGGGCACATTATCCCGAATGGTTTTCCCAAGCAACCGAATCTCGAGGACGAGATTCATTCTAAGTGGGGGAGGTTTGTGATAGCCTGGTTTTTGCCCTCCTTTATTTGTCTGATTTTCATTTGGATTGGTTTTGAAATTTGGAGTTTTTGAATCTTTTCATATGGACTTAAACACTTGGGTACCCCTTGGCTTTCACCCAAGTGCCTCATTTCACTCTCTAATCATCATTCCCTCTCTGGTTCACCTCAAAATAATATTTGGAATTTTTTCTTAAATGAAAAATATCCTTTTCCCTCTCCAAAACCCTAGCTAGCTCACTGTGCTCCAAAGCAACCCCAATTTTTCTTCCCACAAAAATCTGAGAAAATTCAGAAATATTCTTTGAACCCTCGGGCACCTTCCCGAGCAAAAAATATTGCACCACTTTTTTGAATATTTTTGCTATAGAAAATATTTTCTGTTCTGGACAGGAATGGTGGTTTCTATAGCAACTACCATTTTACTTGCTCCAATGAGGCTGATTTTTCTTGTGCATCATCACCTTAGTAGATGATTGCTAGCCTCCAAAACCCAGATCCTAACTCCTAGCCATTTGACCTCAGTAACCTCTCAAAGTTACTGATCAGAAACTTACTTGGCTTGTGAAATGTTTTCTACTGCATCTGGATCCAAACCAAAGCGTGGTAATCTTCAAAACTACCACGAACAATGTCGGATCTGGGGTTCCGGCAAAACCCTTAAGGTTCGAACTCTGGGGTGCGCGCGAAGTTCTTTCCCTCCTACCGATCCATGCCCTAACTTGCTAAGATTTCGCGAACGAACTTGACGAACTCGCAACACAGAAAGACACGAGATTTATACTGGTTGGGGCCAACATTGTGGTGTAATACCCTACTCCAGTGTGGTGGTGGTGAATTGCCTCTTGGGCTGGTGAAGAACAGTACAAGGGGAAGAACAGCCTCCTGAGGTTGAGGTGTTCTCGTGCTTGTCGAACTTGTGTGGTGAGGACTCGATGCACTATCCGATGCCCTCTACCGTGGTGGCTAGTTCTACTTATATAGGCCCTGGTCCTCTCCCCAAATATTGAGCGGGAAGGGAGCCAACAACGGCGGGCAAATTTGAAAGGGGACAGCTAGTAAAAGCTATCCTGACAAAAGTGGTCTTCGCCTGCAAAAGGCTCTGGTGGTGACGCCGTCTTGGGCTCCATGGTGACCTCCGTGTTTCCGTCCCGTTGGTCTTGGTCTCATTGCACCGATATGGAAACCTTTGCATGATGCCTCGGTACTCCGCGCCTGCGCCTGCTTCCTTAGCACCAAAGAGGAAACAAGGACGCTGCGCGCGCTGGCGCCCGCCTGGTGTCGGTCGTCATGGCTCATGTCACTAGAGCCTCGCGAGGTTTGCCCCGCCTTGATATCTCCGCTCCTCGCGAGCCTGCCTGGAGAGGCCGCACCTGAGGAGGTCTTGCGTCGTCCGCCTCGCAAGGCTTGGCCCCTCGCGAGGGTCTTGAATGCCTTGTTGATGAAGATGGGCCGTACGGTCCTGCTAGCAAAGCCACGCCGTGGGCCGCAGGCAGGCATGTCTGGGGACCCCCGTTCCCAGAACGCGGACAGTAGCCCCCGGGCC
Source organism: Aegilops tauschii subsp. strangulata (assembly GCF_002575655.3). Classification (NCBI taxonomy): domain Eukaryota; kingdom Viridiplantae; phylum Streptophyta; class Magnoliopsida; order Poales; family Poaceae; genus Aegilops; species Aegilops tauschii. The sequence continues at coordinate 132,212,931 of NC_053037.3, forward strand.
CAAGGTGCGCTCGGGCTTGGCTTCGCGGTGAAGCCAAGGGCCAAGCGCGTAGCGCCGCGGGCCCCAAAAGCCTGCGGCCTCGGTTGACACGTGGTAGTTGATTGGATGTGGGCGTCTCCACTTCCCCACGCTGCCTCGACAACTGCTTGATTTGACAAAAGGCTGGCGCAGACAGTGCTTGCCTTAAGTGCTTCTTCCGCTCTAGATCCCCTTTCTCGCTCCTCGCCACCGATACCTCCAGATCTGCTCCAATCTTGCTCTGCATCTGCGACCCATGGCGCCGCGCAAGACCAAGCCCTCCTCGGTGCCGGTTTGGTATGAGCCAGCTCTGGAAGCACCCACCGTCACAGAAAAGAGCCTTGCCTCCGCGCGCCTGCTGACAGCGGGGGAGAGCAATGAAGGGGGCAAGACGGAGCTCCGGCTTGCCTCCGACGTGCCGGAGCCCGAGGGAAGCACCTTCTGCAGGCAATGGCAGTGTCCAGGGGTGACATGCGGCTACTCTCCTCTTTCGTTCCTGTAATATGCATCAGGTGAAGGAAATATGCCCTAGAGGCAATAATAAAGTATTATATACTTCCTTATATCATGATAAATGTTTATTATTCATGCTAGAATTGTATTAACCGGAAACATAATACATGTGTGAATACATAGACAAACAGAGTGTCACTAGTATGCCTCTACTTGACTAGCTCGTTAATCAAAGATGGTTATGTTTCCTAGCCATAGACATGAGTTGTCATTTGATTAACGGGATCACCTCATTAGGAGAATGACGTGATTGACATGACCCATTCCGTTAGCTTTGCACCCGATCGTTTAGTATGTTGCTATTGCTTTCTTCATGACTTATCCATGTTCCTATGACTATGAGATTATGCAACTCCCGTTTACCGGAGGAACACTTTGTGTGCTACCAAACGTCACAACGTAACTGGGTGATTATAAAGGTGCTCTACAGGTGTCTCCAAAGGTACTTGTTGGGTTGGCGTATTTCGAGATTAGGATTTGTCACTCCGATTGTCGGAGAGGTATCTCTGGGCCCACTCGGTAATGCACATCACTATAAGCCTTGCAAGCATTGTGACTAATGAGTTAGTTGCGGGATGATGTATTACGGAACGAGTAAAGAGACTTGCCAGTAACGAGATTGAACTAGGTATCGAGATACCGACGATCGAATCTCGGGCAAGTAACATACCGATGACAAAGGGAACAACGTACGTTGTTATGCGGTCTGACCGATAAAGATCTTCGTAGAATATGTGGGAGCCAATATGGGCATCCAGGTCCCGCTATTGGTTATTGACCGGAGAAGTGTCTCAGTCATGTCTACATAGTTCTCGAACCCGAAGGGTCCGCACGCTTAACGTTACGATGACAGTTTTATTGAGTTTTGATGTACCGAAGGAGTTCGTAGTCCCGGATGAGATCGGGGACATGACGAGGAGTCTCGAAATGGCCGAGACGTAAAGATCGATATATTGGACGACTATATTCGTCCTTCGGAAAGGTTCCGAGTGATTCAGGTATTTTTCGGAGTACCGGAGAGTTACGGGAATTCGTATTGGGCCTTAATGGGCCATACGGGAAAGGAGAGAAAGGCCTCAAAAGGTGGCCGCGCCCCTCCCCATGATCTGGTCCGAATTGGACTAGGGAAGGGGGGCGCCCCCTTCCTTCTTTCTCCTTCCCCCTTCCCTTCTCCTACTCCCACAAGGAAAGGAGGAGTCCTACTCCCGGTGGGAGTAGGACTCCCCCCTTTGGCGCGCCTCTCCCCTTGGCCGGCTGCCTCCCCCTTGCTCCTTTATATATGGGGGCAGGGGGCACCCCAGAGACACAACAATTGATCCTTGAGATCTCTTAGCCGTGTGCGGTGCCCCCCTCCACCATATTACACCTCGATAATACCATTGCGGAGCTTAGGCGAAGCCCTGCGTCGGTGGAACATCATCATCGTCACCACGCCGTCGTGCTGACGAAACTCTCCCTCAACACTCGGCTGGATCGGAGTTCGAGGGACGTCATCGAGCTGAACGTGTGTAGAACTCGGAGGTGTCGTGCGTTCGGTACTTGATCGGTCGGATCGTGAAGACGTACGACTACATCAACCGCGTTGTGATAACGCTTCCGCTGTCGGTCTACGAGGGTACGTGGACAACACTCTCCCCTCTCATTGCTATGCATCACCATGATCTTGCGTGTGCGTAGGAATTTTTTTGAAATTACTACATTCCCCAAGATTGGCATCCGAGCCTGGTTTTATGCGTTGATGCTATGCACGAGTAGAACACAAGTGAGTTGTGGGCGATATAAGTCATACTGCTTACCGGCATGTCATACTTTGGTTCAGTGGTATTGTGAGATGGAGCGGCCCGGACCGACATTACGCGTACGCTTACGCGAGACTGGTTTCACCGTTCGGAGCACTCGTTGCTTAAAGGTGACTGGCGGGTGTCTGTCTCTCTCACTTTAGTTGAACCGAGTGTGGCTACGCCCGGTCCTTGCGAAGGTTAAAACAACACCAACTTGACAAACTATCGTTGTGGTTTTGATGCGTAGGTAAGAACGGTTCTTGCTAAGCTCGTAGCAGCCACGTAAAACATGCAACAACAAAGTAGAGGACGTCTAACTTGTTTTTGCAGGGCATGTTGTGATGTGATATGGTTAAGACATGATGTGATATAATGTGTTGTATGAGATGATCATGTTTTGTAACCGAGTTATCGGCAACTGGCAGGAGCCATATGGTTGTCGCTTTATTGTATGAGATGCAATCGCCATGTAATAGTTTTACTTTATCACTAAGCGGTAGCGATAGTTGTAAAAGCAATAAGTTGGCGAGACGACAACGATACTACGATGGAGATGAAGGTGTCGAGCCGGTGACGATGGTGATCATGACGGTGCTTCGGAGATGGAGATCACGAGCACGGTGCTTCGGAGATGGAGATCACAAGCACAAGATGATGATGGCCATATCATATCACTTATATTGATTGCATGTGATGTTAATCCTTTATGCATCTTATCTTGCTTTGATTGACGGTAGCATTATAAGATGATCTCTCACTAAAATTTCAAGACAAAAGTGTTCTCCCTGACTATGCACCGTTGCGAAAGTTCTTCGTGCTGAGACACCACGTGTTAATCGGGTGTGATAGGCTCTACGTTCAAATACAACGGGTGCAAAACAGTTGCACACGCGGAATACTCGGGTTAAACTTGACGAGCCTAGCATATATACAGATATGGCCTCGGAACACAGAGACCGAAAGGTCGAGCGTGAATCATATAGTAGATATGATCAACATAGTGATGTTCACCATTGAAACTACTCCATCTCACGTGTTAATCGGACATGGTTTAGTTGCTTTGGATCACGTAATCACTTAGATGATTAGAGGGATGTCTATCTAAGTGGGAGTTCTTAAGTAATATGATTAATTGAACTTAAATTTATCATGAACTTAGTCCTGATAGTATTTTGCAAATTATGTTGTAGATCAATAGCTCGCGTTGTTGCTTCCCTGTGTTTATTATTGATATGTTCCTAGAGAAAAATTATGTTGAAAGATGTTAGTAGCAAAGATGCGGATTGGATCCGTGATCTGAGGATTATCCTCATTGCTGCATAGAAGAATTATGTCCTTAATGCACCGCTAGGTGACAGACCTATTGCAGGAGCAGGTGCAGACGTTATGAACGTTTGGCTAGCTCAATATGATGACTACTTGATAGTTTAGTGCACCATGCTTAACGGCTTAGAATCGGGACTTCAAAGACGTTTTGAACGTCATGGACCATATGAGATGTTCCAGGAGTTGAAGTTAATATTTCAAGCAAGTACCCAAGTTGGGAGATATGAAGTCTCCAACAAGTTCTATAGCTAAAAGATGGAGGAGAATCGCTCAACTAGTGAGCATGTGCTCAGATTGTCTAGGTACTACAATCGCTTGAATCAAGTGGGAGTTTATCTTCTAGATAAAATAGTGATTGACAGAATTCTCTAGTCACCATCACCAAGTTAGTAGAACTTCGTGATGAACTATAGTATGCAAGGGATGACGAAAGTAATTCCCGAGCTCTTCGTGATGCCGAAATCGACGAAGGTAGAAATCAAGAAAAACATCAAGTGTTGATGGTTGACGAAACCACTTCAAGTGTTGATGGTTGACGAGACCACTAGTTTCAAGAAAAGGGCAAAGGGATAGAAGGGGAACTTCAAGAAGAACGGCAAGCAAGTTGCTGCTTAAGTGAAGAAGCCTAAGTCTGTAACTAAGCCTGAGACTAAGTGCTTCTACTTCAAAGGGACTGGTCAACTGGAAGCGGAACTACCCCAACTATTTGGTGGATAAGAAGGATGGCAAAGTGAACAAAGGTATATTGGATATACATGTTATTGATGTGTACTTTACTAGTGTTTATAGCAACCCCTCGGTATTTGATACTGGTTCAGTTGCTAAGAGTAGTAACTCAAAACGGGAGTTGCAGAATAAACTGAGACTAGTAAAAGGCGAGGTGACGATGTTTGTTGGAAGTAGTTCCAAGATTGATATGATCATCATCGCACACTCCCTGTACTTTCGGGATTAGTGTTGAAACTAAATAAGTGTTATTTGGTGTTTGCGTTGAGCATGAATATGATTTGATCATGTTTATTGCAATACGTTTATTCATTTAAGTTAAGTGAACAATTGTTGTTCTGTTTACATGAATAAAAAACCTTCTATGGTCATACACACCAACGAAATTGGTTTGTTGGATCTCGATCGTAGTGATGCACATATTCATAATATTGAAGCCAAAAGATGCAAAGTTAATAATGATAGTGCAACTTATTTGTGGCACTGCCGTTTAGGTCATATTGGTGTAAAGCGCGTGAAGAAACTCCATACTGATGGGATTTTGGAATCAATTGATTATGAATCACTTGATGCTTGCGAACCATGCCTCATGGGCAAGATGACTAAAACGCCGTTCTCCGGAACTATGGAGAGAGCAACAGATTTGTTGGAAATCATACATACAGATGTATGTGGTCCGATGAATATTGAGGCTCGTAGCAGGTATCATTAATTTCTGACCTTCACAGATGATTTGAGAACATATGGGTATATCTACTTAATGAAACAGAAGTCTGAAACATTTGAAAAGTTCAAAGAATTTCAGAGTGAAGTGGAGAATCATCGTAACAAGAAAATAAAAGTTTCTATGATATGATCGCAGAGGTAAAATATTTGAGTTACGAGTTTGACCTTCAATTAAAACAATGTGGAATAGTTTCACAAATTCGTGCCACCTGGAACACCACATCACAATGGTGTGTCCGAACGTCATAACCGTGCTTTATTGGATATAGTGCAATATATGATGTTTCTTACCAATTTACCGCTATCGTTTTGGGATTATGCATTAAAGACAGCTGCATTCACGTTAAATAGGGCACCATCAAAATCCGTTGAGACGACGCCTTATGAACTGTGGTTTGGCAAGAAACCAAAGTTGTCGTTTCTTAAAGTTTGGGGTTACGATGCTCATATGAAAAAGTTTCATCCTGATAAGCTCAAACCCAAATCGCAGAAATGTGTCTTCATAGGATACCCAAAGGAGACAGTTGGGTACAACTTCTATCACAGATCCAAAGTCAAGACATTCGTTGCTAAGAATGGATCCTTTCTAGAGAAGGAGTTTTCTCTTGAAAGAAGTGAGTGGGAGGAAAGTAGAACTTGATGAGGTAAATGTACCTGCTCCCTTATTGGAAAGTAGTTCATCACAGAAATCTGTTCCTGTGACTCCTACACCAATTAGTGAGGAAGTTAATGATGATGATCATGTAACTTCAGATCAAGTTACTACCAAACCTCGTAGGTAAACCAGAGTAAGATCCGCACCAGAGTGGTACGGTAATCCTGTTCTGGAGGTTATGTTACTAGACCATGACAAACCTACGAACTATGAAGAAGCGATGGTGCGCCAAATTCCGCAAAATGGCTTGAGGCCATGAAATCTGGGATGAGATCCATGTATGAGAACAAAGTGTGGACTTTGGTTGACTTGCCCGATGATCGGCAAGCAATTGAGAATAAATGGATCGTCAAGAGGGAGACGGACGCTGATAGTAGTGTTACTATCTACAAAGCTAGAATTGTCGCAAAAAGGTTTTTCGACAAGTTCAAGGTGTTGACTACGATGAGAGTTTCTCACTCGTATCTATGCTTAAGTCTGTCTGAATCATGTTAGCAATTGCCGCATTTTATGAAATATGGCAAATGGATAAACAAAACTACATTCCTTAATGGATTTATTAAAGAAGAGTTGTATATGATGCAACCAGAAGGTTTTGTCAATCCTAAAAGGTGCTAACAAAATATGCAAGCTCCAACGATCCATCTATGGACTGGTGCAAGCATCTCGGAGTTGGAATATACACTTTGATAAGTTGATCAAAGGATATAGTTTTATACAGACTTGCGGTGAAGCCTATATTTACAAGAAAGTGAGTGGGAACACTACAACATTTCTGATAAGTATATGTGAATGACATATTGTTGATCGGAAATAATGTAGAATTATTCTGCAAAGCATAAAGGAGTGTTTGAAAGGAGCTTTTCAAAGAAAGACCTCGGTGAAGCTGCTTACATATTGAGCATCAAGATCTATAGAGATAGATGAAGATGCTTGATGAGTTTTTCAATGAGTACATACCTTAACAAGATTTTGAAGTAGTTCAAAATAGAACAGTCAAAGAAAGAGTACTTGCCTGTGTTACAAGGTGTGAAATTGAGTAAAGACTCAAAACCCGACCACGGCAAAAGATAGAAAGAGAATGAAAGTCATTCCCTATGCCTTGACCATAGGTTCTATAAAGTATGCCATGCTGTGTACCAGATCTATTGTATACCCGACACTAATTTTGGCAAAGGAGTACAATAGTGATCTAGGAGTAGATCACTGGACAGCGGTCAAAATTATCCTTAGTGGAATAAGGATATGTTTCTCGATTATGGAAGTGACAAAACGTTCGTCGTAAAGGGTTACGTCGATGCAAGTTTTGACACTAATCTAGATGACTCTAAGTCTCAGTCTAGATACATATTGAAAGTGGGAGCAATTAGCTAAGAGTAGCTCCGTGCAGAGCATTGTAAACATAGAAATTTGCAAAATACTTACGGATCTGAATGTGACAGACCCGTTGACTAAAATTATCTCACAAAAAAAACATGATCACACCTTAGTACTCTTTGGGTGTTAATCACATAGCGATGTGAACTAGATTATTGACTCTAGTAAACCCTTTGAGTGTTGGTCACATAGAGATGTGAACTATGGGTGTTAATCACATGGTGATGTGAATTATTGATGTTAAATCACATGGCGATGTGAACTAGATTATTGACTCTAGTGCAAGTGGGAGACTGAAGGAAATATGCCTTAGAGGCAATAATAAAGTATTATATATTTCCTTATATCATGATAAATGTTTATTATTCATGCTAGAATTGTATTAACTAGAAACATAATACATGTGTGAATACATAGACAAACAGAGTGTCACTAGTATGCCTCTACTTGACTAGCTCGTTAATCAAAGATGGTTATGTTTCCTAGCCATAGACATGAGTTGTCATTTGATTAACGGGATCACCTCATTAGGAGAATGACGTGATTGACATGACCCATTCCGTTAGCTTAGCACCCGATCGTTTAGTATGTTGCTATTGCTTTCTTCATGACTTATACATGTTCCTATGACTATGAGATTATGCAACTCCCGTTTACCGGAGGAACACTTTGTGTGCTACCAAACGTCACAACGTAACTGGGTGATTATAAAGGTGCTCTACAGGTGTCTCCAAAGGTACTTGTTGGGTTGGCGTATTTCGAGATTAGGATTTGTCACTCCGATTGTCGGAGAGGTATCTCTGGGCCCACTCGGTAATGCACATCACTATAAGCCTTGCAAGCATTGTGACTAATGAGTTAGTTGTGGGATGATGTATTACGGAACGAGTAAAGAGACTTGCCAGTAACGAGATTGAACTAGGTATCGAGATACCGACGATCGAATCTCGGGCAAGTAACATACCGATGACAAAGGGAACAACGTATGTTGTTATGCGGTCTGACCGATAAAGATCTTCATAGAATATGTGGGAGCCAATATGGGCATCCAGGTCCCGCTATTGGTTATTGACCGGAGAAGTGTCTCGGTCATGTCTACATAGTTCTCGAACCCGAAGGGTCCGCACGCTTAACGTTACGATGATAGTTTTATTGAGTTTTGATGTACCGAAGGAGTTCGGAGTCCCGGATGAGATCGGGGACACGATGAGGAGTCTTGAAATGGCCGAGACGTAAAGATCGATATATTGGACGACTATATTCGGACTTCGGAAAGGTTCCGAGTGATTCGGGTATTTTTCGGAGTACCGGAGAGTTACGAGAATTCGTATTGGGCCTTAATGGGCCATACAGGAAAGGAGAGAAAGGCCTCAAAAGGTGGCCGCGCCCCTCCCCATGATCTGGTCCGAATTGGACTAGGGAAGGGGGGCGCCCCCTTCCTTCTTTCTCCTCCCCCCTTCCCTTCTCCTACTCCCACAAGGAAAGGAGGAGTCCTACTCCCGGTGGGAGTAGGACTCCCCCCTTTGGCGCGCCTCTCCCCTTGGCCGGCTGCCTCCCCCTTGCTCCTTTATATACGGGGGCAGGGGGCACCCCAGAGACACAACAATTGATCCTTGAGATCTCTTAGCCGTGTGCGGTGCCCCCCTCCACCATATTACACCTCGCTAATACCGTTGCGGAGCTTAGGCGAAGCCCTGCGTCGGTGGAACATCATCATCGTCACCACGCCGTCGTGCTAACGAAACTCTCCCTCAACACTCGGCTGGATCGGAGTTCGCGGGACGTCATCGAGCTGAACGTGTGTAGAACTCGGAGGTGCCGTGCGTTCGGTACTTGATCGGTCGGATCGTGAAGACGTACGACTACATCAACCGCGTTGTGATAACGCTTCCGCTGTCAGTCTACGAGGGTACGTGGACAACACTCTCCCCTCTCGTTGCTATGCATCACCATGATCTTGCGTGTGCGTAGGAATTTTTTTGAAATTACTACGTTCCCCAACATCAGGCCTTGTGGAGGCGTTAAACTTTTCATTTGGTATTGTGAGGACAATATGTTTTGTAATATTTGCTTTGAGATTTTGCGATTTCCTTCCTATTTGCTTTGCGTTCTGCGTCGGCAGAGCCTGGCCCCGCGCATACCTGAACCGCCATTGGGCTGACCGGAGACCAGGACGGACCAAGGAGTGAGGGGCTACGTGACCAGTTAGGCTCCTGAGTCGTGATGCTCAGGAGTCCCCCTTGACACGCAAACATCTTATAGGGAGAGTACGCGAGGATAGATTAATGTTCTACGTCTGCAGAGCCCGGGCCCGCGCATACCTCAACCGCCATTGGGCCGACCGGAGACAAGGACGGACCAAGGAGTGAGGGGCTACGTGACCAGTTAGGCTCCTGAGTCGCGATGCTCAGGAGTCCCCCTTTTACGTGCAAACAATTTCAATACCTGCCCTCGCCGAGGCCTCTGGAGGGGTGTGGGACGGCCAGGTCCGGGAGACCTGGTTGAGTGGTGTGCGCTTGGGCGTGGCTCGAGCGCAGCCCCCAGGCCTGGGAGACCTGGTTAGGTGGCGTACGCTTGGGCGTGACCCGAGCGTAGCCCCCATGTCCAGCCCCCTCGCGCGGGTCTCCCGAGGGGAGGCGTTGCGGTGAGGCCAGACGTTGAGCTCTGGGGCTCCCTGAGGTTGGTACGATCGTGGAGCCGCCCTCAGTTGTTTATCACCAGCGCGGACCGTAGTGCTTCCGCTTCTGCACGGGCATAGCCGCTCCTCGGCAGTGTCGACGGCTAGCGCGGAGCATGGTGCTTCCACTTGTGCGTGGGAGGGGGGCCCCTCCGGGAGGAGCCCCCGGGGCGTGTACAGCCCTGCACTGACACGTGGCTTGCACGACAGGGCTGCGAGGTGTATCTGGGCACTCGTGAGCCAGCGCGGGACTCACGAGGCCCTACCTCAAGGCGGGTTGCGCCTGGTCTTGAGTCTTTGACAGCTGTGCGTTCCTGCGAGGCGGTTAGGTGCAAGCGCTCTACGTCCTCAGGTCCCGGCCCTCGAGCGAGCTCAGCCACCGCTCGGATGCCAGGTCGCGATGCCGTGGACAAGGCCAGGGGTGAGGGCTGGAGAGCCAGTAAGAGCTCCTGAGTCGCGATGCTCAGGAGCCTCCCTTTTAACGTGCAAGCGAATTGCATGATGAAGGGATGTACCCATGGCGGGTGGCAATCGAGCTGGTGATAATCATAAGCAGATTAAGCATGGAAGGCAAACCAGCTTGGGTAAATCCAGAAAGATACATGCCACTGGGTCAGGCCCAAGCGGCTTGGGGATGATGCAGCCCGAGGGGTGCCCCCAGCAAGGTAAGCTAAAGACATAAGCAAAAGGCATACATGCCACAGGGACGGACCCACGCGGCCTGGGAATAATGCAGCCCGAGGGGCGCTCCCAGCTAAACGAACTTGGAAAATGTCACCTGGCTCTGTTGACGAAGGAGAGTTGGGGCAGCTGAAGGTACGCGGCGAAGGAATGGCTCTTCACGAGCCACCGGGGCCCTGAGCCTCGGGAGGCTCTGGGGGCTCAGGTGGTTCCCTGTGGACCGTCTCCATCTCTGCCAGGACGGCGTGGTGCCTGGCCTCCTGAGCTGCCAGGACACGCCGCAGGTTGTGCTGATAGGCTGACGACATGCTCGGCAGGCCAAAAGGCATGCGAAAGTAGCTGTGTGGTGGACCCTCGCGACAGCCCACGCGCGAAGGCTGGAAAAGCTCCTAAGATGCGGCCCTGTTGAGCCCTGGAACGTCGATGCAGACGCGCAGCCCGGCATCCTTGCCTGGATGAGGAGCCGCGCCTCGTGAGCGGCGGTCGCCGCGCATGGCCCTTGCGTCTTGCAGTTCCTGTGTGGTCCTGGCGATGAACTCCTGAGCGGTGGGCACTCCTTGCCCTATATTCTCCTGAGGGAAACGTGCCGTGAAGCATGCCTCCAAGTGCTGCCCGAGCGCCTCCCTCGTGATGTTGGCAAGATCTGAGGCCCTCCAGAAGAGAGCCCCCGAGCCCTGCCTGAGGAGGGTGCTGGGCGCGCCTTCCTATGCGATGGAGGGAGGCGCCCCTGGAGCAGGCGCTGATCCTGACGAGGTTCCAGCCGCGATGCCACCCTCCTGAGGTCCGGCACGGCGCAGCTGCTTCTTCTTCTCGGGGATCGCCTCGGGAGGATCCTCGCTCTTGCTGTCGGGGTCGTCGATTGTGGCAGCTTGAAAGGCGCGCTCGAGGGAGCACACCGCATCTCTTTCTTCACACGAGACCGTGATGATTCCGCCGCTCCCTGGCATCTTGAGGACATTGTAGCCATGGTGTGTTACCGCCATGAACTTGGCCAAGGCTGGGTACCCGAGGATGGCGTTGTACGGTATACGGATGTGCGCGACATCAAAGTCGATGAGCTCGGTGCGGTAGTTCTTGCATTCCCCGAAGGTGACAGGGAGGCGGACCTGCCCTATCGGTGTGGTGGAACCATCGGTCACTTCTGAGAAAGGCTTGGTAGGCTGAAGCTGCCCACATGGCACTTGGAGGTTGTCGAATGTGTCGACAGATAGGACGTTGAGCCCTGCGCCGCCATCGATGAGGGTCTTGGTAACCTGCACATTGCTGATGACTGGTGAACAGAGCATCGGGAGGGCGCCAGCGGTGGCCGCGCACTTGAGCTGATCTGCCGATTTGAAGGTGATGGCGCACTGGGACCACCTGAGCGGGTGCGTGGCCTCGAGCTTGGGGAGGACTGCATTCACCTCACGAGCAAACTATTTGAAGATGCGCTGAGAGGCTGGGGCCTGAGCGCCGCCCAAGATGCAGGCAGTAGCACGCGGCTCCTGGAATCCCCCAGCCCCCTCGTCTTGATGGTCGTCGTCGTTCCTTCCTGGTGGTGGCGGCAGCGGGGGAAGACCGGCGTTGCCCGGAGGACGATCCTCCCGAGGTTGGTCCCTCCAGGCGGCCTTGCGAGGATGATCTTGCGAGCGGTCCTCACGAGGCCTGTCGCGCCATTCCTGGCGTGGGCCACGGTCGTCCCAGCGTCCGCCTTCACGTCCTCCTCCTCGGCCGTAGCCCCGGTCGCTGCGCTCGGGGCGCCGACCGAAGCGTCCCTCGCGAATGGCTCTGGGTTCTTGACAGTCGCTGGTGTTGTGGGTGTTCAGGTTGTGGAAGGCGCGGAACGGTCGGCTGCCCTTGGATGACTCGGGCTGGTCCCTGCCTCGCTTGGTATCCGGCTCCGCGGCGAGCACGGCTGCTTCCATGCGCTTCACGTCCTTGGCCTTGGCCTGCTTCTCCTCTGCGCCCGCAGCTGCCAGCTCGAGGAGGGAGAGGCGCCCCTCCTCAGCTCTTGCGCACTTGGTCCCCAGGTTGAACAGCTCCTGAGATGTGCATAGCTCCTCGTGGATAGCGAGCTCCTACTTCATCTTGATGTCGCGGACGCCGTCAGAGAACGCGGAGATGATGGCCTCGTCCGTGACCTTGGGGATCTTGAGGCAAGTTTTGTTGAAGCGCTGGATGTATTTTTGGAGGGTCTCTCCTGGTTGTTGCTTGATGCGGCGTAGGTCACTCGCGGCCGGCGGGCGGTCTCGAGTGCCATGGAAGTTGGCGAGGAAGCGGTCGCGCATCTCGTCCCAGGAGGAGATCGAGCCCTGAGGCAGGTTCAGGAGCCACGAACGGGCGCCGTCCTTGAGCGCCATTGGGAACCAGTTCGCCATGATTTTCTCGTCGCCGTTGGCCGCCTCGATGCTCAGCTCGTAGAGCCGCAAGAACTCCGCGGGGTCGGCGGTGCTGTCGTAGCAAGGAGGCTGATTCGGCTTTAACTTGCCCGGCCAGGCGACGCTACGCAGCTCGGGGGTGAAGGCGCGGCAGCCGGCCATGGTCGCCGGAGCCCGTCTCGGAGGTGGAGCTTGGACTTGATGAGGCCCGTGCGCCGCCACCGCAGGTAGCATGCGGTCTTGGCGAGGTGGCGCGGGGAGCGCAGGTGCAGCTTCTCGTGGCCGAGGAATTTCTTGGCAGCTTCTCTCTTCGTGCGCGGGCACCGGGCGTGGTGGGTCACACCATGGGGCCGCGCGCCTTGGTGCCAAGGCACCGTCTTGGGGCAGAGATGGTGGAGGCGCTCCATGCGCCACGTCGCCCGTGGCCGGCGGAGGGCGTGGCAGAGAGAGGGACGGCGCCAGGGAGCCCCCTGCGGCGCAGGCGAGCTCGGCGACGCGGTCGAGCCAGTCCTCATAGAGGTCGTCGACCGGGCAGTAGCGCAGGAGCTCGTTCGCCATGAGCAGCGCGTCCATGGGAGCGCGACGTGCGTGGGACGAGGAACCGGCCGGGGTCAGAGCTGGAGTGGCGGTGCGGCCGTCCTGCCGCACCGATGGGTGCCGCGAGGACGCTTGCTGCTCGTTCCCCGCCGGGCCGGTGGCGGCGTTGGCGGCAGGAGACGGAGAACGATGAGGTGGGCTGCCAACGGGAGCCGTCTGAGCAACGCGGGCAGTGAGGGCAGCCCGGCGCTCAGCCCGAGCGCGCCGAGCGTCCGCCATGGAGATGACGGAGCGACGGATCAATGGAAGGGAAGCTACAGCGCACCCCTACCTGGTGCGCCAAATGTCAGATCTAGGGTTCTGGCAAAACCCTTAAGGCTCGAACTCTGGGGTGCACGCGAAGTTCTCTCCCTCCTACCGATCCACGCAATAACTTGCTAAGATCTCGCGGATGAACTCGACGAACTCGCAACACAGAAAGACACGAGATTTATACTAGTTCGGGCCACCGTTGTGGTGTAATACCCTACTCCAGTGTGGTGGTGATGGATTCCCTCTTGGGCTGATGAAGAACAGTACAAGGGGAAGAATAGCCTCCTGATGTTGAGGTGTTCTCGTGCTTGTCGAACTTGTGTGGTGAGGACTCGATGCACTATCCGATGCCCTCTACCGTGGTGGCTAGTTCTACTTATATAGGCCCTGGTCCTCTCCCCAAATATTGAGCGGGAAGGGAGCCAACAACGGCGGGCAAATTTGAAAGGGGACAGCTAGTACAAGCTATCCTGACAAAAGTGGTCTTCGCCTGCAAAAGGCTCTGGTGGTGATGCCCTCTTGGGCTCCGTGGTGACCTCTGTCTTGCCGTCCCGCTGGTCTTGGTCTCGTTACACCAATATGGAAACCTTTGCCTGATGCCTTGGTACTCCGCGCCTGCGTGTGCTTCCTTAGCACCAAAGAGGAAACAAGGGCGCTGCGCGCGCTGGCGCCCGCCTGGTGTCGGTCGTCATGGCTCACGTCACTAGAGCTTCGCGAGGTTTTCCCCGCCATGATATCTCCGCTCCTCGCTCTGCTGACCGCTCCTACGGAGGTCTTGCGTCGTCCGCCTCGCGAGGCTTGGCCCCTCACGAGGGTCTTGAATGCCTTGTTGATGAAGAAGGGCCATACGGGCCTGCTAGCAAAGCCACGCCATGGGCCGCAGGCAGGCAAGTCTGGGGACCCCCGTTCCCAAAACACCGACAAACAACAAGCCAGACATGAACTTTGGACGTAGGTCGGCCTGGGGGCAAAGTTTACGCGGTGACCACGCGTGTACACGATGCCATCCTGCGTGTCGACGCGCTCTGAGTGCCGCCGAGCGCTCTGTTTCGCGCGTGCTCGCTTCCCCAACTGCCAAAGCATGCCAAACCTCGCCACCATCTTCGTCAAAACCCCCTTAACTCTCCCCTGGCACTCGCCGACGCCGGAGCTTGCCACAGCGAGCACGGGCGCGGCCCGGCCAACGCAACAGTGCGCTATGCACTGTGCTCGTCGCCTTCCTCTCGATCCTGTGCTCATCCCCGTTCGCCCACAGTCCCCATGTGAGCTGCGTCGCCTTCTCCCTCTCTCACTGACACCGCTCGTCGCCGGGTGCCGTGTCAAGGTGTCACCGGCGCTGCCCGATCCACCCCTCGAGACTCGCCTATAAATGGAGCGCTCCCCAGCCTCCTCGAGCACCATCCTCCACTCCCACAAATTCGACAACCTTGTAGATAGCCGTAGCCCGGCCGGGCAGGCCGCGGGCGGCCGTCCCCGAGCTCAAGCTCACCGGCGATCCCCTCGGGTCGTCGCGGTAGCTCCAGCCCCTCCCAGGCCTGGGCGACCCTTCTAGAGCCTCCGCCACACTGCGGTGGTGCCGTTCCGCCCGGTTGGAGCCCCTGGAGTCACCTCTGCTCGCCGTCGTCTTCGTCTCCGGCGAGCTCTACTTCCTGTCTCCGCTAGAGAGGACGATTTCGATGTCGTCCGACCACCCCTAGCTACTCTACGGGTATGGGCAGGTGCGCCTCCGTCTCCTCTCTCGATCCCCCCTCTCGTTTTGGCCAAGGATCCCTCGCCGCCGGCATGAGCTCTGGCGAAGCCGCGCCACTCTCTGTTTCCTTCTCCCCCTCCACCTCACCTGACTAGCAGGGCCCGCTAGTCAGCCACTAAGTACGCGCGTGAAGCGGTACGAGTGGTGGCGCCCCGAGGCTTTACGCCTTCGACGTCACCCCCCAGTCTATTTTTATTTAAATTCAAATTTCATTTTATCCAGAGAGATTCAAACAGCTATAACTCTTCAACCATAAGTCCAAATGAATTGATTCTTTTTGCATTGTGTTCTTTGCAAAGAAATCTAGCAGCTCACCAAAAATGAGATTTTTCTATGCTGTCAAGATTTTCTGGTGAATTTCAGAAGGGTTCTTGATATTTTCTTCTTGTGTTTAAAATTATTTTCACAGAGTGAAGCTTGTCTTGAGGATCACCAGAAGGCTTGTGAACCTCATCTGCACTAAGGCAAGCCACAACAACATTGTCACGATGCCACTTCAATATTTTTGATTTTTCTACTTGAATGAACGATTTAATCCATGCATTTAAATCACTATTATGTTATTTATATTCTGTTAGTTGCTTGTTTAAGTTAATATGCTTGATTTACAGAAAGTTTAAAGCTAACTAAGTTGTTAAAGAAACTAGGATTAACTTTTTGTTATGATAGAAATAATATGGTTATGGATATAAGTAATTAATTGGAGTTACTTTTCTTACATGATAAAAATGATAAATTTGTTAGAATAGATTCGGTTAAAGTGAAGGTTGATCCTAACCAGAAAAGTATGAGGAGTTGTTGATGTTTATGGTTAGTGTGGAGTTAGTTGACTCAGTCATTTCCGTTAATATGTGGTGCATATGTTAGTGCTGCATTTCATGGCATGTTATGAGACCGGTTAACTTCAATTGAAGTTGAACCTGATAATAACACAACTTGAATATATCATTGACCGGGTCATGGTGCCACTGAATCGAGTTTTCCCAGTGCAACCACATTTTCCTTTATGGGAAGGCCTTTATTCGGTGTGTTGTCATGCCTCTGGTCGGTGCCTCCAACGAGGGAAGGTTATGGGCGTGCGGTACCTTGGCCCGGTAAGCAGGCATAACCTTGTGTGCCCGTTGTTGAGATTTTTAGTACCGGTCCCCGTGAGGGACGTTTATGTTTTGGCCACGACGGTGGTCATTGTGTCTTTGGTAGACACGGGGCCACCCAGGACTAGCCCAGTTGGGAGTGGGTCGGAGTGGCCGAGAGAGTGTCATGGCAATGGAGGGGTTTCGTCGGAATGTCGTTGGTCCACCCGAATGGGAGTACGAGGCCATGGGTTCCGTGGAGTGGGTACAGTGCGCTACCTCTGCAGAGTGTATTAATCTATCGATAGCCGAGTGCACGGTTACGGACACCTCGAAAGTAGGTCACACCATGGGTCAACATTTAATTAATCTTGCACACTAAGTCATGAACTTTGCACTGTTGAGGATGGCGGGAAGGTCATCCTGTTGGTTGAGACCAAGTGTTGGCCGTGGTGGTGATCGCCGGAAGGATCACTGTTTGAGACCAAATATTGGTCGTGGTTGTGATCGCCGGAATGATCACGAGGTATCCAGAGCTAAGATCATGTGGTTGGTACGTTTGTGATCCAGAAGCGATCACCGTTGGTAAGCTAGTCCGAGGGACTGTTCTCATAAGAGCGTGATCACAGCATGTTGGTTACATTGTTGCATTACTAATAATTGGTTAATTATCATGATATCATGATATTGTTTGTCATTATGTTTATGCTTGTTGTGAGCTTGCAAGTACATTCAATGTACTGACCTGGCGTGTCATGCCAGATTTCAGGGAACTCCCGTTGGAAAGGAGTGTTGTTCGAGTCTAGATCGTGTCCACATCGGTGTCCCTGTGCTATGGAGTTCCGCTACGACAATGTTCCGCTGCCGCGTAGTTATTATGATCGAGGCCCCTTTATGTTCACTAAATAATGTACATATTGTTCAGCCGCACCGGGTGTGCCGCTTGGCCTCGCTACCTGTTGTAATATAAACTTTGAGCCGCTAGCATCAATAAAGCGGTTGTTTTTTGTACCAAGATGTTGTGTGTTGCCAGAAGACATCATCTTTGGGCTGGAAATGCATGGTAAACCGGTCGCTCTGAGCTGGGGTGCCACAAGGGGCCTTCCCCTTCTCCGCGGTAGAGAACCTCTTCAACGACACCATTGGTGTCGGCGGTGGAGCAGAGGAGGAGAAGCAAGCAGAATGGGAAGAGATGGGCGACGGGGGCTCTGCCCCCCTTCCCATTTATAGCAAGAGAAGGCCAACCAGCGCCCCCACGATCACAGGTAATGATGGTTTTCCCTTGCATGTCGCAGGGACTTGTCAAGTCGGGCAGTTGCCGTTGCAGGGTTGGGAAGCGGAGACGCCCACGTCCAATCAACGGCCACCCGTCGACCAAGGCCACAGGCTATTGGGGCCCGCGGCGCTCTGCACTTGACCCATGGCTTCGCCTCGAAGCCAAGCCCGAGCATGCCTTGGGCCCGGGGGCTACTATCAGCGTTCTGGGAACGGGGGTCCCCAGACTTGCCTGCCTGCGGCCCATGGCGTGGCTTTGCAGGTGGGCCCCTACGGCCCATCTTCACCAACAAGCGCTCAAGACCCTCGCGAGGGGCCAAGCCTCGCGAGGCGGACGGCACGAGACCTCCTCGGGGGCGGCCTCACCAGGTTGGCTCGCGAGGGGCGGAGAGATCAAGGCAGGGCAAACCTCGCGAGGTTCTCGTGACGTGAGCCATGACGACCGAGACCAGGCAGGCGCCAGCGTGCACGATGTCCTTGTTTCCTCTTTGGTGCTAAGGAGGCAAGCACAGGCGCGGAGTACCGAGGCGTCAAGCAAAGGTTTCCCTATCAGTGGAACGAGATCAAGACCAGCAGGATGGCAAGACGGAGGTCACCATGGAGCCCAAGGCGGCGTCACCGCCAGAGCCTTTGGCAGGCGAAGACTACTTTTGTCAGGATAAGCTGTACTAGCTGTCCCCTTTCAAATTGGCCGTTGTTGGCTCCCTTCCCGCTCAATATTTGGGAATAGGACCAGGGCCTCTATAAATAGGACTAGCCACCACAGTAGGAGGCAACTAAGCCTCAGGCATCTAATCTTGAGCCAATCCCTAGCCACACACCGAGCACAAGAACACCTCAACCTCAGGAGGCTGTTCTCCCCTTGTAACTGTTCATCCTCAGCCCTAGAGGTAATCCACCACCACCACACTGGAGTAGGGTATTACACCACAACGGTGGCCTGAACCAGTATAAATCTTGTGTTCTTTGTGTTGCGAGTTCGTCGAGTTAGTCCTTGAGATCTTAGCAAAGCTAGGACATAGATCAGTGGGGGAAGAACTTTGCGCAACCCAGTGTTCGTACCTTAAGGGTTTTGCCGGAACCCGAGATCCGACAATCCACCATCAATCCACCAAAGAAGAGTAGGGTTTTACGCCCCGCTGCGGCCCGAACCTAGGTAAAACTGCCCATGTGATCTCTATCGTGCTGTGTTACGCTTCTCTGTTCTTTGTGCAACGTGCCCATTCCCCCGCCGAACTAAAAGGGGCACATGGCCATAGGTGGCCGTAGTTTCCCATGACAGTAGGGGATTACAGCAAGTCCATCAGGATTGAAAACAAATTTCTAAACCGAGAAACTCACTACGAAATCCATAGCATCAATATGGAAGAACAAATGGGGTTGGTTCCCAATTTCCACAACTAACCCTCCTGCAATCCATGAAAACCATAACAGAAAAATCATCAGGGAAGCGACCGTGCATGGAAAATATAATCGATCAAACCAAAAATAAGCATCTCTAGAAACCCTACAACCAACATGGAAATAAATAATAGAGGCATTTGGTTCCGAAAATGAATAGAACTAACCCATGAAAAAAATAACGGAAAAATCGTCAATTAAACATTGTGCATGTGAAATAGGGGTTACCAAATAGCAAATCCATCACCGATTTAGCTCATTGGAATGATTCCCTCATCCGGGCAACGTATAATGAGCGACCAATCTGATGAACAAACCACAAATAACGGCAACCAAAACTGAACACGAACTACTCGAAGGATTGGGGGAGGATATGGAGGGGATTAGAATGCAACTCACCAACAGAGTTATCGCTGACCGCCGAGAATCGACACGGTCAGAGTGCTTCATGCATTGTCAATTTAGAGCACGAGAGGGAGAGCAAAGAGAATATAGAGCAAAGTGGGAAGAGGTGTGGTTGCCAAAAATGAATAGGGGAGAAGTAATAATGTGGGGTGGGAAGGGAGAGTGGGCGATGGTATCGACATGGCCCACACACTGGTGACTAAAAGCCCATGATCGCGCTCGGTCGCTATGGAGCAAAACCAATGCATGTCAGATTCGAATCAAACGACATGCAGTGCCCTTGGTAGTTTTGACAAAAAGATGTGGCATGCCACATACACATTTCTTTTTAGAGTTACCATAATAGGAAGATAAAACTCTAGCCAACATAGGCGAACTATAATTAGCATGGTAATCGATTCACTTTAGAGTATCCAATTTTGTCATAGTTGTAGTGTTTTCCCATTTGGGGCTACTCTGATTCAAAGGATTTCTATAGTATTTTTTTGAGAATTAAAATACTTAAGAATTTTTTCCTACATTGGTGCTTTGATTCATGGGATTCAATCCCATAGGAATCCTTCCTATGTAATCTTTTATACTATATCCGATAGAAAATCTAACATCCACTCCAACCTCTTTTTACAATTTCTTTATTTTTCATGTGGCATCAAACACTCCTAGCTAATCCTATAGGATTCAAGTGGGCATTGCCACTTTAGTTCTATACCTTTCTTGTTCCTGCATTTTCAAAATCTTGCAAATCAAAGAGACCCTTATTCTCATTTGCTATTTATCTGGTGCCTAAATTTTTTTCAAGCTTCAATCATCTTCTTAGAGCTCCCAGGCTGAGCCAAGAATGATTCGGAGCCAGAGACGGGGACACCTTGGCGAGTAGCGGCGAGGTTTGGACATAAAATTGTCTAAGGAGAGGCTCCGGCGATGTTGAGGATGAAGAAGATGAGGGAGGAAGATGAATGACGGACAATCCAATTATACAATCGAATTTGACCGAACGACAAAATAAATTTGCCCGTGGATGTGCGTATGCCTATGTGGTTCATTGTGCTTACTAATGGATCACAATTATTTCTCCTCGTTGATTACTTGGCATGCTACAGTGCTGCTACTAAAAGTTATTGCAGATGAGTGTCGTGTGATTCTGTGAGATGAAAATGACTACCGGCAGACTCGATCAGCTGATCATTTCATATGATTGACATGCATTTTCTCTATAGTCAAGGTGATTGTGATACGTGTTCTTTTAGAATGAAGCCTGGACTCACTCCAATCGAGTGTCACGACCTATCCTCCTCCTAGAAACAACTCACATAAACACATAGATTGATATATGTCGTTCAAAGTACAAACTACTTCTGTGCTTGACTTGTTGACCTACAAAGCTGACTCACTATGCAGTCTCGGGTCCCCTACGGAAAACATTGAGGATAGTTTGGTAGTCTGCAGCAAACATGCGCGGTCCAACTTTGGACCGCTTGGTTGCATGCCTTGCGCTAAAACCTCGGCCCGCTAGGGAAAGACATATATGGACAATCTTTGCTCTCTTCATCTCTGTCTCTCTCTATCTCTATCTCTACCTCTCAGAGATCCATTGCCAATACTAGTTTGGATATATTTTGCAATCTTATAAGGAAGTTAATTTTTTTGAAATACGAGAATAAAGTGACATCACTTCATGCAATTTTGTATCAACATACATGTATTTTCTTCCAACAAAAGAGAACATGCACGGGACCAATTCTTCAATAATCATACCATATATTGCACATGACTAATGCTAGGTTTTATGAAAGCAGGTGGGGAGATCAAATTTACCAAAAGATCCTAAAAGATCTTGTTAATTATTAGAATTTTGTATCCCATATCACTTATATGTTGTATTAATATCAATTATTAGAATCCATATCTTCTTTGTAATGAGATAATTAAATAGTACATGAGTCCATGCACGTCTATAGTTTTGTAAGATCCTTATAAATATCACCTTATGTAATACCCTCCACAAGCATCAAACGACATCCTAGCATATGCATTTCATTCTCTATAGCTTCTACTACAAATTGTTGATCTTGCTAGTAGCTATGGATCCTAATGGCTCCTATCCTAACATTTTGCCCTTGCTAGTAGCTATGGATCCTAATGGCTGCTATCCTAACATTTCCCCCTTGCATCAAGCATTGAGAGGCACGACAGCCATGCCGATATTAAAAGATTTTGTTGCCCTTGAATCCCCACCATCAGATTCACCTTCAATAGGAAATTCCTCACCAACCATCCATGCACCACAAGAAGCTACCGTGATGTCGGTCAATGATAGATCCATGATTCCATACCAATCACATACACACCTCGCACCACTACCCCCACAATTGGGTGATACGATCCCTAATCCTTTATCCTTGGAAAAAAGAGAAATGTTCTCACATGAAGAATTCCTCACAAATCCTTTTTGGAATGACTTCGACTCATCTCATCAGAGGCAAAATTTGTCCATGGAGGATTCATTCTTCACATCGTTACTCCAAACAGAACCAAAATTAATTGTTCATTCTCGACTTACCGCTATGGGAGAGCCGGATGATGGTTCCATCTTTAAGATGGACATCAAGCATGTCTCAGAGGTAAACTCACTACCACATCTTGGTTTCTTTATTATCCTGTAAACATTCACACCAAGTACTATGCAGCAGGAACAAAACATACATGATGGGAGATTATTATTTGATGATTCTCATGGTGTACCTACCCCTGGTTCTCGAAGCATGCAGTCCTCACCTATTCCAAGAGAAGATAAAATCCCTCTAGTTGGTCCAAATGGCATTTCTGATAGTGGTATTACACATGGTCCAACAACATCACGCAAGTACACATGCAAGATTTACAGTGCCACATTCAACTCATCTCAAGCATATGGTGGTCACATGAGTTCGCATAGCAAAGCTAGGATGAAAAGCCTACAAAGTTGATCTTGCCACGCAGCTAGATATCCCATGATTAATATTATTGGGACCAATATTTCTCGTAGCCACACAATGGATGAATGCACAAAGGTTTTAGCGAGGGTGGAGAAAATTTCTAAGAGGTTATTTATTCCTGGAAACAAAATTATCAATAGAAGCCCAAGGGTGAAGATATATTATGTGGGTGTGAAACTATAGGAAATTATTTTCTTGACTATGTTTGTGTTGTTGTTTCCCTATGTTAACAAAAGATCCATCTTTGATGGTCGTGTACTACACCATATGTTCCATATAAGGTGCATCAGTATTCATGTCAGTTAATCTTATGTATGTTTGATCTCATGACCAAATTCAATCTCTACAAAATATATTGTCATCCTACTTAACAATGGAACCTGCACATTCTTCTGGCCACTATTCAAGTATTCTCCTGATTAATCAGTTAATGGGCCAGTTAATCGCTACTCATAACATGGCCAAATCGAATGGCACCTACTCCCCGTGTTAACTTGTCAGGCCGATTAATTGGCCAGTTACAACCATTAATTAGTTGTCAGGCCGATTAATCTCTACTGGCCCATTATCGGGTGGGCAAACAAAGCCCAAGATTTTGGCACGTAACCCCTTCCAGCTCCATCCGCTCCTTAATAGCTAGGATTTTAATAATTTTACCTCCTCTCTATGCTTTTAATGTGTATGGCAACATGTTTGGGTATACTACATAGCTGGGAGCATGAGAGTACGGTATAATAGAATAAATCAAGATATATGTTGGCAAGTTCCTATTCAATATACCAACTAATGGTTTAATCCGGTTAATAGGTTGATTCATCGATTAATCACTAATCCTAAACCGACCGAGCACCTACCTGTTAACGATTACTTGAACATTGCTTCTCGCAACGCTTGGCTAATTGACAAATCTCTAGATTTAGCCTACCCACACTTAAACTCTCACTCCACCGCACCCCACATTCTGGTTTCTCGGGTTTTTTTAGGATGGATTCCTCGTGAACTTGCGGGATCTCCTAACCCGTGTTGCTTCTGTCGAGCTTGCTGCTATTTTATCTTCACCGCCGGATGTCTCTACTAGTGATGCTCTAGACAAAATGTTCCTCAGCCATGGCTCAACGTTCTCCTGAAGGTGCGCTTACACATCACTTTCCCCCAACTCTGAGGTTGATGACAACCCTGGCTATATCTGGAGCTCCATGGCCCCCATTGTCGGTGTCAAAACTGGCGGATCTCCGGTAGGGGGGCCCGAGCTATGGATCTTGGATCAATGGGGAACAAGGGACGAATGATACGATGTTTACCTAGGTTCGGGCCCTCTCTAGGAGGTAAAACCCTATGTCTTGCTTGATTATATTGCTTGTGTATATGAGGATTACAGAGTCGATCTACCGCGAGATCAGATGAACTAAACCCTAGGCTAGTAGGATGATGTTGTTGTTGTAGCCTCTACGGACTAAACCCTCCGGTTTATATAGACACTAGGGGAGCTAGGGTTACACATGGTCAGTTAGAAGGAAGGGATAAATATGCTGATTCTTCTTGTCTTGACATGGAGGACACACCAAGGCACCAAAAGCTTCCTGGACGGATATGGAGTATCCTCATAGTTCGACCTCCTAGCATTGGCAACGCGGCCCAACTATCCGGCCCACAAGGGATAGGCTAGCAGGCCGAGGACCCCCCAAACCAGCACTCCCTCAGTAGCCCCCGAACCAACCTCCAATGCCGGTGCTTCATCGTGTCCTGGGATCTTGATGTACCCGATGTCTCCGGCTTGCGGGGTGAGTTCCTCTCCTTCTTCCTGTTCGGCATGATCTCCTTTAATCAGGTTCCAAGAGCTGCTAAGCTTGAGTTCGACCATGTGTTAACCTGGTAATGTTTGGAATCTGAACTGCATATGTTGCTTAGCCTCGAAGGCCACCCGCCCAGGTGTGAATAGTGCCTCCGCCTGACAACTTTCGGTGAAGGGTCACGCCTGGTCATAAACATCGTACCATTGTGAAAGCTCGATTCGTGGTTCGAGGCAGCGCCTCTATTGGCACGCCCATTGAGGTGGAGATCGTGCCCTCCCTTTAAGGGATACGATCAATGATTTTGGGTTATCCCACTCACGCATGACACCACGATTATATTGGGAAGTGGCGAGGCCTGTGGCGCAGTAAAAGGACCTTTGGCATTACGACCGCCTATAAAAGGAAAACAACCATCCTCATCTGTGCACGCCATCTCCTTCCTTTATCCTTCGCTTTACCCATCTATAGAGCTCAAGCGCCCCATCCCATTCATTCTCAAGAACTCCTCCCCGGCCATTCCCTTAATTCAGTCATGGCCGGATCTGGCGCGGGAGGCAAGTGGGAGGCCTCCGTCGTCACCAACAAGGACATCGAAGACGTAAAACATGCCAGCTACATCCCGGCCAACGTGGTTCACCGTGCTCCAGAGGAGGGACAGGTCATCCCCACACTACAACTAGGTGAGAGGGTGGTGTTCGTCCCCCACTTTATTCGGGGACTGGGCTTCCCGCTCCACCCGTTCGTCCGAGGGCTGATGTGCTTCTACGGGCTAGATTTTTATGATCTAGCCCCGAACTCGATCCTTCACATTTCGGCCTTCATCATTGGTTGCGAGACCTTTCTTCGGGTCTAGTCGCACTTCGGCTTATGGCGGAAAGTCTTCAATGTCTAGCCGAAGATCGTCAACGGTCAGCAAGCGTACTGTGGGGGCAGGGGTGGTCAGCAAGCTCACCCAGGTTGAGTGGCTGGAGGGCACATTCATAGATACTGTCAAGGTTTGGCAAAAGGAGTGGTTCTATATCACAGAACCACGCGACGAAGCCTGGGCAGCAGCTCCCAAGTTCAGATCCGGACCACCCACGAGGCTAACCTCATGGACCAAGAAGAACCCTGACTGGTGGTCGCCCGCAGAGGTGGAATTACTGCAGAAGCGCATCATCAGCATGAAGAATGCAGGCGCCAAGCTGACCAATGCGATTCAAGTGATGCTCTGCTGCCGCCTCCTCTCTTGCCAGCGACGGGGTGCCCCAATGTCGGCCTATATGTCCGAAGACTCAGTCACCATGCACCACTTCCATGGCACCACCCACTACAAGCTGTGGAGGGTGCTATTCAAACCTCGGAAGGATTGGTTAGCCGAAGAGGAGGATATCGGCCTTGACGCCAAGAACCCCCCTAAGAAGGTAATAAAGCTTTTATCATCTTGTATTTGGGTATTCATTTTTTGAACGAGGGATCTGACTCTTTCTTCCCCTTCCTCGTAGGGATGGCTCGACAAAACCGCGCAGATGAACAGCCCAGTCCTGCAGCCCGAAGACCCCAGGCCAGTCTTGTTGGAGGAGATGCTGACCGTGGCGCCGTACAAGGCGCCAGAAAGGAAGGAGAAGAGGAAGAAGAGCGAGGTGAGAGAGACTAGAGAAGGCCTCTGCTCACGAGCACACCCGGACTCCAAGTCCAGGGGAAACCCAACATCCCTCCACCCCCGAGGGGGAGGAGGAGGAGGACGAGGAGGAGAGCGACTCTTCCCGTGCAAGGAAGAGGGCGGCGCCAGAAGATGCCGAGGAGGAGCAACCTCCTCATGCCCCAAAGAAACAGCGTAGGCCCAAGTTGGTCCTGCTTGGTAACAGCTCGGATTCCGACAAGGAGTCCGCAGCGTCCGAAGAGGTTCCGAAGAGGAACCCCGGGGCCAAGCCCCCCCCCCCCCCCGAGAGGTATGGATCCGGAGATTCCTGGGTACTTGTTTCATTAGTCTAGTACTGATAGTATGCGTGCATTTCATGTCACAACCCACCGCATGACCTCCCCACCGATCAAGTTTCAGAGGGGAATTCTCCGCTAGCCAAACTGGCGGAGAGCGGGACCGCGTCATGCTCTACGCCTCCTCCGGTTACTGGGAAGACCGGGGAGGTCCTGTCCCGGATGACACCTCCCGTTCCGGACATGGGGGCTGGAGGCGACGAGATCATGGCCGAGGTCAACACCTCGGTCACTGAAGACCAGGAGGGGCGATCCCTCCTGGGAAACAAGGAGTGGAAGCTCGGTCAATCCAAGCCCTCCCGAAAGGCAACTCCGGAGCCCCCAAGGCCCCCGGAGGCGTCAATTCCACCCTCCCCCGAGGGGGGAGGCGGGGCCCCGCTGCCAGTGCCGAACACCGGAGATCGGGCTATGGATGGGTGGACGGATGTGATGGAGGAGGCTTTGAATAGCTCCTCCGTTGTTGCGGAACACCGTGCCCTAATGGGCGTGGTGTTGCAAAGTATCCGATCCGTTAACAACTGACTGAATGAAGCCTTCGGTGGCCTCCTGATGGGCTGCGAGGTAAGCCATGTAATATTCTTTCCATAAAGCAGATTTTTTGAATAAAGGTATACAATCCTGGTATATAGCAGCCCCCGAGACTCTGTCAGGATTGAAAAACCTGGCAGAGGATCGAAAATCATGGAATCGGGAGTGTTAAACAATGTGTTATGTTTATTTTTGTAGGCTTCATCTTTGGCGGCGGCTTCTAATGCCGCGGCACTAGACAAAATGAATCGGAACCTCAAGAGCTCTGATGAGGAGCTCGACCTCGTCAACTACTGGTTCGACGAAGCGCAAGGTTAGTCCGGTCGAGACTTAGTAATTTTATGATTGCCTTGCCGGGTAAAGTATTCAGGATTATCCCTGAGCAAGAGGTGCTTAATTATGATTGCAGCTGTCACCACGGAGGTCGAGGGCCTCAAGGCCGAATTGAAGAAGGCCAAGGAAGAGGTGGCCGAACAGAAGGCGATGGCCAAGTGAGCGGCCGCCGAACTCAAGACGGTGAAGACCGTCAACGAGAAGCATGAGGCCCGAGTGGCCAAAGTGCAGCAGGAGCTCAAGGATGCCATCACTAAATGTGAGGACCTTGAGCAGAAGAATAATGGTCAAGCCACCGAGTTGTCCAAGGTAAAGCAGGAGATCTAGGAGGCCAGGACAGAGACGCGAGGCGCCCGAGAGGATGTTCGTCAAGTGAAGCAAATTGCCGATGGTAAGCCGTACTTACTGTAGAGTGTCTTTGGCGGCCACAGGTTCGCGTTGCTCACACGAAGCTGGCATTCCTCAGGTGTATTTGTGGAGCTCCCGAGGAGTGCGGCGGACGTGATAAGGTATTATGCGGCTCGAGAGGGTGATACCAAACACAAGTTGTTCTGGGTGCAGTTCCAAGCGCCCGAACACCCTTCCCTCCTGAGCAACCAGATGAACCAACTGATGGAGCTACATCGGATGGCGGAACCTGCCATGAAGGACCTCTGTTTCCGGCTGTGGCCAGCAGAGCCAATACCAAGCAGTTACTTTGGCCTGGTGCAGAAACTGCGCGACGCTGCCTCCCGGATCAATGCTGTTAAGCGCTCTGTCTATATTGAGGGGGCTCGGATGTCCTTTGCAAAGACCATGGTGCACTGGCCCAAGATCAAGCCAGTTGAGATGGCCACCGGTCCCCCGCCCGCTGGAAAGGAGCATCGATGTCCCGAGCAGTATTTCCCCATCGTGATGGATGGTGCTCGGGTGATAGACGACCAGTGTCCCAAAGATGCAATCTTTGAATGAATGAACTATCATGTTTTAAAGGACAATTGTGCCTTTTGCTTTATAATGCAGTTGTTTTGTATGGTTTATCATACTTGTATTATATTATATTATTTTTTATTTTGATTTAATTTGGACTCATGTGGGCCATTTTAAACCTGTAAGTTACCAATCGTCGGCTTCAGCCCCCATATAGATACTATGAGGGGTGTTCCGTCCTCTACACTATGACCCTTAGCCGACGTCTCGGTGCCCGGAGGCGGTAGTGTGCGACGGAAACAAGGCAACCAGACTATGCCATTTTATTACTTTCACTTAGCCATAGGAGCTTGACTGCAAGGAATAGTGACTAGCCCCCAGTGTTTTGTGATATTTGGGAGAGCCGAGGTATATACCTTTATCACATGGTTTTGTGCAAGACAAACCCTTCGTATAACACGGGGTAATCGCTATCGATTTTGAGTTTGACACTTGTCATCGGTTCGCCGACCGGTTCTCGCTTATTATGACAGTCAGTTTTCGGCTTTCTCCACTTAGGTACTTAGCCAAGCTAGCCGGAACTACAATCTAAGTGGTTCTCCCTTTACCTTCTTAGCCGAAAGTGCGTAACGTAAGAGGGTAAGCACAGGAGCTGGGCAATCAAACTATTGACCCAAGACATAATTCGGAACTGATTCATATAATGCAACATCCGAGACACCGAACACGTAGAAAAAAGACAGTGCCAGACTTGGATACAAAGGGCGAATATTATGGATGAGCCCCCGGTCTATTAGCTGGTTGCATCTTAGAAAAGATGTGTGTCGAACTAGCCGAAGAGTGGAAAAAAGGTGCAATATAAGTAACTGCAAGAGGACCGTTGAAGGCGGTCTTTATTTCGCATGAGGTCATGACATCTATCCATACAATTCGAAATGCCAAAGCATTTGTTACATGCACTTTATAAGAAGAAGAAAAAGTCTTACAGATGAAAGGTTTACACAGGGCCTTGATGCGCGGTTTGATGTCCCTACTATGCCTTGCTGCACCTCTGCGCCTTTGCTTTTGTTCGGAAGAGGAACTCCATGGAGGGGGTGATTATCGGCCGATGGGCCCTCGACAAGGAGCCTTGAGAGGTCGCCGTGCTGTTCTAGCTTAAGGCTAGATAGGTCCTAGATGGCACCCTTTGGCGTCCGAAGACATGTGTGACCATAGTTCGGTCAAGCCGAACACCTGGTGTGTAGTTTAGTTTAGGCCCCGCAGCTGGCCATAGTATTTTGAGTGCAAAGTTGTGCTGACGCGACACGTAGTGTGCGACTGCGGTGGGCATGCTGTGGGGGGCGTATCCCTATTTATGGAGCGCAGGGAGGCTCCTCAAACAGAGATAGAGCTCAGGCCCGTTTCCTTGCTTCCCGTGCCTTGAAGGCGGGCTGGTACTTGGGCCCCTCGAAAATGGTTTGGATTTCGGCTGCCAGGGCCGCTGTATGTTCCTTGGTCTAGAGTGCACGCTCTGTGTTGCCATTGATTGTGATTACGCCCTTAGGTCCGGGCATCTTTAACTTTAAGTATGCATAATGGGGTACAACGTTGTAACAAGCAAACATTGTTCGGGCCAGAAGTGCGTAATAGCCGCTGCAAAAAGGGACAGTGTCGAATATCAAGTCTTCTTCGCGGAGGTTGTCCGCCGAGCCAAATACCACTTCCAAAGTCAGGGTGCCCGAGCAGCGGGCCTCCACGCCAGGGATTACCCCCTTAAAGGTAGTGTTACTGGGTTTGATCCTTGACGGATCAATGCCCATTTTCTTACTGAATCTGCGTAAATCAGATTGAGGCTACTGCCTCCGTCCATGTGGACTCCCGTAAGGTGGTACCCATGAATAATGGGGTCAAGGACCAGGGCCGCTGATCCTCCATGACGGATACTGGTCGGATGGTCCCTTCGGTCGAATGTGATCGGGAACGCCGACCACGGGATAAATTTTGGAGCTACAAGCTCTACGACGTAGAGGTCCCGAAGTGCGTGTTTTCGCTCCTTCTTGGGTATATGGGTTGCATAGATCATATTCACCGTTTTTACCTCGGGAGGGAATTTATTTCTGGCCCCCATTGTTCGGCCCGCGAGGTTCCTCGTCGTCCTTGCTGCGGGGGCTTTTGCCTGTTTCCTCGGCTGTGAGCTTACCGGGCTGCTTGATCACCCAACAGTTACGGTTGGTGTGGCTGGCAGGCTTGTCCGATGTGCCGTGGATCTGGCAGGGTTTGTCCAGAATTGTGTGCAACTTGGTGGGTCCATCCTGGTTCCCTTTAGAGGGTTTCTTCTGCGGTCCTGATTTGGAATTGTGAAATCCAGCATTTACTGCCGTGTCTTCGGCTTCACTACCGTTGTGGCGGTGCTTATCTCTATTGCACCGTGGTTTCCCGTTTCCGTCCCAAACTTCCGAGGTGTCGGGATCTTCGGGGTTGGTGCTTCTCCAAGCCAACCAGCTATCTTCTCCCGCACAAAAGCGGGTGATGAGGGAGGTAAGTGCTGACATCGTCCTCGGCTTGTCTTGGCCAAGCTGGCGTGCGAGCCATTCATCCCGGATACTATGCTTAAATGCGGCTACAGCTTCGGCATCCGGGCAATCGACGATTTGGTTCTTTTTGGTCAAGAACTGGTTCCAAAACCGCCGGGCTGATTCGCCGGGCTGTTGGACCACATGGCTCAGGTCATCGGCATCCAGAGGCCGGACGTAGGTTCCTTGAAAGTTGGCTTAGAAAGCGTCTTCGAGCTCTTCCCATCTTCCTATGGAGTTTTCACGGAGGCTGTTGAGCCAATGCCTGGCTGGTCCTTTGATCTTAAGTGATAGGTATTTTTTGGTGTGGAGATCGTCTCTTCGCGCCATAAGGATGTGGAGAAGAAAATATTCCATCCATACGGCCGGGTCTGTTGTCCCGTTGTATTGTTCAATGTTTATGGGTTTAACCCTTCGGGGAACTGATGCCGCATTACCTCATCCGTGAAGCACATCGGATGAGCGGCGCCCATGTCCCGGGCTACGTCACGCCAGAGATTGGCTACCATATCGTCCCGGTGCTACTCCCGAACTCTATCATTTCGGTCACGCCATGTTTGGTGTCCATCCCGTCCGGCCGGAGTGTAATCTTGAGATACGTAGATGGATCTTGTCTGTCCTGCTCTGACGGCCAGGTCGTGATGGAGATCGTATTGGTATTCCTGCTGCGCTGCCTCCTTGCCTTTACGGCGATAGGGACTGGGTGGGTGTTTGGCCTCTCCAGCCGGCCTCTCCATTCCTCGAGGGGGCGGTCGGCTGGTCTGCCAGTGTATATCTTGGTGGTGCGAGCGCAAGGGCCTCATTGTCGAATTGTGGCAGAAGCTTCCTCTTTGGGTAGCTTTTAGTTTGCTGTTGGTAGCCGTACCCCTCTTCGGCTGCCAATGATTTTGTCCATCGATTCTTGAGGGTGTTTTGCTCAGCCTTGAGCTACTTCTACTTCTTCTTCAAGCATCGCATAGTGGCTATGAGCTGCAATTTGAACCACTCTCGGTCCAATGGGTCCTCCGGAACAATGAAATCTTCAGCTCCGAGGCTGATTTCCTCTTCGGAGAGATGCATGTAGTTGCTATCCTCGGATTCATTTGTGTCCTTGGGGTTATACTGAGCCCCATGCCCCTCTGGCACCTCTACAAATCACTCAATTTAAGCTTTGAGCCCTGGCACCTCTACAAATCTCTGCCTCCCTCTACGAAGGGCCTATCTATTTACTTTATGCAATTTTTATTTTCGTTTGAGTCTCCATCTTCTCTTATAAATCACAAAATAGGGAGCACTATGATCATACTTGTGCATTGGATGTAGCTAATATTCGAGTGTGTTTCATGAATGGATCAATGATTGAACATGATGGGCTAGGGATAACTTTCTTTAGTGTTGATGTTTTGAAAGACATGGTTGCTTGTTGACATGCTTGAGTATTGAAATCCTCATGTGAAATATAGACTATTGCTTTGAATCATCTGAAATTCCAAATGTCCAAGCTACAAAAGAAAAGAATATGTGATGAACATGTTAGGCAACATTCCACATCAAAAAATTCATTTTTATCATTTACCTACTAGAGGACGAGCAGGAATTAAGCTTGGGGATGCTGATAGGTCTCCAGCGTATCTATAATTTTTGATTGTTCCATGCTGTTATATTATCATTCATGGATGTTTTATATTCATTTTATAGAAACTTTATATCTTTTTTTGGGACTAACCTATTGACATAGTGCCTAGTGCCAGTTCCTATTTTTTTCTAGTTTTTTACTTCGCAGGATATCAGTACCAAATGAAGTCCAAATAACACGAAACTTTTTGGAGATTTTTTCTACCTAGAAGACAACTTGGGAGCCAAGGAAGTACCGGAGGGGAGGCTGATGGGGCCCACAAGGTACCAGGGCATGTTCGAGGCCCCTGGCGCACCCTGGTGGGTAGTGGGGCCCACATGCCCCCTGTCCACCGCCTCTCAGCTCTATAAATACCCAAATATTCCAGAAACCCTCGGGGAGTTGACGAAAAACAATTCCAGCCGCGTCAAGTTCCATAACCACGAGATCCAATCTAGAGCCCTTTTCCGGCACCTTGCCGGGGGGGGGGGGACACGATCACAGAGTGGTTCATCATCCTCATTGGTGCTCCTTCGATGATGCGTGAGTAGTTTACCACAGACCTATGAGTGTGTATGCAGTAGCTAGATGGCTTCTCCGCTCTTTTTGATTCTCAATACAATGTTCTGCTGGATGTTCTTGGAGATCTATTTGATGTCATGACTTTTTGCGGTGTGTTTGTTGGGATCCGATGAATTTTGAGTTTATGATCAGATCTATCTATGAATATTATTTGAGTCTTCTTTGATCTCTTATATGCATGATTATTATAGCCTCGTATTTCTTCTCCAAAACTTTGGTTTGGTTTGGCCAACTAGATTGATTTTTCTTGCAATGGGAAGAGCTACTTTGTGATGGGTTTGATCTTACGGCGTCCTCACCCAGTGACAGAAGGGGTAGCGAGGCACGCATGTATCATTGCTATTAATGATAAAAAGATGGGGTCTATTCCTACATGAATTGATCTTGTCTACATCATGTCATCGTTCTTATTGCATTACTAGGTTTTTCCATGAACTTAATACACTAGATGCATGCTGGATAGCGGTTGATGTGTGGAGTAATTGTAGTAGATGCAGGCAGGAGTCAGTCTACTAATCTTCGATGTGATGCTTATATACATGATCATTGCCTTGGATATCATCATAATTATTTGCTCTTCTATCAATTGCCCAACAGTAATTTGTCCACCCACCGTATGCTATTTTCTCGAGAGAAGCCACTAGTGAAATCTACGGTCCCCGTGTCTATTTTCTATGATATAGTTTTCAGATCTATTATTCCAAAAGTCCAAAAATAAATTGCTGCACTTTTTCTTTCTTTATTTTATTTTTTGTTTTTGTCAGATCTATTTATCCAAACTCATACAATTTAATATATCTCATTACCGAGGACGGATTGACAACCCCTCTTATGCATTGGTTTGCAAATATTTGTTATTTGTGTGCAGATGTTGTGTACAACTGTTGCTTGGTTCTCCTACTGGATTGATAACCTTGGTTTCATAACTGAAGGAAATACTTACCATTGTTGTGCTGCATCATCCTCTCCTCTTAGGGGAAATACCAACACAGATACAAGCAATCACTGTCAAATGCGAAAAGCTGGCTGTGGACAAAGATGTCCCCGGTGCTGATGCCATCTCTGATGATCAGGCGAGCCATCGATCCTTCGGTGATCCAATAGCAGAACTCTCATTGAAAGCACCAATGTCGATGTCAAAACCGGCGGATCTTGGGTAGGGGGTCCCGAGCTGTGGATCTTGGATCAATGGGGAACCAGGGACGAAGGACACGATGTTTACCCAGGTTCGGGCCCTGTCTAGGAGGTAAAACCCTACGTCCTGCTTGATTATATTGCTTGTGTATATGAGGATTATAGAGTCAATCTACCGCGAGATCAGATGAACCAAACCCTAGGCTAGTAGGATGATGGTTGTTGTTCTAGCCTCTTAGGACTAAACCCTCTAGTTTATATAGACACCAGGGGAGCTAGGGTTACACATGGTCAGTTACCTGGAAGGGATAAACATGCCGATTCTTCTTATCTTGACTTGGAGGACACACCAGGGCACCAGAAGCTTCATGACCGGATACGAAGTATCCTCATAGTTCGCCCTCCTTGCATTGGCAACGCAGCCCAACTGTCCGGCCCACGAGTGATAGGCCGGCAAGCCGACAACCCCATAAACCAGGACTCCCTCACCCATCAAGGTCAAACTTTTTGGTGGGCCACTTATTCGAGACAGGATGAACACAAAGGCGAACTTAAGTGTAAGACCATCTCCACTGACTCCTCTCGCCCACCTCATTGTTATGTGCATGGCAGTGACAAAAGTCTATCTCCTCATAGGTTTCACTGCTCCACCCATCGTCGACTCTATTTGGGATACTGCTACTCTGGTAGGCCTCAACATCAACATATCTGGCCTACTGCCGCCCTCACCATCTTGTGGAAGTTTTGGAACTCACATAATGCTTGTGTGTTCTTGCATGAGGTCCACTCAGCGAATTATACTGTTAGGAACATCATCTCAAATTCCAAACTTTGGACCTTCAAATTAAATGATCTTGTTAGAAGGGACGCTGCCATCTCATGACACCAACACTTTTCCACTCATTGTATTCCCTAAACTAACATTGGCCTCGCGACACTTTGAGTAATATGTTTAGGCGGGGATCCTCTCCTCAACGGTGATTGTTCTTAAAAATAGGATAATAGAATAAGATATCAACATCTACAGGCAAAATAAAAAAATACTTTTCTTGATGGTCTAATGAAGCAAATTTGGTATTGTAGATATTTATACGTTTTTTGAAAAAATTGGTAAAACTCAAGTTTGACTTTTGAAAAAAACTAATACACCTTATATTTTGAAACAGAGGGAGTATGTTAATTATCTTGCCCTTTTAACGGATGAAGAAACGATGCTTTTGAATGAAGGTGTGCTATTACTTGGTAAAATGTATGTTTCATACCACAAATGTTAAAATTTCTTCAAAGTTCGATAAGAGTCCCATAATTTAATGTGCGTAGTATCTGGCCTCAAAGAGAAAAGCTAATATTTTTATATCGTCTTTCCGGTTAGAGGAACATAGACATTTCTTACACACCCAGCCGAGAAAGGATTTATGCATGCGGTTCAGACTAAGAGCCACCTACGGTAGTACCCTAGTCGACTCATATTAGAGACCTCCTGCATAAGATGTTCATCGTAGGCAACTCGAGTTGAGTAGCATAAGCAAAAAGTTTCCTAGTTGGTTCCGGTATATTGTTGCATGTGTTTTCACATATTAAATATAGTCCAACTTTGCAACCACCTACAAATAATAATATGCATACATTTCCAACTTCATGTTCCACCCTTTTTCCCCAACGCCGACGGGCCATGCACTCCTCTCACTCTCCCGCTAAGTGTGTTCATACATTCTACATGTTCTTCTTGTAGCATGTTCTTCTTACTAGTTGATGGGCATTCCATCATTCTCACCCCGACCAAAGAACCCGCAGTGCATTTGCCATTTCGATAGTCATTTAGTGTCCAACATCACTACACATCCACCCCTTGAATCTTTGACTGACATGTCAGCACCTTTTGGTTCCCCAAGTTTGGATCACCCCATCTTCTTGACGTTGCTCCAAGGATGTGTAGCCACCTCATTCCACTGGGCGACGATCGTCGATCGACCAACTACCGGACACGAAGGTGTCGACATCCATGTTGCCACCACGGTCTTCTATCTTCTCTCGCCGCCACCAAGCACATGTGCACGTGCTCTCTCTCTCTCCCACTGATCCGTCATTGGGATTTGTGTTATAAGTGTTTATGCTCATAGCCGGAGTAACATTTAGGGTTCGCACATTAAATGTTAGGGTTTCTGCACAAGAAATATTGTGATACTTTATGTGCATTCTAGGGCTAGCTATTGTACCGTTAGGTAGGGTTACCTACTGTTAGCTCAAATGAAAGATTTTGTTACCTTGATTACGAAAACTTGTATTTTTGGAACTTTAGTGTGGAAAATTATTTAGTATTAATCTTTTCAATTACAAGTTCATCTTGGACAGAAATACTTTTAAATGGTTAATTAATATTATTATTAGTGATAATATATATATATAATATATATATATATATTTTACTTTTATATCCTACTTATGATATTATGTTTCTTATCAACCTTCACCGCTTGGGACCATAACGGTAATTCTAATATTGACATGATGAACAAAAAACTCCACATTTACCTGGACAACAAGGACACACTTCTGTTGCCAAGGGTCGCTATTAGAAGTATAATTAATCCTGGCAGGCAACCTATCTAGCTCTCATTTGAAGCTGACAAATGGTGTGATATGTGGGGAATTTTTGTCCCAAAATTTGTTAAAATAGGATAATAAAAATTGCAATAAACTACAAAAGTACTCGGCACAAAACACCAAGGAAGTACTAAATGAGTAGCCAATTCCATTTGCAAAGCTAACTCGCCGCAATAGATTGCTCCAATACCTTTTATTGACAACCGGTTGTTACCCCTCCCCAATAGCTCAAAGGTTTATAATTGTAGCAGTTTCCCATTAGTTAATAAGGGGCGTGCTACGCGTCCACTGGCTGGTCTTTTTAAAAGAGCAGTCGGGTTGCGAGCCATCAGATTTATCGCATCAATCGGCCGGCCGAACGTGCCTCCACTACTACAACACAGGTCTTGTTGCAGAATATGTCTTTTGCAGAATTTTTATTTGCAACTAAGATTTTGTTTGCATTTTTTTGCAACTGAGGTTTTGTTGCAATGTTTTTTGCAACTAAAGTCTGGTTGCAGAAAAAATTCGCAAGAAAAGTTTTGTTGCAAAACGTAGACCCGTCGTAGAGCATCGCAACACCGCATATGTTTCAGAAACATAGCTCCTGTTGCAGAACCTAGTTCAACAAAGGATCATATGTGGGACTTCACTTCGACGCATGTCATGCAGGGGAGGTGGCGGACCAAACCGCTATAATCCATCGGGTGATGGTAAGTGTTTCCTAGTTAATAATGACCTTTTAAGATCCGGTTTTGGATTGTAGAAAGTTCCCTTACCTTTTCCCTAAGGAGTGACTCT
The DNA here is from genome assembly GCF_002575655.3 of Aegilops tauschii subsp. strangulata. Taxonomy (NCBI): domain Eukaryota; kingdom Viridiplantae; phylum Streptophyta; class Magnoliopsida; order Poales; family Poaceae; genus Aegilops; species Aegilops tauschii. Next base: position 132,250,282 of record NC_053037.3, read on the forward strand.
GGGTGTCAACCCACAGGAGGATGTGCTCTGTGAAAAAGATTTAAACAATTTATTGTTCTCGCAAAATGTTTCAATTTTCCCGGACCTTTTAACCAACCTTTTTGGCTTAAAAAGTGGTATGGAAACATGCATGAGTATGAGGACTTACACTCACAACCTTATACTTGTGCGTGGGATCTCGTCTTGATCTACAACATGGTTCTGGAAGACACCTGTTATGATGTGCTCACAACGCGATGAAGTGGGGGATGTGTCCAAAGTACATCATGAATGGTTCACAACAAGCATCAAGAGTGAGCTATCCAATGATGGCCCTTATCATCACGTGAGGTTACCTCAGTTATTAAGGATTTATCTAAACAAGAGCACTTGGCGTTTAATGACTACACCTCATTTGTAGGCAAGGAAATGCTTTCCGCTACCGTACTAATCCCTTTTTTCACTGGTCTTTAGAATAGTGCTCCATGCATCCTTGCTTCTTACCTCCTTCTTGATCGATCTGCGGGATCATGGGTACCCACGGGGCCTTAGAACGAGAAGAAGACAAAATAGAACTCCGTTGTGAAGAACACATACATATAACGTCAATCAAGAAAAGTCATTCTTACAGTCCAGTGCACAATACATAGGGTTGCCAGGCCTTACCTCAACTCATTGCCTTCGGAAGTACTCACACATCATGATCGGATCAGAGGAAGAAATCATTGAAGATGACATAAATATGAATGATTGATGATAATTTGTCTTACAATAGTTCCTGATTGTGATGCAACGATTACATGTATGACTAACTTGGAGAGGATGGTTGTAGAGATGATGGGGTGATGACTATGGAGATGAGATGTGAAATGGTTGTGGCTAGAGTTTGCAGATAGCTTTTGGTTTTCTATTTCATTGATGGGGGCTTTCTTTTGTGCAGCATACTACACGGTGGCGAGGTCGGCTCGTCCCTCACGCAACGTTCAGTTTGGACCCTGTGGTTGCGCCGGGGGAGGAGGGGCTCCTGCTTCATGCAGTGGCAAGGTGGTGATGGCGGCTCCTCCTTCACATGGTGGACGGGTGATACGTCTCCAACGTATCTACTTTCCAAAAACACTTTTGCTCTTGTTTTGGACTCTAATTTGCATGATTTTAGTGAAACTAACCCGTACTGATGTTGTTCTTAGCTGAATTACCTTGGTGTTGTTTTTTGTGCAGAAATAAAATTTCTGGAATTGGACGAAACTGTACGGAGATTTTTTTCTGGGATATATAAAAATACGGACGCAAAGAACTATCGGAGGAGGGCCAACAGGGAGCCACAAGCTCAGGGGGCATGCCCTCCCCTGGGGGTGCACCATTGAGCTTATGGGCCCCATGAGCCACATTCTAATGTAACTCCAAGTCCATAAGTACCATGTTCTCGAGAAAAAAATCAGAGAGAAAGTTTCATCGCATTTTACAATTTTGAGCCGCTGCCAACTCTTGTTCTTTGTTGGGCAGCCTGATCTGGAGTCCGTTCGGGGCTCCGAAGAGAGGAAATTATCTTCGTCGTCATCAACAAGCATTCTTTGTCAACAACCTCATGATGCTCACCACCAAGAGTGAGTACTTATCCAAGTACCTACACGGGTTTAGATGCAATACAAGGGAGAAAAGTATCCAAGATGTAAGATAGTTATCATAAGAGATATATCAAGGATTAGTCAATAAGCTCATGCCCTTACATGCATCCAAGTGAGTCTCTAGTTCACATTGGAAGCATCAATGCCGTTTAGTTCACTTGTCAAGCAACATAATATCTTCTCAACAAAATATCCACCACTTTCTTGTCGACACAAACATGCTTTTGGTTAATGTCACCTTTAGCAACATGATCACGAATCAAATGGTGACGAACTTCAATATGCTTAGTTCGAGAATGATGCATGGGATTGTGTGCAGTCTTGATAGCACTCTCATTGTCACATAGCAATGGAACATATTTCACATGTATTCCATAATCTTTGAGAGTTTGTGGCTGAGGGAGTCTTGGATTAGGGGGTCCCCGGGCGTCCGTGCTATGTGATATGGGCCAGACCGATGGACTGTGAAGATACAAGATAGAAGGCCTTCTCCCGTGTCCAGATGGGACTCTCCTTTGCGTGGATGGCAAGCTTGGCGTTCGGATGAGAAGATTCCTTTCTCTGTAAACCAACTATGTACAACCCTAGGGCCCTCCGGTGTCTATATAAACCGGAGGGTTTAGTCCGTAGAGACAGATCACAATCATACAGGCTAGACGTCTAGGGTTTAGCCATTACGATCTCGAGGTAGATAACCTCTTGTAACCCCTATACTCATCAAAGTCAATCAAGCAGGAAGTAGGGTATTACCTCCATTAAGAGGGCCCGAACCTGGGTAAACATCGTGTCCCCTGCCTCCTGTTACCTTGGATCCTCAAACGCACAGTTCGGGACCACCTACCCGAGATCAGCCGGTTTTAAAACCGACATTGGTGATTTCATTGAGAGTACCTCTATGCTGTCGACAGAAGGTTCGATGGCTCGTTCAATCATCCACAACGATGATGTTTCGGGGGAGACTTTCCTCCCCGGCCAAATTTCGTATTCGGCGGCTTCACACTGCGTGCCAACTCGATTGGCCACCTTGAGCAGATCGACAGCTACGCCCTTGGTCATCAGATTAGTTTCGGGAACCTAAATTATGTCGTCGATATCCGAGGAGACTTGATCTTCGAAGGGTTCGTAGCCCCGACCGCCGCTCTAGCCCTAGCTACAAAACAGACTACCAGGTCCGAAGACGGGAGGGTAGAGCCCGTCGGACTCCCCGCGATTATGGAACTTGCTACTGGAGATCTCGAGGGGACTGCATCATTGATGACCCACAAGTATAGGGGATCTATCGTAATCCTTTCGATAAGTAAGAGTGTCGAACCCAACGAGGAGCAGAAGGAAATGATAAGCGGTTTTCAGCAAGGTATTCTCTGCAAGCACTGAAATTATAGGTAACAGATAGTTTTGTGATAAGATAATTTGTAACGAGCAACAAGTAACAAAAGTAAATAAAGTGCAGCAAGGTGGCCCAATCCTTTGTGTAGAAAAGGACAAGCCTGGACAAACTCTTATATAGAGGAAAGTGCTCCCGAGGACACATGGGAATTATCGTCAAGCTAGTTTTCATCACGTTCAGATGATTCGCGTTCGCTACTTTGATAATTTGATATGTGGGTGGACCAGTGCTTGGGTGCTGTCCTTACTTGGACAAGCATCCCACTTATGATTAACTCCTATTGCAAGCAAAAGCAACTACAAAAGAAGTATTAAGGTAAACCTAACCATAGCATGAAACATATGGATCCAAATCATCCCCTTACGAAGCAACGCATAAACTAGGGTTTAAGCTTCTGTCACTCTAGCAACCCATCATCTACTTATTACTTCCCAATGCCTTCCTCTAGGCCCAAACAATGGTGAAGTGTCATGTAGTCGACATTAACATAACACCACTAGAGGAGAGACAACATACATCTCATCAAAATATCGAACGAATACCAAATTCACATGACTACTAATAGCAAGACTTCTCCCATGTCCTTAGGAACAAACGTAACGACTCACAAAGCATATTCATGTTCATAATCAGAGGAGTATTAATATGCATATAGGATCTGAACATATGATCTTCCACCAAATAAACCAACTAGCATCAACTACAAGGAATAATCAACACTACTAGTAACCTAGAGGTACCAATCCCAGACTTGGAGACAAGAATTGGATACAAGAGATGAACTAGGGTTTGAGAGGAGATGGTGCTGGTGAAGATGTTGATGGAGATTGGCCCCCTCCTGATGAGAGGAGCATTGGTGATGACGATGGCGATGATTTCCCCCTCCCGGAGAGAAGTGTCCGCGGCAGAACAGCTCCGCCAGGGCCCTAGATTGGTTCCGCCTCGTGGCGGCGGAGTCTCGTCCCGAAAGCTTGCTTATGATTTTTTTCTCGGACGAAAGACTTCATATAGCAGAATATGGGCATCGGAGGGCCACCAGGGGGGTAGGGCGCGCCCCCCTCCCTCATGGCCAGGGTGTGGGCCCCCTCTGGTATTTTCTTCGCTCAGTATTTTATTATTATTTCCAAAAACAACTTCCGTGGAGTTTCATGACTTTTGGAGTTGTGCAGAATAGGTCTCTAATATTTGCTCGTTTTCCAGCCCAAAATTCCAGCTGCCGGCATTCTCCCCCTTTATGTAAACCTTGTAAAATAAGAGAGAATAGGCATAAGTATTGTGACATAATGTGTAATAACAGCCCATAATGCAATAAATATCGATATAAAAGCATGATGCAAAATGGACGTATCAACTCCCCCAAGCTTAGACCTCGCTTGTCCTCAAGCGGAAGCCGATAACGATAAATATGTCCACATGTTTAGAGGTAGAGGTGTCGATAAAATAAAATACGGACATGAGGGCATCATGATCATTCTTATAACAGCAACATATATGGATATTGTCATATGATTTCTTATGCTCAAGTAATAATCTATTCACAATGTCAAGTATGAATCAGAAACTTTATTGAGAACCAACAAACTATAATTTCAGTCATTGAAGCAATTGCAATTTATCATAACATCAGAAAGAGTCTATGTCAGAGCTTTTCAGCAAGTCCACATACTCAACTATCATTTAGTCTTTCACAATTGCTAACACTCACGCAATATTTATGGTTATGGAGTTTTAATCGGACACAGAGAAAGATAGGGGCTTATAGTTTCGCCTCCCAACCTTTTACCTCAAGGGTAATGTCAACAATAATAGTTCATGCTACCTTACATCCAATTAGATATATATATCATGATCTTTCCAACACACTGTGCTTGCCAAAGGATAAAATGTAAAAAGGAAAGGTGAAAATCACCATGACTCTTGCATAAGGTAGAAGATAAAAGTAAAAGATAGGCCCTTCGTAGAGGGAAGCAGAGGTTGCCATGCGTTTTAAGGGTTGGATGCACAAAATCTTAATGCGAAAGAACGTCACATTATATTGCCACTTGTGAAATGGACCTTTGTTATGCAGTCTGTCGCTTTTATTTCTTCCACATCACAAGATCGTATAAAGCTTATTTCCTCCACACTAATCAATCATACATATTTAGAGAGCAATTTTTATTGCCTGCACCGATGACAACTTACTTGAAGGATCTTACTCAATCCATAGGTAGATATGGTGGACTCTCATGGCAAAACTAGGTTTAAGGGTATTTGGAATGTAACATCCCAACTTTTCAATTTGGAATGTTATACATAGATCATCATTGCATATCATGTTTTTTTTGCATTTTGACAAATCCTCGATAAATCCTAAGCAACTCAAGGACCCTCGGAGAGAGTTGGGGATTTTCTCGAATTTTCAAATTTGATTTTTAAACGAGGAGTGTGGTTTTAATTATTTTTATCTCCGGAAAAATATTTCATTTTAAATAAACAAGAGGAGAAAATATGACTTCTCCAAAACAATTGAAATACTGGAGGAAAAATGTTAATATCATTATTTGGAATTTATTTGGATTTTATTTGCAATTTTTATTGCATTAAAAATATTGCATGTTTTCAAAATATTTATTTTGGATTATAAAAATGTTCACCCTATTCTAGATTTTCTAACTAGACGGGGAAAATTTATTTCATATTTTTCTGATGTTTATTTATTTTTCTACGTATTTTTTTCCGCGGAACTTATAAAAAAAATGCTCGCGCGCCGACTTGGGCCAAAGGCCCAGCCGACGGCCCGCCCGCGCCCTCTCCTCTCCCCGCACGGCTGCCGCGCCGCCGTGTCCGCCATGGACACGGGAGCCGCCCCGCTCGCCCGCCCCTTCCCCAAGCCACCGGAGCACCCCCCTCCCCTTTATATACCCCTCAACCCCCCTCTCTCATCTAGCCGCCGCCGCCGTCGCCTTGACCGCCGCCGCCGCCGCCCGCCTTGCCGCCGCCGCCGGTTGCCCCCCCCCCTCGCACCCCCGAGCCCTCGCCCTGAGCGCCGGAGCCCCGCCGGAACGCCCGCTCCGACGAGGTACTGCCTGCCCCGTTCTTCGCCGGTTTTATTTAAAAAAAAACCTTCGTTTAAAAAAAACCCTAGATCGGTTTTTTTCGGTTTTATTATTTTGCGAGCGTTTACTGAACCGTTCGATTTGACGAACGCGTTTGTCGGTTTTTTCTCTGTTAATGAACGTCCGTTCTTTAACCGTTCGTCCGTTTTCTTTTTCGTCGGATTTTTCTCGTTATTTTCTGAGACTCGATTTCTGATCGAATCTTCGATTCTGTTTAACTTCTCGCTCGTTTATCGGAATCAGGCGATTCAAGCGCCTAGAATTTCGTCTCGAAATTCTCTTTGTGATTAATCTACTCAAACAAGCTTTTGATACAGTAAAATTTGACCTAGATCCAGATTAGCAAACGAAGTTTCTTTCTTTCGCTGTTTGACTTTCGTTGCTTCTTTCGAGTTGATTCTTTTTGCATACCGGAGTTCTTAAGTTGAACTTTCTGGGTAGATCTTTTATTAGAATTTTACCTATGGATTAGATGAGCACTGATTGTATGCTTGTTTGTTTGCGATAGAGTACCCGGAGTGTGCCGCTTGTTACTTCGAATCGCTAGGTTTTGCGGATCATCAGCAAGGCAAGTAACACTTTGATCATATCCCATTCATACCCAGTTTTATTGCATTAGATCTGTTCCCCTCAATCATTGCATGATTAGGATCTAATTAAATTGTGGGTATTGGGAAGTAGTTGAGGTAGAACCTATTACCTGTTTTCTTATCACACCCTTGGGAGTTACTTCTACGTTGCTTTTACTATTGCCATGCTATGCTCGTAGACGTGGATTGGGTTTGAGTGAAATTCATGACAGATGTGAGATTGTTAATTAATGGTTTACTTAAGGTGGCAACTTAAACTCACATCTGGGTGGATTGAGGTACCTGGGTATTCCAGGATTGCCTGTTTTTCTTTTGGACCGCCACCCAGGTTCAAAGGGATCATGAGATTATTCATGCTAGAAACTTCCGTGTGCAGACGCAAGCTATTATGGGCTATAGCATAGTTGACTAAGTTGTGTGAACTCTTACAGCGGTAGACTAGCAGATGTAGGGGAAAGTAGGTGTAACTGTCTACCCATACGTAAGGTGCAAACACTTCTGAAAGACTGTGTCTTGGTCATCCGTTACTCAAACACCATGTAGTGCGAGTAATCCAACGGAGGAGATCAAGTCTTGTGGGGAAAAGTGCACAAACCTCTGCAGAGTGTACAAACTAATCATGGTTAGCCGTGTCCCCGGTTATGGACAACTTGAGTATCTAGTACTTGGATTATCATGTGAATCTCAACACCATGTTACTTCTAATTAATCTTGTTGGGTTATTGATGACTTTTTAATTGGGATTGAGATGCTGTCAACCATCTCAATGTTACACAACCACCATGATAGTTAAATAAAAATTTATTCCTTTGAAGTAGGATAAAATTGGCTTTTCGCAAAACTGTAACCATAGAGCTTTCCACCAGCCATACATGCATATAGTATAGCATTATCATTGTTCATTGTTCTCTAAGTGTTACTTTGCCAGCATATTCTATGTGTTGACCCGTTTCGGGCTGCAAGTTTCATGTTGCAGACTTTTCAGACGACGAGTAAGGTGCCTTAGGTCGTGGTCTTATACTCAGTGATGCCGCTGGAGTTGATGGACTCACTTATCTTCCAAGTCTTCCGCTGTTATCGTTGTTAGATGGCCTTAAGCCATGTTTATTATACTTAATCTCTTTGGAGATATTCGATGTAATAAGTGTGTGATTGCTACTCTGTTATAAATCCTCCATTTGTACTGTGCGTGTCAGCATTACTGATCCAGGGATGACACTGGTGCACAGCAGCACAGGCCATTTGAGGTCTGGTCGCTACATGGAAGCACAAGTAGTATCTCTACTTGGTGCAAAGAATTTGGCTAGCATGAGGGAGAAAGGCAAGCTCACCATGTTGGATGATCCATGACAATATACTTTGTTTCAGATATAAGAAAACATAACCCATTACGCTATCTTCCTTGTCCAACATCAACTCTTTAGCATGTCATATTTTAATGAGTGCTCACAATCATAAAAGAAGTCCAAGATAGTATATTTATATGTGAAACCTCTCTTTCTTTATTACTTCCTATTAATTGCGACAATGACCAAAGCTATGTTTGTCAACTCTCAACAACTTTTAATCATCATACTCTTTCTATGTGAAGTCATTACTCTCCATAAAATCAATATGATCTCTTTGTTTCTTTTTATTCTTTCTTTTTCTTTTATTCCCTCAAGATCATAGCAAAAGAATCAAGCCCTTGGCTGAACACTAATCTTTATTATATAGCTCACGGACTCGTTTACATAAACGGATCATAAAGCAAAACTCAAAACTAGATCATACCAAAAACTTTATTCTACTAGATCAAGATATTACTAAAAAGGATCGAACTAAGAAAAAGGGTAAAGATAGAGATGTGATGGTGATACGATACTGGGGAACCTCCCCCAAGCTTGGCAGTTGCCAAGGGGAGTGCCCATACCCATGTGATTATGTCACCTTTGCTGGTGAAGAAGATGGTGGAGTTGTTGATGATGTGGGCTTGTCGTCCATCTTCCAAGGCATAGGCTCACCATCATAGAAGGATGATCGAGTCTCCTGGATCCTCAAATCTGCAGCCAAACTCATCCTCTTGAATCTATATTCATACTGACAGTTTTGGTTTTGCAAGTCATAGATTTGGTCTTGGAGATGCTCGATCTTCTCGTGAAGCTTGAAGATGGTTTCCCCGATGTTATTTGCATCCAGCTTGTGGTTGTTGGTGAACTCCGCGATCATCATGTGGTTGGCGTTGAGTCCATGTTCCACCATCCCCTGACACTTGAAAACTAGTTGCTCCATTGCTTCGAGCCTCGTCTCCACGCTTCCGGTCCTCCTTGGTCCCTCAACATCGCGGATGTGCAGCAACCCATCACACATCTCAATGGTTTGAGGGTGTTGCAGCACCTCCGCAAGGTAGGGGTTGATGACCTTCTCGAAGAACTTGTCCTTGGGGGCGCTTGGAGACGTCATGATGATCTAGATCTGTCAGGAAAACAGCTCGAAACGAAAACAGAGGATATTTGCGTAATACAGGAGTCAAAACCTTCGGGAGATTATATAATGAATTTTTACCGACCAAAATACGTATCGTGCAAGAAAACGGAGTTCGGAGAGCACACGAGGTGCCCACGAGGTAGGGGGGCGCGCCTAGGGGGTAGGGCGCGCCCTCCACCCTCGTGGAGCCCTCGTGTCCTTCCCGGACTGCTTCTTATTTTTCTATTTTTCTAAATATTCCAAAACGGAGAAAAATTGCCATTAGAACTGTTTTGGAGTGGGTTTACTTACCGTACCACATACCTATTCCTTTTCGGAGTCTGAAACATTCTGTAAAGTGTCCCTTATGTATTCCTCCGTGGTTACGGTTTCAATAACATTGGTTTCAACATTTATAGGATTACCTGAGATATAATGTTTGATTGTTTGATCGTTCACCACCTTCGGATTCGTGCCTTCGAAGTTGTTGATTTTTATGGCACCAGAATGATAGACCTCCTCGATAACGTAAGGACCTTCCCATTTAGAGAGAAGTTTTCCTGCAAAAAATCTTAAACGAGAGTTGTATAGCAATACATAATCACCTACATTAAACTCATGCTTTTGTATTCTTTTGTCATGCCATCTTTTAACCTTTTCTTTAAACAATTTGGCATTCTCATAAGCTTGGGTTCTCCACTCATCAAGTGAGCTAATGTCAAATAGCCTCTTCTCACCGGCAAGTTTGAAATCATAATTGAGCTCTTTAATAGCCCAATATGCCTTATGTTCTAGTTCAAGAGGTAAGTGACATGCTTTTCCATAAACCATTTTATACGGAGACGTACCCATAGGATTTTTATATGCAGTTCTATAGGCCCATAGTGCATCATCAAGTTTCTTGGACCAATTCTTTCTAGACCTATTAACAGTCTTCTGCAAAATTAATTTGAGTTCTCTGTTACTCAATTCTACTTGACCACTAGACTGTGGGTGTTAAGGAGATGCAATTCTATGATTAACATCATACTTAGCAAGCATTTTACGGAAACAACCGTGAATAAAATGTGAACCCCCATCAGTCATTAAATATCTAGGGACTCCAAACCTCCGAAAAATAACTTCTTTAAGCATCTTAATAGAGGTGTTATGATCAGCACTACTAGTTGGAATAGCTTCTACCCACTTAGTAACGTAATCAACAACAACTAAAATATGAGTATACCCATTAGAAGCAGGAAACGGTCCCATATAATCAAAGCCCCAAACATCAAATGGTTCAATAAAAAGTGAATAATTCATAGGCATTTCTTGACGTCTACTAATATTACCAATTCTTTGACATTCATCACAACATAAGACAAACTTACAGGCATCCTTGAAGAGAGTAGGCCAATAAAAACCAGATTGCAATACCTTATGTAGAGTTCTATCTCCAGCGTGGTGTCCTCCATAAGCCGCGGAGTGACACTTGTGTAGGATCTTTTCCTGTTCATGCTCAGGTACACAACGTCTAATAACACCATCTACTCCTTCTTTATAAAGATGTGGGTCATCCCAGAAGTAATGTCTCAAATCATAGAAACACTTTTTCTTTTGCTGGTATGTGAAACTAGGTGGTATAAATTTATCAACAATGTAATTAGCATAATCAGCATACCATGGAGTAGTACGAGAAGCATTTATGACATTTAATTGTTCATCAGGAAAGCTATCATCAATAGGTAGTGGGTCATCAAGAACATTTTCTAACCTAGACAAGTTGTCTGCAATGGGGTTCTCAGCTCCCTTTCTATCAATAATATGCAAATCAAATTCTTGTAGCAAGAGAACCCATTTGATAAGTCTAGGTTTAGCATCTTACTTTTCCATAAGATATTTAATAGCAGCATGATCAGTGTGAATAGTTACTTTAGAATCAACAATATAAGGTCTGAACTTATCACAAGCAAATACAACTGCTAAGAATTCTTTTTCAGTAGTGGCATAATTTCTCTGGGCATTGTCTAGAGTTTTACTAGCATATTGAATAACATTTAAGTTCTTATCAACTCTTTGCCCTAGAACAGCACCTACAGCATAATCACTAGCATCACACATAATTTCAAAGGGTAAATTCCAATTAGGTGGCTGAACGATAGGTGCAGAAATCAATGCTTTCGTAAGTATTGTAAATGCTTCTACACAATCATCATCAAAGACAAATGGTATATCTTTTTGTAATAAACTAGTCAGAGGCCGAGAAATTTTTGAAGTCCTTAATGAACCTCCTATAAAATCCGGCGTGACCAAGGAAATTTCTTATACCTTTGATGTCCTTGGGACATGACATCTTTTCAATAGCATCAACTTTAGCTTTATCAACTTCAATGCCTCTTACAGAAATTTTGTGCCCCAAGACAATACCTTCATTAACCATAAAGTGGCACTTCTCCCAATTCAAGACAAGGTTAGTTTCTTCACATCTCTGCAAAACTCGATCAAGGTTGCTTAAGCAATCATCAAAAGAGGATCCATAGACGGAGAAATCGTCCATTAAAACCTCACAAATCTTTTCACAAAAATCAGAGAATATAGCCATCATGCATCTTTGAAAGGTAGCAGGTGCATTACATAAACCAAAAGGCATACGTCTATAAGCAAAAGTACCGAAAGGGCAAGTAAACATGGTCTTAGCTTGATCATCAGCTGACACATGTATTTGAGAGAAACCAGAATAACCATCTGGAAAGCAAAAATGTGTATGTTTGGATAATGTTTCTAGCATTTGATCAATAAAAGGTAAGGGCTAATGATCTTTTTTAGTAGCTTTATTTAATTTGCGGAAATCAATCACCATCCTATAACCCGTAATAATTCTTTGCGGAATCAATTCATCTTTATCATTAGGAACGACAGTAATACCTCCCTTCTTAGGAACACAATGGACAGGACTTACCCACTGACTATCCGCAATGGGACAAATTATACCTGCCTCAAGGAGATTTAGGATTTCCTTTCTTACCACTTCTTTCATCTTCGGATTCAGCCATCGTTGGTGATCAATAACTGGTTTGGCGTCTTTCTCCTAATTTATTTTGTGTTGACATAGAGTGGGACTAATGCCCTTAAGATCATCAAGAGTATATCCAATAGCAGCACGGTGCTTCTTCAGAGTTTTCAATAATTTTTCTTCCTCCTTCTCTGAAAGGTTAGCACTAATAACAACAGGATATATCTTCTTTTCATCAAGATAATCATATTTAAGAGTACCAGGTAATGGTTTAAGATCAAACACGGGATCACCCTTGGGTGGAGGAGGATGCCCTAGGATTTCAACGGGCAAATTGTGTTTCAGAATAGGTCCCTATTTAAAGAACACTTCATCTATTTCCCTTCTTTCATTCATAAACATATCATTTTCATGGTCTAGCAAATATTGTTCTAAAGGATAACTAGGAGGTACGGCAATAGAAGCAAGACCAATAATTTCATCTTTACTAGGCAATTCCTCTTCACGGTGTTGTCTACGAAATTTAGAGAAATTAAACTCATGAGAAATATCACCCAAACCAATAGTAACAACATCCTTTTCGTAGTCTATCTTAGCATTAACAGTGTTTAAGAAGGGTCTACCAAATATAATGGGACATAAGCTATCTTGTGGGGAACAAAGAACAAGAAAATCAGCAGGATATTTAGTTTTCCCACACAAGACTTCAACATCTCTAACAATTCCAATTGGTGATATAGTATCTCTATTGGCAAGCTTAATTGTGACATCAATTTCTTCTAACTCAGTAGGTGCAATATCATGCATACTTTTTTGTATAAGTCAATAGGTATTGCACTAGCACTAGCACCCATGTCACATAAGCCATGATAACAATGATCTCCTATTTTAACAGAAATAACAGGCATGCCTTCCACACGTCTATGTTTATCTTTAGCACAAGGTTTAGCAATTCTAGCAGTTTCATCATAGAAATAAATAACATGCCCATCAATATTATTAGCCAAGAGATCTTTAACAATAGCAATATTAGGTTCAACTTTAACTTGCTCAGGAGGTGTATAGGTTCTAATATTGCTTTTACAAACCACAATTGAAGCTTTAGCATGATCCTTTATTCTAACAGGGAAAGGTGGTTTCTCAACATAAGCAGTATGAACAATAGGGTCATTATAAGTGATAGTATTTTCTTCAACTTTAATAGGTCCAACTACTTTTACTTCTGTGGGAGGATGATATTTAAACCACTTATCCTTAGGGAGATCAACGTGAGCAGCAAAAGATTCACAAAAAGAAGCTACTATCTCAGAGTCAAGTCTAGATTTAGTGCTAAATTTACGGAAAACATCGATCTCCAGAAAAGATTTAACACAATCAAACTTAGGTGTTATACCTGACTCCTTACCTTCGTCGAGGTCCCAATCTTTAGAGTTGCGTTTAATTCTCTCCAATAAATCCCATCTGAATTCAATAGTCTTCATATTAAAAGAACTAGTACAAGAAGTATCGAGCATGGTGCGATTGTTGTCAGAAAGTCGACCATAAAAATTCTGAATAATAATTTCTCTTGAGAGCTCATGATTGGGGCATGAATATAACATTGACTTAAGCCTCCCCCAAGCTTGAGCGATGCTTTCTCCTTCTCGAGGCCAAAAATTATATATATAATTACGATCACGATGAACAAGATGAATAGGATAAAACTTCTGATCAAATTCCAATTTCAATCGTTTCTAGTTCCATGATCCCATATCATCACATAGCCTATACCATGTCAACGCATCTCCCTTCAAAGATAAAGGGAATACCTTCTTCTTGACAACATCATCGGGCATACCTGCAAGCTTAAATAATCCACAAACTTCATCCACATAGATTAGGTGCTCATCAGGATGTAATGTTCCATCTCCTGCAAAAGGATTAGCTAGCAGTTTTTCCATCATATCCGAAGGAATTTCAAAGTACAAATTTTCATTTTCAGTAGGTTCAGTAGATTGACGAGCAACTCTTTGCTCTACTGGTCGGGGTGAAGATACTCCGAACAAGCCCCTCAGAGGATTACTTTCCATAGTAACAAGTGACAGTAAATTTCAGCACACTATGTAAATTTTTCCTTACCAAATTCCACCTACCAAAGGCGCTTCACTCCCCGGCAACGGCGCCAGAAAAGAGTCTTGATGACCCACAAGTATAGGGGATCTATCATAATCCTTTCGATAAGTAAGAGTGTCGAACCCAACGAGGAGCAGAAGGAAATGATAAGCGGTTTTCAGCAAGGTATTCTCTGCAAGCACTGAAATTATAGCTAACAGATAGTTTTGTGATAAGATAATTTGTAACGAGCAACAAGTAACAAAAGTAAATAAAGTGCAGCAAGGTGGCCCAATCCTTTTTGTAGCAAAGGACAAGCCTGGACAAACTCTTATATAGAGGAAACCGCTCCCGAGGACACATGGGAATTATCATCAAGCTAGTTTTCATCATGTTCATATGATTCGCGTTCGGTACTTTGATAATTTGATATGTGGGTGGACCGGTGCTTGGGTGCTGTCCTTACTTGGACAAGCATGCCACTTATGATTAAATCCTATTGCAAGCAACCGCAACTACAAAGGAAGTATTAAGGTAAACCTAACCATAGCATGAAACATATGGATCCAAATCAGCCCCTTACGAAGCAACGCATAAACAAGGGTTTAAGCTTCTGTCACTCTAGCAACCCATCATCTACTTATTACTTCCCAATGCCTTCCTCTAGGCCCAAACAATGGTGAAGTGTCATGTAGGCGACGTTCACATAACACCACTAGAGGAGAGACAACATACATCTCATCAAAATATCGAACGAATACCAAATTCACATGACTACTAATAGCAAGACTTCTCCCATGTCCTCAGGAACAAACGTAACTACTCACAAAGCATATTCATGTTCATAATCAGAGGAGTATTAATATGCATATAGGATCTGAACATATGATCTTCCACCAAATAAACCAACTAGCATCAACTACAAGGAGTAATCAACACTACTAGCAACCTACATGTACCAATCCCAGACTTAGAGACAAGAATTGGATACAAGAGATGAACTAGGGTTTGAGAGGAGATGGTGCTGGTGAAGATGTTGATGGAGATTGGCCCCCTCCCAATGAGAGGAATGTTGGTGATGACGATGGCGATGATTTCCCCCTCCCGGAGGGAAGTGTCCCCGGCAGAACAGCTCCGCCACAGCCCTAGATTGGTTCCGCCAAGGTTCCGCCTCGTGGCGGCGGAGTCTCGTTCCGAAAGCTTGCTTATGATTTTTTCTCGGACGAAAGACTTCATATAGCAGAAGATGGGCACCGGAGGGCCACCAGGGGCCCACGAGGCAGGGGGCGCGCCCAGGGGGGTAGGGCGCGCCCCCACCCTCGTGGCCAGGGTGTGGGCCCCCTATGGTATTTTCTTCGCTTAGTTTATTATTTCCAAAAACAACTTCTGTGGAGTTTCATGACTTTTGGAGTTGTGCAGAATAGGTCTCTAATGTTTGCTCCTTTTCCAGCCCAGAATTCCAGCTGCCGGCATTCTCCCCCTTTATGTAAACCTTGTAAAATAAGAGAGAATAGGCATAAGTATTGTGGCATAATGTGTAATAACAGCCCATAATGCAATAAATATCGATCTAAAAGCATGATGCAAAATGGACGTATCAGTCATCGGCATACCCGAAGACAAACCGGGCTCCCCTTGTCGCTAAAGTGCCGGACTCTCCCTCGAACTTCAAATCCGAACTCTCGAGGTCCGCGTCAAGCGGGCGCGGCCAGGAGGCTCTCACCCCGGTCAGCCCTGCGGACTCTCACTTCTCTTTCCAAACCTCGCTCCTAAACGAAGCTCTGGACTTAATGCAATCCCTCGACATTACAGCGGAACCGCTTCCGAATTATGCCCAGCCCGGACTAGGGGCTGAGAGCGGGGAATTTTACGTCCCACCCACCACCACTTCATAGCCACTGTGGACGGCCACCTCCACATACGATGTGTACATGGTGGACACACCCAAAGAGGATGACAACAACGGCAAGAAGGATCCAGCTCAGGACAAGCCTGCTAAAGCACCTCCATAGCATCGACGTTAGCGGCGCCGCTCAAAATCACGTCACGAAAAGGACAGCAATACCGGCACCGGAGAGAATAACACTCCGGAGAATGCCAAAGACCCTGAAGCCTGTGTTGAACCAACATCCGAACAGGATGATTGGGAGGATGGGCAAGTTCAAATCGACGATCCGGTCGGGAACAAGGACTCGGAGGATAGTAATTACCTACCGATCTCCGAAGAGGACGTGAGCCTCGGCGACGAACACTTCATCGTGCCGGAGGAACCCCTCGAACAAGAGCGCTTTAAGCGCTGGCTAATCGCCACAGCGAGAAGCCTAAAAAAGAAGCAGCAGCAACTTCAAGCCAAACATGATTTACTCAATGACAGATGGAGTAATGTCCTGGCAGCCGAGGAATACGGCCTCGAACGCCCAACTAAGAGTTACCCGAAGCGCAAGCTACTACCACAATTTGACGACGAGGCCCTTGAGCCAATACCGCCAAAACGTAAAACTATTGACGAACCCGATCGACCACCACGTGGACGGGACAGACCGGCTACTTATGCCGAACACCAGCCCGCGCCACCCCGCCATCGAGGCAAGGTGGCAACAGCCCCGGGCTATACCTACGACCCATGCAAGGTCCTGGACAATAAAGCCGGTCAGACAAGATCAATCTATGGATCAAGGGGGCATGCTCCAACGCGAGAGGACGGCCATCAGGCCTGGCGTGACAGGCACAACCTCACCCGGGCTAAAAACCGCATACGGACTTCATCAGAACTGCGCCGCGACATCGCCCGATACAGAGGCTCCGCACACCCCTTATGCTTCACCGACGAAGTGATGGAACATCAGTTCCCAGAAGGGTTTACACCCGTGAACATTGAATCATACGATGGTACGACAGATCCCGCAGTATGGATCGAAGATTTTCTTCTCTATATTCACATGGCCCGCGGTGATGATCTCCATGCCATCAAATACCTCCCGCTCAAATTAAAGGGACCAGCACGACACTAGTTAAACAGCTTCCCAGAAAATTCTATTGGCAGCTGGGAAGACTTGGAGGATGCCTTTAGAGACAACTTCCATGGTACCTATGTTCGGCCTCCAGACGCCGATGACCTTAGTCACATAGTCCAGCAACCCGGAGAATCAGCCCGGAAACTCTGGACCAGGTTCTCAATTAAAAAGAACCAAATTGTGGATTGTCCGGACACCGAAGCCCACACGGACTTTAAACGTCCGAAACGAGTGGCTCCCCCGACACCTCGGCCAAGAAAAGCCGAAGTCCATGGCAGCCCTTACCACACTTATGACCCGCTTTTGCACGGGAGAAGATAGCTGGCTAGCTCGTAGCAGCAATAGCACCAGCGACCCTGGCACTTCCGAAGCCAGGGATGGCAATGTCAAGCCACGACGCAACAAGCACAAGCATCGAAGCAATAACGAAGATACCAAAGACACGGCGGTCAACGCCGGATTCAGTGGCTCTAAACCCGGTCAGCGGAAGAAGCCATTCAAAGGAAACAAGGATGGTCCATCTAGTTTGGACAGAATACTCGATCGGCCTTGCCAAATTCATAGCACCCCTGATAAGCCTGCCAATCATACCAACAGAAATTGTTGGGTCTTGAAACAGGTCGACAAGCTCAACACCGAACACAAGGGGAAAGGGCCTCCCAGCGAGGACGACGATGAAGAGCCTCGCCCAACGAACACAGGGGGACAGAAGAAATTTCCCCCCGAGATAAAAACGGTGAATATGATATACGCTACACATATCCACAAAAGGGAGCGCAAGCGCGCACTTAGGGACGTCTACGCCATAGAGCCAGTCGCCCCAAAATTCAACCCATTGTCAGCCTGTCCGATCACCTTCGACCGCAGAGACCATCCGACCAGTATCCATTATGGAGATTCAGCAGCATTGGTCCTCGATCCAATTATCGACGGATTCCACCTCACGCGAGTCCTTATGGACGGCGGCAGCAGCCTTAACCTGCTTTATCAGGACACTGTCCGCAAAATGGGCATCGATTCGTCAAGAATCAAGCCCACTAAAACCACCTTTAAAGGAGTAATACCCGGTGTAGAAGCCTGCTGCACGGGCTCAATAACATTGGAAGTGGTCTTCGGTTCGCCGGACAACTTCCGAAGCGAAGACTTGATCTTCGACGTCGTCCCTTTCCGCAATGGTTATCACGCACTGCTCGGGAGAACTGCCTTCGCCCGCTTCAATGCGGTCCCGCATTATGCTTACTTACAGCTCAAAATGTCTGGACCCCACGGCGTTATTACAGTTAATGGAAACACAGAGCGCTCCCTCCGTACTGAGGAGCATACCATGGCCCTTGCTGCCGAAGTACAGGGTGGCCTTATTGAGCCGAAAACTAAATTGGCAGCCAAGTCCCCGGACATTGTCAAACGGGTCCAGTCTACCCTAGAGACTAATAGTCCGGCTTGTCCAGAGCTAGATTAGCAATTCGGACTCCGACAAAGCCCCAACCTGATAGCGGCATACGTACCGCGCGTACATAACTATGCACTAAAGATACCATGAGCAAGGACGGAGGCATGCTAAACATAAGGTCCAAGGTACGGCTCGACCCTATCCGGACCTTCATATTTGTCCACCTTTTTCTTGTTTTTACTTTCCAGGTTCTTTACAACCCACATCAATTTCTGGTTGTAACAAGGGCCCCTCTCTAGGTCCCTTATGGATACTCGATTGTTGATCCTCTCAAAGGATCATACACCAAGGCGAAAAGCAGCGCAGACGTGCGGCAGAGTGTCCAAAGGATCTTCAAGATCATGTTTTCAATTTTAGGACCTGTATACAACTTTCCCTTGTTCTTGGCATGTAAAATAGCCGTGATGCTTATCGCATCTTCTGTAAAAATAGGTTTTGACGTACCAATCAGACTATAATGGAAAATAGTTTCGCCCAACCTTGTTCAATATTGGCTTATTTCTTAATCTGTTTTTCCACTTTACGTCCGAATTGGCATATACACCTTGGTACGACTTAAATCGCCAGAGGCTCTATTTAAGCCATATATATATATCCTCAACAATAGAAAGTCTGAACACTCTCAGAGTACACTTCGGTATCCCGAATACTGCATTAAATGCATCGGCTCCGAATCATGTCTTTGGTCAATAGTTGGGTTGCGCGGCTCCTGTGCTTGCTACCTTATGTTCCGTTTTCGGCTAAGGTAGTAAAGGGAGAACTCCTGCGATTGTGTTTCCGGCTGGCCCGGTCAAACACCTCGGTGGAGAAAGCCAAAAACTGACTGTGGTGATGCAGCGAGAGCTGGTTAGCAATTCGGTGACTTATTAAATCTCTAGGGATTTTTTCCGTATTAGACGAAGGGCTAGCTTTTTGTTCAGTCACGCGTCTAAGGCATCCAAGTTCGATAGCCGCATATGCACCAGGGGCTATCTTACAACCCCATTGTCAAACTCCTATGGCTAAGTGAGAGTGGTAAAGCCACATAGTGCGATCGCCTGGTTCGCTGCACTGACACCTCCTTTACGGACCAAGACGTTGGGTTAACGTGTGGTCACGTGCTATTTCGAACACCCCCATAGTATCTACGTGGGGGCTGAAGCCGACGACTGGCAGACTCTCAGGGATACAAATGGCCGCATAGGAGGAAAAGCACTTTTAAAGACAAACTACATAAATATATTACAAAGCTTTGGTTTATATAACATCCGTGCAGTTCGGACACATTCACTCGAACAAGATGTCCTTTGAGCACTGGGCCTCTATCAAGCAGGCACCTTCCAGGACGTCTTCAAAATAGCGCTCCGGTGTACAGTGGTCCTTGCCTCCGGGCGGACCTTCAACGGCCATGATGGCGGCCTTCATCTTGGCCCAGTGCATCTTGTCACAGGCAAAGGCCAGCCACACACCTTCTATACATGACGACAACTTGACCGCTTTAATACGGGGCAGCGCGTTAACAAGTCGCTGCACTAGGCCAAAATAGCTGCTCGGACCAGGTTCGGTTGGCCACAGCCGGACTATGACGTCCCCCATGGCCGATCCGGACATCCTATGCAGCTGCGCCATCTGGTCATTCGGCAGTGCGGGGTGCTCCCGTACCACGAACTGGGACCAGAATTGCTCCTCCGTCGCGCGCCCCTCTTGGGCCTGGAAGAACTGCGCGGCTTTGACAGTGCTCTTCGGAAGATCCGCAAAGGCATCTGGAGCAGCCCACCGTTGCGTGAGTAAAACATACGGCTAATTGCCGAATTTACTCTGTAGGGGAAAGGGCTTACCGGCTGCTATTTCTCCGGCTTGCTTAATCTCCTCGCGCGCCGCTCGGAATTCGGCCCGTGCCTCCTCGGCCTCTTTAAGGGCCTTGGCTAGGTCGGTTGCCTGGGTTTACTCTTCTTGTCTAGGGACTTGCACTTGTTGGCGGCGTCCTTGAGCGCCTGCTCCACTTTGGTCACCCACTCCTTATATTGGCAGCGGACAACCTGCTCGGACTTCAAGTCATCGGCCGCTTTATCAGCGGCCGACTTGTTCATCCTTGCCTGCTCCATGGCATGGGTAAGTTCACCCCTAAGGGCCTGAACCGCAGCCGTGCTGCCTGCAATCGTACACATAGCAGCGCATGAGCTTTAACTCAAGATGTACATATTAATACAGGCACGAAAGACATGTTCTAAAAAACATACCTTGCGCCTCATCAAAACCCTTGTTGATGCGGACGAGGTCCTCATCAGCTAGTCCCAGCTTACGCTTAAGTTTGGATACTTTGGCGGCCTGGGCGATCGCCGCTAAGAGTGAAGCCTACATTTCAACATATAAAAGTATATTAGCTCATGCGAAAATTATTGATCCTCTGTCCGCCCCCTTTTTAACAAAAGGGACGATTAGAGTCTCAGGGGCTACTATTTATACACAGTCATCTTTTTCATGTGAAAAGCGGTCAGGAATATTACATTGCATACCTCGAAGCTTGTTAGCATGCTAGTGAAGGCCTCGTTCAACCTGTTCTTGGCGGACTGAACTTTTTCAACCACCAGACCCATTAGGGTGCGGTGCTCCTCCACGATGGAAGCACGTTGTAGTGCCTCCATCAGTGTGTTTGGCACGTCCAGATTAGTGGAGGTTTCCGCCGGAGTTGGCACCCCCTCCCTTGAGGGGGGTCGCTTATTCAACTCCGGAGCCATTTGGGTTTCTAGAATAGTGTCCGGCTGGTGGTCGGACTGGTCCAGACCCCTGCCGTCAGCCCCCAAGGGGATTGATCCCCCCCGTGTTTTCGGCGGCCGAGGGGTTACCCTCTGGTGCTGTTTTGGTGGTTTCCTGTACCACCCCATGCCCCGGAGAGGCCCTTCGGGACAACACCTTGGTGTCATCCGTGGCGATAGGCGGGGAGGCTCGCGAAGGCGACTTGCTCTCCATCATCCTCGGATCCAAAGATTTCCCTTCCGATGATTGTTGGGGAAGATCGCGGGCCGGACTACACCATACAAAACGTCAATACCATAATCATCAAAAACCAGACTTATGTACGGCATGTTCGGATACTTACGATTCGGCAAGGGGCTTCGGCCTGGGGCGCCACTCGGGGATGGCCTCGACGTCCGAATCCGAGCCGTTTGGGAGGTATATTTTTACCCTTTTGGGCGCCCCCGCTCTGGATCTTCGGAGGCCGCCCTCTTCTTCTTCCCCTTCGGGGAAAGGTTGTTGTCGGTCTCCTCCTCCTCTTCATCTTCATCCTCCTCGGAGGAGTGAGTTTTGGTTTCTCCGAACACCGCGTCCGAAAGTACCTTTGCGGCGGAGGCCGTCTTTGGCTTCCTTGTTCTTCTTCTGGACCTTTTTATCTGGCGCTTGATAGGCGCCGGGACCAGCATCCTCATTAGAAGAGGATCTGCTGGGTTTCGGGCAATGGACCTGGACATCTGATCCGTTCCGCCTTCTTTGTCCAGCCCTCACTACAAAAGAATACACATCCGTGATGATACGTGTTTGTCACAGTAGGTCACGTTTTCTGTCATGCATCTATATCCATGACAATTTTATGACAGAATCAAGATAGTCATACAGGTGCTGTCATAGAAGTGTTCCATGACATTACCAAAATTATCACCACGGAAGTGTCCACTTCCCTGACGATAAATCGCGCGTCACGGAAGTGCTTTCGTCAAGGGTGACCGACATGTGGCATCCACCGTAACGGAATGCCGTTAAGCTATCGGGTCCGGTTTTGGATCCGATAACCCGTTAACAGCCCGGACCAATGGGGACTTTCCACGTGTAAAATTCTGATTGGCTGACGGAAACACGTGTCAGTTCCGTGTTGGCACAGGTGTCACTCATCCAATGGGCGAGATGCGCTTATGATATGTTGATACGTGCACCGGCCCAAAAGTGGCCCATAAAGTTTAAATGGGCCGGCCCAACTAAAGGCCCGCAAGATTCTGCGGACCACAATGGGCCGGCCCAGCTAAAGGCCCATAAGATTTTGCGGACCATAATGGGCTAGCCTAGCTAAAGGCCCATAAGATTTGCGGGCCATAATGGGCCGACCCAGGTAAAGGCCCACAAGATTTTTGCGGGCCATAATGGGCCGGCCCAGGTGAAGGGCCACAAGATTTTTGTGGACCATAATGGGCCGGCCCAGCTAAAGGCCCACGAGATTTCGCCGACATTAATGGGCCGGCCCAGCGGTAGGCCCACAAGATTTTGAGGACCCTAGTAGGCCGGCCCACTAACTGGCTGCCATGTTTTGGGCCAAATGCCGGCCCATATTTGATCCGGTCCATTAATGGCCTGCCACGTTCCGGGCCTAACAATGGCCCATATGAGATCCGGCCTGTTAAAAGCCTAGCACGTTCTGGGCCAAATTACGGCCCAGATTAGGTCCAGCCCTTTAAGAGGCTTTGGGCTAAATTATGGCCCAGATTCGGCCCGTCAACTGGACGTTATGCTTTTGCGCCCACTTGCTAAAGGCCCATTTAGTAATTCGGCCTGATATTAGTTTTGGCCTGTTAAGGGCCCGTTTAACATTTCGGCCCTATATTAGTTTCGACCTATTAAAAGCCCGTCATATAGTTGGGCCTAACTACGACCCGGTTTGCATCCGGCCTGCTCGCAGCCGATAATCTGTTTGGGCCAAACAAGGACCGAGACAATTTTGGCCTGTTAAAAGCCCGTGATTTGATTGGCGCAATCATGGGCCGGGGTCCATTTCGGGCTTCTGCCGGCCCGTGAGCTGTCCGGCACGTTTCAGGCCCAACCTACTTCTCAGCCTCCTAAAAGCCCATTGAGTTTTCTTGCGAATAGAGGGCCGGCGGTTTACTCGGCCTATTAAAGGCCCGACTCTACTAGTGGGCTAGTTTACATTTAGTCCTTCTAATGGACCAAGATGACGAGGCACATGATGCGGATCATACATCGTGATTGCATGACGTCCCGATTATGTACCGTAATTTTATGGTTTGGCCGGTTTACTGCGAAGACAGGATATATATATATATAGTAAAATAACTGCAGCATCATGAATAAGAAAAAACCTAGACTATACAATAAAGAAATTACAACATATTACATCCACTGGGCATCAAAGTTTGCCACTATGATAATAAAGCACAAGCAGACAGCAGATTACATACACGGGGCATCAAAGATCGCCACCGGTGCAACTAAACACACCGACAAAATAATATACCAAACCGACAGCACTTCAATAGAGTTCAAGAAAGGTTAGCCCTGCTGAGGAGCTGCAGCGCAAGTAGCTGAGCAAGCTGAGGAGACTGCGCTTGTTTAACACTTATATCCTCCTTACTCTGAAAGATAAACAAGCAGACATATGACAGGTTTTGCACATAAAAGTATCAGTACTGACAATTCATCACATTTCTTACTGGCGAATAAAGTGACACAGTTTAAAATTGCATTAACACAATATGGTATTGTTCAGGTCAAGACATGGCAGGAAATGACATTGTGAAGGAGTTGGCAGCTTCACGACACCACTCGATTACAGATCAAGAACTCATAAGTATCAATGGATAGTGTGCTGTCAATTTATCCCATTTCAGATTGGCAAATAAAGAGACGGTTTAAATAATAGTAGAATGATATGACATTGTTCATAGTTAAGACATTGCAGAATATGACATTGTGCTGTAGTGGGTAGGTTCACCACACCACTGGATTACGGATCAAGAACAAAAGCATACATGCAGTGCAAAAGAAGATCACTTGCTCTGTATAGTTTAATTTACATGGTATGAAGAAGGAACTTGGTTGTACAACTGAAAACTTAAATTGAGAAGGACAAACTTTTGTTTATGAACTACATAATAAACTTTAAACATGCACTTTTTTGCAAACACCAAAAATAAACAATTGTTGCAGTCATGCCTAACCAAATATACACAACAAAGTTTGAAGGCTTGAGAAGGACAAACTTACATTATTGGTGAAGGCAGGCTCTATAAAGCCCTTGTCCATGCTGATAGGGGGGCAATTCAAGAAGTTTAACACAGAATCTTCTTCATAAGCATTGCCTTTATTCTACATTTTGTTAAGAGTAAATATAGATGTGACAATATAAGAAAAAATGGAGAATATTTAAGATAAGATGAAGAGTGATGCTACATAACCAAGTAGCTATAAATGTAAGTACAGCGATACAGGCAAAAGGTACCGCCAAGAGCAATGCACAGCTAAACTTCTTCAGTACCATCGGTGTTATCCAACCTTATGGTAAGAGTAAATATAGATCTTATGTGTACAAAATGGAGGGCAAAGGAAAATAAGCTGCAGAGTGATGGTAGATGAACAGCTACCTGTCAACATAAGCACACTGATAAAGGACAACAGGTACTTACAAGAACAATGCAGAGCTAAAAAAATTCATTGGCATTGGATATATTCTACACTAATGTAACCATTCATACAGATCAGATAATTTGGAGCGAACAATTGATAAGCAAGCTATCATGCATATTGCTGTCACATAATGAACCAGGTATGTATGCAAGTATAGTGATATAGGACAACAGGTACTAACAAGAGCAAAGCAGCGGGAAGCATATTTGCGATATCCTGTCGTTCTTTTCAAACTGGAATTCTTTTTTGAGCAGGTTTCCTGCAAAAAGATCCGTAAGGCACATGCGGAAAAGTAGAAGTTCAAATTGTCATGCGATATCATAGACAGTACCTCATCCTTGGAACGAGACCAGTGCATAACAAGGTTTTTCCATTCGATGTCTTCTAAATTTAGCATAGGAGACTTCACCAGAAATTCGTTTATAGACTTGCCATCAAAGTGTGATTTCCTCAGGTAACAACAATACTGCTGCAATGCTTCCTTGAAAAGCGCAAGCAAGCTTTGCTCGTCATGACTATCCAGATTGACCCTCGCCTAGAAACAACAATGTAATGTAAATCATTGATGTGTTCAATCAGCAGAAAACAGGAAAATAATCACCATGAATAATAGCACTTACACGTAAGTGGGACAGGAAGATGTGAAAATGGTGTTTGACTTCAGTATAATCTTCCCATGATGGGAATATATGCACGTAGTCCCTAACAACATTGAAAGCATTGTCTTTTAAACCGGGAATAACTGGAATGGGGTTCCAATCTGCAGGAATTGGCCGTCTCTACAGTTGGGATAGGTCTTCGGCCGGTGGACTTGCTGTACTTTTTGCTGGAGTGGGATTTTTCTGTGGTACGGCTGGTGCTATGGCAACTGAAATTGGCATACCTTTTGCTGGAGTGTAGGTCCTGTGTGGTGCGGCTAGTGGTGTGGCTAGTGAAGTATGGGTACAGTCTGCTAGAGTCGGTCCTACGTTTTGTGTCACTTGTTGTACAGCCAATATAAGTGGGGTGCTGTTTGATTTCTCCGACACAACCACGTTTTTCAAGGACATTGCTTGTGCTCCTTCAGGTTCGGCAATCACCCTCTTCCTTTTTGATGTCTGATGCACAAGAACAGCATTTGAGTGGATAATGAAATGTTCGTTGAGTAGTGCCCACACATGATGAACCAGAGCGCATTAAGAAAGCAACTCCCCGCTGTCTCTCTATATGTGGTGCACGTGCTTTTTTGAAAGTAAAGTAGGAACATTAGCTGAACAATTAAATGTTATCTGTTTTAGTAATATCAACATCATATCAGATTCGTACTTGAGCAACAAGTTTGGAATTATGAGTGGCACGTCGTTTAGCTTGATGGATTCAGGAGCAGTGCTAAGCAGGTACGATGATGGTACTGAATATAAAGGCATGTCTGCATGCAAATCGCGTGACTTTTGTCATTTGGGTCAGTCGACCATTTCAGGCGGTTGGATGAAGATCCTACGTCTCCTAACCCTTCTTCTTCCTTGCCTCTGATTCTTCCCATACAGAACACCGCACGGGCCGCCGGCCGAGCCATCGGCCCCCACCGCCTGTGTTCCTACGCCACCCCCACCCCACACCCCCGCCCCCACCCGCGTCGAGTTTTCTTCGTTCGGTGAGGCCCCACCACCGCCTCCCCCACACAACCAAAGTCCCCACCCGAGCCCCTTCGTTCGCACCGGCGAACTCCGGCGAGCTCTGAAAAATCGACTGACCCAATTTTGAAATTTAGTCTACTGTGATTTAACTAGTGTGGAATATAAAAGGCGAAAACCATAAGCATTGGGAGTATAGCGTTGAGCGTGCCATGGCGGATCTGAAGGTGCAAACAGGACAAAGGCAACTTCGCAACCAATGTTTGCTTTCAACTAGCAAGTAAGTGATGGCCAAGAAATCAGAGTAAAGCAGTGGCGATCTATTTTCTTGTTGCGATAAATAAGTTGAGCAGATACAAAAGTGTACCGCCTCTGGTGCGGCGCCGTGTATGCATCTGCTGAGAATTTGACGGTGCTTTGGTAGAAATGGCTGTCGGCGGCATGGAAGCAGATCTAGGAGGGTAGACAGTGGCGGCGGGGCGCGGTGGACGAGACGGTCGTATTAGCGGCGCCGGCAAGGTGGACGACGGCGGGGATGAAGCGAGAGTACGGGGTCCGAAGCCGTGGATGAGGGAGGACGATCTCTTGTAATGGACGGCGGCATCGGGGTATCAGCTCCGGCATGGTGGAGGAGGACGGCGGTGGATGGGGTGGCGGACGGAGGAGGCTGGGGTGGAGAGGGTGTTTTGGCACCCACGGAGTACGAATGGGGAAATGGAGGTGGAGAGGAAGGGGGGAACCATGTCTTCAGGGCGCGCTTGTCTCAAATGCGAGGAAATTTACAAACTTAGCCCCCGTTTCAAATTTCCTACATCACAACAATATTAGTCGGTTGGGGATAGGACGGTAATCTCGCATACACTGAATATTTGCCGACGAGAGTTTGTTTTTGGCGCCCACCGTGTATGAATCGGGGAGGGAGTCGATTTCGGCCGAGGACACACTGTGTTTTGGCGCCCACTGTGTATGAATCCGGGTGAGAGGCGGTTATGTCACGTTTGAGTGAAATTACAAACCTACCCATATCGAAACCTATAGAAATCGAGCAGATAGGCTTTATGTGGCAGGGATAGGCAGTAGTAATTTCCATCTTGTAGATTTTGGTTTCGGGAGGTTACTGCGACTTTCCCCGCTTCATTCAAATTTTGCAGAGTGCACGTTTACCGTGCCAACTCAATTCGAATCCCGTTTGTATTCTATTTTTTTCGGGCGGGATCCATTTTCGATTGGAATAAAATTCTATATACATCATTTTTTTATATATACTTTCAAAAGCACAACAAAGAATTCTGCTCCTTTATATGTATAATATGATTTACAAATACAATGATCTCAAAATCATAAGTTTGCATTCAAAAAATTAAACCAAATTATGTTCTACTAAAATGTATGGATCAGTAATATCTACATATTAAATAACATAGATGCGCGTGAATTCATATGAGTATGCATGTTTGATAGATCAATTTTGGTTCGAGTATGGATTACATGTATCATCATCTCGAACTCAAATATTTGAATCCCTTTTATGTTCACTCCTTTCATGCCCATCTCTCTCGCATGCATGCTCCTTCATGTAGCTATCACTCTCTTTTCTCCAGGTCACCCGCACGCTCACTTCATGTTTCTCCTATCCTCGCAAACATGGTCGCTCGACGTCTCCCTTGAGAAGTGTCACACTCTCCCTATCATTATACATTACACGGTTTTCATTATCTCTCACGTCTCTACCGTTCTCTCGTATCACTAGGTACCTAAGCTTTCTTTTTCACCGCCACACACACAATGTCCACTCGTCTTTCACTTTGTCTTTCTCTCTATGGGATTCTCTCACACACCCTATATGTCTCTAGATATGAATTGTACCACTAAAATTACTCTCTCTCCTGTAGACACAACATTTGTTATGGTCTCCATTTCGTCTCCATCCCAGACTGACATTATTCATTTGTTTACCGATCAGACAAACTTCCCCTCTCTCTGTCACACACACACAACTCCTGCTTCCACTCCCCTTCTCGACTATCGTCTCTCTCTCACACACACAAAACTCTCGCTTTCGCACCCCGACTCGTATTTCTCTCACAAACATTTATCGACTAGCCTCTAGATAGGTTTATACACCCGCACACTCGTGCTTCCACTATCGCATACATGTCTCTCTCCCGCTCCTTGTATCTATATAGATTTTTCTTCCCTTCTTGAGACACGCCCTCTCGATCGTGCACACACACACTATCGCCTCATTTTAAGCTGATACCTCTCGCACACACACTCTTTGTGTCTTTGTCACACATGCACTCCATCCTCCTCCTCTCTCCCTCTCTCTCTCACACATGGGCTTTTTAAAACAACTAGCAAGATGCCCATGCGTTGCACGGAACATCAAGATGCATTTGTATGAGTAGTTTATCTTGTGGGAGAAAAGGATGAACAAGGGAAGGCCTTATTTGCAAGTGTGGAGAGGGGTGTGGGTATCTTTTTGCAAAATTGCCATAGTTTCCTTCTTATCCGTCAGATATAGATCGGACGACCTATATGGCAGGATGGTAGACACATGATCATCACCGACTAGGATTTTTATAAGATTAGGGATAAAAACAGAGTTGGTAATGATGGTGGGCCTGCCATCCTGCAATATAGGCCGTCCGATTTATATCTAACGGATAGGAACGAAACTATGGCAATTTACCCGCACTCCTCTCCACATTTGCAGATAAGGCCTTCCCTCGTTCATCCTTTTCTCCCACAAGATCTTGATGTTCCGTGCAACGCACGGGCATCTTGCTAGTAAGAGTAGAAATTAGACATATACCACTTCTCGAATCTTGAAACCAACAACATTCCTCCCTTATCTCATCAAAACCTCCAAAGGAATATATTTTGAGTGAAACATAACAATTTTTTAGTGATATACGTATTTCAAAACTAGACTTTTTTTCTATCAAAACGGTGAATATGTATTAATCTACTCAGATCGTGTGGCAACGCATTGGCACATTGCTAGTATTTATTATAATTTTTTGGACACCAGTGAAACGGTGGAGTACATATACGAAGAGAAGAGTCGCATGCACGCAGTTAGTCTCTCGCTGTCTCACGCACACTAGTGTTATGTAAAGGCAACGTTAACAAATAAACCCTAAAACCCTAGGTGCACGATTGCTGCATTCGCGGGTACCGGCTACGTGGTGGAGCGCACCTTTGTAGGAATAGTCAGCTCGCGTGATAATTTGATCTGTAGGAGTTGATGGTCGGGACCACAGGTGAACGACTTGGAGGCGGTGGCTCGCCAGTTGCCACAGGTCAAGTAACCACATTTAAAATATCATTTTTTAGCGGGGTTAAGAGTTCCGATTTTCAATGGCGCGTTATAAGTACTAAGTAGTTTTTAGAACGATTGGTATGGAGCGAAAATGGAATTCATAGTACTACGTACCTCCTTGGCGTATGGTTGTATGGGTTTATGTTGCGAGATGTTGAACCTGGTAGGTCTAGGGCAAATACTACGTTTAGATTTAGATGTTGGTCTTCAGTAATGAAAATCGGAAGGGGGAAACCCATCTTTGATTAAAAAAACTACTACCTCCGTTCTAGTTTAGTAGTCCCCATCGTATTTTGGGTCAAAGTTTGTCCACGAATTTTACTTGTAAAATGTGAATGGAAAACGAGATTTTGTTATACGCAAACAAAAAAGGACTGGAGGGAGTGATTGCTCTGACACGGACGCGACCTCTCATAGCGCAGGCATTGAACCGGCATGCCGGCCAAGAGGGCCCCACTCGCTGCATGCCCGGCTGAACACGCCTCCTCGCCGCATGCAACCGGCTTCAGACTGCCCCGCCTGCCTTCATTGAATCCGCGCGTGTGCCGGCAACACGTCCTTCCGCGAGCCGGCCGGCATTTTAGAACACAAAAAATGACCAAAATATAATTAATTACACATGGTCTTGACTTGTTGTGCTCGCACTGGTAGCAGGAACTAGAGGTTTTTCTTTATTCATAACTCTCCTAAAAAAAATTTGGCTTTGAAGTGAATCATGGTTCTGGACATTATGTATGAATGTGGAGATATCTGTGAACATGAGTTTGATGTGGAAGTTGAACTTGGAATGTCGGGCTTGTGCGTGAACTATACCATGTCCAATGCTTCGTCTGTTATTGCTTGGAAAGTAATTGCTGTTATTACATGACCCGAAAAAAAATATTTTGTGCCACATCAGTAGATGCACGGACATCACAACAGGCATGCTGACTGGATGAACATTTGAACCTAGCTACTATGAAGGAAATTTTGTATTGACAACAGTTTTAGATAGCAGGAGACGCCTAGCCTGCTCTGCCTCTGCTAGCTTATTTCTGGCTTCTTCCATCTCTTCTTTGGCATGGGTGAAGAGAGCATCTGATTGCTCTTTTCCCTTCTTCAGGAACTCAGCTACATTCTCAAGGGCTGCTGCACGCTTTCTTTCAGCCGTTACTAGAGCCGCGAGGACACGAACAACTGACGACTCCACCTGGCTTGTGTGTAATCCAACATCATCTGGGAATTTGCACCTTGTGTCTAATCCAGCATCATTAGGGAACTGCCACCTTGTGTGTAATCCAGCCTCATTCTGGAAACATGATCTCGAGGTTGACCATACTTCCCTCCTCGCAGGAACTGCATCCTGACATGAAGTTACTTCTTTTTTAGATAATTACTCAGAGCAACCCAGATCCATTTAGTAGAAGCAAGATAAACAGAACTGGGAGAAGTGAATTCAAAAGGAAAAGATATAAAAACAGACTACAAGGTGAGAACACCCACTTCCTACATCAAGCTAAAAACGAAAGCATTAGGACGATTAAGACTCTTCTTATGACACATCGAAGAACACGAGGCTTAAGAGAAACAGAAACTACAACATATACACATCGAAGAACACGAAGCTAAAGGAAAGTAATTGAAAGGGTGTTACTTACCAAAGCTCGTTTTACAGGTTCGGTGCAGCTCCTCTTTAACTTGCCACGCTCCTTGAAGATGTCCCCAATATCCCGTGCTTGGTCTTCATTGCTCCTCTGCATGTTCGCACTCGTGGTTTTAAAATCTCAACATGGCAAGAAAAATATACTACTAGTAATACTCGTGCATCTTGTGGGCAACATTAAAGCACTCGTCTGCCATGTTAGAGCAACTCCAACAGAATCGCAACGCGTGGCGCTTTAAAAAAGCATTTACAGTGCTGAGATCGAGAAGTAGAGATAGCGAGTAGAGGATAGTTCTCAGCATAGATAGATAAAAAATAGATTATTCAACTACTCCTCGTCGTCCGACTCCTCCTCGGTGATGTCCTACTCCGACGTCTGACTGTAGGCCTGAAGATACCGATCATCGTCGGATTCCCAGGGCGACGCTGCTCCCAGCCTCATGTTGAATTGAGCGTCCGCTTTTCACCTACGCTTGTCGTCGCGATAGGCGGCTCGCTCCGCCCTCCTCTTATCCCTCTCCGCCCTCCTTTGCTCGTAGAACTTGCGCTCGTTGATGATGTCCTGCGGGAAGCGTTGGCGTCACAGCGCCATGGCTTCCTCGTTCATCTCGGCGATGCCGAGACGGTGCTCCCCCTCCGGTTGTCGCGACGATCCTCGTTGGTGATAAGCCGCGGCAGAGGCGCGAGCTCCTGTGCCCGCTCCCGCGTCGGCACGTTGGGGAAGTTCAATGTTCTATGAGGCCACCGGAGGCGCCACGCCGCCGCGTCGTACGCGCGGGCGGCCTCGTTGGTGGTGTCGAAATTGCCGAGGGGCGCGCGCGGACGCCGCGGTTTCCCCAAGTTTCCCGGCGACGCGGCGGCGAGGCGAGAAAGAGCGGGGAGAGAGCGGTGGCGAGGCACAAAGCGGGGAGAGAGCGGTGGCAAGGCACAGAGCGGTGGGAGGGCTTGGATTTTATAAAGCGTGCCGGACGCCGCGCGCCAAAACTAGCGCACGCCCGGCCGCTTTTCCCGCGCCCGCACAATCCTTTCCCGACGTCTCTGCTATCTCTACTCTCTTCTCTATAGTTATATTTATTTTATATTTAATATTTATCTCTACTTCTCTACTCTCTATTTTTTCTCTACCTTTTCCCTAATCTTATTAAAAACAGAGTTGGTGATGATGGTGTTCCTGCCATCCTGCAATATAGGCCATCCGATTTATATCTGATGGATAGGAAGGAAACTGTGGCAATTTTGCAAAAAGAAACCCACACCCCTCTCCGCATTTGCAAATAAGGCATTCTCTCATTCATCCTTTTCTCCCACAAGATAAACTACCCATACAAATGCATCTTGATGCGTGCAACGCATGGGTATCTTGCTACTTCTAAAAAACTATCCATCATTTGCCACACTACTGGTTGCAGATGAAATACCTACCCAAGCACAGCGCGATACAAGAGCGACGCACAATTACAAGCTGATATTCTGTTGGACAATGGATGCTATAACCAATTACTTTTATGGGAACAATAGCACCCAGGAAATTTGAAGGGTAGGTATGAACAAAATTGGAACTGCACATGTACTGCTAAGTGATTCAATACACACATTACCAATCGAGGAGGAGAACGATGGTCACGGCGGCCTCTGTGAGTCATGGTCGGCAACGGAAGTCAGTTCATTGTCCACGACGGTGGTGCTTCTATGCTTGGCGTCAGCTTCCGGGAAGCAGATCCGAGACCGTGGAAGACGGTGCCGGGGAAGAGGCTCCGTGTACGACGACGACGATGGACCGGCTCCAGTGCGGAATACGAGGTCATCGATGAGGCAGATGTGCTACGGTGGATGAGTACACCGATGTAGAAGGGGAGGAGCACGAAGGCGGCGGTGCCGTGGAGAAGTCTATTTTGCGGTGGGGATAGAAAATGAGGAGTATTCAGGTGTACTACTCTTGGTGCTGGGGTGGGGTTGGCTGGGTAGGGTGAACCTGAAGTTACGAAAACAGCCCCCTACCAACCTTCATCCGTAGGCCTGTTCCGAAGGCTATGATGGTAACTTCCCACTGCTCGAATCAGGGTTGCGGGAGATTTTTCCCGCCGACCTCAAAATTTTGTGACACTGAACTCCCCGTGTGGCGTGTTGGGTGATTCGGCTAAGCAACTAGCGAGTAGTACCAGTAAACTCTGCATATTAGGTTTGACTAAAGTCGAACTTCCTAAAGTTTGACCAAGTTTATAGAAAAATATAAACATTTACCATAACAGATATGTATGATGTGAAAGTACATTCAATAATGAATCTAATGGTATTTATTTGTTATTGTATATGTTAATATTTTTTGTTATAAACTTTCTGAGAGTTTACAAAACTTGACTTTGACCAATGCTAATACGCAAACTTCAATAAAAATGGAGGGTGTACACATTTGTTTTCTTAGTATGTAGTGAATTAATCATTTGTTGAAATTGTGAAATAAATATATTAGGCTACTGACTTCGAATGTAATGGTCTATACAATTCAATAGTTACAACCATTGTCGAATTCCAAGATGTATACTAGGTCTATAGTACTTCACAACATGCTCAAACTCGCATAATCCCAGTCAAATGACAATCAAAATGCATTTCATAGTTATTACTTTGTAGGATGCAACAAAACCAACAATAACTCTGCATCAGCCATTATAAAAGCAACATTTTGAACATATCCCAATGTGTGAATGAAACGTGCAGAGAGAGCTTGCGAAGATGGAGCAGATAGGGCGGGAAAGATTGTATGTATGTGGAAGAGAGAGTAGGAGACAAACCTAACGAAACAGAGAGAAGGAGATAGAGAGAGAAAGAGAGTGGAAGAAGTTAGGTCTGTGAGAAAGATGGAGACATGTAATATATGTGAGATGCGTGTGCATCCGGATTCTGTACACGTGGAAGGAGAAGAGACAACAGGTTTGATGAGAGAGCTGGAAAAACATGGACGAGAGGGGAAGGATCTCGTGGGTTGAGGGATTGATAAATTTGTGCGGGGGGGGGAGAGGGATTAGTAATTTTGTGCGAGAGAGAGGGTGGGGGGAGGAGTCAGTCAACCGTCGTCACATCATCCTGCTTCCAAATGGCCCCACATTCAATAGCGTAGTGTGGTCACCGTCTTCGATTTCCTTGATGCCCTATTTAAAGATTGAGGTGTTGTGCATTCTGGGGTGCAGAGAAGCACAACCGAGAGTGGTCGCCATATAACCTTTGATGGGGATGAATTGTGTGCTTGGGGGAGGGTGTGTGTGTGCTATGTGCTATGTGTGTGTGTCAGATATTGAGAGAAAACAAACCTAAGGAGAGAAATGTGTGTGTATGTGACGGAAAGCTACTTGCTAAACAGGGTATTCACGAAGAGATTGTGCGTGCGAGATAGAGAGCGATGTGTGGGCCTTGAGGTGGGCAGGCGTCGGGTGAGGGTGTCAAAATGTGCGTGTTGATGCATGTGTTACATGCGATCGTGCGAGGGATGGACGAATCGAGAGAGATGGTTGTTGTGTTACAGATGCTCCTCTCTCTCTCTCTCACACACACACACAAGTAAAATGGAAGACCATTCTCTCATGTATACAGAACGTATCGGCATCTGTCTATATCTCACTCATGCATGATAATTTGCACATTCACACCTCTCTATGTCTCTATCACACGCACACCGTCTCCACATCGCCCTTCCGCCACAACACACATATGGACACATACGCACGTTCTCTCTCAGTCACACACACAAAATCAGTATTAAAAAAACTAGGGCGCACCTAAAACGTCCAAATCCAAATAAACACGAACTGGAGCTAAATTCAAATATATGGAAATATTGTAGCGTTAAGAACTTTTCCTAAAAAAAAGTTGAGTAATATTTGGGGATTGTTTTCACACACACAAAAAGGTTTGGTGGATGTCCTTCGAGCGCGACACGGTGACGCACCGTTCGATCGACCATGCGGCCGCGGTTCACGCGCTTGCACAAGATTCCGTATCGTGGCTGTGGTAACTAATAAAAGCGCTACCTAAGTCTAATGTTTAGAGTACTAGTACGGTTTTCTTTTAAGTTTGACCAACCCTATATAAAACTAAACTAAGCTCCCATACGTGCACTCATCAATATGCCGTTGCCGTCGTTGCGCATTCCGGCGCCCGCCTGCTCCGGCCAACTATTTCTCGCCCATCACCGCCGTGTCGCCGCCAAGCCGAAGGCTCGCCCGCTCACGTCGTCTGCAGTCCCTCCTCGTGATGCCGCCGCGCTGCCAAGCACGTGAGCAGTTGGTGGAGCTGTGTCTATGCACGCGGTGTACAAAGAGGAGGACGAGCGCGTGCTCCAGCACGCCGGCGAGGAGGAACTAGCGTGTCATTGTCGTCTCCGCCCGCCCGGAGGAGGCGCGCATGGTGGCTGTCACGGCAGAAGCCGGTCGCGCGCGCGTCGAGCCCGCAAACCGGGTGCGGACACGGAATATACCTTCGAGACCTTGAATGCCATGTGGATCCTGCAATCTGAAGGAGCAATTTGGGTCAGTTGACTCTTGTGAGCCGTTTGATGCAACATGGATGGCTAGAAGGGCATCTTCAACCTCCGAAATAGATGCACAGTTCATCTTCTCAGCCCGCCACACGCCTAACCGCTTGCCGCCGCCGCGCCCTCCCCTGAACCACCTGCCACCGCCATGCTCCCCCACCCCCGCCATCCGTTTAACCCCGGGCACGATCCATTTTTTTCTGGTGAACTGCATTCCACACCCAACACTCATCAGATAGATCATGGGCACCCTGCCTTCTCCTTCCTTCACTCCGTCGAACTTCTTTCACAAATCGACTGACCCAAATTATACTACTAGTATGAACGTATTAACTACAGTAGGAACACGAAGATACGAGCAGTAGTACCAACTGCAAGAAAAACAGTAGTAAGACATATTACTAGTACTACTGTACATACTAAAGAGTTCAAATAACGAGAAAGAACATAAACATAGTTCTGCTGGGGCCTCAGCAAAACACACCCTTGAAAATAAACTAAGCAGCTAGTCCACTTGACACTGCAGTAGAACCAGCATGAGCGGCGGCACTGCCACCTACTCGGAGTCCGAGTCCACGTCCTCGACTTCGTCCTCGTCCCTCTTCCTCTTCCTCTTCGCCGACACTTCTTTGCTTGAACCGGACACTGGGCTCTGCTTCTTCATCCAACCCTTGTAGATATTTAAACAAAGGTAGGCATCCATTGCTACGTACAAGATGTGATCTGCATCTAATGTCTTCGACTCCCATGCATGATGAAACTCGTGGTGAGGTTTCTTCAGTTTAGCGTACGCACGATCAATCATGGCTGCTGCCAGGGTCAGCATTGAAGGCTGAGAGGAGGACACCAGGCTTGCCTTCTGGAGATCGAAGGGCTAGCCTACAACGAGGCCTATCCGACCCAGGATTTCCTTGTCGTTCCTTAATTCTACAGTAACGAATTTGACTCGGCCGTCCTTGAGGAACTTCTTAATTTCCTCGCACTCAACGTCGGCATGGCATATGTGGTAGACCAAGCATAAGTCATGCACGCAAACCTGGATCACGGCGGGCTTCCTCTTCTCTGCCTCCTTTAGTTTCTTCTCGCTTCCCAGGACTGTGGTGTACTCAACATCTAGCCCAGCGACCCACTCATCATTTGAGTTTTCGAACTCCTCGCCTCCTTTGAAGCGAGCAAGGCATTCTTTCACCGTTGCGGAAGAACGGGCGTAGATGATGTCGAACTCCTCGCCGGTGATGGTTCTAACCTTATACTCACCGCCGATCATGGAGATTTGGGACGCCATGGATTTGGGAGGAGGGTTAGGATTAGTGGAACTGTCGTAATGTGAAAGGACAGGACGACTGGGAGCGAACTGTTGTAAGGTACTGTACTAGTAGAAGACAGGGATGAGTAGGGCGTGCAAACGACGTGGGGTTGCTGGCTTGCCCGGTGGATAAACGACTGCAAGCCCCCAAAGAGTTCTCGAGAACTATGCGGGACCCACTAGATGTCATGTCTACTAGACCCATATCGTAGGCCTGACAGTATAGCTTCTGCCTATTCGCACGCCATGCCGGCTTGTGTGTAACTTCAATTAATTCCGTCAACCGTCACGCCTCCCACGACCTTCGGCTTGTTCGCACGCCATGCTGGCTTGTTTGCTATTCCCATGTGCATGATACCAGCTAAGATACCACCATTATGGCCAGCCTTAACCATCGCATGCAATAATTTAGTGCACCTTGAAATATGAACATGTGTGGGGAGTGTATGTTTTTAATGACTTGAGACTATACCTAGCCCGGCATGCAAGATGAGACTTTATGCACCGTTCCCCATACCTGCAGGAAGCCCGTTCGTCTCCAAATCTTTTCCTCTCCATGTGTGGAAACAATATGCCTGCCAAACTCTCCTTCTCCCTCCGGCGGTCCCACCACTCCACCCCGTGTGGGAAAAATCTACATGCATGACTCTCCTCCCCCCGCGCTCGTCCAATCCGTTGTGACCAGCAATATTTCCACCCCTTCCCTCCCCCATAATTTACTCCAACAAATATGCCCACGTAGCTGTTACTCCCTCCTTTCCGGTTTATAGGGCTTATCTCAAAATTTTAGTTTTTCCATTTTATAAGGCTCAATTTGGTTGTTCCCCATCACATGTTCAGATTCCAAGGTGCATTAAATCTTTGCATGCAAGTATTAAGAGAAAATTAACCAATGCATGTATTTTATGCATGCATGCATTGCAATTAATGCATTCATAAACATAATTTTTTGAGGAAAACAAGAGCATTAATTCGGGACTTTTGCAAACTACATAAAGTATTCCACCACTCACCATCTATATTGGTTGGTGAGATTTTTGAATTGAGCCCTATAAGCCGAAAAGGAGGGAGTACTACGTTAATCACGCAACATATTTTCCGGGACACTGCTTCAGTTACTTAACTTCAGGTGCATTGGGTCAGTGACATATGGGCCCAATAGGGGTCTGGCCCACATGTCAGTGACGCAACTGGACCTGCAGTTAAGTCAGTGCATCTCAGTCCATATCTTACGTAGGTGTGCCATTGCTCGCTATAAATACTGTGCCTCCCACGACATTCGGAAGAACGCTCACGTACATCGCTATCTCCTCCCCCTCCCTCTCACGTCGACCACCATGGCATCGCCCCTCCCAAGCCCTAGGCGCCCCTAGCTGCACCGCGCGGACGGTCACGCGTCGCCATTCCGTTCCTCGCCGTCACTAGTCGAGGAGGACGCGTCGCCGCTCCGTTCCTCACTGCAACACGTCGAGGTGGACGCGTCGGCGTTCCGCTCCTTGCCGCCACTAGTCGAGGAGGACGCGTCGGTGTTCCGCTCCTCGCCACGACACGTCGAGGTGGACGCGTCGGCGTTCCCAATCTCACCAGCACGCGCGTCAGAGGACGCGTCGGCTCCCCGCTACGAGGAGAACGCCGCGCCGCCCGCCGAGCCCCCCAACCTTGAGGAGCTTTGGAAAGAAATGGATGTCGCCTTGTGGGAGGCTTTGCCTCCAGCAGAGCGCGCCAAAATAGAGGCGGATAAGAAGACCGAGGAAGAGAAGCACACCACAGGACAAGCTGCCTGGCAGGCCTATGTCGCGTCCGAGAGAGTCAGGCAATTGGCTCTTTGGCAAAAGGCTCGTGCGAGGGCCGTGAGGGTGGCAGAGGACGCCCGTGCCAAAGCCCTGAGTGCAGTCGGGCCCAAGCGCCTCGTCTATGCTTGGCGGTACATGGACCGGGTGCACGCTTCTAGCGAGGAGGAGTACCTGTTGGTGCCGGATCACCACACCGGTGAGATCGCGCTCGCTCGCCGGCAGGCCGCCAATCAGCACCTCACGAGTTGCGAGGCTGAGGAAGAGGCGTTGTGTCGGCGCGCTGGGAAACGGCCGCGCACCAGGGCACTCGTGGCGCGCCGCAAGCGCCCCTGCGAGCGCCGTGGCTTTTAGTAGGAGTATAATTTTTGTTTCGTAAGGCGATCTCATTAGTTTTGGGACGCAAATGATAAATCCCGAACGTTCAGGAAGTATTAGCGTGCTTAATTAAGTATGTAAAAGGGAAAGTTTGGAAACCTTGTGTATTCGTACACATTTTGTAAGTACGTGCATATAGCACAAACTTTACTATATACTATCGCACTACACGTCTCTCTCTATATATGCTTGCAGACTGTGCTACTCCCTCTGTCCAGGTCAATAAGTCATCTTTGGATGTGCACCGTGACCAAGAAAGAGGGAAGACTTATACACCTAGACGGAGGGAGTACTACTATTACTTATGTACGTGCAAATGCACGTTTTAACACTACGATGCGGTTTTTGTAAAAGTAGAAAAAGAGTACTAGTCAAGCTTGTGAAACGATTCAATGCAAAACAAATGCAAAAATGCTCGTTTGGTTGTTTACTTTTAGTTTCCTTCTCTGTGGTTATTTCTCTGTCGTACTTTGTATGGAGTATCTCACTGGTCAGAAAGGTATGCAAATTCCCAAACCGCTTCCTACACCCTGTATCGAATTTTTTGCCTAACAAGTTGTGCCGTGCAATTGGAATTCCAACTTGAGTACTACTACTAGTAGGAGTACCAGAGGCCAGTTCTTTTAGGCTTCTATATTAGTAATCCCATAACTACTACCTGCGTCCTGGTTTATTGGTCCCCATTGTAATCTGTGTCAAATTTTGATCATAAATTTAACTAATGAAATGTTAGTGCATGTCACATGCACTAACAGTTTATCAGTTAAATCTTTGGTCAAAATTTAGCACAAATTACAATGGTGAGGAATAAACCAGGACGGAGGTACTACTAGTAGTAGTTTAGAAGCCCAAATAAATGAGTGAGGCGCCTTAATGTTACTCTCCACTGTGACTAGTCTTATGGGAAAAGCTGGGGAAGCTGCCAAAAGAACTGGCCCTAGGAGTAGTAGCTAGGGATACTAGGAGTAGTAGCTAGGGATCGAGTGTGCGAGATGAACCGGAGAAAGTAAATGCAGGGAGATGAAATGCAAAAAGATGGAGGGATGTGATGGTTGCTGATACGTCTCCAACGTATCTATAATTTTTAATTGTTCCATGCTATATCATATTCTGTTTTGGACATTATTGGGCTTTATTATACACTTTTATATTATTTTTGGGACTAACCTATTAACCAGAGGCCCAGCCCAGAATTGCTGTTTTTTGCCTATTTCAGAGTTTCGCTGAAAAAGAATATCAAACGGAATGAAACCTTCGGGAACGTTATTTTCGGAACGAACGTGATCCAGAGGACTTGGACCCTACGTCAAGACATCAACCAGGAGGGCACGAGGTAGGGGGGGCGCGCCTACCCCCCCCCCCCCCCAGGGCGCGCCCTCCACCCTCGTGGGCCCCATGTTGCTCCACCGACGTACTTCTTCCTCCTATATATACCTACATACCCCCAAACTACCAGATATGGAGCCAAAAACCTAATTCCAACATCGCAACCTTCTGTACCCGTGAGATCCCATCTTGGGGCCTTTTCCGGAGCTCCGCTGGAGGGGGCATCGATCATGGAGGGCTTCTACATCAACACCATAGCCTCTCCGATGATGTGTGAGTAGTTTACCTCAGACCTTCGGGTCCATAGTTATTAGCTAGATGGCTTCTTCTCTCTTTTTGGATCTCAATACAATGTTCTCCCCCTCTCACGTGGTGATCTATTCGATGTAATCTTCTTTTGCGGTGTGTTTATTGAGACCGATGAATTGTGGGTTTATGATCAAGTTTATCTATGAACAATATTTGAATCTTCTCTGAATTCTTTTATGTATGATTGGTTATCTTTGCAAGTCTCTTCGAATTATCAGTTTGGTTTGGCCTACTAGATTGATCTTTCTTGCAATGGGAGAAGTGCTTAGCTTTGGGTTCAATCTTGCGGTGTCCTTTCCTAGTGACAGTAGGGGCAGCAAGGCACGTATTGTATTGTTGCCATCGAGGATAACAAGATCGGGTTTATATCATATTGCATGAGTTTATCCCTCTACATCATGTCATCTTGCTTAACGCGTTACTCTGTTCTTATGAACTTAATACTCTAGATGCATGCTGGATAGCTGCCGATGTGTGGAGTAATAGTAGTAGATGCAGGTAGGAGCCGGTCTACTTGTCTCAGATGTGATGCCTATATACATGATCATACCTAGATATTCTCATAACTATGTTCAATTCTGTCAATTGCTCAACAGTAATTTGTTCACCCACCGTAATACTTATGCTCTTGAGAGAAGCCACTAGTGAAACCTATGGCCCCCGGGTCTATTTTCCATCATATTAATCTCCCGACAACAAGCTATTTCTGGCGCCGTTTTTATTTTGTTTTCATTACTTTGCATCTTTATTATAAAAATACAAAAAAATATTATCTTATCATATCTATCAGATGTCACTCTCGTAAGTGACCGTGTAGGGATTGACAACCCCTTATCGCATTGGTTGGGAGGATTTATTTGTTTGTGTAGGTGCGAGGGACTCGTGTGTGGCCTCCTACTGGATTGATACCTTGGTTCTCAAAAACTGAGGGAAATACTTACGCTACTTTGCTGCATCACCCTTTCCTCTTCAAGGGAAAACCAACGCAGTGCTCAAGAGGTAGCAAGAAGGATTTCTGACACCGTTGCCGGGGAGTCTACGCAAAAGTCAACATACCAAGTACCCATCACAAACCCTTATCTCCCGCATTACATTATTTTCCATTT
This sequence comes from Aegilops tauschii subsp. strangulata, assembly GCF_002575655.3. Classification (NCBI taxonomy): domain Eukaryota; kingdom Viridiplantae; phylum Streptophyta; class Magnoliopsida; order Poales; family Poaceae; genus Aegilops; species Aegilops tauschii. The sequence continues at coordinate 132,292,663 of NC_053037.3, forward strand.
GCCTCTCGTTTTCCTCACCCCCACTTCACCCTTGCCGTTTTATTCGCCCTCTCTTTTCCGTTCGCCTCTTTTTCGCTTGCTTCTGTTTGCTCGTGTTACCATGTGCCTTCTATTTGCTTGCATCTTTGCTTGCTAGAAATCTGTTGACATGGATCCACTTAAAGTGTTCTACTTGGATCATCTTCGATCCTTATGCGCTCATGCTGAAACCCCAACTAGCCTAGTTGATGGGAAATCTTTAGATGAGCATGGTCATTTTGTGCGTCACCGTTTGTCTGAAAAAGGGAGACTCTTATGGAATCAAATAAACAGATTGTTGTGTTATGCTTGGAATCTTTGTGAAATTTGTGATTTTACTTGTTGCTCTAAGAACCCTAAAAAACACCTTCCCTACCTATGTGAGTTTAATGAAAATGAAATCTTATCTTCTTATGCAAAGGGTGTTTATAGTTACTATGATATCGAACAAATTGAAGAATTTGTTGCTTTTAAGGGTGCTTATGAAGTTGCTTCTTTGATTGAAAAGTATGATATTACTCTCTAAGAATCTGAAAATTTTGACATACTAAAATATTGCTATGAAAACTATGCTCATAATGTCTATGTCAAAGAATTTATTGAGAGAATGACCGTTGCTTTGGAAGAAAATAATGATATGCATGAATCTATAGATAATGATGATTCGGATGATTTGATTGAAATATCCCTTGATGAACGTGATGCTTGCTATTCTTGTGGCCATGATGCCAATATTTATGAAGATGAATTTGCTATAGTTCCTTATGTTAAACATGAGATCGTTGCTATTGCACCCATACTTGGTAGTTCCTTCGATGAAAAGCATGATTGCAATGATGTTATTATAAATTCCCTTAATGCCAATTGTGTTAATAATATGCAAAACTCTAAACTTGGGGATGCTAGTTTTTCTATGTCTACTATTTGTTGCAATGATCATGATTGGAGTGATTCTTTTTATGATCTTGGAAATTTATTTAAGCCCCATGATGAATATGATATTGATATTAGTATTTGCAATAGTATTGAAAGTGGGTTTGGGAGAGTGTCAACTTTAGATCCCACATATTTGGAGAATGTTCAATCTTATGAAATTTTTGATAAAAGTGGGTTTGCAGAGGTCATGACTTTAGTTAATGTTAATCCCACTATTTTGGAAGAGTGTCAACTTTGTATGCATGTGGATCGTGTTGAAAATATTTTATGTGATAGCTATTTTGTTGAATTTGCTTATGATCCCACATGCAATTATTATGATACAGGAAAATATGGTTGTAGAAATTTTCATGATAATAAATTACTTCTCGTTATGTTGAGATTGCTATCGTTTCTTTCCGCTTCCTTGCGTATGCTAGTTTTTGCTTGCTATGATAATTTGTTTGCCTATAAGATGCCTATGCATAGGAATTATGTTAGACTTAGATGTGTTTTTCACGTGTTTCATGATGCTCTCTTTGCGCTTCAATTCTTGTCTTTCATGTGAGCATCATTGAAATTATCAATGCCTAGCTAGGGGCGTTAAACGATAGCGCTTGTTGGGAGGTAACCCAATTTTATTTTAGTTTCTTTGCTTTTTGCTTCTGCTTAGGAATAAATATTTGATCTAGCCTCTGGTTAGATGTCTTTGAATGTTTTAATTAGTGTTTGTGCCAAGTTTAACCTATAGGATCTTCTTGGATGATAGTTATTTGATCTTGCTGAAAATTCCGGAAACTTTCTGTTCACGAAAATAATTGTTAAAAATCACCAGAACGTGATAAAATATTGATTCCAATTGCTTCTGATCAATAAGCAAATTGTCTAGGCCTTCGTGTTTTGGTAGATTTTTTGGAGTTCAAGAAGTTTGCGTTAGTTACAGATTACTACAGACTGTTTTGTTTTTGACAGATTCTGTTTTTCATGTGTTGTTTGCTTATTTTGATGAATCTATGGCTAGTAAAATAGTTTATAAACCATAGAGAAGTTGGAATACAGTAGTTTTAACACCAATATAAATAAATAATGAGTTCATTACAGTACCTTGAAGTGGTCTTTTGTTTTCTTTCGCTAACGGAGCTCACGAGATTTTCTGTTGAGTTTTGTGTTGTGAAGTTTTCAAGTTTTGGGTGAAAGATTTGATGGATTATGGAACAAGGAGTGGCAAGAGCCTAAGCTTGGGGATGCCCATGGCACCCCAAGATAATCTAAGGACACCTAAAAGCCAAAGCTTGGGGATGCCCCGGAAGGCATCCCCTCTTTCGTCTACTTCCATCGGTAACTTTACTTGGAGCTATATTTTTATTCACCACATGATATGTGTTTTGCTTGGAGCGTCTTGTATTATTTCAGTGTTTATTTGTTAGTTTGCCATAATCATCCTTGCTGTACACACCTTTTGAGAGAGTCACACTTGATTCAGAATTTATTAGAATACTCTATGTGCTTCACTTATATTTTTTTGAGCGATATAGTTTTGCTCTCGTGCTTCACTTATATCTTTTAGAGCATGGTGGTGGATTTGTTTTATAGAAACTATTGATCTCTCATGCTTCACTTATATTATTTTGAGGATTAAAATAGCATGGCAATTTGCTTTAATTAATATCATGAGAAATTTGATGCTTGATAATTGTTTTGACATATAAAGGTGGTAATATCATAGTTGTGCTAGTTGAGTAATTGTGGAATTGAAAAATACATGTGTTGGAGTTTGTGATTCCCGTAGCATGCACGTATGGTGAACCGTTATGTAATGAAGTCGGAGCATGAGGTATTTGTTGATTGTCTTCCTTTGTGTGGCGGTCGGGATCACGCGATGGTTAACTCCTACCAACCCTTCCCCTAGGAGCATGCATAGTAGTACTTTGCTTCGAGGGCTAATAAATTTTTTCAATAAGTATATGAGTTCTTTATGACTAATGTGAGTCCATGGAATATACACACACTTACCTTTCCGCAATTTTCTAGCCTCTTCGGTACCGTGCATTGCCCTTTCTCACCTTGAGAGTTGGTGCAAACTTCGCCGGTGCATCCAAACCCCGTGATATGATACGCTCTATCACACATAAACCTCCTTATATCTTCCTCAAAACAGCCACCATACCTACCTATCATGGCATTTCCATAGCCATTCTGAGATATATTGCCATGCAACTTTCCACCGTTTCGTTTATCATGACACGCTCCATTATTGTCATATTGCTTTGCATGATCATGTAGTTGACATTGTATTTGTGGCAAAGCCACCGTTCATAATTCTTTCATACATGTCGCTATTGATTCATTGCATATCCCGGTACACCGCTGGAGGCATCCATATAGAGTCATATTTTGTTCTAAGTATTGAGTTGTCAGTAAATAAAAGTGTGATGATCATCATTATTAGAGCATTGTCCCAAGTGAGGAAAGGATGATGGAGACTATGATTCCCCCACAAGTCGGGATGAGACTCCGGACTAAATAAAAAAAAGAGGCCATAAAAAAGGGAAAGAGAAAAGGCCCAAATAAAAAAATGAGAGAAAAAGAGAGAAGGGACATTGTTACTATCCTTTTACCACACTTGTGCTTCAAAGTAGCACCGTGATCTTCATAATAGAGAGTCTCTCATTTTGTCACTTTCATATACTAGTGGGAAATTTCATTATAGAACTTGGCTTGTATATTCCAATGATGGGCCTCCTCAAATGCCCGAGGTCTTCGTGAGCAAGCAAGTTGGATGCACACCCACTTAGTTTCTTTTTGAGCTTTCATACACTTATAGCTCTAGTGCATCCGTTGCATGGCAATCCCTACTCCTCGCATTAACATCAATTGATGGGCATCTCCATAGCCCGTTGATTGGCCTCGTTGATGTGAGACTTTCTCCATTTTTGTCTTCCCACATAACCCCTACCATTATACCTTATTCCACCATAGTGCTATATCCATGGCTTGCGCTCATGTATTGCGTAAGAGTTGAAAAGGCTGAAGCGCGTTAAAAAGTATGAACCAATTGCTTGGCTAAAACCGGGGTTGTACATGATATGAATATTTTGTGTGGGGAAGATGGTGCATAGCAGGACTATATGATTTTGTAGGGACAACTTGCTTTGGCTATGTTATTTTGATAAGACATAATTGCTTAGTTAGTATGCTTGAAGTATTATTGTTTTTATGTCAACATTAAACTTTTATCTTGAATCATATCAAATCTGAACATTCGTGCCACAATAAGAAGAATTACATTAAAATTATGCTAAGTAGCATTCCACATCAAAAATGCTGTTTTTATCATTCACCTACTCGAGGACGAGCAGGAATTAAGCTAGGGGATGCTTGATACGTCTCCAACGTATCTATAATTTTTGATTGTTCCATGCTATATTATATTCTATTTTGGACATTATTGGGCTTTATTATACACTTTTATATTATTTTTGGGACTAACCTATTAACCGGAGGCCCAGCCCAAAATTGCTGTTTTTTGCCTATTTCAGAGTTTCACAGAAAAAGAATATCAAACGGAGTCCAAACGAAATGAAACCTTCGGGAACGTGATTTTCGGAACGAACGTGATCCAGAGGACTTGGACCCTACGTCAAGACATCAACCAGGAGGGCACAAGGTAGGGGGGACGCGCCTACCCCCCCCCCTAGGGCGCGCCCTCCACCCTCGTGGGCCCCATGTTGCTCCACCGACGTACTTCTTCCTCCTATATATACCTACGTACCCCCAAACTACCAGATACGGAGCCAAAAACCTAATTCCACCGCCGCAACCTTCTGTACCCGTGAGATCCCATCTTGGGGCCTTTTCCGGAGCTCCGCCGGAGGGGGCATCGATCACGGAGGGCTTCTACATCAACACCATAGCCTCTCCGATGATGTGTGAGTAGTTTACCTCAGACCTTCGGGTCCATAGTTATTAGCTAGATGGCTTTTTCTCTCTTTTTGGATCTCAATACAATGTTCTCCCCCTCTCCCGTGGAGATCTATTCGATGTAATCTTCTTTTGCGGTGTGTTTGTTGAGAGCGATGAATTGTCGGTTTATGATCAAGTTTATCTATGAACAATATTTGAACCTTCTCTGAATTCTTTTATGTATGATTGGTTATCTTTGCATGTCTCTTCGAATTATCAGTTTGGTTTGGCCTACTAGATTGATCTTTCTTGCAATGGGAGAACTGCTTAGCTTTGGGTTCAATCTTGCGGTGTCCTTTCCCAGTGACAGTAGGGGCAGCAAGGCACATATTGTATTATTGCCATCGAGGATAACAAGATGGGTTTTATATCATATTGTATGAGTTTATCCCTCTACATCATGTCATCTTGCTTAAAGCGTTGCTCTGTTCTTATGAACTTAATACTCTAGATGCATGATGGATAGCGGTCGATGTGCGGAGTAATAGTAGTAGATGCAGGCTGAGTCGGTCTACTTGTCTCGGACTTGATGCCTATATACATGATCATACCTAGATATTCCCATAACTATGCTCAATTCTGTCAATTGCTCAACAATAATTTGTTCACCCATCGTAATACTTATGCACTTGAGAGAAGCCACTAGTGAAACCTATGGCCCCCGGGTCTATTTTCCATCATATTAATCCCCTAACAACAAGCTATTTCTGGCGCCGTTTTGATTTTGTTTTCTTTACTTTGCTTCTTTATTATAAAAATACCAAAAAAATATTATCTTATCAAATCTATCAGATCTCACTCTCGTAAGTGACCGTGTAGGGATTGACAACCCCTTATCGCGTTGGTTGCGAGGATTTATTTGTTTGTCTAGGTGCGAGGGACTCGTGCGTGTCCTCCTACTGGATTGATACCTTTGTTCTCAAAAACTGAGGGAAATACTTACGCTACTTTGCTGCATCACCCTTTCCTCTTCAAGGGAAAACCAACGCAGTGCTCAAGAGGTAGCGGTTGCTTGTTCGTTTATTTTACCAGGCCACTTATTACTGGGAGTGGTTGGGTTTTGTGATATGACGGCTTTACTGCCGCGCCACGAGCGGGGTGAGACTCCCGTGCAGCGCCGCCCTCTACACTAGTACTACTACAACCGTCGTGGTTTATCCCCCATTGAATTTGACTGAAGATTTAACTGACAAAATGTTAGTGCATGTCAACAAAAACAATATCGTTGGATTCGTATTTGAACATAGTTTTCAATGATATAATTTTAGGTGACATGCATCATCATTTATCGTATTATATATAATGTTAGTTCAATTTTTGGTCGTACTAATCTATAGTAAGGTGCCCAAGCGTTGCACGGAAGAGTGAAATGCATTGATCGGGGAGTTGTTTATTTTGACAAAGGATGTGGGGGTCATCTCATGTGTAACGGGTATCGATAGGTTTGTTCGGATATTATTTCATCTCTAGAGCTCACAAACATCTGGGTGAAATAGATAAAAAAGTATCTTCTGCAAACAAAAGCGTACAACTGTTCAACTTGCATCCAAAACTTGTGAAGAAATAACTCTTATTGTGCTTTGCAGGAAATGGTCTTCAAGAATTAGTTTTTGAGTATCCATTGTTATACATGTTGGCTACAGATGACATGGCACTTTCTTATAGTCAACAGTTGGCTATACTATTTAAGTTTTAACCATGCCCTTATACACCTAGACGGAGGGATTAAATCAGGATGACTTGGAAGGGGGCAGAGGATATGTAAGAAATGGTTCATCATAAGTCTTTCACCAGTACTGTAGTAAAAATTCATACATGGAAGATTCTAGACTAAACCATAAATGGATACACTTTTATTCATGCATGATACTCCAATAGAGCAAGATCATGCATGGAAGTCTCCACATGCTTAGACAGCGGATTACATTGAGCGAAGACTAATGATCAACATTTAACTTGATAATGCGGATGTCCAGGTGAACCTCCTTGGAGTCCCCGTGCACATTGTTGGGGGTCAAATAATACCGTGCGTCTTCCATGTCCACATCGGCGGGAAGGTCCCAGCTCGGCAGAGTCCAAGTCAGCTTAACGTAGCCAGTGTCGCTGCCCATGTACCTCCGAGGGGTAGTAATAGTGAGCACGCACCCATACATCGGCCTCGTGTCAGTGTCAGCATCAGCGGCGTCGCCCTTGATGCACACTACGGAGATGTGGCGGTGTCCTGCGCGGGCCTCGCCAGTGCCCACGATCAAGAGGAAGACGTTCCCGTCCTCCTCCGAGACTAGCAGGCGGCGCTGATCCTCTAGCGACTCCGGCATGATGAACGGGTAGCACGTCTCGTACTTGATGTTCTTCGCCAAGGGCCAGTAGTGATCGCCGCACGCCTGCGTCAGGTGATGCACGATGTCCGCCGGCGAGCCCCAAAATGGCACCGGGCACTCGTAGCAGTAGACGAAGGGCTCCTTGGATACATGAAACGGGAGTGGCTTTAGGGGACGTGCCACCAGTTGAATATATGAGCAAGTTACTACGAGATTTAGTCCGAATAAGCACAAAATAAATCATGACGGCTATAACAGAGATTAAACTAATCATGCGGACTAGCGTAGTAGATGAACAGATTGAATCTAGGACACAGACTAGAAACATGAATTCTACCACGATTTCGAACAGCAAGGACAGAAACACATACGGTGCAACGGGAGCAGCACCATTGGCATTGAGGATGTCGCACATGTCGTTGAGGAAGAGGTTGCCGAGGTCAGGGAAGAAGTTGTCGCTGCTAGCAGTCGCGAGAGTGCGCTCCCCAAATTCCAACAGCGCCTGCCGAATGGAGCGCAGGAGGGAGTGGCTGTAGGGGACGTTGCAGCCACCGAATGGAGCGCAGGAGTAGCCCACGAAGCAGTAGATGGTGCTCCTCCCTAGTCTCTATTCTTATCTCTATCTCTACTACTCTTCTTTGTTTTTTATAATATACTAGTTGTAGTTGTCGAATCGAATAGTATTGCGCCGTCCACTGCACGCCCGGCTGAACACGCCTCCTCGCCTCCATCAAACCCCTCCGTTATACCCGCATGCAAACCGAGAAACCTACTCCGGCCCGCGGGAGGAAATTTGCCGGTTGTCGTTGGAGAATAATAGAGTCACGTCCAATCCATTTGAGTTAATTGCGTGCATGATTCTCCCTCTATAAAAAGTTAATTGCATCCTTAATCTTGTATTCTAAGTACTCTGTGGGTTCCACTGTCAGTACAGTGTACATGACTTGCAGGCTGGCTACAGATTCATACAGAAAGTTAAAAAGAAACAAATCCATGACTTGTAGGATTGGAGTTAGCACCGATGGTAGTTCGTAGTCATTCCACGCTCGGGCATTGAAGTTTGTAACAATTTTAGATTAGAACATACTACTCCTCCGGTGCTAGTAGTAGAGCAGAGTCCTTCTCCACTACTACTCTACTCAAGCAAGTTAGACATAGTAGCAGGTACTGTAGGGAGTACCAGTACTGTGATCACTCAAGCAAGTTGTCTGACTTCGATATGACCCTACGCTGCTGGTATGTGTCTCGTAAATCAAGCGGCGTGCTGTAGTCATCATCACCTGTCCACTTCCCGCAACACATATTCGCTTCTCCATCTTTGTCCGCTCTTCCATCCCCGCTAAGGCGCCTCCCCCCCTCGTCCGAAACCCAAGCACTAACAATGGCAGAACCGAGCAGCGTTCACCGAAAGAGTGGCTGGAATTCGCTCCCCACAGAGATAATCAAGCTCACACTACAAAAAAAAGACACATCCGTGACATTTTGGGCCGAACGAAATTTTTTCTGTCATACATATGACACTTCTATGATGATAATTGTGACAATACCCGGTATCATCATAGATGTGGTGGGCTCCTACTTCTATGACAAAAAATCATGACAGAAAATGGGCTTTTCGTCCTGGGCGGGCCGGAGACGCAGCTGCATGACATTCTTTGGGCCGTCCATGACGGAAAAAACCGTGGTAGAAGCAAGGGGGAGGAAAATTTCGGGGAGTTCCCGGTTACGGTGGGAGGTCGGGGGCCGAGCGATGCACGTTTTTCTCGTACACGTACGCGCATGTGTGCGAGGCGTTGGCTCTAACTGAACCCGAGCGAGGCGTTGGGCTCTAACTGAACCCGAGCGATTGCACTGCAGGCTAGGCGTTATTGAACCTGAGCGATCGATCGATGGCTGTTAACTGAACCCGATCAAGCGATTCCTTCGCTACTGCTGCTAACTGAAGCCGATCGATTGGATGAACAGTGAGCGGTGGCGTTGCCTCTGGATGAACAGGACCCCATGGTGTGGAGGGCTGGATGAATAGTAGACGATGGAGGGGTGCCCGTGGAGGGGTGGTTGAACAGGACCCCGTGGTGTGGAGGGCTGGATGAACAGTAGACGGTGGAGGGGTGCCCATGGAGGGGTGGTTGAACAGTAGACGGTGGAGTAGCGCACGGTGGAGGCTGGATGAACAGGAGCCCGTGGAGGCTGGAGGAGGTCGACGGTGGAGATGAACAGTATCACGTGGAGTCCCGTTTTGCGGTACGCCACACCCCTCCCGATGAACAGGACCCCCATTTCGACCATAGGAGGTCCGTTTCGTCCGTTTTGCGGTACGCCAGACCCCTCCCGATCAACAGGATCCCCGTTTCGACAGCAGGAGGTCCATTTCGTCCGTTTTGCGGTATGCCACACCCCTCCCGATCAACAGGACCCCCGTTTCGACCGTAGGAGGTCCGTTTCCTCCGTTTTGCTGTACGCCACACCCCTCCCGATCAACAGGACCCCGTTCCGAATGTAGGAGGTCAGTTTCCTCTGTTTTGCGGTACGCCAGGCCTCGTTTCCATCGCATGTTCCGTCCAAGCCCTCCCGATGAACACGACCACGCATTCCGTTCCGACCCAGCCGGTTGGCTCCCACGCGTCCGTTGCCTCCCGATGAACACGACGCATTCCATTGCCTCCCCATGAACACGACGCATTCCGTTGCCTCCCGATGGACACGACACATTCCGTTGCCTCCCCATGAACACGACGACGACGCTGTTTCTCTGTTCCGACCCAGCCATGTACACGAGCCTTAGCCGTACGTATGCGCGAGTAGGCGTTCGAGACCCCGCCCGTATGTACACATACGTGGCCGTATTTTCTTTCTTGTGCCCTGGCCGCTGTACGTACGTGTACATGCTACGTGCGCGCCTCTACTACGACACGTGCGCGCCTCTACACCACCAGTATATATGTACGTACACGTTCGCGACCAGAATGACAACGCTACATACGCTTCGACCAGGTGGGTCCCGACTGTCAGGCTCTTCCTTGCGTGCGAAGATGTAGCTGGTGGGTCCCAGCAGTCAGGGGGGAAACGTTTTTTTCGCGAAATGGGCCTGTCCGGTAGGTCCCCGCTGTCAGGTGGAGGAATAATTATTTTGCACGTAATAAGGAGGCACTTCCTTGCTGGGGCCGTGGACCCAGCTGTCAGCCTCTCCACGTATAGTCCACGTCCGATGGAAGCCGTTCCTTGACCATGTTGACCACGCCGTGCCGAGAGCACCAGGGCAGTGGACAACGGCAAGGCCTAGGAAGGGGACGATGCGGAGCCGGGGAAGACGCGACAGTGGATGCCCACGCGTAGAGGAGTACGAGGGTTCACTGGTTCGCTGCGGTGTGAGGCTGCCATCGCCGCAGAATAACAGGGGGTGTGGGTGAGTAGAGGGATGGCCTGGCCAGCGGTGGGAGTAGTAGGGGGCGGTGAGGCCTCCTCCGCATCGCAGCCGGCCACGGGAGGCAGGAGCACGAGGCACGACCGGCGCTGGTTTGGGCGGCTGGAGCAAGAAGACCAGAGGTTGAAGAAGCACTACGGCCGTTGGAAGAATCGTGCATATTGACTAAGTTGACAAAGCCCTCCGTCCCCGTCAACTTAGTAGGCCCACAAGTCAGCCTGCCACTATACTCGGTCCCAGCTAACAGGGGGAGTATTCATTTTTTTGTGTGTAATAAGGAGGCACTTCCTTGCGTGCGAAGATATAGCTGGTGGGTCCGAGCTGTCAGCGGCGGTAATGTTTTTTTCGCGAAATACAGAGGCCCTTTCGGTGGGTCCCTGATGTCAGGTGGAGGAATCATTATTTTGCGCGTAATAAGGAGGCATTTCCTTGCGTGCGGCCGTGGACCCAGCTGTCGGCCTCTCCACGTACAGTCCACTTCAGATGCATGTCGGTCGTTGACCACGTTGACTAGGCCGCGCCGAGAGCACTAGGGCGGTGGACGACGGCGAGGCCTAGGAAGAGAACGACACGGAGGCAGGGAAGACTCGGCAGTTGTTTCCCACGTGGAGGGTAGTACGACTGTACGAGGGTTTACTGGTTCGTCTGCCGTCGCCGGAGAATAACAACAGGTGTGGGTGAGTAGAGGGATGGCTAGGCCAGCGATTGGAGTACGGTGGGGCGATGAGGCCTGCGTGGCAGCAGAGCTGGCCGCGGGGAGGAGGGAGCAGGCAGTCCTGCCGGCGCTTGTTTGAGCGGCTGGAGCAGGAAGAGCACAGATTGAAGAAGCACGACGGCCATTGGATGGCCATCCAACATTCACTGCTTGTGCGTCAACCTTTTTTTTAGGGAAGCCTCAAATCTGTGGAAAACAGCATACAACCCATCTGCCATTATTTCTAATAATTTACAGCCAATTTGCTAATTATTAAGGTTTTTTTTGGAGCCCATATTCTTTTTGTTAGCATTACAGCCCATATTGTGGCCACAGTTAAAAAAATTATACGAAATTTTGCATATTTCGGTGCGGTCCGAACTGTTTTTAATCCCGAAATTTCGACTCACATTCAAACTGATTTTAAAAATAAATGTATATCAATATAAAATCCAACAAATTCTCCATGCATAAAAATTAATGTAATTTAAAATCTCGAAATGAAAAAAAGATATTTGAAACTAATTGCCGGTTTCATGTGTTTTAAAAATGTACAAGCCATTTCTCATTACTGATGGGCCATTTTCTCGGCCAGCCGAATGAAAGCTCTCCTCGTCTTGAAAGATTTGCAGCCCAACAGGCCTGACAAAGCGACTTACATGGCAAATCACAAAAAAACTGGGCTCTGACCATGGACCCAGCTGTCAGCCTCTCCACGTACAGCACTCTTCTGATGGGATGTCGTTCACCACGTTGACCACGCCGCGCCGAGAGCTCCAAGGCAGTGGACGACGGCGAGGCCTAGGAAGGGGACGACGCGGAGCCGGGGGAGACGCGGCAGTGGATGCCCACGCGGAAAGGAGTACGAGGGTTCACTAGTTCGGCTGCGGTGTGAGGCTGCCGTCGCCGCAGGGCCTGGCTAGCGCGTGGGAGTAGTAGGGGGCGATGAGGCCTCAACGGCAGCACAGCCGGCCACTGGAGGCAGGAGCAGGCGGTCTCCCCGGCGCTGGTTTGGGCGGCTGGTGCAAGAAGAGCAGCGATTGAAGAAGCAGCAGGACCGTTCGATTCAAATCCAACGGTTACTGCTGCTATAATCGTTTGTTGACTAAGTTGACAAGCCCTGCGTGCGCGTCAACTTAGTAGGCCCACAGGTCAGCCTCCCAACCGGTGCACCGAGATGTCAGTGGGAGGAATCATTTTTTTCGCGTAATAAGGAGGCAGTTGATTGCGTGCGGCCAGGCCAGTGGAGGGAGTAGGGTGGGCCGGGGAAGCCTGCGCGGCATCACAGCGGGCCACAAGAGGAGGGAGCAGGCAGTCCCGCCGGCGCTAGTTTAGGCGGCTGGAGCAGGAAGATCAGAGATTGAAGAAGCACGTCGGCCGTTGGATGGACATCCAACAGTCACTGCTGCTAGAATCGTGTGTTCACTGACAAAGCCTTGCGTAAAAAAGTCAGCCTCGAAATTTGTGGCGTGTACAGCCCATTTGCTATTATTTTTTATAATTTTTACTCATTTTCTAATTCATATGTAATTTATTGCAGCGCATTTTCCATTTTTAGAATTGCTGGCCATTTTCTGGTCAGTACTAGGGTCAAAAAATTAACTAAATATGTGGGAAATTTTGAAAATTCGCAAATTTTTGCTGGGGAACGAAATATTCTTAATCCAAAAATTAATACCCATACTAAAACAAATTTAAAAATAAATTAGTACTATGTCATGTTAAATCCAATGAAATACGTATAAGATATCACTGAAGAACAAAAACAAAAAAAGAAACTTATATCCCATTTGCTATAAATTTTTTGAAATTTTCAACCCCTTTTGGTATTACTTTTAATAGACATTGACCATACTCTTAAGCCATGCCGGAATGCATCCCTCCTCGTCTTGAAAGATTTGCAGCCCAGTAATTCGGAGAAAACAAATAGCCCTAGCTTGGGTATTCTTAAAAAAGGAATACTGGGCTACCTATTTTCCCAAAGAACTCGTGCATGAGCATTTAGCTTTATTTATTTATTTATTTACTTATTTATGTTTAGGGGACCATGAGCATGTACCTGGGCCGGATTCATGTGAGAGCCTCCCTTCCAGTTAATTATGGGCTTCTCTATTGGGCCTTCATCAGTGGGCTGGATGTTATCAACAAGTGGAAAATGTGTTCCGTACGAAAAATACTATGCGCTACGTACGGTACGGGGCACTAAAGGATCGAACCGTGCAACGACTTCCAAAAAATTATGTTTGTCGTTCTAACAACACATTTATTCACCAACAGACGAAATATACTACTGATTGTACATTGAAAACAGCAGCAGTAGCAACCAGGGCTGGGGGTGCAACAGAAGCAGTAAGTAGGCCTGAAGAGTGAAGACGCCGCGCTCTCTTCCAAACCAAACATCAGCCATCATTACAAAAGGGCTACCAAAAAGAACAAGTGTATGCATCAAACTAAATAAAGATCCTACTACACCAAGTGTACGCATCTAACTAACTGGCTCAGTTAGACGTTACTATTTATTAAGCTGTGGAGATTGGCTGACGGTTTGAACCAGATGGGTGCCTGACGGGGGAAACTCCAGCCAGCAGGTCGAAGTCTGATACTTGCGACCCTCTCTCCTACTTTGGGCTGCAGAGCGTGGCGGGACATATCAGGGTATGGTGCATGCAGAGACGCATGGTACACTGTGTACACACAGTTTTGCCTGATGAACGAAACCGCGCGGCCATCATGATCCTTGCCGTCGGTTATCTCCTGGTTAATCGGATAATTCAGTCCAACAAACAGAGAGCGTGCACCAAGGGTACTTACCAGCCTCCAGTCAAAAATTCCTGAAGGCCCAGAGAAGTTGGGATCCTGCTCAAAGACCTTGCAGTGACTGTGATTGTATTCCGCGAAACAACACGTCCGGTACGTGCGAACGATCATCAATCTTTCGCCGTCGTCTGATCGAGCCAGAACCACCTGCAACTGCCATGCCTCTTTTCTTTGAAAGGTTCTGGGATTAGGAAGGGTAGGGACACCAGGCGGCCTACAACATCATATCAAGTTGAAGAACGCAATTAGCCTGAAGTCTTTATAATTCGCAGATCTTGTGGGCACTTGGCAGATTACAACCTTGAGCAAATCAAACTTGGTATCATGTTGGCCACTGTAAGATTCCGAGTATTCTGGGCCGCGGTGCCAAAGAAGTGCAGTGTTAATCGAAGGAAGGGGGATCAATCGCCGGGTGTAGACCTCCACGAGCATCCAGCTGCCGTGACCGTGGACGAGCACCATCCAAGACGTGTTCATGCCGACCCAGTACATACCATTAATGTAGTTGAGGCTGACGGGGATCGGATCGCAGTCAAGGGGGTTGATGATCGCCACCCTACGATCGTTATGCTACGTGACATGCCGTTTCTGAAGATCAGGCGGCATCAGCAAGCAAGGAGCTGGCTTAAAAAGCTCCGGCCTGAGGGCTTTGAGTAAACGGTACAGCCCCGACGAGCATGCCGCGAGCGGCATGGTACTGAGATTGTCCACACGTGAAACAATGAGCTTGATTACCTCTGTGGGGAGCGAATTCCAGCCACTCTTTCGGTGGACACTGCTCGGTTCTGCCATTGTTAGTGCTTGGGTTTCGGACGAGGGGGGAGGCACCTTAGCCGGGATGGAAGATTGGACGAGATTATGTGCGGACAAAGATGGAGAAGCGAATATGTGCTGCGGGAAGTGGACAGGTGATGATGACTACAGCACGCCGCTTGACTTACGAGACACATACCAGCAGCGTAGGGTCATGTCGATGCCAGACAACTTGCTTGAATGATCACAGTACTGGTACTCCCTACAGTGCTATGCCCTAACTTGCTTGAGTAGAGTAGTAGAGTAGGACTCTGCTCTACTACTAGCACCGGAGGAGTAGTATATTCTAATCTAAAATAGTTACAAACATCAATGCCCGAGCGTGGAACGACTACGAACCGTGCTCAAAGACCGTGTCTACGTGGTGTTTGGACATGGGTGACAACCTCAATGCCAACGGTGCTGCTCCCGTTGCACCGTATGTGTTTCTGTCCTTCCTGTTCGAAATCGTGGTAGAATTCATGTTTCTACTCTGTATCCTACTACTATGCTAGTCCACATGATTAGTTTCATCTCTGTTATAGCCATCATGATTTATTTTGTGCTTATTCGGATTAAATCTCGTAGTAACTTCCTCATATATTCAACTTGCGCAACGACCTTTACAGCCACTTCCGTTTCATGGACGGCCTGGTCGATGCCTCCAAGGAGCCCTTCGTCCACTGCTATGAGTGCCCGATGCCGTTTTGTGGCTCACCGGCGGACATGGTGCATCACCTCACGGATGCGTGCAGCGGTCACTGCTGGCCCTTGGCGGAGAACATCAAGTTCGAGACGTGCTACCCGTTCACCATGCCGGAGTCGCTAGAGGATCACCGCCGCCTGCTAGTCTTGGAGGAGGACGGCAGCGTCTTCCTCTTGATCGTGGGCACCGGCGAGGCCCGCGCAGGCCGCCGCCCCGTCTCTGTAATGTGCGTCAGGGGCGACGCCGCTGACGCTGACACTGACATGAGGCCGATGTACGGGTGCGTGGTCAGTGTTACTACCCCTCCGGGTCACGTGGGCGGCGACGCCGGCCTCATCGAACGGACATGGACTCTGGGGAGCTGGGACTATCCCACCAATGTGGACTTGGAAAACCCATGGCATCCTTTACCCGCCGACGCGGTGCACGGGGACTCCAAGGAGGTTCACCTAGACATACGCATTATCAAGTTAAATGTAGATCATTAGTCTTCGCTTAATGTAATCCGCTGTCTAAGCATGTGGAAACTTCCATGCAGGATCTTGCTCTATTGGAGTATCGCGCATGAATAAAAGTGTATCCTTTATGGTTTAGTCTAAATCTTCCATGTATGAATTTTTACTACAGTACTGGTGAAAGACTTACGATGAACCATTTCTTACATCTCCTCTGCCCCTTTCAAGTCATCCTGATTTAATCCCTCCGTCTAGGTATATAAGGGCATGGTTAATATTACTTAATAGTATAGCCAACTGTTGACTATAAGAAAGTGCCATGTCATCTGTAGCCAACATGTATAACAATCGATACTCAAAAACTAATTCTTAAAGATCATTTCTTGCAAAGCACAATAAGTGTTATTTCTTCACAAGTTTTGGATGCAGGTTGAACAGTTGAACGCTTTTCTTTGCAAAAGATACCTTTTTATCTATTTCACCCGGATGTTTGTGAGCTCTAGAGATAAATAATATCCAAAGAAACCTATCGATACCCGTTACACATGAGATGACCCCCACATCCTTTGTCAAAATAAACAACTCCCCGATCAATGCATTTCACTCTTCGGTGCAACGCACGGGCACCTTACTACTATAGATTAGTATGACCAAAAATTGAACTAACATTATATATAGTACGATAAATGCTGATGCATGTCACCTACAATTATATCATTCAAAGTTATGTTCAAATACGAATCCAACGATATAGTTTTTGTTGACATGCACTAACATTTTGTCAGTTAAATCTTCAGTCAAATTCATTGGGGGACTAATAAACCACGACTGATGTAGTACAAGTGTAGAGGGCGGCGCTGCATGGGAGTCTCACCTCTCACCCCGCTCGTGGCGTGACAGTAAAGCCGTCATATCACAAAACCCAACCACTCCCAGTAATAAGTGGCCTGGTAAAATAAACGGACAAGCAACCATCACATCCCTCCGTCTTTTTTGCATTTCATCTCTCTGCATTTACTTTCTCCGGTTCATCTCGCACACTCGATCCCTAGCTACTACTCCTAGGGCCAGTTCTTTTGGCGGCTTCCCCAGCTTTTCCCACAAGACTAGTCACAGTGGAGAGTAACAATAAGGCGCCTCACTCATTTATTTGGGCTTCTAAACTACTACTCCGTCCTAGTTTATTCCTCACCATTGTAATTTGTGCTAAATTTTGACCAAAGATTTAACTGGTTTATTCCTCACCATTGTAATCCCTCCATCTAGGTGTGTAAGTCATCTTACGAAAACCAAATAATCCCAAAACACTTAGGCGCGGTGCATTAACTTCTACTCCGTACCTCGTTTCTTGTTTCTTGACATATCAACCAATAAGAGATAATGAGTGTGCATGCTTTTAATGACTTGAGATATCAAACACGACATGCAGTGGTTAGTTCATTGCATGCAATACTATTAATTAGCAAATAAACATTAACGTTTCTCATTTTCTCCTCCTCCTTGGTCACGGTGCACAGCCTAAGATGACTTACTCACCTAGACGGATGGAGTAGTGCATGTGACATGCACTAACATTTCATTAGATAAATTTATGATCAAAATTTGACACAGATTACAATGGGGACCAATAAACCAGGACGGAGGTAGTAGTTATGGGATTACTAATCTAGAAGCGTAAAAGAACTGGCCCCTGGTACTCCTACTAGTAGTAGTACTCAAGTTGGAATTCCAATTGCACGGCACAACTTGTTAGGCAAAAAATTCGATACAGGGTGTAGGAAGCGGTTTGGGAATTTGCATGCCTTTCTAACCAGTGAGATACTCCGTACAAAGTATGACAGAGAAATAACCACAGAGAAGGAAGCTAAAAGTAAACAATCGAACGAGCATTTTTGCATTTGTTTTGCATTGAATCGTTTCACAAGCTTGACTAGTGTTGTTTTTCTACTTTTACAAAAACCGCATCGTAATGTTAAAACGTGCATTTGCACGTACATAAGTAATAGTAGTCCTCCCTCCGTCTAGGTGTATAAGTCTTCCCTCCTTCTTGGTCACGGTGCACAACCAAACATGACTTATTGACCTGGACGGAGGGAGTAGCACAGTCTGCAAGCATATATCGAGAGAGACGTGCAGTGCGATAGTATATAGTAAAGTTTGTGCTATATGCACGTACTTGCAAAATGCGTACGAATACACAAGGTTTCCAAACTTTCCCTTTTACATACTTAATTAAGGACGCTAAAAATTCCTGAACGTTCGGGATTTATCATTTCCGTCCCAAAACTAATGAGATCGCCTTACAAAACAAAAATTATACCCCTCCTAAAAGCCACGACGCTCGCAGGAGCACTTGCGGCGCGCCACGAGTGCCCTGGTGCGCGGCCGTTTCCCAGCGCGCCGACACAACGCCTCTTCCTCAGCCTCGCGACTCGCGAGGTGCTGATTGGCGGCTTGCCGGCGGGCGAGCGCGATCTCACCAGTGTGGTGATCCCGCGCCAACAGGTACTCCTCCTCGCTGGAAGCGTGCACCCGGTCCATGTACCGCCAAGCGTAGACGAGGCGCTTGGGTCCGACTGCACTCAGGGCGTCGGCACGGGCGTCCTCCGCCACCCTCACGGCCCTCGCACGAGCCTTCTGCCAAAGAGCCAATTGCCTGACTCTCTCGGACGCGACATAGGCCTCCCAGGCAGCTTGTTCCATGGTGCGCTTCTCTTCCTCGGCCTTCTTCTCCACCTCTATTTTGGCGCGCTCTTCTTGAGGCAAAGCCTCCCACAAGGCGACATCCATTTCTTTCCAAAGCTCCTCAAGGCTGGGGGGCTCGGTGGGCAGCGCGGCGTTCTCCTCGTAGCGGGGAGCCGACGCGTCCTCCGGCGCGCGTGTAGGCGAGATTGGGAACACCAACGCGTCCACCTCGATGCGTCGCGGCGAGGAGCAGAACGCCGACGCGCCCTCCGCGAGTAGTGGCGGCGAGGAACGCAATGGCGACGCGTCGCGTCGCGGCGAGGACCGGAACGCCGACGCGTCCTCCTCGACTAGTGGTGGCGAGGAACGGAACGGCGACACGTCGCGTAGCAGCGAGGAGCGGCACACCGACGCGTCCTCCTCGACTAGTGGCCGTAAGGAACGGAACGGCGACGCGTGACCGTCCGTGCGGTGCAGCGAGGGGCTCCTAGGGCTTGGGAGGGGCGATGCCATGGTGGTCGATGTGAGAGGGAGGGGGAGGAGATAGCGATGAACATGAACGTGAGGGGGAGGAGATAGCGATGTCGTGGGAGGCGCGGTATTTATAGCGAGCAATGGCACACCTACGTAAGATATGGACTGAGCTGTACTGACATAACTGCAGGTCCAGTTGCGTCACTGACATGTGGGCCAGACCCCTGTTGGGCCCATATGTCAGTGACCCAATGCACCTGCAGTTAAGTGACAACTACGTGGGCATATTTGTTGGAGTAAATTACGGGGGAGCGAAGGTTTGGAAATATTGCTGGTCACAATGGATTGGACGAGTGTGGGGGGAGGAGAGTCATGCATGCAGATTTTTTCACACGGGGTGGAGTGGTGGGACCTCCGGAGGGAGAAGGAGAGTTTGGCAGGCATATTGTTTCCACACATGGAGAGGAAAAGATTTGGAGACGAACGGGCTTCCTGCAGGTATGGGGAACGATGCATAATAAGTCATCTTGCATGCCGGGCTAGGTATAGTCTCAAGTCATTAAAAACATACACGCCCCACACATGTTCATATTTTGTCGGGTGGTTGGTGCGACATATGCCAAGGGATGGCTTATCATTGTGGGAGCCAATAAAACGTCGCCGGTGCCTGGAAATGGGATGAGGCGAAGACATGCACGCCGGCGAATCTTACCCAGGTTCGGGGCTCTCCGAGGAGATAACACCCCTAGTCCTGCTCTGCGGGGTCTCCGCATGATCACTAGATCGATAAAGAGTAGCTACAATCGCTCCTAGAGCTGTCGGGATCAAGGGAGAAGAAGAACAAGGCTAGCTCTTGCTTCTCTCTATCTATGGTGTGTGTGCTATGCGTGGGTGTTAACCTAGAAGCCAACTATGCTCAGAGGCCAACCCAGAAGCGAACTAGAGGAGATCACCCTTTGCATGGGTGCTCCGGGGGGTTTATATAGGCCTACCACCCGGGGGTACAATGGTAATCCGACTGGGAACGGGTCCCGGCCGTCAGTGTCTATGCTCGCCGGCTTCTCCGCCTGCTGGTGGGTCCCGCCGGCTGGTGGGTCCCGCCGGCTGCCGGCTACTTGGTCGACAGGCCGGTCCCACCGCCTAGGGTCTTGTCGGCGGCTGCTTACTGTAGCCGCGCCTCTGATGATGAGGGCTTTGTCGTGGTGAGCGTGGCTACAATGGGCCGCCTCGGGGGCTATCACTGTAGCCTCACCTCGTCTTGTCTCCTTAATGGGGCTCCTGCTTCGAGGAAGGGAGTAGCCGGCTTCTGGAGGCCGGCTATACTCTTGGCCGACTAGGAGAAGCCGGGCCGCCTTCACGCCTCTCTCTGGCTGAAGGGGCCCGCAGTCCTTGAGCCGTACAGGAATGGGTCGTGGACGACGTCGAGGCTAGCATGGCTACAGTGCCGAGCCGCGCGGGAGACGTCCCTCCCGTACGGCCTCCTGTAGCCATGCCCACCTCGGGCTTCGGGGGTCGTGGGCTGCACTGTGGCCATACCCCGTCAGGTCGCCGTTATGTAGGAGTGGTTGTGGTCTTGGCCGGCTCCTAGGAGTCGGCGTCCTTCTTGGCCGGCTTCTTGGAGTCGGCCACCCCGTGGTCGTCCTGGGGAGGAGTCGGTGAGGCTGGGTCGCCTTCCGGGAGTCGGCTTTAGTGGTAGCCGGCCGGGGAAGGCGGCCCAAATGCTTGGAGTTCTTGAAGGCCCAAAGGCCTGACAAATTTTTTGAAGAGCCAGGGGTAGTCGGCTAGGCTACCCATGGCCATTTACTCCGACAGTAGTCCCCGAAGCTGATTGGGCTTCGAGGTGGAGTGGGGTTCAAGAAGCTCGATCAGCTTCCTATCGTGACAAGCCGGCAGCTGGGAGCCGGCCTTGGTCAGGCGCGCCGCCTTAGTCGAATTCTTCTGGAGTCGGGGGGCGGGAACCCGCAGGTACGTGCACCGGGCCGGGGACTGGCCTCGGGCCGTTGGCGTGCCACGTGGCCGGAAAGCCTGCCAGCCCACGCGCGTGACGGGACGTCGCCGCAGGGAGGGGGCCCGCCACGTCCGCGCCCCGGCCCAGGCGCGGATCCTTTGTATCCCGAAACCGCCCGCACGTTCTGTGCGGCAGTTTCGGCTCGCACTTATGCGTAATAAACGCGAGACGTGGGGGGAGTGGGCGCAGTTAATCCCACGTCTCCCCCCCACGTCCGGCCTCTTCGGCCGCGTGAGGCTATAAGTAGGGGGAGGTGGAGGGCGGCAGGCCCTCGCACGCTCCTCCTACTTCCACCGTCCTCTTGCCTTGCTCGTTCTCGCGACAGCGCCTCGCCGCCGCGCTCTTCCTCCGCATGCTCCTCCGCCGCCGTGCTAGCTTCCGCTATGCCTCCCCACGTAGAGCGGCTTGGCGGGGATTGGGATGGCTCCATCGTCCATGACGACCACATCGACTTCCTCCGTGACACCCGGCGTCTGCCCAGCGCGGACAAAGTGGAGGTCCGCCTCGCGCCGGAGAAGGAAATCAGGCCGGCGCCGCGGGAGGGCGAGCGGGTGGTCTTCCGCTCGCACTTCCTGCGCGGCTTCGGCCTGCCGGTGAGCGCCTTCTTCCGCTCCTGGCTGGAATTCTATCAGCTCCAGCCGCATCACCTCACCCCCAACGCGGTGGTGCTGCTGTCGGCCTTCGTCACCCTGTCAGAGGGCTATCTCGGCGTCCTCCCCACCCTTGAGCTTTGGGCGAGTTCTTCCAGTCGAACCTGGGCACACGCAGTAAAGGCGTGCCGGCTCATACTGGCGCCTTCATCGCGTCGCGGAGATCGGGCGCCGACAACCCCTTCCCCGTCATCACGCTGATCCAATCGGTGAAGAAGTGGCAGAAGTCGTACTTCTACGTGCGGAACATCGCTCCACGGGGCGACTACATCAACCTGCCGGCTTACGTAGCCGGCCCACCGGCGGGGAGGCTGCCCCAGTGGTCCTTCCGGGCGGTGACGCTGTCGCAGGGAGGAAACGCCGCCATCGCCCGCCTGCGGGTGATGGTCAAGTCGGAGGGCCTGACGGGGCCCGACCTCCTGGCCGCGTTCGTCACGCGCCGGGTCCTTCCGCTCCAGAGCCGGCCTCATCTGATCTGTCAGATGAGCGGCCAGCTCGATCCGAGCCGGATGTGCACCAAGGAGATGCCGCAGCCCGACGCCGCCGACATGGTGAATTACCTCGCTAACTGCCAACTTTCCGAAGACTGGCAATTCGGCAAGGAGCCATACAGCCGTGCCAATCCTCCGCCTACGGTACGCTCCCCTCGTCTCTTTTTCACTCTCTCTCTCAGCTTTGTCGCCGAGTTCCTCTGGGCCGACTCTAACCCAGTCGGCTTGCTCTTTTGACAGAGTCCTCTGCTTCGGCCGGCCGGCGGGGCAGACGTGGAGCGCCGCTTCGTCCCCGACCGGACCGAACACGACCAGGAGGACCCCAACCTGGGGGCGGTCCATATGGAGGATGCCGCCGAGCCGGCCGGCGGCCAAGCCGGCGGCAAAGCAGGCGGCTCCGGGTTCACCGCTACCTTCGATGACTAGCCGGACGAGGACGAAGCCGAAGCTGTCCCGCAGCGCCAGCCGGCATCCGGACGCGGCGCGGGCTCCTCCGGCGCGCAGCCTGCTCGGGGTAGAGGCCAGAAACGTCGCGCCACCCAGGGCATGTTCGGTAGCCGGACGAAGAAGCCCAGGGGCGGGGCGGCGGCCACCAGGCGGGAAGAGGCGGCCGCGAAGGTGGCTCGCTTCCGCAAAGTGGTGAAGCAGCCGCAGACTGTGTCGGCATAAGTTCTCTCTTTCTATGTACTGTCCTTCTTTCTTTCCTTTGGTGGTTCTTGAATCTTCGTCTTCTTTTTCAATGGTCAGAGCTCCGCTGTCACTTGAGCGGGCGGCTGCCGGCTCCGTCGTCGAGTCGCCAGGGGGCTCTGGGAGCACCACCCGCCGCCCTCCTGGAGGCGACGGAAAGGAACGCGCGGGAGGTGCGGGAGGAGCAAGAAGCGCGGTAGGCGGAGGCACGGAGGGGAGCCGCCGCCCAGGCACCTCGGGAGGAGGAGGCGGCGAAGGCACTCGCCGAGGCCGCAGCCAAGGCCCAGGCAGAGGCCGAGGCCGAAGCGGCGGCAGGGGAGGCTTTGATGGTCACCCCCTGCGCACCATGGCGCCCGGGGACGTGGATCCCTCGCCAGGGGGAGCCAGCGGTTCCCAGCCGGGGCTGGGAGGAAGCGGCGATGACGTCGTCATCTTGGGGGAGGCGCCGGGGCCGACTCCTCCGACTAGGGCGACCCAGGGCCGCCAGCCTGAGCCTACGCCCGCACAGTCGGCGGAGGGCGAGCCGGCCACGGGGGCTGAGGTGGCGGTCCGGGTTCCGCCAAGCCGGCGTGCAGGGAAGGCCGCGTCTGAACCGCAGAAGGCTGCGTCGGAGCCACAGCCGGCCGTGGGCTCCAGCTCGTCGGCCCGAGACGCGGAGGCGGCCAGCGCTACCTCGGGGTGGACGCCGGGCGGAGGGACAGCCGTGGTGAACGTCGCTGCACAAGACGTCCGGACCCGGCTGCAAAGCCAAGCCGCGGCGCTGAGGCAGTTCACCGACGAATTCCTCGCCACGCGGGCAGCCATCCGGGTTAGTATTCTCATCTTGTTCTTTCTTGATCTTGATTTCTCTCGTGGGGGCGCGTCAGCGCACCCACTGGGTGTAGTCCCCGAGTTCCGAGTCGGCTGCTGAGCAGGCGGCTTGGAACTTCTTGGAGATTTTGTTTTTGCTGCTTTTGTTCTCACTTCGGTCTTCTGTCCGTCTTGCAGGACTACCACAACCTCCGAGTGGCCGCCTTCAACTCCCAGGCTCGGGAGCTGACTCAGAAGACCGCCGATCTCACTGAAAGCCGAGGTATGTGACTTGATCTTTATCTCATGTGGGGGCGCGTCAGCGCACCCACTGGGTGTAGTCCCCGAGATTCAGGCCGACTGCTGAGCAGTCGGCTCGGATCTTCCTTGATGATTTCTCATTGTTCTTCTTCTTCTTCTATCTCTGCAGCGGCCAACGCCAGTCTGAGGGCACAGCTGGGGGAATCCCAGACTGCTCTTCGTGCCAAGGACGCGGAGCTCGCCACCTTGGTGCAGGAGCGCGACCGCCTGGTCAAGAAGTTGGCCGACCAGGAGGAAGGCCACCAGGCGGCGCTGAAGGCTGCGCAGGATCGCGAAGCCACCCTCCAGGCCGAGTTCGAGACGGAGGCGGCCGGCTGGGCAGAGGCCAGGCAGACTCTGGTCTCCGGCTATGGCCAGATCGAGGATCTGGTTGACGGTAAGTCGTCTACCCCTTCGTCCTTTCTTGCCATCTGCCATTTTGACTTGTTTTTCTGATTTTGGTGTTTTTCTTTCCTTTTCTTCTTCGTGCAGAGTACTTCCCCGGCTATTCCACTGCCGCCAACCAGGCCATCGAAGCCCGTCGCCAGGCGAAGAGGCAAGCCGGCTTCGAGATCTCGCCAACCGCCGGCCGCTCACTGGAGGAACAGCTCCTGGCGATCCAGGCTCGCATCCAGCCGGCTCACAGGCTGCTCCGCCGGCTTCAGCGCGCGGGATCGCAGGTCTTGGCCGCCCTCTGGCCCGGCCAAGTGGTCTCTTGCACCCCCAGTCGGACCGCCAATGGGCTGGAGGTGGCAGTCGGCCGCTTCGAGGCTTGGAAGGCGTCAGTGGCTCGCTCCGGCGCCAGGCGGGCGCTGGAGTTCGTCAAGGCCTGGTATCCCGGCCTGAACCTGGACCAGCTGGCGACCTGGCGGCAGCAAGCCGACATGGAGCTGGAGCCGGCGCGGCGGGCCATCATTCGACGGGCTTCAGCAATCGCCGACTACACCGACACCAACGTCTTCGCCCCCGAGGTGGACGACAATGGAGTCGCCCAGCCGGAAGATTGGTCGGGCTGGACCGGCGTACGGCGAGGACTCGGCGGAGGAGATCGACTCCAGCGACGAGGGCGAAGAGGAGGAGGAGGAGGGTGAAGACGCCGAGCCGGCTGGTGGAGTAGCCGGCCAGCCTGACAGTGCCTCCAGCACTACGTCGCGTGCGAGTGCGTCTCCTGCCGCGGGAGGTGGTCAAGCTGGGACCAGCTAGGCGGCCACTCCTTCAGCCGGCGAGCTGCCTTCACCGACCAGCTCGGCCTCCAAGTCGCGCCTTAGTCTTCTTTCTTTTGTTTTCCTGTCTTGTTACTTTTGAACAATGTTTGGTTAAGTCTGCACAATTCCACCCACTGGGTGTATTCAAACTTAAGTCTGTTGCCGGCCTGTGGGCGGCTTTATGTATATAAGTTATGCAATCGGTCTTTCCTTGTACTTTCGCTTTTTGTCCTTCTGCTTTTTTCCTTTGCCGCCCTCCCTTGGTTGCCGCCTCCCTAGTCAAACAGTTGCTCTGCAATCTGTAGCCGGGGAGTGCCTGGCCGATTGGGGAGGGGGGAGTACTTTTAGCTCTGCCGGACTTAAGCTAAGTTTTTTAGGAAGCCGGCCAGCCGGCTGCTGTGACAGCCGGCGGGCATATATGGAGGCCGTCTTTTTGCTATATAGGTTAGTTGTTCCTTAGCCGTTTTTCGTGTGGGCGTCCTTTCTGTCTTCTCTCTTGCCAGTCGAACAGTCAGTTCTTTGAGCTGCGACTTTCAACAAGAGAGGACTTGGGAGCCGGCGCACTACTTTGCTGACTTCGGGAAGAACTTAGAATATAGCTCAAGGCGGCCAGTCCCCGGGCCGACTAGTCGGACCCGGTGCCGGACAAGAATTCAAAATGTAATAATACATTCATGGATACGACACTCATCATTCATAGATAAATAAAAGGCAGTCCCCGAGTACTGTTCGGGGGGCCTGTTGGTTTGTAACTTAATACAAAAGGGGTAGCGTGATACATACTGCTTTTCAGCTGTAAAATCGTCTTAGGAGGTTTGCGTTCCATGGTCGCTCCGACTCCTTGCCGGAGTCGTCTCTCTTGCGTGCTCTTGGCTTTTGCGCGTTGATCAAGTAGTAGGAGTCATTGCCGAGTGCCTTGCTGACGACGAAGGGGCCTTCCCAAGGGGCCAAGAGCTTGTGCTGGCCGGCTGTTCGCTGGATCAGCCGGAGCACAAGGTCGCCCTCCTGGAAGGATCTTGGCTTGACCTTGCGGTTGTAGTAGCGGCGCAGGCCTTGCTGGTAGATGGCGGACCGGCTGAGGGCTAACAGCCGGCCTTCTTCCAGTAGGTCGACGTCGTCTTCTCTTGCTTCTTTGGCTTCCTCCTCCGTGTACATGGTGATCCGAGGCGAGTCGAACTCGATGTCTGTTGGGATGACAGCCTCGGCACCGTACACAAGGAAGAATGGAGTGAAGCCGGTTGACTTGTTGGGTGTAGTGCGCAGACTCCAGAGGACAGCCGGCAGCTCTTCGAGCCAACAACCGGCCGATCGCTTCAGTGGTACAACCAGTCGGGGCTTGAGGCCGGAGAGGATAAGTCCATTTGCTCGCTCGACCTGGCCGTTTGACTGCGGGTGGGCAACGGACGCTAAGTCCAGTCGGATGCCCTGTGTCGCGCAGAAACGTGCCAGTGCGCCTTTGGCGAAGTTCGTGCCGTTGTCGGTGATGATGCTGTGCGGCACGCCGTACCGAGTAGTGATGTCGGTGATGAATGTCACGGCAATCGGCCCGTTCAGCTTCTTAATTGGCTTGGCTTCAATGCACTTTGTGAACTTGTCCACAGCAACGAGTAGATGTGTCAAGCCACCGCGGGCTGTCTTGAAAGGGCCCACCATGTCCAGTCCCCAGATGGCAAAAGGCCAGGTGAGGGGAATGGTCTTGAGGGCAGAAGCCGGCAGGTGTTGTTTGGAACTGAAGACTTGACATCCTCTGCAGCTCTTGACTATTTCTTTAGCATCCTCCAAGGCAGTCGGCCAGAAGAACCCATGGCGGAAAGCCTTGGCCACGAGGGATCTTGAGGCGGCGTGATGGCCGCATTCGCCTTGGTGGATGTCTTTGAGGATTGCCACTCCTTTTTCTGGCTCGACGCACCGCTGGAAGACTCTAGTGACGCTGCTTTTCACAAGCTCCCTGTTGATTATTGTGTATGCCGCGGCTCGTCGTTGCACTAGTCTTGCTGCGATCTCATCAGCCGGTAGCTCTCTGCTGACTAGGAACTTGAGGATGGGCTAGGCCCATGAGGGAGATGTGACTTCTTCTGCTGTTGATGTGGCCACCATGACTCGGGTGGGTGGGTTGGGTGTTGCATTGGAGTCGACCACCGCTTCTTGTGTCGTTGCAGTCCCCGGGCCGACTGCTGCAGTCCCCGGGACGGGTTCTGGAGTCCCTGGGCCGGGTGCGACTACGTCAGTCCCCGGGCAGTCGTCGAAGTCCCCGTGCCGCCTGCGGGGTTTCTTGAGCCGGATCCGGCTGTTTCTGGCGCAGGCGGTACGAAGATGGAATCCGACTCTGGAGACGGCTTGATGGATGGCTTGAGGAGGCGCTGGAGGGAGACGCCAGTCGGTATGGCTTGTCGGGTGGAGCTGATCCGTGCTAGGGCATCTGCTTGGTCGTTGTCGGCCCTTGGCACGTGAAGGAACTCGCACCCTTCGAAGTATCCGCTCATCTGCTGGACGAGGAAACGGTAGCTTGCCATGTTTGCGTCCTTGGCGTCCTAGTCGCCAGATGATTGCTGGACCACCAAGTCTGAGTCGCCGTAGCACAGGATCCGGCGTATGCCGAGTTCTTTGGCTAGCCGGAGCCCATGTACGAGCGCCTCGTACTCGGCCACGTTGTTGGAGGCGGCGAAGTGGATCTGCAGCGTGTACTTGAGCTTGTCGCCTTTGGGAGAGGTGAGGACGATGCCGGCTCCCAAGCCGGTGCGCATCTTGGACCCGTCAAAGTGCATCCGCCAATGGGTAGAGTCGGGAGCCGGCGGTAAGTACCGGGTCTCGGCCCAGTCGACGAGGAAGTCGGCCAATGCTTGCGACTTGATGGCGGTGCGGGGTTGATAGAAAATCGCGTAGGGCGCCAAGGCAATGGCCCATTTGGCCACACGGCCGGATGCATCCCGGCTGCCTATGATCTCGGCGAGCGGGGCAGTGCACACGACCGTGATGGGGTGCTCTTGGAAGTAGGGCTTCAATTTCTTGGCAGCGAAGTACACCCCATAGCACATCTTCTGGTAGTGCGGGTAGTTTTGCTTTGAACTGGACAGTACTTTGCTGAGATAGTAGACCGGCCTCTGGACCAGCTGGGCTTGGCCTTCCTCCGAGCGCTGGACCACAACAACAGTGCCGACGACTCGGCTTGTCGCGGCGATGTAGAGGAGCATGGGCTCCTTCTCAGTCGGCGCAGCCAGGACAGGCGGAGTGGTCAACATTTTCTTCAACTCATGGAAGGCTTGGTCGGCTTGATCATTCCACTCAAAGTGAGTGGACTTCTTCATGAGTTGGTACAGGGGGAGGGCCTTCTCTCCTAGTCGGCTGATAAAACGGTTCAGGGAGGCTAAGCAGCCAGTGAACTTCTGCACATCTCGCAGCTTGGTGGGAATCTCCATCCTCTCGATGGCTTTGATCTTGACAGGGTTGCACTCAATGCCACGTTCGGAGACCAGGAAGCCTAGCAGCTGGCCGGCTGGCACTCCGAACACGCACTTCTCGGGGTTGAGCTTGATCTGGAATCGGCGCAAGTTGGCAAATGTTTCCTTCAGGTCTTCCAGCAAGGTACCGCGCTTCTCTGTCTTCACCACAATGTCGTCTACGTAGACGTGGGCATTTCTGCCGAGTTGTTTCAAGAGACATTTCTGCATGCAACGCTGAAAAGTGGCACCGGCGTTTCTCAAGCCGAATGTCATTGTCAGGTAGCAGAAAGCTCCAAAGGGTGTGATGAAGGCAGTCTTCAGGCGGTCAGCCAGGTCCAACTTGATCTGATGATACCCTGAGTATGCATCCAAAAAACTTAACAGCTCGCATCCGGCTGTGGAGTCTATCACTTGGTCAATCCGTGGCAAAGCAAACAGATCCTTTGGGCAGGCCTTGTTCAAACTTGTGTAGTCTATACACATGCGCCACTTGTTATTCTTCTTCAAAACCAGAACTGGATTGGCAAGCCATTCTGGAAAGAACACTTCCACGATGAAGCCGGCTGCAAGAAGCCGGGCTATCTCTTCTCCCACGATTCTTCGCTTCTCTTCTGATAGTCGGCGGAGGGGTTGCTTGACCGGCTTCGCGTCAGCTCGGACATGTAATTTGTGCTCGGCGAAATCCTTCGGGACACCCAGCATGTCCTTTGGGGACCATGCAAAGATGTCTCGATTCTCATGGAGGAAGTCGGCGAGCTCGCCTTCCTATTTACTGTCCAAGTTCGCCCCAATCACGGCGAACCTCTCCGGGTGCTCCGGGTCTAGAGGTATCTTCTTCGTCTCTTTGGCAGGCTGGAAGGAGCACTGCGCATCACAGTCCTTGGGGTTGGGGGACAAGGCCGGCTCCTTGCCGGCCATGGCCACAACCCGTTCCAACATCTTCTTCTCTTCTGCCACCACGAGGGACTCGGCCAGCCGGCTGCTGGCCATGGCACACTCGATGGACTTCTTGTAGTCGCCAGCTACCGTGATGATCCCCTTCGAGCTAGGCATCTTCATCTTCAGGTAGGCATAGTGGGGCACAGCCATGAACTTGGCCAAAGCAGGTCGGCCAAGTAGTGCATGATAGGGGCTCTCCAAATCCACCACCTCGAACCATATTGCTTCCCGGCGAAAGTGATCTTTGTCTCCGAAGAGAACATCCATTTTGATCTTGCCGATTGGAGAGCAAGATAGGCCGGGTACGATACCATGGAAGGCGGTGCGGCTCGGCACGAGCTGCTTTGCTTTGATGTTCAGCTTGTCCATGGTATCGCGGTACAATATGTTGATACTGCTTCTGCCGTCTATCAGGACGCGGGAAAATCTGGCAGCTCGCCTCTCCGTCGCAAGGGTGACGTCCAAGACCATAGCATAGGAGCCAGGCGAAGGCATCACCTCTGGGTGGTCGGCCTGGCTCCAGCTGATGGGCTTTTCCGACCAGTGCATGAACTCGGCGGTGCTAGAGGCGACTGCGTTTACTTCTTGGTGCTGCCGGCGTCGGCTGCGCTTGTCGTCAACTTGACTTGTGAAGACGACGTAGGCGTCGTGCGCTTCGGGGAACTCGTCTTGGATGGCGCCGACTGCCGGCCGGGCCGCCGGCTGCTGGGGAGGTGGAGGCGGCGGGCCGGGAGGCGGAGGCGGCACCATCCCTTCGCCCTTGGTGATGCGGGTGAGCCAGTGGCATTTCCGTGTCGTATGGTTGGACGGCTTCGCGCCGCTGTGGAACTTGCAGGGAGCATCGAGTGCTTGTTCGTAGGAGAAAGACGGCTGCCAAGGCGGCCGGCTACCCTTCTTCTTGGGAGCGGGCCGCTCTTCGGGCTGCTCGTCTTCAATGGTGGCCACCTGCCGAGTGGAGGAAGTCGGCATGGGGACCTTGCGCTTGTGGTCATTCTGGTAGGGGCGCCGGTTAGGGTCGCCAGCCGGCGTCTTGGGAGCCGGAGCAACTACTTTCCCCGAGGTGTCCACTCGGAGCTCGGTCTTCATGGAGGAGTCAGCAGTGGCATACTTGTCGGCGGTGATCAGCAACTCATCGAGGGTAGCCGGCTCGTCGCAGAGGAGTCGGTGCTTGAGGAGGGTGCCCTATCGGCACCCGGCGGTGAAATACTCGATGGCCTGGACCTCGTGCACTCCCTCGCAGGAGTTGCGGAGCTCGGCCCATCGCGTGAGGTAGTCGCGGGTCGACTCGTTGGGCCCTTGGACGCAGAGGGAGAGCTGGCGAGGCTTGGGAGGCCGCTTGTAGGTGCTGGTGAAGTTGCGGACGAAAACTTCGGTGAAGTCCAGCCAGCTGTTGATGCTGTAGGGCTTGAGGCTGTTGAGCCACGTGCACGCCGTGCCTTGCAGCATCAAGGGGACGTACTTCACGGCGACGCGCCGGTTGCCGTTGGTGATGCTGACGGCTGTGGAGTAGTCGATGAGCCAATCTTCCGGCTTCACTGAGCTGTTGTACTTGGGTGTGTCTCTGGGGAGCGAGAACCCCTTGGGGAAGGGCTCGTCGCGGATGCGGGGGCCAAAGCATGGCGGGCCGACATCGTCTTCTTCTTCTAACGCCAAGGATCGAGCAAGGCGGTCGATCCTGTGGCGGGCGTCGTTTTCGACGACTCCTTCTCGGCGGCCGAGTCGGTCGCCAAGAGTCGGATGGGTGACAGGCGGTGGAGTGAGGCATCTTTCTCTTCGAGGCGGGGGAGGAGGCAGGTTTCCCTGGTGCTCTACAGCTCGAGGGCGGCCATCCGCGTCGCGCTCGATGGTAATGCGAGTCCGGCTGCGGCTGGCAACCGGCTCCTTGTCTTTCTTCTGGCGCGCACCGCTCGCAGTCGGCGAGCGGGACGCCGCAGCGTGCTCCCGGCGCGGGGGATGGCTATCAGCTCGGGCACCGGCTTCGTGCCGTTCTGCAGCCGCGTCGATCAGCTGCTGGATCCGTCTTGTCATGAAGGGGAGCTCATCGGCTCCCAGGCCATTGAGCTCCTCTGCAGCCGCCTGAGCGGCTCGCAGATTCTCGAGCGGGGTGGCGTAGACGGGGCGATCTGCGCCCAGCATGCTGGCAACGGCTGTGCCGCGCTTCTGGACGAAGCCGGCTCGGCTCGGGCCGCTAGGCGGCGGCGTCCCGAAGGCGGCGCGGTCGACCTCGCGCTGGTGGGCCTCGATGAGGCATCTCATCGAGGCTATCTTCTTGCCCTCCGCGATGAGGGAAAGGCGGCGTGCTTCCAGGGTCTCGGCGTCGGCATCGGCCGGGATGGGGACGGAGAGGTCGTGCATCGCCGCTTGCTGAGCGTCGCGGGCGTTCTCGCCCGAGTTGGAGACGTGGCTGATGACCAACACTTCAGTGACAGCGCTGCTGCCGCTGTCCGCTCGAGGGAGGGGGTCGTCGAAGACCACCACGTTGGAGGGGTAGGCGTCGAGCGACGCGGTGTCGGAGTCGATGATCATCGGGTCGGTGGAGCCGACTGACTCCATGTCCGCAGCGGGCTCGCTGGAGACGTGAAGTTGGTCGAGGAGGCTGACGAGGCGGCTCTCGGGGTAGTCGGTGCCTGCGTCGGACGCAGGCTCGTCGGAGATGCGAGTCTCGCCGAGCAGATTGGCGAGGCTGCTCGCTGCGCAGGCGTCGTCGACGCCTTGCAGCGCGTCGGGGCAAACGCCATCGGGCGCAGCAGGCTGGCTGCGCTCGTGGGGAAGGAAGAGGGTTCCCGTCCAGAACAGGTCTCCGGACGACGGTGCACCTGGCCCCATGGTGGGCGCCAAATGTCGGGTGGTTGGTGCGACATATGCCAAGGGATGGCTTATCATTGTGGGAGCCAATAAAACGTCGCCGGTGCCTGGAAATGGGATGAGGCGAAGACATGCACGCCGGCGAATCTTACCCAGGTTCGGGGCTCTCCGAGGAGATAACACCCCTAGTCCTGCTCTGCGGGGTCTCCGCATGATCACTAGATCGATAAAGAGTAGCTACAATCGCTCCTAGAGCTGTCGGGATCAAGGGAGAAGAAGAACAAGGCTAGCTCTTGCTTCTCTCTATCTATGGTGTGTGTGCTATGCGTGGGTGTTAACCTAGAAGCCAACTATGCTCAGAGGCCAACCCAGAAGCGAACTAGAGGAGATCACCCTTTGCATGGGTGCTCCGGGGGGTTTATATAGGCCTACCCCCCGGGGGTACAATGGTAATCCGACTGGGAACGGGTCCCGGCCGTCAGTGTCTATGCTCGCCGGCTTCTCCGCCGGCTGCTGGGTCCCGCCGGCTGCCGGCTACTTGGTCGACAGGCCGGTCCCATCGCCTAGGGTCTTGTCGGCGGCTGCTTACTGTAGCCGCGCCTCTGATGATGAGGGCTTTGTCGTGGTGAGCGTGGCTACAATGGGCCGCCTCGGGGGCTATCACTGTAGCCTCACCTCATCTTGTCTCCTTAATGGGGCTCCTGCTTCGAGGAAGGGAGAAGCTGGCTTCTGGAGGCCGGCTATACTCTTGGCCGACTAGGAGAAGCCGGGCCGCCTTCACGCCTCTCTCTGGCTGAAGGGGCCCGCAGTCCTTGAGCCGTACAGGAATGGGTCGTGGACGACGTCGAGGCTAGCATGGCTACAGTGCCGAGCCGCGCGGGAGACGTCCCTCCCGTACGGCCTCCTGTAGCCATGCCCGCCTCGGGCTTCGGGGGTCATGGGCCGCACTGTGGCCATACCCCGTCAGGTCGCCGTTATGTAGGAGTGGTTGTGGTCTTGGCCGGCTCCTAGGAGTCGGCGTCCTTCTTGGCCGGCTTCTTGGAGTCGGCCACCCCGTGGTCGTCCTGGGAGGAGTCGGTGAGGCTGGGTCGCCTTCCGGGAGTCGACTTTAGTGGTAGCCGGCCGGGGAAGGCGGCCCAAATGCTTGGAGTGCTTGAAGGCCCAAAGGCCTGACAAATTTTCTGAAGAGCCAGGGGTAGTCGGCTAGGCTACCCGTGGCCATTTACTCCGACATATTTCAAGGTGCACCAAATTATTGCATGCGATGATTAAGGCTGGCCATAATGGTGGTATCTTAGCTGGTATCATGCACACGGGAATAGCAAACATGTTGATGTGGCAAAGAATTAAAGAAGAGAGGGTGGTTAGAGTAACTAGTGTTCATGCATGCATTGGTAAACACATTTTTTGTGAAGAACGACAACACTAGTTGAGTACTTTTGCAGACTTCAAAAACTATTCCACCGCCTCTACTATCTTGCTAAGAGTAGGTGAAATTTTTTAATCGAGCCCTTTAAACTAGAAGGGAGGTAGTGGTACTCTAAGGCTGGTCATAGTGGGGAGTAACTTAGACTAGTAACATGCATATGTTACTAGTCTATGTTACTACCTCTATAGTGCATAGTATCATAGATTAGTATCATAGGTGGTCTCATTTATTGCCATGCATGACACATAGTAGCATCACATTTATTATGTTACGGTATCTACCTATGTTACTATAACCATATCTCTCTTCTTCAATTGCCTACCACATTAGCATGTTTGCGAGTCCCAAGTGCATGATACTACTTATGTTACCCCCACTATGGCCAGCCTAATAGCTAACCTTGTTGTGATGACAAGATAGGACATGGCAAGCACCTGGACGGAGGAACTAGTCTGCATTGTGCATTTAAGTTTTGTCTGAAGTCAATGTACCTCTACTTTCACTAGACTTATAGAAAAATGTGTCAACATTCACAATGTCAAATCAATATTTTTACACTCATTATAAAACGTAGTTCTTATACTCATTATAATTAGTATTGTAGATATTGATATTTTTAGTATAAATTTGGTCGTGGGATTTCATTGATGCCTGTCAAAGCGTGGAGGAAGCAGAGCTTAGGGCTTGCATTGCCGGTCTCTACATAGGTATTTCTCTTCATAATCCTGTAATTTTAGAGACTGATTGCGCTTTTGTGGTAGCGTCTCTTGCATCGGGGGACTATGACAGGTCTGCTATGCGTGACCTGAAGATGAAAGCGTTGAGCATCTCGAAGTTGATCAACAATCTTCAATTGTCAAAAGATTAGCCGTTCGGCCAATAAGGTGGCACACTTAATCGCTAAGTATAGCTTTGACAATAGATTAGATGGTATTCTTGTAAATAACGTACCGCCCTGTGTGGTGAATATTGTATGGAATGAGTGTACTGGTGTGGCTGGTTAATTAATATAAGGCGGTGTTCAAAAAAAGTATAAATTTGGTCAAACACTTTGCAAACGGTTGACGGGAGTAAAAAGGACCAAAGGGAGTATCAGGCATGCGGAGTAGGCAAAAAAATTGCTTGTCTAAAAAAAGGCAAAAAAATTGCTCATTTATAGCCGGTCGAAGTCTCAAAGGGCGCGACCGCGCGAGGGAGGCGAAGGTCGTGGGAGGCGCGACGTTTGACGGAATTAAGTGAAGTTACATCCACGCGCCGGCATGACGTGTGAACAGGCAGAAGCTATACCGTCAGGCCTACGATATGGGTCTAGTAGACATGACATCTAGTGGGTCCCGCATAGTTCTCGAGAACTCTTTGGGGGCTTGCAGCCGTTTATCCACCGGGCAAGCCAGCAACCCCACGCCGTTCGCACGCCCTACTCGTCCCCGTCGTCTACCTTACAACAGTACGCTTCCAGTCGTCCCGTCCTTTCACATTAGTTCGCTCCCAGTTTTTTTGCGGGGTACAACAATTCAACTTCTCCTAACCCTCCTCCAAAATCCATGGCCTCCCAAATCTCCATGATCGCCGCTAAGTACCAGGTTAGAGCCATCACTGGTGATCAGTTCATCGTCATCTACACACGTGGATCCGAGACGGTGAAAGCATGGCTTGCTCGCTTCCTACGCATGTTGAAGAGTTCAACGGATGAGTGGGTCGCTGGGCTAGATGTTGAGTACACCACAGTCCTGGGACGAGAGAAGGATCTAAAGGACGAAGAGAGGAAGAAGCCCGCCATGATACAGGTTTGCATGCATAACG
This sequence comes from Aegilops tauschii subsp. strangulata, assembly GCF_002575655.3. Taxonomy (NCBI): domain Eukaryota; kingdom Viridiplantae; phylum Streptophyta; class Magnoliopsida; order Poales; family Poaceae; genus Aegilops; species Aegilops tauschii. The sequence continues at coordinate 132,328,473 of NC_053037.3, forward strand.
TTTGCTTGGTCTACCACATATGCCATGCCGACGTTGAGTGCCAGGATTTTAAGAACTTCCTCAAGGACAAAAGAGTGAAATTCGTTACTTTAGGCTTTAAGAACGACAGGAATGTCCTGCGTCAGATAGGTCTCATTGTAGGCCAGCCCTTCGATCTCCGGAAGGCAAACCTGGTGTCCTCCTCTCAACCTTCAATGCTAACCCTGGCAGCAGCCATGATTGATCCTTCGTACGCTAAACTGAAGAAACCTCATCACGAGTTTCATCATGCATGGGAGCCGAAGACATTAGATGAAGATCACATCCTGTACGCAGCAATGGATGCCTACCTTTGTTTAAATATCTACAAGGGTTGGATGAAGAAGTAGAGCCCAGTGTCCGGTTCAAGCAACGAAGCATTGGCGAAGAGGAAGAGGAAGAGGGACGAGGACGAAGTCGAGGACGTGGACTCGGACTCCGAGTAGGTGGCAGTGCCGTCGCTCATGCTGGTTCTACTGCAGTGTCAAGCGTCCTAGTTGCTTAGTTTATTTTCAAGGGTGTGTTGTGCTGAGGCCCCAGCAGAACTATGTTTATGTTCTTTCTCGTTATTTGAACTCTTTAGTACGTACAGTAGTACTAGTACTATGTCTTACTACTGTTCTTCTAGCAGTTGGTACTACTGCTCGTATCTTCGTGTTCCTACTGTACTTAATACGTTCGTACTAGTAGTATAATTTGGGTCAGTCGATTTGTGAAAGAAGTTCGGTGAAGCGAAGGAAGAAGACGGCAGAAGAGGTGGAAGAAGCCCTTCTAGCCATCCATGTTGCATCAAACGGCTCACATGAGTCGACTGACCCAAATTGCTCCTTCAGATTGCAGGATCCACGTGGCATTCAAGGTCTCGAAGGTAGATTCCGCGTCCGCACCCGGTTTGCGGGCTCGACGCGCGCGACCGGCTTCCGCCGTGACAGCCACCATGCGGGCCTCCTCCGCGCAGGCGGAGACGACAATGACACGCTAGTTCCTCCTTGCCGGCGTGCTGGAGCACGCGCTCGTCCTCCTCTTTGTACGCTGCGTGCATAGACGCGGCTCCACCAGCTGCTCACATGCTTGGCAGCGCGGCGGCATCGCGAGGAGGGACTGCAGACGACGTGAGCGGGCGAGCCTTCGGCTTCATGGCACAGGGATGGCGGCGACATGGCGGTGATGGGCGAGAAATTGTTGGCCCGAGCAGGCGGGCGCCGGTATGTGCAACGGCGGCGGCGGCATATTGATGAGTGCGCCTGTGGGAGCTTACTTTAGTTTTATATATAAGGTTGGTACACGTAAACATTAGACTTAGGCATCGCTTTTATTAGTTAGTACCACAGCCACGATACGGAATCCTGTGCAAGCGCATGAACCGCGGCCGCGCGGTCGATCGAACGGTGCTTCACCGTGTCGCGCTCGAAGGACATCCACCGAACCTTTTGTGTGTGTGAAAACCATCCTCGAATATTACTCAAACTTTTTTCCTGTGAATGTTCTTGACGCTGCAATATTTCCATATATATGAATTTAGCTCCAGTTCGTGTTTATTTGGATTTGGACGTTTTAGGTGCGCCCTAGTTTTTTTTAATACTGATTTTGTGTGTGTGACTGAGGGAGAACGTGTGTATGTGTCCATATGTGTGTTCTGGCGGAAGGGCAATGTGGAGACGGTGTGCGTGTGATACAGACATAGAGAGGTGTGAATGTGCAAATGATCATGCTTTGTGAGACATAGACAGATGTCGATACGTTGTGTATACATGAGAGAACGGTCTTCTAGTTTACTTGTGTGTGTGTGTGTGTGAGGGAGAGAGAGAGACAGAGAGAGGAGCATCCGTAACACAACAACCATCTCTCTCGATTCGTCCGTCCCTCGCACGGTCGCATGCAACACATGCATCAACGCGCACATTTTGACACCCTCACCCGGCCCCTGCCCACCTCAAGGCCCGCACAATCTCTTCGTGAATACCCATTTCTCTCCTTAGGTTTGTTTTCTCTCAATATCTGACACACACACACACATACACACAGAGACACACGCAACACAACACACACACACACGCACTCCCCCGAGCACACAATTCATCCCCATCCAAGGTTATACGGCGACCACTCTCGCTTGTGCTTCTTTGCACCCCAACATGCACAACACCTCAATCTCCAAAGAGGGCATCGAGCAGATCAAAGACGGCGACCACACCGCGCTAGAGAATGCGGGGTCATTTGGAAGCAGGGTGATGTGACGACGGCTGACTGACTCCTCCCCCCACCCTCTCTCTCTCTTGCACAAAATTACCAATCCCTCTCTCCCCCGCACAAAATTGTCAATCCCTCAACCCACGAGATCCTTCCCCTCTCGTCCATGTTTTTCCAGCTCTCTCATCAAACATGTTGTCTCTTCTCCTTCCACGTATACAGAATCCAGATGCACACGCAGCTCATGTATATTACATGTATCCATCTTTCTCACAGACCTAACTTCTTCCTCTCTCTTTCTCTCTCTATCTCTCTCTATCTGTCTCGTTAGGTTTGTCTCCTACTCTCTTGTCCACATACATACAATCATTCCCGCCCTATCTGCTCCATCTTCAAAAGCTCTCTCTGCACGTTTCATTCACACATTGGGATATGTCAAAATGTTGCTTCTATAATGGCTGATGTAGAGTTATGGTTGTTTTTGTTGCATCCTACAAAGTAATAACTATGAAATGCATTTAGATTCTCATTTGACTGGGATTATGTGAGTTTGAGCATGTTGTGAAGTACTATAGACCTTGTATACATCTTGTGATTCGACAATGATTGTAACTATTGAATTGTATAGACCATTACATTCGAAGTCAATAGCCTAATATATTTATTTCACAATTTCAACAAATGATTAGTTCACTACAAACTAAGAAAACAAATGTGTACTCCCTCCATTTTTATTTAAGTCCGCGTATTAGCATTGGTCAAAGTCAAGTTTTGTAAACTCTCAGAAAGCTTATAACAAAAAATATTAACATATACAATAACAAATAAATACCATTAGATTCAATATTGAATGTACTTTCACATCATCATATTTGTTATGGTAAATGTTTATATTTTTCTATAAACTTGGTCAAACTTTAGGAAGTTTGACTTCGGTCAAACCTAATATGTAGAGTTTACTACTACTACTCGCTAGTTGCTTAGACGATCACTCAACATGCCACACGGGGAGTCCAGTGTCACAAAATTTTGAGGTCGGCGGGAAAATCTCCCGCGACCCTGATTCGAGCAGTGGGAAGTTACCATCATAGCCTTCGGAACAGGCCTACGGATGACGCTTGGTAGGGGGCTGTTTTCGTAACTTCAGGTTCACCCTACCCAGCCAACCCCACCCCGGCACCCAGAGTAGTACACCTGAATACTCCCCATATTCTATCCCCACCGCAAAATACACTTCTCCACGGCACCGCAGCCATCGTGCTCCTCCCCTTTACATCGGCGCACTCGTCCACCATAGCGCATCTGCCTCATCGACGACCTCGTACGCCGCACTGGAGCCGGTCCACTGTCGTCGTCGTACACGGAGCCTCTTCCCCGGCATCGTCTTCCACGGTCTCGGATCTGCTTCCCGGAAGCCGACGCCAAGCGCAGAAGTACCACCGTCGTGGACAATGAACTGACTCCCGTTGCCGACCATGACTCACAGAGGCCGCCGCGACCATCGTTCTCCTCCTCGATTGTTAATGTGTGTATTGAATCACTTAGCAGTACATGTGCAGTTCCAATTTTGTTCATACCTACCCTTCAAATTTCCTGGGTGCTATTGTTCCCGTAAAAGTAATTGGTTATAGCCTCCATTGTCCAACAGAATATCAGCTTGTAATTGTGCGTCGCTCCTGTATCGCGCTAGTAGAGAAGAGAATACAGATAGCAGAGACGTCGAGAAAGGATCGCGTGCGCGGGGGAGAAAGTGGCCGAGCGTGCGCTAGTTTTGGCGCGCGGCGTCCGGCGCCAACGCCCTCCCACCGCTCTGTGCCTTGCCACCGCTCTCTCCCCGCTCTGTGCCTCGCCACCGCTCACTCTCCGCTCTTTTTCTCCTCGCCGCCACCGCGCCACCATGCCGCCGCGTCGCCGGGAAACTTGGGGATACCGCGGCGTCCGCGCGCGCCCCTCCTGCGGCTTCTCCGCCGAGATCCGGTTCCGCGGGATTCGCCTCGGCCTCGGCAATTTCGACACCGCCAACGAGGCCGCCCGCGCGTACGACACGGCGGTGTGGCACCTCCGGTGGCCTCACAGAACATTGAACTTCCCCAACATGCCGACGCGGGAGCGAGCGCAGGAGCTCGCGCCTCTGCCGCGGCTTAGGGCGCTGTGGCGCCAACACTTCCCGCAGGACATCATCAACGAGCGTGAGTTCTACGCGCAAATGAGGGCGGGGAGGGATAAGAGGAGGGCGGAGCGAGCCGCCTATCGCGAGGACAAGCGTAGGCGAAAAGCGGACGCTCAATTCAACATGAGGCTAGGAGCAGCGTCGCCCTGGGAATCTGACGATGATCGATATCTTAACGCCTACAGTCAGACGTCGGAGGAGGACATCACCGAGGAGGAGTCGGACAACGAGGAGTAGTTGAATTATCTTTTTCTATCTATCTATGCTGAGAACTATCATCTACTCTCTAGTATCTACTTCTCGATCTTAGCACTGTAAACGCTTTTTTAAAGCGCCGCGCGTTGCGATTCTGTTGCAGATGCTCTAACATGGCAGACGAGTGCTTTAATGTTGCCCACAAGATGCGCGAGTATTACTAGTAGTATATTTTTCTTGCCATGTTGAGATTTTAAAACCACGAGTGCGAACATGCAGAGGAGCAATGAAGACCAAACACGGGATATTCGGGACATCTTCAAGGAGCGTGGCAAGTTAAAGAGGAGCTGCACCGAACCTGTAAAACGAGCTTTGGTAAGTAACACCCTTTCAATTACTTTCGTGTAGCCTCATGTTCTTCGATGTGTATATGTTGTAGTTTCTGTTTCTCTTAAGCGTGGTGTTCTTCGATGTGTAATAAGAAGAGTCTTAATCGTCCTAATGCTTTCGTTTTTAGCTTGATGTAGGAAGTGGGTGTTCTCACCTTGTAGTCTGTTTTTTCTTTTGAATTCACTTCTCCGAGTTTTTTTTATCTGGCTTCTACTAAATGGATCTAGGTTGGTCTGAGTATTGATCTAAAAAAGAAGTAACTTCATGTCAGGATGCAGTTCCTGCGAGGAGGGAAGTATGGTCAACCTCGAGATCATGTTTCCAAAATGAGGCTGGATTACACACAAGGTGCCAGTTCCCTAATGATGCTGGATTAGACTTAAGGTGCAAATTCCCAGATGATGCTGGATTACACACAAGCCAGGTGGAGTCGTCAGCTGTTCGTGTGCTCGAGATCATGTCAGGATGCAGTTCCTGCGAGGAGGGAAGTATGGTCAACTCTATTTTTTATCCCTACTCTTAAAATCAGCATTGTCGGTGATGATCGTGTGCCTGCCATCCTGCAATATAGGTCGTCCGATCTATATCTGACGGATAGGAAGGAAACTATGACAATTTTGCAAAAAGATACCCACACCCCTCTCCACATTTGCAAATAAGGCCTTCCCTCGTTCATCCTTTTCCCCCACAAGATAAACTACTCATACAAATGCATCTTGATGTTCCATGCAACACATGGGCATCTTGCTAGTTGTTGCAAAAAGCCCATGTGTGTGTGAGAGAGTGGGAGAGTGGAGGAGGACGGAGTGCATGTGTGACAAAGACACAAGGAGTGTGTGTGCGATAGGTATCAGCTTAAGATGAGGCGATAGTGTGTGTGTGCACGATCGAGAGGGCGTGTCTCAAGAAGGGAAGAAATGTCTACATAGATACAAGGAGCGGGAGAGAGACATGTATGCGATGGTGGAAGCACGAGTGTGCGGGTGTATAAACCTATCTAGAGGCTAGCTAGTCGATAAATGTTTGTGAGAGAAATACGAGTCGGGGTGCGAAAGCGAGAGTTTTGTGAGAGAGAGAGAGACGGTAGTCGGGAAGGGGAGTGGAAGCAGGAGTTGTGTGTGTGTGTCTGTGAGAGAGAGAGGAGACGGTAGTCGGGGTTGTCTGATCGGTAAACAAATGAATAATGTCAGTCTGGGATGGAGACGAAAAGGAGACCGCAACAAATGTTGTGTCTACATGAGAGAGAGAGAGAGAGTAATTTTAGTGGTATGAGTCATATGTAGAGACATATAGGGTGTGAGAGAGAATCCCATAAAGAGAAAGACAAAGACAAAGTGAAAGACGAGTGGAGACTGTGTGTGTGGCGGTGAAAAAGAAAGCTTAGGTACCGAGTGATACCGGAGAACAGTAGAGACGTGAGAGATAATGAAAACCGTGTAATGTATAATGATAGGGAGAGTGTGACACTTCTCAAGGGAGACGTCGAGAGACCATGTTTGCGAGGATAGGAGAAACATGAAGTGAGCATGCGGGTGAGCTGGAGAAAAGAGAGTGATAGCTACCTGAAGGAGCATGCATGCGAGAGAGATGGGCGTGAAAGGAGTGAACAAAAAAGGGATTCAAATATTTGAATTCGAGATGATGATACATGTAATCCATACTCGAACCAAAATTGATCTATCAAACATGCATACTCATATGAATTCACGCACATCTATGTTATTTAATATGTAGATATTACTGATCCATACATTTTAGTAGAACATAATTTGGTTAAAATTTTTCGAATTCAACCTTAAGATTTTGAGATCGTTGTATTTGTAAATCATATTATACATATAAAGGAGCAGAATTCTTTGTTGTGCTTTTGAAAGTATATATAAAAAATGATGTATATAGAATGTAATTCCAATTGAAAATGGATCCCGCCCGAAAAAAATAGAATACAAACGGGATTCGAATTGATTTGGCATGGTAAACATGCACTGCAAATTTTGAACGATGCGGGGAAAGTCGCAGTAACCGCCCGAAACCAAAATCTGCGAGATGGAAATCACTACTGCCAATCCCTGCCACGCAAAGCCTATCTGCTGGATTTCTATAGGTTTCAATAGAGGTAGGTTTGTAATTTCACCCAAACGTGACGTAACTGCCTCTCACCCGGATTCATACACGGTGGGCACCAAAACACAGTGTGTCCTCGGCCGAAATCGACTCCCTCCCCGATTCATATTCATACACGGTGGGCACCAAAAACAAACTCTCGTCGGCAAATATTCGGTGTATGGGAGATTACCGTCCTATCCTCAACCGACTAATGTTGCTGTGATGTAGTAGAAATTTGAAACGGGGGCTAAGTTTGTAAATTTCCTCGCATTTGAGACAAGCGCGCCCGAATACATGGTTCCCCCTTCCTCTCTACCTCCCTTTTCCCCATTCGTACTCCGTGGGCGCCAAAACACCCTCTCCACCCCACCCTCCTCCGCCCGCCGCCGTCCGCCACCCCATCCACCGCCGTCCTTCTCCACGAACATTTTATTATCCAAAATCTGCTTGCTCTTCTTTACCATGTTCCTCTTTCGTTCTTCTTTAATATGTACTCTCTCCGTTCCTAAATACAAGTCTTTGTATAGATTCCACCATGGACTACATATGGAGCAAAATGAGTGAATCTACACTCTAAAATGTATCTGGATACATCTGTATGTGATCCATAGTGGAAATCTCTACCAAGACTTATATTTTGGAACGGAGGGAGTATGATAGTAGTACAGTATGTTCCTTGTACTGAAGATGAGCAGGGACATTTGTAGTGTAGAGGTCTAGACGGTTGGTTGTGATGGACACTTTGAGCCTCTTTGATTCGTAGGATCTTGTAAACATAGGAATAGGATTTGTAGTGGCCTGCCCACTTGAATCCTATAAGAATAGCAAGGAAATGCAGGGAGTTGTGTTGCCTTTGAGAGTTACACTGATATTAACAGTACCGCACCTTCACTTGAAGAGTGCTGGTATACGAAGCCTTTCTAGCCGTACCGGCAATACTAGCACATATATTCCAGCAAGTTCCACTTTGCTGATTTTACTCTGATGCTTAAGGTTTTCCCGTTATATCTACACTATGATCTGTGCAGCTGCTTTGTGTCGCACTAGCAGCAGTCCACTTTTGAAGCTAAACACTGCAAGGACTTACAAAATTGGCACCAAGGCATTGAGTGCCATTCTGGATGCAATGAAACTCATATGCTCCCCACCAGTTGATTCTTGTTCAGAATATGATCCTAATGACTATTCTAACCTCGAGGAGTCAAAGGCTGATGGCCTGTCCTGTTCACCCATCAAGGTGCCTATTCTAATTTGGCAATGTTTTATTGATTGCGGGTATCTTGCATATGCTGTCTTGCATTTCTTCTACTTTGTTGCACCGCCATCTGCTTAGTTTACTCATCATATATGTCGAGATGCCATGCCCATCCATTATCAATACATATTCCATCTGTCATCATACCATGTTTTTCCACTCAAATGCTGTTCTTGTGCATCAGACATCAAAAAGGAAGAGGGTGATTGCCGAACCTGAAGGAGCACCAGCAAAGTCCTTGAAAAACGTGGTGGTGCCGGAGAAATCAGACAGCATCCCACTTATATTGGTTGTACAACCAGTGACACAAAACGTAGGACCGACTCCAGCAGACTGTACCCATACTTCACTGGCCACACCACTAGCCCCACCACTCAGGACCTTCACTCTAGCAAAAGGTATACCGATTTCATTTGCCATAGCACCAGCTGTACCACAGAAAAATCCCACTCCAGCAAAAAGTACAACAAGTCCACCGGCCGAAGACCTATCCCAAATGCAGAGACGGCCAATTCCTGCAGATTGGAACCCCATTCCATTTATTCCCAGTTTAAAAGACAATGCTTTCAATGTTGTTAGGGGCTACGTGCATATATTCCCATCATGGGAAGATTATTGTGAAGACAAACACCATTTTCACATCTTCCTGTCCAACTTACGTGTAAGTGCTATTATTCATGGTTATTATTTTCCTGTTTTCTGCTGATTGAACACATCAATGATTTACATTACATTGTTGTAACTAGGCGAGGGTCAATCTGGATAGTCATGACGAGCAAAGCTTGCTTGTGCTTTTCAAGGAAGCATTGCAGCAGTATCGGTGTTACCTGAGGAAATCACACTTTGATGGCAAGTCTATAAACGAATTTTCGGTGAAGTCTCCTGTGCTAAATTTAGAAGACATTGAATGGAAAAACCTTGTTATGCACTGGTCTTTCCCAGGATGAGGTATTGTCTATGAAATCACATGACAATTTGAACTTCTACGTTTCCGCATGTGCCTTACGGATCTTTTTTGCAGGAAATCTGCTCGAAGAAGAATTCTCGTTTGACAAGAACGACAGGATATCGCAAATATAGTACCCGCTGCTTTGCTCTTGTTAGTACCTGTTGTCCTGTATCACTGTACTTGCATACATACCTGGTTCATTATGTGACAGCAGTATGCATGATAGCTTGCTTATCAATTGTTCGCTCCAAATTATCTGATCTGTATGAATGGTTACATTAGTGTAGAATATATCCAATGCCAATGTTTTTTTAGCTCTGCATTGTTCTTGTAAGTACATGCTGTCCTTTATCAGTGTACTTATAATGACATGTAGTTGTTCATCTACCATCACTCTGCAGCTTATTTTCCTTTGCCCTCCATTTTCTACACATCAGATCTATATTTACTCTTACCATAAGGTTGGTACTGAAGAAGTTTAGCTGTGCATTGCTCTTGGTTGTACCTTTTGCCTGTATCGCTGCACCTACATTTATAGATACTTGGTTATGTAGCATCACTCTTCATCTTATCTTAAATATTCTCCATTTTTTCGTATATTATCACATCTATATTTACTCTTAACAAAATGTAGAATAAAGGCAATGCTTTTGAAGAAGATTCTGTGGTAAACTTCTTGAATTGCCCCCCCATCGGCATGGACAAGGCCTTTATAGAGCCTGTCTTCACCAATAATGTAAGTTTGTCCATCTCAAGCCTTCAAACTTTGTTGTATATATTTGGTTAGGCATGACCGCAACAGCTGTTTATTTTTGGTGTTTGCATCAAATTGCTTGTTTAAAGTTTATTATGTAGTTCATAAACAAAAGTTTGTCCTTTCTCAATTTAAGTTTTCAGTTGTACAACCAAGTTCCTTCTTCATACCATGTAAATTAAACTATACAGAGCAAGTGATCTTCTTTTGCACTGCATGTATGCTTCTGTTCTTCATCCGTAATCCAGTGGTGTGGTGAACCTACCCACTACAGCACAATGTCATATTCTTCAATGTCTTAACTATGAACAATGTCATATCATTCTGCTATTATTTAAACTGTCTCTTTATTTGCCAATCTGAAATGGTATAAATTGACAGCACACTAACCATTGATACTTATGAGTTCTTGATCTGTAATCCAGTGGTGTCGTGAAGCTGCCATCTCCTTCACAATGTCATTTCCTGCCATGTCTTGACGTGAACAATACCATATTGTGTTAATGCAATTTTAAACTGTGTCACTTTATTCGTCAGTAAGAAATGTGATGAATTGTCAGCACTGATACTTTTATGTGCAAAACCTGTCATCTGTCTGCTTGTTTATCTTTCAGAGTGAGGAAGATATAAGTGTTGAACAAGCCCAGTCTCATCATCTTGCTCAGCTACTTGTGTTGCAGCTCCCCAGCAGGGCTAACCTTTCTTGAACTCTATTGAAGTGCTGTCGGTTTTGTATATTATTCTGTCAGTGTGTTTATTTGCACTGGTGGCGATCTTTGATGCCCAGTGTATGTAATCTGCTGTCTGCTTGTGCTTTATTATCATAGTGGCGAACTTTGATGCCCAGTGGATGTAATATGCCGTAATTTCTTTATTGTATAGTCTAGGTTTTTTCTTATTCACGATGCTGCAGTTATTTTACTGTATATATATATATATATCCTGTCTTCGCAGTAAACCGGCCAAACCGTAAAATTATGGTACATAATCGGGCCGTCATGCAATCACGATGTAGGTTGGGCCTGAAACGTGCCGAACAGCTCACGGGCCGGCAGCAGCCCGAAATGAAGCCAGGCCCATGATTGTGCTAATCAAATCACGGGCTTTTAACAGGCCAAAATTGTCTCGGTCCTTGTTTGGACCAATCAGATATCGGTTGCGAGCAGGCCGGATGCAAACGAGGCCGTAGTTAGGCCCAAATATATGACAGGCTTTTAACAGGCCGAAATTAATATAGGGCCAAAATGTTAAACGGGCCCTTAGCAGGCCAAAACTAATATCAGGCCGAATTACTAAGTGGGCCTTTAGCAAGTGGGCCCAAAAGCATAGTGTCCAGTTGACGGGCCGAATCTGATATGGGCCATAATTGAGCCCAAAGCCTCTTAAAGGGCTGGACCTGATCTGGGCCGTAATTTGGCCCAGAACATGGTAGGCTTTTAACGGGCCAGATCTCATATGGACCACTATTAGGCCCGGAGCGTGGCAGGCCATTAATGGACCAGATCAAATATGGGCCGGCATTTGGCCCAAAACATGGCAGCCAGTTAATGGGCCGGCCTACTAGGGTCCTCAAAATCTTGTGGGCCTAAAGCTGGGTCGGCCCATTAATGTCGGCGAAATCTCGTGGGCCTTTAGCTGGGCCGGCCCATTATGATCCGCAAGAATCTTGTGGGCCTTTACCTGGGCCGGCCCATTATGGCACACAAAAATATTGTGGGCCTTTACCTGGGCCGGCCCATTATGGCCCGCAAAATCTTGTGGGCCTTTAGCTGGGCCAGCCCATTATGGTCCACAAAATCTCGTGGGCCTTTAGCTGGGCCGGCCCGTTATGGTCCGCAAAATCTTGTGGGCCTTCAGTTGGGCCGGCCCATTTAAACTTGATGGGCCGGTCCACGTGTCAACATATCATAGGCGCGTCTCGCCCATTGGATGAGTGACACCTGTGCCAACGCGGACCTGACACGTGTCTCCTCCAGCCAATGATGATTTTACATGTGGAAAATCCCCATTGGTCGGGGCTGTTAACGGGTTATCGGATCCAAAACCCGACCCGATAGCTTAACGGCGTTCCGTTACGGTGGATGCCACGTGCCGGTCACCCTTGACGAAAGCACTTCTGTGACGCGCGATAATTTTGGTAATGTCATGGAACACTTCTACGACAACGCAGGTATGACTATCTTGATTCTGTCATAAATTTGTCATGGATGTACATGCATGGCAAAAAACGCGACCTACTGTGACAAACACGTATCATCACAGAAGTGTATTTTTTTTAGTGTCATTGTTTCGCGTGTGGACAATCTCAGTACCATGTCGCTCGTCGCGTGCTCGTCGGGGCTGTACCGTTTACTTAAAGCCCTCAGGCTGGAGCTTTTTAAGCCAGCTCCTTGCTTGCTGATGCCGCCTGATCTTCGCAAACGGCGTGTCACGCAGCATAACGATCGTAGGGTGGCGAGCATCAACCCCCTTGACTGCGATCCGATCCCCGTCACCCTCAACTACATTAACGGTATGTACTGGGTCGGCATGAACACGTCTTGGATGGTGCTCGTCGACGGTCGCGGCAGCTGGATGCTCGTGGAGGTCTACACCCGGCGATTGATCCCCCTTCCTTCGATTAACATTGCACTGCTTTGGCACCGTGGCCCAGAATACTCGGAATCTTATAGTAGCCAACATGATACCAAGTTTGATTTGCTCAAGGTTGTAATCTAACAAGTGCCCATAAGATCTGCGAATTATAAAGACTTCAGGCTAATTGCGTTCTTCAACCGCGGTCTCGCCTATCTGACAGGTCACTGTAGTAAGTGGATAAATCTACACGTCCATCGCAGGATCATACATCCTCCATGGTTCTCTGATGCCATTGAACACAAGGGCTTCATTTACGCTGTCGACTCCTTCTATGGCTGGACGTATTGCTGGCCTACTCCAGTCATCGCTACAAACGGCTATTACAGCAGTATGTCACTTTCCTATGATATCATGATGGCTTGCTTATATTACTGTCAACATTTAGTGGAAAAATATTCATGCTCATAACATGTTGTTCTTAAGATTGACTACATCAAGAGCCCTTTTTTATTTGACTCCAACTTTTTTTAGGGTTATTTGGCTCGAACTTGATATGATGTTGTGGGCCGCCTGGTGTCCCTACCCTTCCTAATCCCAGAACCTTTCAAAGAAAAGCGGCATGGCAGTTGCAGGTGGTTCCTGGCTCGATCAGACGACGGTGAACGATTGATGATCGTTCGCACATACCGGACGTGTTGTTTCGCGGAATATAATCACATTCACTGCAAGGTCTTTGAGCAGGATCCCAGCTTCTCTGGGCCTTCAGGAATTTTTGACTGGAGGTTGGTAAGTAGCCTTGGTACACACTCTCTGTTTGTCGGATTGAATTATTTGATTAACCAGGAGATAACCGATGGCAAGGATCATGATGGCAACGCGGTTCCGTTCATCAGGCAAAATTGTGTGTACACAGCGTACCATGCGTCTCTGCATGCACCATACCCTGATATGTGCCGCCACGCTCTGCAGCCCAAAGTAGGAGAGAGGGTCGCAAGTATCAGACTTCGACCTGCTGGCTGGAGTTTCCCCCGTCAGGCACCCATCTGGTTCAAGCCGTCAACCAATCTCCACAACTTAATAAATAGTAACGTCTAACTCAGCCAGTTAGTTAGATGCGTACACTTGTGTAGTATGATCTTTATTTAGTTTGATGCATACACTTGTTCTTTTTTGGTAGCCCTTTTGTAATGATGGCTGATGTTTGGTTTGGAAGAGAGAGCCGCGTCTTCACTCTTCTGGCCTGCTTACTACTTCTGTTGCACCCCCAGCCCTGGTTGCTGCTGCTGCTGCTGTTTTCAATGTACAATGAGTAGTATATTTCGTCTGTTGGTTGAATAAATGTGTTGTTAGAATGACAAACACAATGTTTTGGAAGTCGTTGCACGGTTCGATCCTTTAGTGCCCCCTACGGTACGTAGCGCATACTATTTTTCATACGGAACACATTTTCCACTTGTTGATAACATGCAGCCCACTGTTGAAGGCCCAATACAGAAGCCCATAATTAACTGGAAGGGAGGCTCTCACATGAATCCGGCCCAGGTACATGCTCATGGTCCCCTAAACATAAATAAGTCAATAAATAAATAAAGCTAAATGCTCATGCCCCAGTTCTTTAAATTCACGATTTAATAGGAGGATATTATTTCCTATGATAGTGTCGTTACATTCAGTTGATATTATTCTTCGGCAAAGATAGTGACCAGTCTTCTTTCTCCCAACATTTTCTTCCTGCAACCAGCGGACCCATGCAAATCGTAGTCAACGTCGTAAATAGATCCGGTCCATTTTTATTTTTCAATAAGAATGTCCAACCCAGCCCAGCACATTGGAGACAACACTTTATCCTCCGCCTTGGTGCGCTCGCCGCTGCGCCGCAGTCCGACCCTGTCAACATAGTTTTTTTTCGAAATGGTCCATGTCAACATAGTGAATCGGGAGAGGACTGTAGTTGTGAGTATGACAGTACGGACCCACCAGGTCCACTCCCGAACACAAGCAAGCGCCTATTTTACTACTCAGATGAACCCCTCGTTTTTTCACTCTCATCCACCCTGCTGATATCTAGGACCCACATCATTTTCAACGTATAGTCAATTAATGACAAAATTGCACAACTTTTTTTAGTAGTAATTCAGAGGAGCAGGCTATAAACTGGGTTGTGCGGTCTCTAATATTTTTTTTATTATTTCCAAAAACAACTTCCGTGGAGTTTCATGACTTTTGGAGTTGTGCAGAATAGGTCTCTAATATTTGCTCCTTTTCCAGCCCAAAATTCCAGCTGCCGGCATTCTCCCCCTTTATGTAAACCTTGTAAAATAAGAGAGAATAGGCATAAGTATTGTGACATAATGTGTAATAACATCCCATAATGCAATTAATATTGATATAAAAGCATGATGCAAAATGGACGTATCAACTCCCCCAAGCTTAGACCTCGCTTGTCCTCAAGAAGAAGCCGATAACGATAAATATGTCCACATGTTTAGAGGTAGAGGTGTCGATAAAATAAAATACGGACATGAGGGCATCATGATCATTCTT
Source organism: Aegilops tauschii subsp. strangulata (assembly GCF_002575655.3). Lineage (NCBI taxonomy): Eukaryota > Viridiplantae > Streptophyta > Magnoliopsida > Poales > Poaceae > Aegilops > Aegilops tauschii. The sequence continues at coordinate 132,343,621 of NC_053037.3, forward strand.
ATAACAGCAACATATATGGATATTGTCATATGATTTCTTATGCTCAAGTAATAATCTATTCACAATGTCAAGTATGAATCAGAAACTTTATTGAGAACCAACAAACTATAATATCAGTCATTGAAGCAATTGCAATTTATCATAACATCAGAAAGAGTGTATGTAAGAGCTTTTCAGCAAGTCCACATACTCAACTATCATTTAGTCTTTCACAATTGCTAACACTCATGCAATATTTATGGTTATGGAGTTTTAATCGGACACAGAGAAAGATAGGAGCTTATAGTTTTGCCTCCCAACCTTTTACCTCAAGGGTAATGTCAACAATAATAGTTCATGCTAACTTACATCCAATTAGATATATATATCAGGATCTTTCCAACACACTATGCTTGCCAAAGGATAAAATGTAAAAAGGAAAGGTGAAAATCACCATGACTCTTGCATAAGGTAGAAGATAAAAGTAAAAGATAGGCCCTTCGCAGAGGGAAACAGAGGTTGCCATGCGCTTTAAGGGTTGGATGCACAAAATCTTAATGCGAAAGAACGTCACTTTATATTGCCACTTGTGATATGGACCTTTATTATGCAGTCCGTCGCTTTTATTTATTCCACATCACAACATCGTATAAAGCTTATTTCCTCCACACTAATCAATCATACAAATTTAGAGAGCAATTTTTATTGCCTGCACCGATGACAACTTACTTGAAGGATCTTACTCAATCCATAGGTAGATATGGTGGACTCTCATGGCAAAACTGGGTTTAAGGGTATTTGGAAGCACAAGTAGTATCTCTACTTGGTGCAAAGAATTTGGCTAGCATGAGGGAGAAAGGCAAGCTCAACATGTTGGATGATCCATGACAATATACTTTGTTTCAGATATAAGAAAACATAACCCATTACGTTGTCTTCGTTGTCCAACATCAACTCTTTAGCATGTCATATTTTAATGAGTGCTCACAATCATAAAAGATGTCCAAGATAGTATATTTATATGTGAAACCTCTCTTTCTTTATTACTTCCTATTAATTGCAACGATGACCAAAGCTATGTTTGTCAACTCTCAACAACTTTTAATCATCATACTCTTTCTATGTGAAGTCATTACTCTCCATAAAATCAATATGATCTCTTTGTTTCTTTTTATTCTTTCTTTTTCTTTTATGCCCTCAAGATCATAGGAAAATAATCAAGCCCTTGGCTCAACACTAATCTTTATTATATAGCTCACGGACTCGATTACATAAAGGGATCATAAAGCAAAACTCAAAACTAGATCATACCAAAAACATTATTCTACTAGATCAAGATATTACTAAGAAGGATCGAACTAAGAAAAATGGTAAAGATAGAGATGTGATGGTGATACGATACCGGGGCACCTCCCCCAAGCTTGGCAGTTGCCAAGGGGAGTGCCCGTACCCATGTGATTATGTCTCCTTTGCTGGTGAAGAAGATGGTGGAGTTGTCGATGATGTGGGCCTGTCGTCCATCTTCCAAGGCATAGGCTCACCATCATAGAAGGATGATCGAGTCTCCTAGATCCTCAAATCTACAGCCAAACTCATCCTCTTGAATATATATTCAAACTAACAGTTTTGGTTTTGCAGGTCATAGATTTGGTCGGAGATGCTCGATCTTCTCGTGAAGCTTGAAGATGGTTTCCCCGATGTTATTTGCATCCAGCTTGTGGTTGTTGGTGAACTCCGCGATCATCATGTGGTTGGCGTTGAGTCCACATTCCACCATCCCCTCACACTTGAAAACTTGTTGCTCCATTGCTTCAAGCCTCGTCTCCATGCTTCCGGTCCTCCTTGGTCCCTCAACATCGCGGATGTGCAGCAACCCATCACGCATCTCAATGTTTGAGGGTGTTGCAGCACCTTCGCGAGGTAGGGGTTGATGACCTTCTCGAAGAACTTGTCCTTGGGGGCGCTTGGAGACGTCATGATGATCTAGATCTGTCAGGAAAACAGCTCGAAATGAAAATAGAGGATATTTGCGTAATACAGGAGTCAAAACCTTCTGGAGATTATATAATGATTTTTTACGACCAAAATACGTATCGTGCAAGAAAACAGAGTCCGGAGAGCACACGAGGTAGGGGGGCGCGCCCAGAGGGGTAGGGCGCGCCCTCCACCCTCGTGGAGCCCTCGTGTCCTTCCCGGACTGCTTCTTATTTTTCTATTTTTCTAAATATTCCAAAACGGAGAAAAATTGCCATTAGAACTGTTTTGGAGTCGGTTTACTTACCGTACCACATACCTATTCCTTTTCGGAGTCTGAAACATTCTGGAAAGTGTCCCTTATGTATTCCTCTGGGGTTACGGTTTCAATAACATTGCTTTCAACATTTATAGGATTACCTGAGATATAATGTTTGATTCTTTGACCGTTCACCACCTTCGGATTCGTGCCTTCGAAGTTGCTGATTTTTATGGCACCGAAATGATAGACCTCCTCGATAACGTAAGGACCTTCCCATTTAGAGAGAAGTTTTCCTGCAAAAAATCTTAAAAGAGTTGTATAGCAATACATAATCACCTACATTAAACAATTTGGCATTCTCATAAGCTTGGGTTCTCCACTCATCAAGTGAGCTAATGTCAAATAGCCTTTTCTCACCGGCAAGTTTGAAATCATAATTGAGCTCTTTAATAGCCCAATATGCCTTATGTTCTAGTTCGAGACGTAAGTGACATGCTTTTCCATAAACCATTTTATATGGAGACATACCCATAGGATTTTTATATGCAGTTCTATAGGCCCATAGTGCATCATCAAGTTTCTTGGACCAATTCTTTCTAGACCTATTAACAGTCTTCTGCAAAATTAATTTGAGCTCTCTGTTACTCAATTCTACTTGACCACTAGACTGTGGGTGATAAGGAGATGCAATTCTATGATTAACATCATATTTAGCAAGCATTTTACGGAAAGCACCATGAATAAAATGTGAACCACCATCAGTCATTAAATATCTAGGGACTCCAAACCTCGGAAAAATAACTTCTTTAAGCATCTTAATAGAGGTGTTATGATCAGCACTACTAGTTGGAATAGCTTCTACCTACTTAGTAACATAATCAACAGCAACTAAAATATGAGTATACCCATTAGAGGCAGGAAATGGTCCCATATAATCCAAGCCCCAAACATCAAATGGTTCAATAACAAGTGAATAATTCATAGGCATTTCTTGACGTCTACTAATATTAGCAATTCTTTGACATTCATCACAAGATAAGCCAAACTTACGGGCATCCTTGAAGAGAGTAGGCCAATAATAACCGGATTGCAATACCTTATGTGCAGTTCTATCTCCAGCGTGGTGTCCTCCATAAGCCGCGGAGTGACACTTGCGTAGGATCTATTCCTGTTCATGCTCAGGTACACAACGTCTAATAACACCATCTACTCCTTCCTTATAAAGATGTGGGTCATCCCAGAAGTAATGTCTCAAATCATAGAAAAACTTTTTCTTTTGCTGGTATGTGAACTAGGTGGTATAAATTTATCAACAATGTAATTAGCATAATGAGCATACCATGGAGTAGTATGAGAATCATTTATGACATTTAGTTGTTCATCAGGAAAGCTATCATCAATAGGTAGTGGGTCATCGAGAACATTTTCTAACCTAGACAAGTTGTCTGCAACGGGGTTCTCAGCTCCCTTTCTATCAATAATATGCAAATCAAATTCTTGTAGCAAGATAACCCATCTGATAAGTCTAGGTTTAGCATCTTTCTTTTCCATAAGATATTTAATAGCAGCATGATCAGTGTGAGTAGTTACTTTAGAATCAACAATGTAAGGTCTGAACTTATCACAAGCAAATACAACTGCTAAGAATTCTTTTTCAGTAGTGGCATAATTTCTCTGGCCATTGTCTAGAGTTTTACTAGCATATTGAATAACATTTAATTTCATAGCAACTCTTTGCCCTAGAAAAACACCTACAGCATAATCACTAGCATCACACATAATTTCAAAGGGTAAATTCCAATCAAGTGGCTGAACGATAGGTGCAGAAATCAATGCTTTCTTAAGTATTTCAAATGCTTCTACACAATCATCATCAAAGACAAATGGTATATCTTTTTGTAATAAATTAGTTAGAGGCCGAGAAATTTTTGAGAAGTCCTTAATGAACCTCCTATAAAATCCGGCGTGACCAAGGAAACTTCTTATACCTTTGATGTCCTTGGGACATGGCATCTTTTCAATAGCATCAACTTTAGCTTTATCAACTTCAATGCCTCTTTCAGAAATTTTGTGCCCCAAGACAATACCTTCATTAACCATAAATTGGCACTTCTCCCAATTCAAGACAAGGTTAGTTTCTTCACATCTCTGCAAAACTCGATCAAGGTTGCTTAAGCAATCATCAAAAGAGGATCCATAGACGGAGAAATTGTCCATGAAAACCTCACAAATCTTTTCAGAAAAATCAGATAATATAGCCATCATGCATCTTTGAAAGGTAGCAGGTGCATTACATAAACCAAAAGGCATACGTCTATAAGCAAAAGTACCGAAAGGGCAAGTAAACGTGGTCTTAGCTTGATCATCAGCTGACACATGTATTTGAGAGAAACCAGAATAACCATCTAGAAAGCAAAAATGTGTATGTTTGGATAATCTTTCTAGCATTTGATCAATAAAAGGTAAGGGATAATGATCTTTTTTAGTAGCTTTATTTGATTTGCAGAAATCAATTACCATCCTATAACCCGTAATAATTCTTTGCGGAATCAATTCATCTTTATCACTAGGAACGACAGTAATACCTCCCTTCTTAGGAACACAATGGACAGGACTTACCCACTGACTATCAGCAACAGGATAAATTATACCTGCCTCAAGGAGCTTTAGGATTTCCTTTCTTACCACTTCTTTCATCTCCGAATTCAGCCGTCGTTGGTGATCAATAACTAGTTTGGCGTCTTTCTCCAAATTTATTTTGTGTTGACATAGAGTGGGACTAATGCCCTTGAGATCATCAAGAGTATATCCAATAGCAGCACGGTGCTTCTTCAGAGTTTTCAATAATTTTTCTTCCTCCTTCTCTGAAAGGTTAGCACTAATAATAACAGGATATATCTTCTTTTCATCAAGATAAGCATATTTAAGAGTATCAGGTAATGGTTTAAGCTCAAACAAGGGATCACCCTTGGGTGGAGGAGGATCCCCTAGGATTTCAACAGGCAAATTGTGTTTCAGAATAGGTCCCTATTTAAAGAACACTTCATCTATTTCCCTTCTTTCATTCATAAACATATCATTTTCATGGTCTAGCAAATATTGTTCTAAAGGATCACTAGGAGGTACGGCAATAGAAGCAAGACCAATAATTTCATCTTTACTAGGCAATTCCTCTTCACGGTGTTGTCTACGAAATTTAGAGAAATTAAACTCATGAGACATATCACCCAAACCAATAGTAACAACATCCTTTTCGCAGTCTATCTTAGCATTAACAGTGTTTAAGAAGGGTCTACCAAATATAATGGAACAGAAGCTATCTTGTGGGGAACCAAGAACAAGAAAATCAGCAGGATATTTAGTTTTCCCACACAAGACTTCAACATCTCTAACAATTCCAATTGGTGATATAGTATCTCTATTGGCAAGCTTAATTGTGACATCAATTTCTTCTAACTCAGTAGGTGCAATATCATGCATAATTTCTTTGTATAAGTCAATAGGTATTGCACTAGCACTAGCACCCATGTCACATAAGTCATGATAACAATGATCTCCTATTTTAACAGAAATAACAGGCATGCTTACCACATGTCTATGTTTATCTTTAGCACAATGTTTAGCAACTCTAGCAGTTTCATCACAGAAATAAATAACATGCGCATCAATATTATCAGCCAAGAGATCTTTAACAATAGCAATATTAGGTTCAACTTTAACTTGCTCAGGAGGTGTATAGGTTCTAATATTGCTTTTACGAACCACGGTTGAAGCTTTAGCATGATCCTTTATTCTAACAGGGAAAGGTGGTTTCTCAACATAAGTAGTAGGAACAATAGGATCATTATAAGTGATAGTCTTTTCTTCAACTTTAATAGGTTCAACTACTTTTACTTCTATGAGAGGATGTTATTTAAACCACTTCTCCTTAGGGAGATCAATGTGAGCAGAAAACGATTCACAAAAAGAAGCTACTATCTCAGAGTCAAGTCCATATTTAGTGATAAATTTACGGAAAACATTGGTCTCCATAAAAGGTTTAACACAATCAAACTTAGGTGTTATACCTAACTCCTTACCTTCGTCGAGGTCCCAATCTTCAGAGTTGCGTTTAATTCTTTCCAATAAATCCCATTTGAATTCAATAGTCTTCATCATAAAAGAACCAGTACAAGAAGTATCGAGCATGGTGCGATTGTTGTCAGAAAGCCGAGCATAAAAATTCTGAATAATCATTTCTCTTGAGAGCTCATGATTTGGGCATGAATATAACATTGACTTAAGCCTCCCCCAAGCTTGAGCGATGCTTTCTCCTTCGCGAGGGCAAAAATTATATATATAATTACGATCACGATGAACAAGATGCATAGGATAAAACTTTTGATGAAATTCCAATTTCAATCGTTTGTAGTTCCATGATCCCATATCATCACATAGCCTATACCATGTCAATGCATCTCCCTTCAAAGATAAAGGGAAGACCTTCTTCTTGATAACATCATTGGGCATACCAGCAAGCTTAAATAATCCACAAACCTCATCCACATAGATTAGGTGCTCATCAGGATGTAATGTTTCATCTCCTGCAAAAGGATTAGCTAGCAGTTTTTCTATCATACCCGAAGGAATTTCAAAGTAGACATTTTCATTTTCAGTAGGTTCAGTAGATTGAGGAGCAAATCTTTTCTCTACTGGTCGGGGTGAAGATACCCCGAACAAGCCCCTCAGAGGATTACTTTCCATAGTAACAAGTGACAGTAAATTTCAGCACACTATATAAATTTTTCCTTACCAAATTCCACCTACCAAAGGCGCTTCACTCCCCGGCAACGGCGCCAGAAAAGAGTCTTGATGACCCACAAGTACAGGGGATCTATCGTAATCCTTTCGATAAGTAAGAGTGTCGAACCCAACGAGGAGTAGAAGGAAATGATAAGCAGTTTTCAGCAAGATATTCTCTGCAAGCACTGAAATTATAGGTAACAGATAGTTTTGTGATAAGATAATTTGTAACGAGCAACAAGTAAAAAAGTAAATAAAGTGCAGCAAGGTGGCCCAATCCTTTTTGTAGAAAAGGACAAGCCTGGACAAACTCTTATATAGAGGAAAGCGCTCCCGAGGACACATGGGAATTATCGTCAAGCTAGTTTTCATCACGTTCATATGATTCGCGTTAGGTACTTTGATAATTTGATATGTGGGTGGACCGGTGCTTGGGTGCTGTCCTTACATGGACAAGCATGCCACTTATGATTAACTCCTATTGCATGCAACCGCAACTACAAAAGAAGTATTAAGGTAAACCTAACCATAGCATGAAACATATGGATCCACATCAGCCCCTTACGAAGCAACGCATAAACTAGGGTTTAAGCTTCTGTCACTCTAGCAACCCATCATCTGCTTATTACTTCCCAATGCCTTCCTCTAGGCCCAAACAATGGTGAAGTGTCATGTATTCGACATTCACATAACACCACTAGAGGAGAGACAACATACATCTTATCAAAATATCGAACGAATACCAAATTCACATGACTACTAATAGCAAGACTTCCCCCATGTCCTCAGGAACAAACGTAACTACTCACAAAGCATATTCATGTTCATAATCGGAGGAGTATTAATATGCATATAGGATCTGAACATATGATCTTCCACCAAATAAACCAACTAGCATCAACTACAAGGAGTAATCAACACTACTAGCAACCTACAGGTACCAATCCCAGACTTGGAGACAAGAATTGGATACAAGAGATGAACTAGGGTTTGAGAGGTGATGGTGCTGGTGAAGATGTTGATGGAGATTGGCCCCCTCCCGATGAGAGGAGCGTTGGTGATGACGATGGCGATGACTTCCCCCTCCCGGAGGGAAGTGTCCCCGGCAGAACAGCTCCGCCGGAGCCCTAGATTGGTTCCGCCAAGGTTCCGCCTCGTGGCGGCGGAGTCTCGTCCCGAAAGCTTGCTTATGATTTTTTCTTGGATGAAAGACTTCATATAGCAGAAGATGGGCACTGGAGGACCACCAGGGGGCCCACGAGGCAGGGGGCGCGCCCAGGGGGTAGGGTGCGCCCCCCACCCTCGTGGCAAGGGTGCGGGCCCCCTCTGGTATTTTCTTCACTCAGTATTTTTTATTGTTTCTGAAAACAACTTCCGTGGAGTTTCATGACTTTTGGAGTTGTGTAGAATAGGCCTCTAATATTTGCTCCTTTTCCAGCCTAGAATTCCAGCTGCCGGCATTCTCCCCCTTTATGTAAACCTTGTAAAATAAGAGAGAATAGGCATAAGTATTGTGGCATAATGTATAATAACAGCCCATAATGCAATAAATATCGATATAAAAGCATGATGCAAAATGGACGTATCAGTCATCGGCATACCCAAAGACAAACCGGGCTCCCCTTGCCGCTAAAGTGCCGGACTCTCCCTCGAATTTCAAATCCGAACTCTCGAGGTCCGCATCAAGCGGGCGCGGCTAGGAGGCTCTCACCCCGGTCAGCCCTATGGACTCTCACTTCTCTTTCCAAACCTCGCTCCTGAACGAGGCTCTGGACTTAATGCAATCCCTCGACATTACAGAGGAACCGCTTCCGGATTACGCCCAACCCAGACTAGGGGCTGAGAGCGGGGAATTTATGTCCCACCCACCACCCACGTCAGAGCCACTATTGAAGATCTAACTGACATGCTGGACTACGCCTCCGAAGACATCGACGGCATGGACGACGATGTCGGAGACGAACAAGGCCAAGACCCTCCGTTTACCGGACGTTGGACGGTCGCCTCCACATACGATGTGTACATGGTGGACACACCCAAAGAGGATGACAACAACGGCAAGAAGGATCTGGCTGAGGACAAGCCTGCTAAAGCACCTCCAAAGCATCGACGTTAGCGGCGCCGCTCAAAATCGCGTCACGAAAAAGACAACAATACCGGCACCGGAGACAATAACACTCCGGAGAATGCCAAAGACCCTGAAGCCTGTGTTGAACCAACATCCGAACAGGATGATTGGGAGGATGGGCAAGTTCAAATCGACGATCCGGTCGGGAACGAGGACTCGGAGGATAGTAATTACCTACCGATCTCCGAAGAGGACGTGAGCCTCGGCGACAAAGACTTCATCATGCCGGAGGAACCCCTCGAACAAGAGCGCTTTAAGCGCCGGCTAATCGCCACAACGAGAAGCATAAAAAAGAAGCAGCAGCAGCTTCAAGACGAACATGATTTACTCAATGACAGATAGAGTAATGTCCTGGCAGCCGAGGAATACGGCCTCGAACGCCCAACTAAGAGTTACCCGAAGCGCAAGCTACTACCACAATTTGACAACGAGGCCCTTGAGCCAATACCGCCAAAGCGTAAAACTATTGACGAACCCGACCGACCACCACGTGGACGGGACAGACCGGCTACTTATGCCGAACACTAGCCCGCGCCACCCCGCCATCGAGGCAAGCAGGCAACAGCCCCGGGCTATACCTACGACCCATGCAAGGACCTGGACAATAAAGCCGGTCAGACAAGATCAATCTATGGATCGAGGGGGTGTGCTCCAACGCGAGAGGACGGCCATCAGGCCTGGCGTGACAGGCACAACCTCACCCAGGCTGAAAACCACATACGGACTTCATCCGAACTGCGCCGTGACATCGCCCGATATAGAGGCGCCACACACCCCTTATGCTTCACCGACGAAGTCATGGAACATCAGTTCCTAGAATGGTTTAAACCCGTGAACATTGAATCATATGATGGTATGACAGATCCCGCAGTATGGATCGAAGATTTTCTTCTCTATATTCACATGGCCCGCGGTGATGATCTCCATGCCATCAAATACCTCCCGCTCAAATTAAAGGGACCGGCACACTAGTTAAACAGCCTCCCAGAAAATTCTATTGGCCGCTGGGAAGACTTGGAGGATGCCTTTAGAGACAACTTCCAAGGTACCTATGTTCGGCCTCCAGACGCCGATGACCTTAGTCACATAGTCCGGCAACCTGGAGAATCAGCCCGGAAACTCTGGACCAGGTTCTTAATTAAAAAGAACCAAATTCTGGATTGTCCAGACACCGAAGCCCTCACGGACTTTAAACACAACATCCGAGACGAGTGGCTCCCCCGACACCTCGGCCAACAAAAGCCGAAGTCCCTGGCAGCCCTTACCACAGTTATGACCCGCTTTTGCGTGGGAGAAGATAGCTGGCTAGCTCGTAGCAGCAATAGCACCAGCGACCCTGGCACTTCCGAAGCCAGGGATGGCAATGTCAAGCCACGACGCAACAAGCACAAGCATCGAAGCAATAACGAAGATACCAAAGACACAGCAGTCAACGCTGGATTCAGTGGCTCTAAACCCGGTCAGCGGAAGAAGCCATTCAAAGGAAACAAGGATGGTCCATCTAGTTTGGACAGAATACTCGATCGGCCTTGCCAGATTCATAGCACCCCTGATAAGCCTGCCAATCATACCAACAGAAATTGTTGGGTCTTTAAACAGGCTGGCAAGCTCAACACCGAACACAAGGGGAAAGGGCCGCCCAGTGAGGACGACGATGAAGAGCCTCGCCCAACGAACACAGGGGGACAGAAGAAATTTCCCCCGAGATAAAAACGGTGAATATGATATATGCTACACATATCCGCAAAAGGGAGCACAAGCGCGCACTTAGGGACGTCTACGCCATAGAGCCAGTCGCCCCAAAATTCAACCCATGGTCAGCCTGTCCGATCACCTTCGACCGCAGAGGCCATGTGACCAGTATCTGTCATGGAGGTTCGGCAGCATTGGTCCTCGATCTAATTATCGACGGATTCCACCTCACGCGAGTCCTTATGGACGGCGGCAGCAGCCTTAACCTGCTTTATCAGGACACTATCCGCAAAATGGGCATCGATTCGTCAAGAATCAAGCCCACTAAAACCACCTTTAAAGGAGTAAAACCCGGTGTAGAAGCCTGCTGCTCTGGCTAAATAACATTGGAAGTGGTCTTCGGTTCACCGGACAACTTCCGAAGCGAAGACTTGATCTTAGACGTCGTCCCTTTCCGCAATGGTTATCACGCACTGCTCGGGAGAACCGCCTTCGCCCGCTTCAATGCGGTCCCGCATTATGCTTACTTAAAGCTCAAAATGCCTGGACCCCACGGTGTTATTACAGTTAATGGAAACATAGAGCGCTCCCTCCGTACTGAGGAGCATACCACGGCCCTTGCTGCCGAAGTACATGGTGGCCTTATTGAGCCGAAAACTAAATCGGCAACCAAGCCCCCGGAAATTGTCAAACGGGTCCGGTCAACCCTGGAGACTGACAGTCCGGCTTGTCCAGAGCTAGATTAGCAATTCGGCCTCCGACAAAGCCCCAACCTGATAGCGGCATACGTACCGCGCGTACATAACTATGCACTAAAGATACCGTGGGCAAGGACGGAGGCATGCTAAACATAAGGTCCAAGGTACGGCTCGACCCTATCTGACCCTTCATATTTGTCCACCTTTTTCTTCTTGTTTTTACTTTCCAGGTTCTTTACAACCCACATCAATTTCTGGTTGTAACAAGGGCCCCTCTCTAGGTCCCTTATGCATACTCGATTGTTGATCCTCTCAAAGGATCATACACCAAGGCGAAAAGCGGCGCAGACGTGCGGCAGAGTGTCCAAAGGATCTTCAAGATCATGTTTTCAATTTTAGGACCTGTATACAGCTTTCCCTTGTTCTTGGCATGTAAAATAGCCGTGATGCTTATCGCATCTTCTGTAAAAATAGGTTTTGACGTACCAATCAGACTATAATGGAAAACAGTTTCGCTCAACCTTGTTCAGTATTGGCTTATTTCTTAATCTGTTTTTCCACTTTACGTCCGAATTGGCATATACACCTTGGTACGACTTAAATCGCCAGGGGCTCTATTTAAGCCATATATATATCCTCAGCAATAGAAAGTCTGAACACTCTCAGAGTATAATTCGGCATCCCGAATACTGCATTAAATGCATCGGCTCCGAATCACGTCTTTGGTCAATAGTTGGGTTGCCCGGCTCCTGTGCTTGCTACCTTACGTTCTATTTTTGGCTAAGGTAGTAAAGGGAGAACTCCTGCGATTGTGTTTCCGGCTGGCCCGGTCAAACACCTCGGTAGAGAAAGCCGAAAACTGATTGTCATGATGCGGCGAGAGCTGGTCAACAATTCAGTGACTTATTAGACGAAGGGCTAGCTTTTTTTCAGTCACGTGTCTAAGGCATCCAAGTTCGAATGCCGCATATGCACCAGGGGCTATCTTACAACCCCATTATCAAACTCCTATGGCTAAGTGAGAGTGGTAAAGCCACATAGTCCGATCGCCTGGTTCGCTGCACTGACACCTCCTTTACGGACCAAGACGTTGGGTTAACGTGTGGTCACGTGCTATTCCGAACACCCCCCTAGTATCTACGTAGGGGCTGAAGCCGACGACTGGCAAACTCTCAGGGATACAAATGGCCGCACAGGAGGAAAAACACTTTTAAAGACAAACTACATAAATATATTACAAAGCTTTGGTTTATACAACATCCGTGCAGTTCGGACACATTCACTCGAACAAGATGTCCTTTGAGCACTGGCCCTCTATCAAGCAGGCACCTTCCAGGACGTCTTCAAAATAGCGCTCCGGCGTACGGTGGTCCTTGCCTCCGGGCGGACCTTCAACGGCCATGATGGCGGCCTTCATCTTGGCCCAGTGCATCTTGACACAGGCAAAGGCCAGCCATGCATCTTCTATACATGACGACCGCTTGACCGCTTTAATACGGGGCAGCGCGTTAACAAGTCGCTGCACTAGGCCAAAATAGCTGCTTGGACCGGGTTCGGTTGGCCACAGCCGGACTATGATGTCCCCCATGGCCGATCTGAACATCCTATGCAGCTGTGCCATCTAGTCATTCGGTAGTGCGGGGTGCTCTCGTACCACGAACTGGGGCTAGAATTGCTCCTCCGTCATGTGCCACTCTTGGGCCTGGAAGAACTGCGCGGCGTTGGCAGTGCTCTTCGGAAGATACGCAAAGGCGTCTGGAGCACCCCACCGTTGCGTGAGTAAAACATACGACTAATTGCCGAATTTACTCTGTAGGGGAAAGCGCTTATCGACTGCTATTTGTCCGGCTTGCTTAATCTCCTCGCGAGCCGCTCGGGATTCGGCCCGCGCCTCCTCGGCCTCTTTGAGGGCCTTGGCTAGGTCGATCGCCTGGGTTTACTCTTCTCCTCTAGGGACTTGCAGTTGTCGGCGGCGTCCTTGAGCGCCTGCTCCACTTCGGTCACCCGCTCCTCATATTGGCAGCGGACAACCTGCTCGGACTTCAAGTCCTCGGCCGCTTTATCAGCGGTCGACTTGTTCACCCTTGCCTACTCCTTGGCATGGGTAAGTTCACCCCTAAGGGCCTCGACCGCAGCCGCGCTGCCTGCAATCGTACACATAGCAGCGCATGAGCTTTAACTCAAGATGTACATATTAATACAGGCACGAAAGACATGTTCTAAAAAAACATATCTTGTGCCTCATCAAAACCCTTGTTGATGCGGACGAGATCCTCATCAGCTAGTCCTAGCTTACGCTTAAGTTCGGATACTTCGGCGGCCTGGGCGATCGCCGCTAAGAGTGAAGCCTACATTTCAAGATATAAAAGTATATTAGCTCCTGCGAAAATTATTGATCGTCTGTCCGCCCCCTTTTTAACAAAAGGGACGATTAGAGTCTCAGGGGCTACTATCTATACACAATCATCTTTTTCATGTGAAAAGCGGTAAGGAATATTACATTGCATACCTCGAAGCCTGTTAGCATGCTAGTGAAGGCCTCGTTCAACCTGTTCTTGACGGACTGAACTTTTTCAACCACCACACCCATTAGGGTGCGGTGCTCCTCCATGATGGAAGCACGTTGTAGTGCCTCCATCAGTGTGTTTGGCACCTCCGGATTAGTGGAGGTTGCCGTCGGAATTGGCACCCCCCTCCCTTGAGGGGGGTCACTTATTCGACTCTGGAGCCATTTGGGTTTCCGGAATAGTGTCCGGCTGGTGGTCGGACTGGTCCAGACCCCCGCCTTCAGCCCCCGAGGGGATTGATCCCCCCCCCCCCCCCCCCCGTGTTTTTGGCGGCCGATGGGTTACCCTCTGGCGCTGTTTTGGTGGTTTCCAGTACCACCCCATGCCCCGGAGAGGCCCTTCGGGACAACACCTTGGTGTCGTCCGTGGCGATAGGCGGGGAGGCTCGCGAAGGCGACTTGCTCTCCATCATCCTCGGATCCAAAGAGTTCCCTTCCGATGATTGTTGGGGAAGATCGCGGGCCGGACTACACCATACAAAACGTTAATACCATAATCATCAAAAACCGGACTTATGTACGGCATGTTCGGATACTTACGATTCGGCAAGGGGCTTCGGCTTGGGGCGCCACTCGGGGTGGCCTCGACGTCCGAATCCGAGCTGTCTGTGAGGGATGTTTTTACCCTTTTGGGCGCCCCCGCCTCTGGATCTTCGGAGGCCGCCCTCTTCTTCTTCTTCCCCTTCGGGGAAAGGTTGTTACCGTCCTCCTCCTCCTCTTCATCTTCATCCTCCTCGGAGGAGTGAGTTTCGGTTTCTCCGGACACCGCGTCCGAAGTACCTTTGCGGCGAAGGCCGTCTTTGGCTTCCTTGTTCTTCTTCCGGACCTTTTTATTTGGCGCTTGATAGGCGCCGGGACCAGCATCCTCATTAGAAGAGGATCTGCTGGGTTTTCGGGTAATGGAGCTCGACATCTGATCCGTTCCGCCTTCTTTGTCCAGCACTCACTACAAAAAAAATACACTTCCGTGATGATACATGTTTGTCACAGTAGGTCACGTTTTCTGTCATGCATGTACATCCATGACAATTTTATGACAAAATCAAGATAGTCATACCTGTGTTGTCGTAGAAGTGTTCCATGACATTACCAAAATTATCATCACGGAAGTGTCCACTTCCTTGACGATAAATCGCGCGTCACAGAAGTGCTTTCGTCAAGGGTGACCGACACGTGGCATCCACCGTAACGGAACACCGTTAAGCTATCGGGTCCGGTTTTGGATTCGATAACCCGTTAACAGCCCGGACCAATGGGGATTTTCCATGTGTAAAATTCTGATTGGCTGACGAAACATGTGTCAGCTCCGCGTTGGCACAGGTGTCACTCATCCAATGGGCGAGATGCGCCTATGATATGTTGACACGTGGACCGTCCCAAAAGTGGCCCATAATGTTTAAATGGGCCGGCCCAACTAAAGGCCCGCAAGATTTTGCGGACCATAATGGGCCGGCCCAGCTAAAGGCCCACGATATTTTGCGGACCATAATGGGCTGTCCCAGCTAAAGGCCCACAAGATTTTGCGGGCCATAATGGGCCGGCCCAGGTAAAGGCCCATAAGATTTTTGTGGGCCATAATGGGCCGGCCCAGGTGAAGACCCACAAGATTTTTGTGGACCATAATGGGCCGGCCCAGCTAAAGGCCCACGAGATTTCGCCGACATTAATGGGTCGGCCCAGCTATAGGCCCACAAGATTTTGAGGACCCTAGTAGGCTGCCATGTTTGTTGGCTGCCATGTTTTGGGCCAAATGCCGGCCCATATTTGATCCGGTCCATTAATGGCCTGCCACGTTCCGGGCCTAACAATGGCCCATATGAGATCCGGCCCGTTAAAAGCCTACCATGTTCATGGCCAAATTACGGCCCAGATCAGGTCCGGCCCTTTAAGAGGCTTTGGGCTAAATTATGGCCCATATCAGATTCGGCCCGTCAACTGGACGCTATGCTTTTGGGCCCACTTGCTAAAGGCCCATTTAATAATTCGGCCTAATATTATTTTCGGCCTATTAAGGGCCCGTTTAACATTTCGGCCCTATATTAATTTCGGCCTGTTGAAAGCCCGTCATATAGTTGGGCCTAACTACGACCCGGTTTGCATCCGGCCTGCTCGCAGCCAATAATCTGATTGGGCCACACAAGGACCGAGACAATCTTGGCCTATTAAAAGCCTGTGATTTGATTGGCACAATCATGGGCCGGGGTCCATTTCAGGCTTCTGCCGACCCGTGAGCTGTTCGGCACGTTTCAGACCCAACCTACTTCTCAGCCTCCTAAAAGCCCATTGAGTTTTCTTGTGAATAGAGGGCCGGCGGTTTACTCTGCCTATTAAATGCCCCACTCTACTAGTGATGCCAGTTTACATTTAGGCCTTCTAATGGACCAAGATGACGGGGCCCATGATGCGGATCATACATCGTGATTGCATGACGGCCCGATTATGTACCGTAATTTTATGGTTTGGCCAGTTTACTGCGAAGACAGGATTTATATACAGTAAAATAACTGCAGCATCGTGAATAAGAAAAAACCTAGACTATACAATAAAGAAATTACGGCATATTACATCCACTGGGCATCAAAGTTTGCCACTATGATAATAAAGCACATGCAGACAACAGATTACATACACGGGGCAACTAAACACGCCGACAAAATAATATACAAAACCGACAGCACTTCAATAGAGTTCAAGAAAGGTTAGCCCTGCTGGGGAGCTGCAGCGCAAGCAGCTGAGCAAGCTGATGAGACTGCGCTTGTTTAACACTTATATCCTCCTCACTTTGAAAGATAAACAAGCAGGCAGATGACATGTTTTGCACATAAAAGTATCAGTGCTGACAATTCATCACATTTCTTACTGGCGAATAAAGTGACACAGTTTAAAATTGCATTAACACAATATGGTATTGTTCAGGTCAAGACATGGCAGGAAATGACATTGTGAAGGAGTTGGCAGCTTCACGACACCACTCGATTACAGATCAAGAACTCATAAGTATCAATGGATAGTGTGCTGTCAATTTATCCCATTTCAGATTGGCAAATAAAGAGACGGTTTAAATAATAGTAGAATGATATGACATTGTTCATAGTTAAGACATTGCAGAATATGACATTGTGCTGTAGTGGGTAGGTTCACCACACCACTGGATTACGGATCAAGAATAGAAGCATACATGCAGTGCAAAAGAAGATCACTTGCTCTGTATAGTTTAATTTACATGGTATGAAGAAGGAACTTGCTTGTGCAACTGAAAACTTAAATTGAGAAGGACAAACTTTTGTTTATGAACTACATAATAAACTTTAAACATGCAATTTGATGCAAACACCAAAAATAAACAGTTGTTGCAGTCATGCCTAACCAAATATACACAACAAAGTTTGATGGCTTGAGAAGGACAAACTTACATTATTGGTGAAGGCAGGCTCTGTAAAGCCCTTTGTCCATGCTGATGGGGGGGGGCAATTCAAGAAGTTTAACACAGAATCTTCTTCATAAGCATTGCCTTTATTCTACATTTTGTTAAGAGTAAATATAGATGTGACAATATAAGAAAAAATGGAGAATATTTAAGATAAGATGAAGAGTGATGCTACATAACCAAGTAGCTATAAATGTAAGTACAGCGATATAGGCAAAAGGTACAACCAAGAGCAATGCACAGCTAAACTTCTTCAGTACCATCGGTGTTATCCAACCTTATGGTAAGAGTAAATATAGATCTTATGTCTAGAAAATGGAGGGCAACGGAAAATAAGCTGCAGAGTGATGGTAGATGAACAACTACCTGTCAATATAAGTACATTGATAAAGGACAGCAGGTACTTACAAGAACAATGCAGAGCTAAAAAATTTCATTGGCATTGGATATATTCTACAATAATGTAACCGTTCATACAGATCAGATAATTTGGAGCGAACAATTGTTAAGAAACCTATCATGGATACTGCTGTCACATAATGAACCAGGTATGTATGCAAGGACAGTGATACAGGACAACAGGTACTAACAAGAGCAAAGCAGCAGGCAGCATATTTGCGATATCCTGTCGTTCTTTTCAAACCAGAATTCTTTTTCGAGCAGATTTCCTGCAAAAAAGATCCATAAGGCACATGCGGAAAAGTAGAAGTTCAAATTGTCATGCGATATCATAGACAGTACCTCATCCTCGGAACGAGACGAGTGCATAACAAGGTCTTTCCATTCAATGTCTTCTAAATTTAGCACAGGAGACTTCACCAGAAATTTGTTTATAGAATTGCCATCAAAGTGTGATTTCCTCAGGTAACAACAATACTGCTACAATGCTTCCTTGAAAAGCGCAAGCAAGCTTTGCTCGTCATGACTATCCAGATTGACCCTCGCCTACTAACAACAATGTAATGTAAATCATTGATGTGTTCAATCAGCAGAAAACAGGAAAATAATCACCATCAATAATAGCACTTACACGTAAGTGGGACAGGAAGATGTGAAAATGGTGTTTGTCTTCACTATAATCTTCCCATGATGGGAATATATGCACGTAGTCCGTAACAACATTGAAAGCATTGTCTTTTAAACTGGGAATAACTGGAATGGGGTTCCAATCTGCAGGAATTGGCCGTCTGTGCAGTTGGGATAGGTCTTCGGTCGGTGGACTTGCTGTACTTTTTGCTGGAGTGGGATTTTTCTGTGGTACGGCTGGTGCTATGGCAACTGAAATCGGCATACCTTTTGCTGGAGTGCAGGTCCTGTGTGGTGCGGCTAGTGGTGTGGCCAGTGAAGTATGGGTACAGTCTGCTGGACTCGGTCCTACGTTTTGTGTCACTGGTTGTACAACCCATATAAGTGGGGTGGTGTCTGATTTCTCCGGCGCAACCACGTTTTTCAAGGACTTTGCTTGTGCTCCTTCTGGTTCGGCAATCACCCTCTTCCTTTTTGATGTCTGATGCACAAGAACAGCATTTGAGTGGATAATAAAATGTTTGTTGCACAGTGCCCACACATGATGAACCAGAGCGCATTAAGAAAGCAACTCCCTGCCGTCTCTCTATATGTGGTGCACGTGCTTTTTCGAAAGTAAAGTAGGAACATTAGCTGACCAATTAAATGTTATCTGTTTTAGTAATATCAGCATCATATCAGATTCGTACTTGAGCAAAAAGTTTGGAATTATGAGTGGCACGTTGTTTAGCTTGATGGATTCAGGAGAAGTGCTAAGCAGGTACGATGATGGTACTGAATATAAAGGCATGCCTGCATGCAAGTCGCGTGACTTTTGTCATTTGGATCAGTCGACCATTTCAGGCGGTTCGATGAAGATCCTACATCTCCTAACCCTTCTTCTTCCTCGTCTCTGATTCTTCCCATAGAGAACACCGCACGGGCCGCCGGCCGGACCATCGGCCCCCACCGCCTGTGTTCTTCCGCCACCCCCACCCCACACCCCCGCCCCACCCGCGTCGAGTTTTCTTCGTTCAGCGAGGCCCCACCACTGCCCCGCCCCCCCACAACCAAAGTCCCCACCCGAGCCCCTTCGTTCGCACCCGCGAACTCCGACGAGCTCTGAAAAATCGACTGACCCAATTTTGAAATTTAGTCTACTGTGATTTAACTAGTGTGGAATATGAAAGGCGAAAACCATAAGCATTGGGAGTATAGTGTTGAGCGTGCCATGGTGGATCTAAAGGTGCAAACCGGACAAAGGCAACTTGTCGGGACCCCGATTCCATGTCACATCGATCTAGCCGGTAACACCTCGTATCACTTTGCGGCCTCACGCACGGTATTCCCACGGGTGTCGCCTTACCATGGCCCGGGACCGTTTGCGCCTTTTGGCTCACGTATATGATAGTGTCGCTAGCATCCATATGACAGAGAACCCGGGCCGACATGACTAGTCGTGAACCCAAAGTGGCACTAACTTACGGGGACAGGCATACATGAATCAACATCGAGCATGTCGGTCAGCAGCGTGCGAATCCGGGCTGTAGCACTGGGCTAACAGGACTCCGGTGAACCGGGCTGTAGCAGGCTAGGCAGGACTCCGGATGTCACCGCGTGACATTTCCCCGAAGGGACAGACACAGGAACGAAGTGAATCACATGCCGGCCAGTCAAGTGTTCCGGAGCAGTAGTGATGGGCTAGCAGGACTCCGGTGAACCGGGCTGTAGCGGACTACTATGGCTCATGGAAGCACAAGACTACATTTCCCCATAAAAGAGGCTACCAAGGATAAACAACTAGGTTGTCGGATCCCACACATACCAAGCATTTCAATCATACACACAACATGCTCGATATGTGCAAATACAACATGGAATCACAACAAGACTCTACGACTCAGAGTATTTATTCATTAGGCTCCGAAGAGCGAGATATTACAAACATGGGTCTCATGACCCAACATTCAGAGCATACAAGTCAAGCACATGCGGAAGCTTAACATGTCTGAGTACAGACATCTATAAATGAAAAAGGCTGAGAAGCCTGACTATCTACCAGATCCTGCCGAGGGCACAAGATCGTAGCTGAGGTAACAAGCTAAACGTCAAAGTCCACACGGAACTACTAGCGAGACTGACGTCTCTCTGCAAAACATAAAATAGGCAAACGTGAGTACAATTGTACCCAGCAAGACTTACATCGGAACTATCTACATATGCATCAGTATCAAAAGGGGGTGGTGGAGTTTAACTGCAGCAAGCCAGCTTTGACTCGGTGGCTATCCTGAACTACGACTGCAAGCAACTCTTTTGAGGTGGCGCACACGAGTCCACATATTCACCATAACAATACTCCACTATGGATCCGCTCCCGTCTCCCTACGAGAACGCCATCCATAGCACTCACGCTTATCTTGCGCATTTTAGAGTATCCACTTTCACTTGTCTATGAACTGTACAGGCAACCCAGAAGTCCTTTACCGCGGACACGGCTATTCGAATAGATGATGTTAACCCTGCAGGGGTGTACTTCGTCACACACGCTCTCGCCACTTACCACCATGTACACGTCATGTACCTCGGCAACCTTCAAGCGGAAGCCTGGCGAGGGAGTCGGCCACGACCTGACTAACCACACAAGTCTCTAGTCCAGGTTTATCGCCTATTCGGGTTCCATCCGCAAGGAGATCCGGCCGGGGTGTCGCTCACGGCCGCAAACGATGTGAACAGGGTTCCCAAGCCCACCTCGACAGATGGATCTACGCTTGGTACACCGTGCCACGGTGCCTAGTCTGTCCCAAGCCCACCTGTACCGGGTACCACTTGGTAGACTACTAACACTACCTACAAACACCAGAAACTAGTTGCAACTCCTGGACAGAGATCAAGTTGATTAATAAGTCGAGAGGGGCACTTAAGCATTCCAATGTGTGGTAGTAACTGTTCATGGATCACAAACACAGAACTCAGTTCCTGAGGACGGTTTCAATGAGACAACCCACCATGTACTCCTACATGGCCTCTCACCGCTACCTTTACCAAATCGTGTTCACACACTTAGCTCTCAACAGTAGGACATGTTCACCACATTCCAATTCATGCCCGATGAATGAGACCTGACACAACTCTAAGCAATAGCAGGCATGACAAACAAGCATGAATGAGTAGGCACATCAGGGCTCAAACAACTCCTACTCATGCTAGTGGGTTTCATCTATTTACTGTGGCAATGACAGGTCATGCAGAGGATAAAGGGGTTCAGCTACCGCAGCAAGTAATAGATAGATCGTTGTTGTCCTAATGCAGTAAAAGAGAGCAGGAGCGAGAGAGTGGGATTGTATCGGAATGAACAAGGGGGTTTTGCTTGCCTGGCACTTCTGAAGATATTATAGTTCTTCATCGGTGTCATCGAACTCATCGTTGGAATCACGGCTATCGAGAGGGGACAATACCGGCAACAGAGAGGAAACACAATCAATGCAATGCAACAATATGATGCATGAATGTGACATGGCAATATGCTGTGATTTGAGCTAATGCAACTAGCAGCAAGTTAAATGGAGTTGGCTTGAATCAAAGATTCAAATTCAAACTCCATATGTGATTTCTTAAATGCCATTTAATTGAATTGTCCTAAACAGTAGTCATAAGTTGTTCTAACATGCATGGAAATGGTACAGATGGATAGATTGGATTTTTCTGATCATTTTTCATATATAATTTGTTTCATTTGGAGCTACGGTTGAATTTCTATGAATTTTAGAAGTTTAGGGCATTTTCTGGAATTTCTGAATTATTTTAAATCCAGAAAAGGATTAATTGCGTCATGCCTGTGTCAGCGGTCAACTGGGTTGACCCAGGTCAAACCTGACGTGTGGGGGCCACACGTCAGCGACACAGGGCTAATCCCGGTCAAACCCAGCGCTGACTGAGGTTTGACCAGGCCTGGGGCCCACTGTCAGTGGTTGTGGGCAGTTTAAGTAGCGGGGTTAGCGCCTAATGACGGTGCCACATCATCGGTCGCCGGAGCCTTGCCGGCGGCGACCATAACAACGGCGGCTCGGCTCGGGTTTGAGCTACGGGTGGTGGTTTGGTGAGCTAAGGGCACCGGGGAGTAGCTCTTGCTCGTCCGCATCCAAAGGACCGGACGGGAGGCAGCGGGGTGGCCGGGAGCAGCGCCGGCGGCGAGCAAGGCGGCGGCCGGAGTTCGGGTCTCGGCGGTTTCGGTGTTGCGAAGCACGGCAGGGGCAGCTGGAGGGGGTTTTGGGCTTCTGGCGTTGCGCTGAGCACGGCTATGTGCTCGGTTGCAGCTCTATGTGATAGTGGCCACGGCGGCGTCATGGCCGGCGGAGCCGGGCTTCGGGAACTTGTGGAACGATGGCTAGAGGACGAGAACGGAGGGGGTGAGCAAAGAGGAGAGATGAGGAGCTCACAGGGAGGCGGTGCAGAAAGTCAGTGGCCTCGGGGACGGACGGAAACCGACGAATCGACGGAGACGATCTCCGGGCGCCGGCGGTGAAGACGAGGACGTTGGCGACGAAGCACAGTCCTCCGGCTTGTTTCCTTCGGCTTGGGGATGTGGTGCCCGATTGCGGAGCTGCTGGGCACGATCACGGGACAGGGGGTGGCCGGTGGTCATGGCTACGGCGAGCGGCGCTCTCAGGTGCGTTCGGTGACGAGAGGAAGGGAGAGCAGAGGAGGAGGAGGGGTCCAGAGAGAGTGAGATGGTCCGGGGTGTGCGTGGCGTCGCGGGAGGCGCCCAGGGCAACGAGGGGGCAGCCAGGCAGGGTGGAGGTGGCGCGCGCGTGCGGCGAGCACACGCCCTCCTGCCTACTGGCAGGAGGTTGAAGACGGTGGCGGCTGCGGTGGGCTGGGCCGCACAGTGCTGGACCAGCACAGGAGCTGGGCCGGCTCTGGTGGGCTGCACAGGTAAGCACTTCTCTCTCTCTCTCTCATTTGTTTCTGTTTTCTATTTCTGTTATTTTGTTTTGATTTAGTTTATAGCCCAACTCATTTTAATAAATCCTGAAAATAATTGTGGGCATTAAATGAATTATTACAGAGGCCCTTAACTATTTTCAGAATTGTTGGAGCATTAGAAAATATTAATAGTATTTAAATGCCCCAATTCAAATACAATATGGATTAATTCAAAGACCATAAATGGCTTGGAAAAATGTGCATGACCTCTGGTAAAGGTTTTAACCTTTTCCCATAAATAATGAACATTTTTGAAAGGCATTTTGGGTTCATTGAAAATATTTTTATTTTGAACCTAGTTGAATTCTTTTGGTGCTAGGGTTTAACAATCCCCAATTCAACTTTAAATGAAATTTAGACATGATGCAGCAACCAAGCTAGTCCAAGTGCATAGCAAGGCTAGGGACGTGACACAACTTCGCAACCAATGTTTGCTTTCAACTAGCAAGTAAGTGATGGACAAGAAATCAGAGTAAAGCAGTGGCGATCTATTTTCTTGCTGCGATAAATAAGTTGAGCAGATACGAAAGAGTACTGCCTCTGGTGCGGCGCCGTGTATGCATCTGCTGAGAATTTGACGGTGCTGCGGTAGCGATGGCTGTCGGCCTCGTGGAAGCAGATCTAGGAGGGTAGACAGTGGCGGCGGGGCGCGGTGGACGAGACGGTCGTAGGAGCGGCGCCGCCAAGGTGGACAACGGCGGGGATGAAGCGAGAGGACGGGATGCAAGGATCCCGGTCCGAAGCCGTGGATGAGGGAGGTCGATCTCTTGTAATGGACGGCGGCGTCGGGGTATTAGCTCCGGCATGGTGGAGGAGGACGGTGGTGGATGGGGTGGCGGACGGAGGAGGCTGAGGTGGAGAGGGTGTTTTGGCACCCACGGAGTACGAATGGGGAAATGTAGGCGGAGAGGAAGGGGGAACCATGTCTTCAGGGCGCGCTTGTCTCAAATGTGAGGAAATTTACAAACTTAGCCCCCGTTTCAAATTTCCTACATCATAGCAATATTTGTCGGTTGGGGATAGGACGGTAATCTCGCATACACCGAATATTTGCTGACGAGAGTTTGTTTTTTGTGCCCACCGTGTATGAATCAGGGAGGGAGTCGATTTCGGCCGAGGACACACTGTGTTTTGGCGCCCACCATGTATGAATCCGGGTGAGAGGCGGTTATGTCACGTTTGAGTGAAATTACAAACCTACCCCTATCGAAACCTATAGAAATCGAGCAGATAGGCTTTGCATGGCAGGGATAGGCAGTAGTAATTTCCATCTCGCAGATTTTGGTTTCGGGCGGTTACTGCGACTTTCCCCGCTTCGTTCAAATTTTGCAGAGTGCACGTTTACCGTGCCAACTCAATTCGTATCCCGTTTGTATTCTATTTTTTCGGGCGGGATCCATTTTCGATTGGAATAAAATTCTATATACATCATTTTTTATATATACTTTCAAAAGCACAACAAAGAATTCTGCTCCTTTATATGTATAATATGATTTACAAATACAATGATCTCAAAATCATAAGGTTGAATTCAAAAAATTAAACAAAATTATGTTCTACTAAAATGTATGGATCAGTAATATCTACATATTAAAGAACATAGATGCGCGTGAATTCATATGAGTATGCATGTTTGATAGATCAATTTTGGTTCGAGTATGGATTACATGTATCATCATCTCGAATTCAAATATTCGAATCCCTTTTATGTTCACTCCTTTCATGCCCATCTCTCTCGCATGCATGCTCCTTCAGGTAGCTATCACTCTCTTTTCTCCAGCTCACCCGCACGCTCACTTCATGTTTCTCCTATCCTCGCAAACATGGTCTCTCGACGTCTCCCTTGAGAAGTGTCACACTCTCCCTATCATTATACGTCACGTTTGGGTGAAATTACAAACCTACCTCTATCGAAACCTATAGAAATCCAACAGATAGGCTTTGCGTGGCAGGGATAGGCAGTAGTGATTTCCATCTCGCAGATTTTGGTTTCGGGCGGTTACTGCGACTTTCCCCGCATCGTTCAAAATTTGCAGAGTGCATGTTTACCATGCCAACTCAATTCGAATCCCGTTTGTATTCTATTTTTTTCGGGCGGGATCCATTTTCAATTGGAATTACATTCTATATACATCATTTTTTATATATACTTTCAAAAGCACAACAAAGAATTCTGCTCCTTTATATGTATAATATGATTTACAAATACAATGATCTCAAAATCTTAAGGTTGAATTCGAAAAAATTTAACCAAATTATGTTCTACTAAAATGTATGGATCAGTAATATCTACATATTAAATAACATAGATGTGCGTGAATTCATATGAGTATGCATGTTTGATAGATCAATTTTGGTTTGAGTATGGATTACATGTATCATCATCTCGAATTCAAATATTTGAATCCCTTTTTTGTTCACTCCTTTCACTCCCATCTCTCTCGAATGCATGCTCCTTCAGGTAGCTATCACTCTCTTTTCTCCAGCTCACCCGCACGCTCACTTCATGTTTCTCCTATCCTCGCAAACATGGTCTCTCGACGTCTCCCTTGAGAAGTGTCACACTCTCCCTATCATTATACATTACATGGTTTTCATTATCTCTCACGTCTCTACCGTTCTCTCGTATCACTAGGTACCTAAGCTTTCTTTTTCACCGCCACACACACAGTCTCCACTCGTCTTTCACTTTGTGTTTCTCTCTATGGGATTCTCTCACACACCCTATATGTCTCTAGATATGAATCATACCACTAAAATTACTCTCTCTCCTGTAGACACAACATTTGTTATGGTCTCCTGTAACAGCCTGGATTTTGGCCCTTTTCTTTTTCTTTTTGATTTATTGGTTTTTGCTTTATTTTTCTTTTTGGAGTGGTTATGTGGCCTTGTCACCTGGGAAATCATCCTCATTTCCCCACCCAAGTGGCTCAACATTCTCAAAACCTTTCCAAGATCATTTCACTCCACTGCGTGACCAAACCCTAATTTCTTTTTCTCAGGAATATTCCTTTTTCTATTAAAGGAATAACCCTGCCTGCCCTAGGTTGTGAAGAAACCTTTATTTCCATCACTCCTAAAATTCGCAAATAATTCTCATAAATTGTTTGGGTCATATCTTTCTCAAATATGGCAAAATATTTCATTTGTCCTGTTTATCATCTTGCTCAAATAATTCATTTCCTATTCTGCCCTAAATGGCACATTGTGAAGCAAGTGCTATTTTCTTTTTCCCAATTGATCTCAAACTCCTTGGACACCTTTTCCTGTCCATATCATTGCCACATGCCAAAATTCAACCTCATTTGCCTAGTAATTGTTTAATTATGATTTTCCAAAGTTTTTATCCAGAAAGAAGCTTTGTGAAGGAGGTGGAAGCTAGGAATATCCAAACGAGTTGCTATTTTGCATGCTCCCTCATATCATCATATCATATCCCTCCACCAAAGTAGAGCTCATTTCATGCCTCCATGTGAGCTCATCTTCAATTCTTTGATTTTGCCCAAAATTTCAGTTTGTGAAGCAAGTATATTTTATCTTGCTCCATTATGGCTTCCAATTTTTCTAGGCTTTCTACTGTCCATATAACCTACCTCCACCCATTTTGGGCATGGCTCATCAAGCCATTATTCCTCTAGAATTTTTGCAAGTTTCTGTCCAGAGGAGATGTTTGTGAAGCAAGTACCAGTTTGGCTTGGCCAATTGGTATGAGACTTTTTGAGCATCTTCATAGGATCAAATGACTCTGCCTTGCCCAATTTGAGCTCAATTTGACACTCCATGTGAGTGCACTTTCCTGATCAAGTTTCTGGACCATTTTGGTCAGTTGCAAAGCAACTATGATTTATCTTGGTCCAAACTTTCTCAAAGTTACCAGGATGAAAGTCCTTCTTTACCTCAACCTCGCAGACAACTCCATTTGATCCAAAACCCTTCCTGCTGATCACTAGTGCTCACCCAAGTTTACTGCAGTAAACTTCAGAGGGTTCTTACCGTTTAACCAGATCACTTTTAACCGAGCTAACACCGGAGTTGAAACCTACCCTGGATGAACTTACCACTAGACAACATGTTCAAGCGTCTCTCCCCCGCTACATGCCAGTGCACGCGGTGACCGCGTTAATGGCATCACTGTGCACGCGCTATGTGTGTAGTGGCCGCGCCCAGTGGTTGTTTGTGCTTCGGCACCTCCTCCTCTCGTCGCCTTAGCGCGCGTGACTGTGTCCATTGTCTTCCTCTCAACGTCGCAGTTCCCCTGGACCCCTCTCCCCTCTGTCCGCTTTCTCACGGACGCTCACCGACGCTCGCCGCCGAACGCCCACGAGAGCACAGTGGTAGTTTGGCTCTGTTCGTCACCGTCGTCGTCCTCCCCGTGCTCCGTTTACCACCTTTGCTCCGTGAGGCTCTCTCATGTTCCTCCTCCGTCGCCTAACTACGAGCCCATGCGCGTGCACACGCGTCCGCGGCGCCGGCCACGTGTCCACGGCGATGCCAGCTCGGCCTCCTCCCCCTCTGCCTATATAAGGCCACCCGAGCCCCTCCTGAGCTCTCCATCGCCTCCCCTCACTCCCAGAACCCCGCCATGCCTCTCGCCCAAGCTCCAGAGCCCCTCCTCGCTGCTCTAGGGCGCCATGGCCACCGCGGTGCTCCGGCTAAATTCGAGCGAGCCAAGCATCCCCTCCCTCTCTCTCCACCACCACGTCTCCACCCACTCCCTGGCGCATCTCTCCCTAAGCTCAGTTCGTCAGCGGATCCACCATGGCCTCGGCTTCATCATCACCGACGTCGGCTGTCCGCCGCGGCGAACGCAGCTGTCGTTCCCGAGCTCCCCATCTTCTACAACCCCCGGGGTCGCCTCCGCCTCGTTCCCCTGGATCCGTGGATAGGTCGGGCGCCGCCAGCGGTGGTCGGTAGCGCAGGCACGCCTCATCGGAGCTGGCTCTGCCGCGGCCAGGCGCGGGTGAGAGGAAGGAGACGAAGGCCCCAACCCCCTCCCTGCCAGCTGGCCGCGGGCCCCGCGTGTCAGCCTCTGGGTGTTGACCCAGCCCGGTCCAGTCAGCTAAGTGGACACGTCTTTGCCAGAGTACGTTTTCCCTTGAGCAAAGCGTACTTTGCCTCTGTTCTAGAGCAGAATACGTTTTCCTTGTTCGAAAGCGTATTCTCTGTCTATTTCGGCTGAAAGTGCATTTTCTTTTGCAGAAAGCGTATTTTGCCCGAATGTGTTTTCAGTTTTCTCAGTCAAGGGCTTGTTTATAGAAAACTTTTCACAAATAGGTCCCTAGCAGAAAAACAACTATACCTTTTTGCTCGCAACTCCAAATGAGGTGAATCGAAAGCCCACTTCTTCGTTTCGTCGAGCCCATTCTGATGGAATAATTTTCACCATGTTTTGACATTCTGAAAATGAACATTTTGTCCCTGCCCTTATTCAGCCCCTTCCGAGAGAGTACGTTTTCCGGCGATCCTTTCCGCGAGTTTCTCGCACTTCCTCCCGGTGATTTCTTCCACCCCAGGCAAGCCGCACCATCCATTTGCATGATTGCAATGCAGTGACATGGTTTATTTATTATAACTTGTTTAAAATATTGCATTAGCTATGTGTGATCTGTTCATGGCATTTCTCGGAGTATTGATTAGAGCTTGATATTGCTTGGAGTTCTAGGACTTATATTTTGATGATTGCGTGGATGATATGTTGCTGTTGGATTGTTAGTGGCTATTATGATTATTTCCATGATGCTATCTATTATTATATTTGAAGTATTACTTTGGATATCATGCTACCTTTGGATTATTAGTGGTTAGTATGATTATTTTCATGATGCTAGTTGATGTTCTGTTGCTTGGAGTATTATTTTCGGAGATGATTTACATGTGGATCTTAGCCGAATAGTTTTATTCTTGTTATTGGAGTAGTAGGATTATGATTTTCGGATTCATCATGA
This sequence comes from Aegilops tauschii subsp. strangulata, assembly GCF_002575655.3. Taxonomy (NCBI): domain Eukaryota; kingdom Viridiplantae; phylum Streptophyta; class Magnoliopsida; order Poales; family Poaceae; genus Aegilops; species Aegilops tauschii. Next base: position 132,373,062 of record NC_053037.3, read on the forward strand.
CAGTAGTGTTGTGCTACCCTTGGAGTATTTTGAGATGATGATATTATGCTTGGATTATTTGTTGGATATTGCTATGACTTGGATTCTAGTTTGATAGTTGATATCGGAGTATCAGTTATCACAGTTGTATTTTTGGGGATCAATTCCGTCATTAAGTTGGCCAGGTGCCACCGAACCGGGCATTTCCAGTGCAACCACATTTGCCTTTATGGGAAGGCCCTAATGCGGTCTATTGTCATGTCTCTCGCCGGTGCCTCCAACGAGGGAAGGTTATGGGCGTGCGTACCCTGGCCCGGTAAGCAGACATAACCTTGTGTGCCCGTAGTTGTTTTTAGGCGCCTTTTTGACCCCGTTTGGGATGTTTATGTTTTGGCCACGACGTTGGTCGTTTGTGTCTTTGGTAGACACGGGGCCACCCAGGACTTGCCCAGTGGGGAGTGAGTCGGAGTGGCCGGGAGAGTGTCATGGCAGTAGATCGGTTTTGTCGGAACGCCGTTGGTCCACCCGAATGGGAGTACGAGGCCATGGGTTCTGTGGTGTGGGTACAGTGCGCTACCTCTGCAGAGTGTATTTAATCTATCGACAGCCGCGTCCTCGGTCATGGGCATGGGTTCGTACTAGGTCCCACCGTTCGATCAACACTCACATGACGGAATAACTTATAGGTGATTTATATGTTGATATTTGAGCAGTACAAATTGGCAGGATGTTGATGATGATGTTGGAGACCAAGTGTTGGTCATGGTAGTGATCGCCGGAAAGATCACCGTTTGAGAGAAAGTGTTGGTCATGGTAGTGATCACCGGAAAGATCACCGGTTGGTTTTGATCACGAGGTGATCGAGATGGTATATTGCTTGGCCCGGTTAGCCAAGAGAGATATGGTTATGGAGACCGGAGATGGTGATTTATTAGTATTGTATCAGTTTCATACAATCTTTAGTAGTTGCTTCATCTTGGTACTTGTTATTTAATTAACCTGCTTAATGCTATGTTGTTGTTTTGCCTTGTTGCTTCTGGTTGTTGTGAGCTTGCAAGTACATTCAATGTACTAACCTGGCGTGTCATGCCAGATTGCAGGTGTTGCCGTGATTTCTTGATTGTTTCTTGAGGTGACCGTTCGTGCGAGCTAGACCGTGTCCCAGCCAGGGTCCCTGCGGAGTGGAGTTCACCACCTTCGTCGTTGTTCCGCTCCTAGAGGTTTTCCGCTGCTACGAGTTGTTCCGCTGCTAGCATAGAGCAAGTGTAGTATCGCAGGCGTAGTGTCGCCATGCTGATGTGATCATTGTAACATCAGACCCGTGTAATTATTATTCTTGTCATTAGAGCTGATTTGTTCTATGTCAAGCAGTGCCGTATTCCAGAGACTTCTCCTCGATCTCTGGGCTAGAATACGGGGCATTCCGGTTTCTCTGAGCCGGGGTGCCACATCTCCTTTTCGTCTCCATCCCAGACTGCATTATTCATTTGTTTACCGATCAGAAAAACTCCCACCTCTCTCTCTCTCACACACACACACAACTCCTGCTTCCACTCCCCTTCCCGACTACCGTCTCTCTCTCACACACAAAACTCTCACTTTCGCACCCCGACTCGTATTTCTCTCACAAACATTTATCGACTAGCCTCTAGATAGGTTTATACACCCACACATTCGTGCTTCCACTATCGCATACATGTCTCTCTCCCGCTCCTTGTATCTATGTAGATTTTTCTTTCCTTCTTGAGACACGCCCTCTCGATCGTGCACACACACACTATCGCCTCATTTTAAGCTGATACCTCTCGCACACACACTCTTTGTGTCTTTGACACACATGCACTCCGCCCTCCTCCTCTCTCCCTCTCTCTCACACACATGGGCTTTTTGCAACAACTAGCAAGATGCCCATGCGTTGCACGGAACATCAAGATGCATTTGTATGAGTAGTTTATCTTGTGGGAGAAAAGTATGAACAAGAGAAGGCCTTATTTTTTAAGTGTGGTGAGGGGTGTGGGTATCTTTTTGCAAAATTGCCATAGTTTCCTTCTTATCCGTCAGATATAGATCGGACAGCCTATATTGCAGGATGGCAGGCACACGATCATCAATGACTATGATTTTTATAAGAGTAGGGATAAAAAACAGAGTTGGTGATGATGGTGGGCCTGCCATCCTGCAATATAGGCCGTCCGATTTATATCTAACGGATAGGAACGAAACTATGGCAATTTACCCGCACTCCTCTCCACATTTGCAGATAAGGCCTTCCCTCGTTCATCCTTTTCACCCACAAGATCTTGATGTTCCGTGCAACGCATGGGCATCTTGCTAGTAAGAGTAGAAATTAGACATGTACCTCTTCTCGAATCTTGAAACCAACAACATTCCTCCCTTATCTCATCAAAACCACCAAGCAATATATTTTGAGTGAAACATAACAATTTTTTAGTGATATACGTATTTCAAAACTAGACTTTTTTTCTATCAAATTGGTGAATACGTATTAATCTACTCAGATCGTGTGGCAACGCATTGGCACATTGCTAGTACTTATTATAATTTTTTGGTCACCAGACAAACGGTGGAGTACATATACGAAGAGAAGAGGCGCACGCACGCAGTCAGTCTCTCGATGTCTCGCACACACGAGTGTTACATAAAGGCAACGTTAACAAATAAACCCTAAAACCCTAGGTGCACGATTGCTGCATTCGCGGGTACCGGGTACGTGGTGGAGCGCACCTTTGTAGGAATAGTCAGCTCGCGTGATAATTTGATCCGTAGGAGTTGATGGTCGGGACCACAGGTGAACGACTTGGAGGCGGTGGCTCACCAGTTGCCACAAGTCAAGTAGCCACATTTAAAATATCATTTTTTAGCGGGGTTAAGAGTTCCAATTTTCAATGGCGCGTTATAAGTACTAAGTAGTTTTTAGAACGATTGGTATGGAGCGAAAATGGAATTCATAGTACTACGTACCTCCTTGGCGTATGGTTGTATGGGTTTATGTTGCGAGATGTTGAACCTGGTAGGTCTAGGGCAAATACTATGTTTAGATTTAGATGTTGGTTTTCAGTAATGAAAATCAGAAGGGGGAAACCCTTCTTTGATTAAAATAAACTACTACCTCCGTTCTGGTTTACTAGTCCCCATCGTATTTTGGGTCAAAGTTTGTCCACAAATTTTACTTGTAAAATGTGAATGGAAAACGAGATTTTGTTATACGCAAACAAAAAAGGACTGGAGGGAGTGATTGCTCTAACACGGACGCGACCTCTCATAGCGCAGGCATTGAACCGACGCACCGGCCAAGAGGGCCCCACTCGCTGCAGGCCCGGCTGAACACGCCTCCTCGTCGCATGCAACCGGCTTCAGACTGCCCCACCTGCCTTCATTGAATCCGGCAACACGTCCTTCCGCGAGCCGGCCGGCATTTTAGAACACAAAAAATGGCCAAAATATAATTAATTACGCATTGTCTTGACTTGTTGTGCTCGCACTGGTAGCAGGAACTAGAGGTTTTTCTTTATTCATAACTCTCCTCAATTTTTTTTGGCTTTGAAGTGAATCATGGTTGTGGACATTATGTATGAATGTGGAGATATCTGTGAACATGAGTTTGATGTGGAAGTTGAACTTGGAATGTCGGGCTTCGCGTGAACTATACCATGTCCAATGCTTTGTCTGTTATTGTTTGGAAAGTAATTGATGTTATTACAGGACCCGAAAAAAAAAATTTGTGCCACATCAATAGATGCACGGAGATCACAACAGGCATGCTGACTGGATGAACATTTGAACCTAGCTACTATGAAGGAAATTTTGTATTGACAACAGTTTTAGATAGCAGGAGACGCCTAGCCTGCTCTGCCTCTACTAGCTTATTTCTGGCTTCTTCCATCTCTTCTTTGGCATGGGTGAAGAGAGCATCTGATTGCTCTTTTCCCTTCTTCAGGAACTCAGCTACATTCTCAAGGGCTGCTGCACGCTTTCTTTCAGCCTTTACTAGAGCCGCGAGGACACGAACAGCTGACAACTCCACCTGGCTTGTGTGTAATCCAGCATCATCTGGGAATTTGCACCTTGTGTCTAATCCAGCATCATTAGGGAACTGGCACCTTGTGTGTAATCCAGCCTCATTCTAGAAACATGATCTCGAGGTTGACCATACTTCCCTCCTCGCAGGAACTGCATCCTGACATGAAGTTACTTCTTTTTTAGATAATTACTCAGAGCGACCCAGATCCATTTAGTAGAAGCCAGATAAATAGAACTGGGAGAAGTGAATTCAAAAGGAAAAAATATAAAAACAGACTACAAGGTGAGAACACCCACTTCCTACATCAAGCTAAAAACGAAAGCATTAGGACGATTAAGACTCTTCGTATGACACATCAAAGAACACGAGGCTTAAGAGAAACAAAAACTACAACATATACACATCGAAGAACACAAAGCTAAACAAAAGTAATTGAAAGGGTGTTACTTACCAAAGCTCGTTTTACAGGTTCGGTGCAACTCCTCTTTAACTTGCCACGCTCCTTGAAGATGTCCTCAATATCCCGTGTTTGGTCTTCATTGCTCCTCTGCATGTTCGCACTCGTTGTTTTAAAATCTCAACATGGCAAGAAAAATGTACTACTAGTAATACTGGAGCATCTTGTGGGCAACATTAAAGCACTCGTCTGCCATGTTAGAGCATCTCCAACAGAATCGCAATGCGTGGCGCTTTAAAAAAGTGTTTATAGTGCTGAGATCGAGAAGTAGAGATAGAGAGTAGAGGATAGTTCTCAGCATAGATAGATAAAAAAATAGATTATTCAACTACTCCTCGTCGTCCGACTCCTCCTCGGTGATGTCCTCCGCCGACGTCTAACTTTAGGCCTGAAGATACCGATCGTCGTCGGATTCCCAGGGCAACGCTGCTCCTAGCCTCATATTGAATTGAGCGTCCGCTTTTTTCCTACGCCTATCCTCGCGATAGGCGGCTCGCCGCGCCCTCCTCTTATCCCTCTCCGCCCTCCTTTGCTCGTAGAACTTGCACTCGCTGATGATGTCCTGTGGGAAGCGTTGACGCCATAGCGCCATGGCTTCCTCGTCCATCTCGGCGATGCCGAGACGGTACTCCCGCCTCCGGTTGTCGCAACGATCCTCGTCGGTGATAAGCCACGGCAGAGGCGCGAGCTCCTGTGCCCGCTCCCGCGTCGGCACGTTGGGGAAGTTCAATGTTCTATGAGGCCACGGAGGCGCCACGCCGCCGCATCGTACGCGCGGGCGGCCTCGTTGGTGGTGTCGAAATTGCCGAGGCCGAGGCGTATCTCGCGGAACCGGATCTCGGCGGAGAAGCCGCCGGAGGGGCGCGCGCGGACGCTGCGGTTTCCCCAAGTTTCCCGGCGACGCGGCGGCATGGTGGCGCGGCGGCTGCGAGGCGAGAAAGAGCGGGGAGAGAGCGGTGGTGAGGCATAGAGCGGGGCATAGAGCGGTGGCAGGGCACAGAGCGGTGGGAGGGCGCTGGATTTTATAAAGCGCGCCGGACGCCGCGCGCCAAAACTAGCGCACGCCCGCCCGCTTTTTCCCGCGAGCGCACAATCCTTTCCCGACGTCTCTGCTATCTCTACTCTCTTCTCTACTGTTATATTTATTTTATATTTAATATTTATCTCTACTTCTCTACTCTCTATTTTTTTTCTCTATTTTTTCCCTAATCTTATAAAAAACAGAGTTGGCGATGATGGTGTTCCTGCCATCCTGCAATATAGGCCATCCGATTTATATCCGACGGATAGGAAGGAAACTATGGCAATTTTGCAAAAAGATACCCACACCCCTCTCCGCATTTGCAAATAAGGCATTCCCTCGTTCATCCTTTTCTCCCACAAGATAAACTACTCATACAAATGCATCTTGATGCGTGCAACGCATGGGCATCTTGGTACTTCTAAAAAACTATCCATCATTTGCCACACTACTGGTTGCAGATGAAATACCTACCCAAGCACAGCGCGATACAGGAGCGACACAATTACAAGCTGATATTTTGTTGGACAATGGATGCTATAACCAATTACTTTTATGGGAACAATAGCACCCAGGAATTTTGAAGGGTAGGTATGAACAAAATTGGAACTGCACATGTACTGCTAAGTGATTCAATACACACATTACCAATCGAGGAGGAGAACGATGGTCGTGGCGGCCTCTGTGAGTCATGGTCGGCAACGGAAGTCAGTTCATTGTCCACGATGGTGGTGCTTCTGCGCTTGGCTTCGGCTTCTGGGAAGCAGACCCGAGACCGTGAAAGACGGTGCCGGGGAAGAGGCTCCGTGTACGACGACGACGGTGGACCGGCTCCACTGCGGCGTACGAGGTCGTCGATGAGGCAGATGCGCTGCGGTGGACGAGTACGCCGATGTAGAAGGGGAGGAGCACGAACGCTGCGGTGCCGTGGAGAAGTCTATTTTGCGGTGGGGATAGAAAATGGGGAGTATTCAGGTGTACTACTCTGGGTGCCGGGGTGGGGTTGGCTGGGTAGGGTGAACCTGATGTTACGAAAATAGCCCCCTACCAACCATCATCCGTAGGCCTGTTCGGAAGGCTATGATGGTAACTTCCCACTGCTCGAATCAGGGTCGCGGGAGATTTTCCCACCGACCTCAAAATTTTGTGACACTGAACTCCCCGTGTGGCGTGTTGGGTGATTCGGCTAAGCAACTAGCGAGTAGTACCAGTAAACTCTGCATATTAGGTTTGACCAAAGTCCAACTTCCTAAAGTTTGACCAAGTTTATAGAAAAATATAAACATTTACCATAACAGATATGTATGATGTGAAAGTACATTCAATAATGAATCTCATGGTATTTATTTGTTATTGTATATGTTAATATTTTTTGTTATAAACTTTTTGAGAGTTTACAAAACTTGACTTTGACCAACGCTAATACGCATACTTAAATAAAAACGGAGGGTGTGCACATTTGTTTTCTTAGTATGTAGTGAATTAATCATTTGTTGAAATTGTGAAATAAATATATTAGGCTACTGACTTCGAATGTAATGGTCTATACAATTCAATAGTTACAATCATTGTCGAATTCCAAGATATATACGAGGTCTATAGTACTTCAGAACATGCTCAAACTCGCATAATCCTAGTCAAATGACAATCAAAATGCATTTCATAGTTATTACTTTGTAGGATGCAAAAAAACCAACAATAACTCTACATCAGCCATTATAAAAGCAACATTTTGAACATATCCCAATGTGTGAATGAAACGTGCAGAGAGAGCTTGCGAAGATGGAGCAGATAGGGCGGGAAATATTGTATGTATGTGGACGAGAGAGTAGGAGACAAACCTAACAAAACAGAGAGAGGGAGATAGAGAGAGAAAGAGAGAGGAAGAAGTTAGGTCTGTGAGAAAGATGGAGACATGTAATATACGTGAGATGCGTGTGCATCCGGATTCTATACACGTGGAAGGAGAAGACACAACAGGTTTGATGAGAGAGATGGAAAAACATGGACGAGAGTGGAAGGATCTCGTGGGTTGAGGGATTGATTAATTTGTGCGGGGGGAGAGAGGGATTGGTAATTTTGTGCGAGAGAGAGGGTGGGGGGAGGAGTCAGTCAGCCGTCGTCACATCATCCTGCTTCCAAATGGCCCCGCATTCTCTAGCGCAGTGTGGTCGCCGTCTTTGATCTCCTCGATGCCCTCTTTGAAGATTGAGGTGTTGTGCATGCTGGGGTGCAGAGAAGCACAAGCGAGAGTGGTGGCCATATAACCTTGGATGGGGATGAATTGTGTGCTCGCGAGAGGGGGTGTGTGTGTGAAGTGTGCTGTGTGTGTGTGTGTGTCAGATATTGAGAGAAAACAAACCTAAGGAGAGAAATGTGTGTGTATGTGACGGAAAGCTACTTGCTAAACAGGGTATTGATGAAGAGATTGTGCGTGCGAGATAGAGAGCGATGTGCGGGCCTTGAGGTGGGCAGGGGCCGGGTGAGGGTGTCAAAATGTGCGTGTTGATGCATGTGTTACATGCGATCGTGCGAGGGACGGACGAATCGAGAGAGATGGTTGTTGTGTTACGGATCGTTCACAACACACAAGTAAAATGTCTTAATCTACTCAAATCGTGTGGCAACGCATTGGCACATTGCTAGTAATTATTATAATTTTTTGGACACCAGACAAACGGTGGAGTACATATACGAAGAGAAGAGGCGCACGCATCCAGTCAGTCTCTCTCTCTCTCTCTCTCTCACACACACACACACACACAAGTAAAATGGAAGACCGTTCTCTCATGTATACACAACGTATCGGCATCTGTCTATATCTCACTCATGCATGATCATTTGCACATTCACACCTCTCTATGTCTCTATCACACGCACACTGTCTCCACATTGCCCTTCCGCCACAACACACATATGGACACATACACACGTTCTCTCTCAGTCACACACACAAAATCAGTATTAAAAGAAACTAGGGCGCACCTAAAACGTCCAAATCCAAATAAACATGAACTGGAGCTAAATTCAAATATATGGAAATATTGTAGCGTCAAGAACTTTTCCCGAAAAAAAGTTGAGTAATATTCGGGGATTTTTTTCACACACACAAAAAGTTTCGGTGGATGTCCTTCGAGCGCGACATGGTGACGCACCGTTCGATCGACCGCGCGGCCGCGGTTCACGCGCTTGCACAAGATTCCGTTTCATGGCTGTGGTAACTAATAAAAGCGCTGCCTAAGTCTAATGTTTACTAGTACTAGTACGGTTTTCTTTTAAGTTTGACGAACCCTATATAAAACTGAACTAAGCTCCCATACACGCACTCATCAATATGCTGCCGCCGCCGTTGCGCATGCCGGCGCCTGCCTGCTCCGGCCAACAACTCGCCCATCACAGCCGTGTCGCCGCCAAGCCGAAGGCTCGCCCGCTCACGTCGTCTGCAGTCCCTCCTCGCGATGCCGCCGCGCTACCAAGCATGCGAGCAACTGGTGGAGCCGCGTCTATGCACGCAGCGTACGAAGAGGAGGACGAGCGCGTGCTCCAGCACGCCGGCGAGGAGGTGCCATTGTCATCTCCGCCCGCGCGGAGGAGGTGTGCATGGTGGCTGTCGCGGCGGAAGCCGGTCGCGCGCGCGTCGAGCCCACAAACCGGGTGCGGACGCGGAATATACCTTCGAGACCTTGAATGCCATGTGGATCCTGCAATCTAAAGGAGCAATTTGGGTCAGTCGACTCTGTTGAGCCATTTTCTGCAACATGGATGCTTCTTCAACCTCCGAAATAGATGCACGGTTCATCTTCTCAGCCCGCCACACGCCTAACCGCCTGCCGCCGCCGCGCCCTCCCCTGAACCGCCTGCCACCGCCATGCTCCCCCCACCCCCGCCATCCGTTTAATCCCGGGCAAGATCCATTTTTTCCGATGAACTGCATTCCACACCCAACACTCATAAGATAGATCATGGGCACCCTCCCGTCTTCTTCCTTCACTCCGTCGAACTTCTTTCACAAATCGACTGACCCAAATTATACTACTAGTACGAACGTATTAACTACAGTAGGAACACGAAGATACGAGCAGTAGTACCAACTGCAACAAAAACAGTAGTAAGACATTGTAACGCCCCGAGACCGACGCTTCAGAAGACTTCCTTATTTTCGTGATCACCGCGTGTTTCTTTTGGTGCTTGCTCTTTTATTTTTGCATTGCATCATGCCATCATCCATTTAAATCGAGGGAAATGCATATGGTGATTTCTCTTTATAACATATCCTCCTAATATTTATGGAGCTATTATAAATATTCCATTAACTTTGGAATCACCATAACACACCTGCAGTTTAAGTTCCATGCATTTTTCTATCTAAATTCCTTGCCTCAAACTTTGCCAACAATTCTTTCTCCATTTATTGTGGCTCCTCTAAAATTCTCAACATTTTTGGGCCTTCCAAACCTCCACTTCCTATTCACCCATTTGAATTAAATTCAAATGTTTTTGAATCTAAACCTTGCATCCATGCCCACTCCTATTTTCTTGGATTAAACTCATTTTTCTGAGTCTGAGAAAATTAACCCGGTGCCAATTCTTTCTCTAACCTTCTCTTTTCTCTCTATTCTTTCTTTCTATTTTCTGTAAATCAAGAAGAGAGAAGCCCAGCTAGCCAATTGGGCCTCCCAACAGGTCAGCCCACCTATCTAATCCTAACACTAGCCCGACCTCCTCCTCACTCCCATCAATCTCCATCTCTCCCTCGTCCTCCCTCCAGCGCCGCCAGCGCTCGATCCCCCCACCTCGTCGCTCGATCCCTATCTCCTTCTCTTTCTGCCGCCGGGCCTCCCGCCCCACCAGAAGTGGCCCCGTCACCCGAAACCATGGCGCCCGTGCTCTCAAGCTTCCTGGTCCGCCGCCCCTGGCATGGCCGCTGCTTCTGCCTTCCTCCAGCCGCCGAGCATCCCCGCCGCCGCCTCGTCGTGGAGCCGCGTCCCCTTTGCTCCGCCCCGCACCTCGCCCTTGCCTCCCTTTGCCACGACCTTCTCCTCGCTGCCGCGACCGTCGCCCGCCTCCACCACGCGCGTGCCTCGCGCCGGGCCTCCTCTCTCCAGCGCTCGCCCTCCTCCTACCATGCCCACCGCCTGCCATGGCCCGCGAGGCCATCAGCATCGCCGCGGCCCTGTTCGCGTGAAGCCCCTGCTCCACCACCATCAGTGCCTGGCGTCTCCATCCCGTTCCACGCCTTGCTGCTGCTGCTGCATGCCATGAGCTCGCGGCTACCGCAGGTACGCCATGGCCGAGACCATCTCCAGCAGCTCGCCCGCTTGTTCCCGTGGACTCGATTCAGCCAAACGCCAGGTCCACGGATCGAGGCCGCCTCCCCTTCCCTTCGCCAGTTCTGGCCTCCTGCTCACGTTGACCGGAATACCGCAAGAGATCTCTCTGTCTCCTGTACACGTTGTTCTCCAATAGTCTGATGCACGCCAAGACATACCCCCTGGTTCTCCAAGTACAACTTCGTCAAGACCGTTGCTCGAACCAGCACCCTTCGTGTGGATTGCGTCAAGTACCACTACTCTCGTCCGTCGGGGAAATCGGATTCGTCAAGTTCCTCCTCAAAACGTGAACCACTACTTCCACAACGACGTGTGTACCACTACCGTCGACCTCGAAGACCCCGTGGACGTCATGTTCCTTGACGCGACCCCGAACATTTACGATAACGTGTATCACTACTGTCGCCGAAGACCCGCGTAACGGAACCGTCAACTTCGACTACCTCCGCGTGTACCGCTACTTCCACTACCGTCGCGAGAACGACTACTTCCATGATGACCCCATGAACAACTACTTCCACTTCGAACGCGTTCCGCCCTGAATGCACGCTTCGAAGGTATAACCCCGAGACGACGTCCGTGGACCGAATGCATGTGTGTTGTATGAGATGCTCGTGGTTGCACCGTTTCCGAGTTGTCATTCCATGTTCCTCCTCGTTGTCATGCCATCGTCCCGTGGGAACCCGGTAACCGGGATCACCCCACCATCTTTTGCATGTTCCGCACATCCACATCTTCGTTTGCACCGGTCGCTCAACGAGTTATCGGAACCGGGACGTTGCCATGGCATCGTTTCCGTTTTCATCGCCGTGGCACCCAATTCTTTCTGCCATGGTGACCAAATGCTCCTAATCATCTTGATGTCAACACTTTCATAAAATTGCATATACCTTGCATATGTCATCCGCATCATGATAACAACATTTAAAATGTCTACAATTGATGTTTGCTTCAAAATTGCTAAATGACATATGGGGAGTTTCCGGTATTGTCGTTTGTTATTTCCGGCCTCATTTAACGTGCCTAGATAGGTTGTTTAATTATGCTTCACCCCTTGCCATGGTTAACAACATTTCATATTGTTGGTTACTTAAACGAGAGAGAACTAAATAATTAAATGTGGCATTTTGACAATATGCAACTCATTGCATACTGAGCTCCACTTAATTTGTAGTGTTGTTTGTTGCACTTTGCCATGCCATGCCTCATTAAACCGGACATGCATCATATTTGTTTTTGCATCATGCCATGTGTATGTGGTGGTTGTTTACTATGTTGTTTGTTTCTTTCCAGGTTGTTTCTCTCATTAGCTTCGGTTTCGTTCCGGAGTTGTGAGGATTCGTTCGACTACGTCCGTTTGTCATCTTCATGGACTCGCTCTTCTTCCTTGCGGGATCTCAGGCAAGATGACCATACCCTCGAAATCACTTCTATCTTTGCTTGCTAGCTGTTCGCTCTATTGCTATGCCGCGCTACCTACCACTTGCTTTTCAAGCCTCCCAAGTTGCCATGAACCTCTAACCTTTGTCACCCTTCCTAGCAAACCGTTGTTTGGCTATGTTACCGCTTTTGCTCAGCCCTTCTTATAGCGTTGCTTGTTGCAAGTGAAGATGAAGTTTGCTCCATGTTGGTTTATGTTTATGTTGGGATATCACAATATCTCTTATTTAATTAATGCATCTATATACTTGGTAAAGGGTGGAAGGCTCGGCCTTATGCCTGGTGTTTTGTTCCACTCTTGCTGCCCCTAGTTTCCGTCATACCGGTGTTATGTTCCTTGATTTTGCGTTCCTTACGCGGTTGGGTGATTTATGGGACCCCCTTGACAGTTCGCTTTGAATAAAACTCCTCCAGCAAGGCCCAACCTTGGTTTTACCATTTGCCTACCTAAGCCTTTTTCCCTTGGGTTCTGCAGACTCAAGGGTCATCTTTATTTTAAACCCCCGCGCCAGTGTTCCTCTGAGTGCTGGTCCATACTAGAGCCACTTGCAGCGCCACCTCGGGGAAACTCGAGGTCTTGTTTTAGTTGTACGTAGTGTTCATCCGGTGTGCCCTGAGAACGAGATATGTGCAGCTCCTATCGGGATTTATCGGCACATTCGGGCGGCTTTGCTGGTCTTGTTTTACCATTGTCGAAATGTCTTGTAAACCGGGATTCCGAGACTGATCGGGTCTTCCCGGGAGAAGGTTTATCCTTCGTTGACCATGAGAGCTTATGATGGGCTAAGTTGGGACACCCCTGCAGGGTATTATCTTTCGAAAGCCGTGCCCGCGGTTATGTGGCAGATGGGAATCTGTTAATATCCGGTCGTAGAGAACTTGACACTTGACCCTATTTAAAATGCATCAACCGCGTGTGTAGCCGTGATGGTCTCTTCTCGGCGGAGTCCGGGAAGTGAACACGGTTTCTGGGTTATGTTTGACGTAAGTAGGAGTTCAGGATCACTTCTTGGTCATTGCTAGTTCACGACCGTTCCGTTGCTTCTCTTCTCGCTCTTATTTGCGTATGTTAGCCACCATACATGCTTAGTTCCTGCTGCAGCTCCACATTACTACACCATCCTTTCCTATAAGCTTAAATAGTCTTGATCTCGCGAGTGTGAGATTGCTGAGTCCTCGTGACTCACAGGTACTTCCAAAACAGTTGCAGGTGCCGACGATGCCAGTGCAGGTGACGCAACCGAGCTCAAGTGGGAGCCCGATGAAGATCTTGTTCGTTGTGTTGTTCTTTTCTTGTTCATCAGTAGTGGAGCCCAGTTGGGACGATCAGGGATCTAGCAGTTGGGTTGTCTTCTTTTCTTTTGGTTCCGTAGTCGGACCTATGTGTGTATCTTGAATGATGTATGACTTATTCATGTATTGTGTGAAGTGGCGATTGTAAGCCAACTCTTTATCCCATTCTTGTTCATTACATGGGATTGTGTGAAGATGACCCTCCTTGTGACAAAACCACAATGCGGTTATGCCTCTAAGTTGTGCCTTGACACGTGGGAGATATAGCCGCATCGTGGGCGTTACAAGTTGGTATTAGAGCCATCCCCGACTTAGGAGCCCCCTGCTTGATCGAATCGCTGGCGTTGTTGAGTCTAGAACAAAAATGTTTTGAGTCTTAGGATTATATATATCGGAGAGTAGGATTCTTTTTACTCCTCAGTCCCTTCGTCGCTCTGGTGAGGCCTCCTGACGTAGAAGTTTTGACTTTTCTCTCCTCAAATTTCACTAAAAAAAATTTAGGATCACGCGGGTATCTTGGAATCGTTCCGATGGTTTTGTGACGAGAACATTGTTCTTGGTGCCTCCTGACATTTAGGGGTTGTGGCAGTGTCCCGGGGAGTTGAGCTCCGAGGTGTTGTCGTCACAATTTTATCGTTGCAGTTCTGGAATACCTGAGTTTCGCCGACATCGAAATCTCTTTTATGCAGTTGTTGGTGAGATCACCTTGACGCCACCCAGTACTGGGGCGGGAGTTCGGGAGTATTGCCATAACTCGTATAACGGATGCTTTTCGAAGGTTGAGGTAAACGATTCCGAAGGTTTCTTGGTTATGTGTTGACGGATGGATACAGCTGGATCTAGGTATTGTTAGTTTGGGTGATATATTTTGTGTCCCCTGTATCCCCAACACCAGATTGCATAACCAGAAAGTTTCGGGAGTTTATAAGTGGGAATTCAAGTAGCCTTAGGATATCTTTCCGACAGACGCATGATATGAGATTGGGGTTCGACGTCTAGTGGTCCGCCTTTCCACGGTTGGTTTTACAGTGGTCTCGTAGTGTCTTAAAGAGTCCTTGGCTATGCCGACTCGGGGACGCTTCGTATGTCATGTGCACTGCCTTGTACATGATGGTGCTGTACGATCGAGCCCGTGTGGGCCCCACCACGAAAACTTCGGACGAAATCTCTATCATATGTTTGTTCCGGCTTATTTTGCAAGCCAATCCTTTGTTTTGTTTTGTGGTATTTGAGTTGCTTCGAAGTCAAATGTGGATTCCATACCTTTTCCTAAGCGGTGTTCTCATACGTCTATGTGGATACTAATCCTTCTTGATCATCGAGATCGTCATGTTAATTCTTTTCCAACCGGCATGTTTCTCTTCAAGTGCATCCAGTCATTCCAACGTTCGCAAGATCAATTCTAAGCTTTTCTCAACGGTGTACATTTCATTCGTCCCAAATTGTCTTTGTTTTTCCCGCCCTCCCACCCTTTTTCTTCAAGGAATTAGATGTCTTAACCAAGTATCCATTTTATTCACGTGAAGTCCCTTCATTCTTTTCTTTCAATGTTCTTATCCGGTGATTTTCCATGAAGATGCTCACGAAACTTCAAGTTCATCATTCTTCATTCTTTTATTCTTCTCCGATGAATTTAATTCAAGCTTTCAGTGTCGATCATACCCGTTTCCTCGTTTCAAACGCTTTCTCATGCCGGTGCAACTCTTAATCATTCTTCGCGTGCTATTCAATTGTTCCGGAGTGCTGAAGATATCTCTGAAGATTCGTGTTTCCACTCCGCATCAATTCTAACTATTTCGAGGTTGTTACCTCATTCAAGCCATTTAATTCAACTGGTGCAATCTCATTTTCAAGTAATCATTTCAACGGTGTTTCTTTTGTGTGGGCCCTAACCCACAGGTCTTTTTCCAGGATCTTACCTGACTCTTCTAATTTTTCTGGAGTTATTCCCAAATTCTTTTCGAAGTTTGACGTAAGAATGAATTATCATCAGTCAAATGTCTTTCTCCAAGATCTTTTAAATTCTTTTCGTCGTTGGTTCAATCCTTTCCAATTTTTCATTCCGGAGTGCCTCAATAATTCTTGATGGTGTTTCTCATCGTCATTCTCAACATTTGAAGACCGAAGAAGAATTTCTCCTAAATCTTGGTCCGTTCTCTTGAAGATTCATGGTTCTAGCTTATGCCATCCTCTCATAATTGTTTTCGATTGTGAGAATTCTTCTCATACCCATCCGGAGCATTTCATGAGTTGTTTTCATTTCTTGATCATCCAAAGGCCATCATTTCAGAAGATTTCTTGGTTCTAAGTTTTCAGCTTCGTTCTTCAATTATTCTAAATTGATGTCTTCTTCGGTCACCTCCATATTATTCCGGTGCATCGTTCAAATATCCTCTAATCAGTTCGTGATCTCTTCGTTCTCATATATGTATATTCCGTCAAGTATCTTTATTCATTTTTTCTAAATCTTCTCGGTGAATTGTGCCTTTGCTAATTTCATTTTCAATTCTTACGGTGGTTCGTTCAAGATTTATCTTCCTTCGTTATCATATCAATTTATTCGTTGTTTCAATCCTACCGGTGGTTCGATGAAGGCCTTCCCAAGTTTGCGCAATATCTATGTTAATCCTTTCTACGAGAATAAGTAGTATGCCAAATCCGTTGCTTGTCATCAATCTAAATTGGTGAAGGCTAAGCATAATGTAATTCTTATTCTTGTTTCATCCAAGTGATTAATTCCTTATACCGGAGCTTCATCAAAATTCTTGATTTCATTTGTTCATCTTTCTTTCCGGAGTTCCAAGTTATTTCAATTATATCATTTCAAAGCTTCATCTAATCATTGCAAGGCTTCTCCCGGAGTTCTTTTTAAGTTTCCATTTCGTTTGATCATTCTTATATTACCGGAGTTCTTCATGGAGGCTCTACATGGTGCGTCATCAAGGATTCCTTTCATTCTTCAAGATTTCTCTCGAAGCTATGATCTGTCAAGCTATACTCTTAAATAAACATGGTGCTCAACACATGTGTTGTTTTGAGGAGTTCAAACATTCTTCATCTTGCATTCCGAAGTGCAATTCTCTCTACCTTATCTTTTGGGATGGTGTTATGTCATTTTTGACAATTTCCTTCATGTTTCATGATTCACAAGTTGTCAGGAATGAGATAATTAAATCCATCATTTTCTGTTTCGTTCAAGAGATCTTTTCAACCAATCAATCTTTTTGTTGGAGTTATATTGGGTTATAATTCACCTAAAGACTTCCCTAAGGAATGTAGCTATTTGTGGTGGTTATCAATGATCCAAATTTTCTCCTTCTCATCTCGGTGTAGAAGTTTTCATCTCCTTGTTGATATCAATCCAATCATTTGTTTCCGTTAGTGGCGGGTTGTCACCTCATAATTTTGAGAAGTTTTCCATAAGCCCACTACAAGCTTATTCTTTTAGTTGTTAGTTTTTTCCAACAACTCCGTTCTAACCTTCTTGCAAGGATACTTTCCAAATTCATTTGTGAAAGGTGTTGTCATTTCCTTCTCCGATCTCTTATTCTGACGATCTATCTTCTATTCGTTCGTCCCGGAGGCATTGTGATGTTGCTCTCTTCGACCAATCATCTTGTTTTGTCAAGATCATGTAATTTTTCCTTTCTTATCCGTTTATCCGGAGTGTCGTGTTTTCATTCGAGTTCTCTCATCTTATCAAGTTTTGTCTCCTTCCTCAACCGGAGTGCTGTCGGAAATCTTTCTTACCCCTTGTGCCATTCTTTCATTAGTTCCGGAGGCAATGTGTTGGTAATTTCATCGAGTATCCTCTCATCTTGTCAAGATCATGTTCAATTCCTTCCATTTACAGTCGGAGTGTTGTCCAAATTATATCATTCTTATTCCTTCTTTATCTTGTTTTAACCGGAGTGTTGTGATATCTTTCAAGTTCTTTTGATCTTATCAAGTTTTCCTTCTCTTTTCTACCGGAGTGCTGGCTCATTTCTTTTCGCTCTCATTCTTTCTCTATTTCGTTTAAAGTGGTTTCAAAGAATTTCTCGTTCATTGATTTTTCCATTCATGTCTTTCAACCTACAAGGTTCTCGTGATGTTCCTTGTTCCTCTTGCTGAACGGAGTGTTTTAAATTTTGTTCATCTCCGTTGTGTCATTTCCCCAAGCTTTGCGACCTCTCAAGGTTCTTTGGTTTCACTCATTTGTCAAAGAAACAATTTGTTTTACCTCTTCCTCTACCGCTTTTCTCCGGTGCCATCCTAGATCTCGGGACGAGATCCTCTTGTAGTGGTGGAGTGTTGTAACGCCCCGAGACCAACGCTTCAGAAGACTTCCTTATTTTCGTGATCACCGCGTGTTTCTTTTGGTGCTTGCTCTTTTATTTTTGCATTGCATCATGTCATCATGCCATCATGTCATTAATTTTTAAAACTCAACCAAGTAAATTGCATGGATCTTCGATCCATTTAAATCGAGGGAAATGCACATGGTGATTTCTCTTTATAACATATCCTCCTAATATTTATGGAGCTATTATAAATATTCCATTAACTTTGGAATCACCATAACACACCTGCAATTTAAGTTCCATGCATTTTTCTATCTTAATTCCTTGCCTCAAACTTTGCCAACAATTCTTTCTCCATTTATTGTGGCTCCTCTAAAATTCTCAACATTTTTGGGCCTTCCAAACCTCCACTTCCTATTCACCCATTTGAATTAAATTCAAATGTTTTTGAATCTAAACCTTGCATCCATGCCCACTCCTATTTTCTTGGATTAAACTCATTTTTCTGAGTATGAGAAAATTAACCCCATGCCAATTCTTTCTCTAACCTTCTCTTTTCTCTCTATTCTTTCTTTCTATTTTCTGTAAATCAAGAAGAGAGAAGCCCAGCTGGCCAATTGGGCCTCCCAGCAGGTCAGCCCACCTATCTAATCCTAACCCTAGCCCTCCCTCATCCTCCCTCCAGCGCCGCCAGTGCTCGATCCCCCCACCTCCTCGCTCGATCCCCATCTCCTTCTCTTTCTGCCTCCCGCGCCACCAGAAATGGCCCCGTCACCCGAAACCATGGCGCCCGTGCTCTCAAGCTTCCTGGTCCGCCGCCCCTGGCATGGCCGCTACTTCTGCCTTCCTCCAGCCGCCGAGCATCCCCGCCGCCGCCTCGTCGTGGAGTCGCGTCCCCTTTGCTCCGCCCCGCACCTCGCCCTTGCCTCCCTTTGCCACGACCTTCTCCTCGCTGCCACGACCGTCGCCCGCCTCCACCACGCGCGTGCCTCGCGCCAGGCCTCCTCTCTCCAGCGTTCGCCCTCCTCCTACCATGCCCACCGCCTGCCATGGCCCGCGAGGCCATCAGCATCGCCGCGGCCCTGTTCGCGTGAAGCCCCTGCTCCACCACCATCAGTGCCTGGCGTCTCCGTCCCATTCCACGACTTGCTACTGCTGCAGGCCATGAGCTCGCGGCTACCGCAGGGACGCCATGGCCGAGACCATCTCCAGCAGCTCGCCCGCTTGTTCCCGTGGACTCGATTCAGCCAAACGCCAGGTCCACGGGTCGAGGCCGCCTCCCCTTCCCGTCGCTAGTTCTGGCCTCCTGCTCACATTGACCGGAATACCGCAAGAGATCTCTCTGTCTCCTGTACACGTTGTTCTCCAACAGTCTGATGGACACCAAGACATACCCCCTGGTTCTCCAAGTACACCTTCGTCAAGACCGTTGCTCGAACCAGCACCCTTCGCGTGGATTGCGTCAAGTACCACTACTCTCGTCCGTCGGGGAAATCGGATTCGTCAAGTTCCTCTTCAAAACGTGAACCACTACTTCCACAACGACGTGTGTACCACTACCGTCGACCTCGAAGACCCCGTGGACGTCAAGTTCCTTGACGCGACCCCAAACATCTACGAAAACGTGTACCACTACCGTCGCTGAAGACCCGCGTAACAGAACCGTCAAGTTCGACTACCTCCGCGTGTACCGCTACTTCCACTACCGTCGCGAGAACGACTACTTCCATGATGACCCCGTGAACAACTACTTCCACTTCGAACGCGTTCCGCCCTGAATGCACGCTTCGAAGGTATAACCCCGAGACGACGTCCGTGGACCGAATGCATGTGTGTTGTATGAGATGCTCGTGGTTGCACCGTTTCCGAGTTGTCATTCCATGTTCCTCCTCGTTGTCATGCCATCGTCCCGTGGGAACCCGGTACCCGGGATCACCCCACCATCTTTTGCATGTTCCGCACATCCACATCTTCGTTTGCATCGGTCGCTCAACGAGTTATCGGAACCGGGACGTTGCCATGGCATCGTTTCCGTTTTCATCGCCGTGGCACCCAATTCTTTCTGCCATGGTGACCAAATGCTCCTAATCACCTTCATGTCAACGCTTTCATAAAATTGCATATACCTTGCATATGTCATCCGCATCATGATAACAACATTTAAAATGTCTACAATTGATGTTTGCTTCAAAATTGCTAAATGACATATGGGGAGTTTCCGGTTATTGTCGTTTGTTATTTCCGGCCTCATTTAAACGTGCCTAGATAGGTTGTTTAATTATGCTTCACCCCTTGCCATGGTTAACAACATTTCATATTGTTGGTTACTTAAATGAGAGAGAACTAAATAATTAAATGTGGCGTTTCGTCAATATGCAACTCGTTGCATACTGAGCTCCACTTAATTTGTAGTGTTGTTTGTTGCACTTTGCCATGCCATGCCTCATTAAACCATTGTTTTTTGTTTGTTTGTTGTACGTAGTGTTCATCCGGTGTGCACTTTGCCATGCCATGCACTTTGCCATAACATTTCATATTGTCGTTTGTTTGTTGCTCTATTGCTATGCCGCGCTACCTACCACTTGCTTTTCAAGCCTCCCAAGTTGCCATGAACCTCTAACCTTTGTCACCCTTCCTAGGAAACCGTTGTTTGGCTATGTTACCGCTTTTGCTCAGCCCTTCTTATAGTGTTGCTAGTTGCAGGTGAAGATGAAGTTTGCTCCTTGTTGGTTTATGTTTATGTTGGGATATCACAATATCTCTTATTTAATTAATGCATCTATATACTTGGTAAAGGGTGGAAGGCTCGGAATTATGCCTGGTGTTTTGTTCCACTCTTGCTGCCCCTAGTTTCCGTCATACCGGTGTTATGTTCCTTGATTTTGCGTTCCTTACGCGGTTGGGTGATTTATGGGACCCCCTTGACAGTTCGCTTTGAATAAAACTCCTCCAGCAAGGCCCAACCTTGGTTTTACCATTTGCCTACCTAAGCCTTTTTCCCTTGGGTTCTGCAGACTCAAGGGTCATCTTTATTTTAAACCCCCGGACCAGTGTTCCTCTGAGTGCTGGTCCATACTAGAGCCACTTGCAGCGCCACCTCGGGGAAACTCGAGGTCTTGTTTTAGTTGTACGTAGTGTTCATCCGGTGTGGCCTGAGAACGAGATATGTGCAGCTCCTATCGGGATTTGTCGGCACATTCGGGCGGCTTTGCTGGTCTTGTTTTACCATTGTCGAAATGTCTTGTAAACCGGGATTCCGAGACTGATCGGGTCTTCCCGGGAGAAGGTTTATCCTTCGTTGACCATGAGAGCTTATGATGGGCTAAGTTGGGACACCCCTGCAGGGTATTATCTTTCGAAAGCCGTGCCCGCGGTTATGTGGCAGATGGGAATCTGTTAATATCCGGTCGTAGAGAACTTGACACTTGACCCTATTTAAAACGCATCAACCGCGTGTGTAGCCGTGATGGTCTCTTCTCGGCGGAGTCCGGGAAGTGAACACGGTTTCTGGGTTATGTTTGACGTAAGTAGGAGTTCAGGATCACTTCTTGGTCATTGCTAGTTCACGACCGTTCCGTTGCTTCTCTTCTCGCTCTTATTTGCGTATGTTAGCCACCATACATGCTTAGTTCCTTCTGCAGCTCCACATTACTACACCATCCTTTCCTATAAGCTTAAATAGTCTTGATCTCGCGGGTGTGAGATTGCTGAGTCCTCGTGACTCACAGGTACTTCCAAAACAGTTGCAGGTGCCGACGATGCCAGTGCAGGTGACGCAACCGAGCTCAAGTGGGAGCCCGATGAAGATCTTGTTCGTTGTGTTGTTCTTTTCTTGTTCATCAGTAGTGGAGCCCAGTTGGGACGATCAGGGATCTAGCAGTTGGGTTGTCTTCTTTTCTTTTGGTTCCGTAGTCGGACCTATGTGTGTATCTTGAATGATGTATGACTTATTCATGTATTGTGTGAAGTGGCGATTGTAAGCCAACTCTTTATCCCATTCTTGTTCATTACATGGGATTGTGTGAAGATGACCCTCCTTGCGACAAAACCACAATGCGGTTATGCCTCTAAGTCGTGCCTCGATACGTGGGAGATATAGCCGCATCGTGGGCATTACAGACATAGTACTAGTACTACGGTACGTACTAAAGAGTTCAAATAACGAGAAAGAACATAAACATAGTTCTGCTGGGGCCTCAGCACAACACACCCTTGAAAATAAACTAAGCAAGTAGTCTGCTTGACACTGCAGTAGAACCAGCATGAGCGACGGCACTGCCACCTACTCGGAGTTCGAGTCCACGTCCTCGACTTCGTCCTCGTTCCTCTTCCTCTTCGCTGACGCTTCTTTGCTTGAACCGGACACTGGGCTCTGCTTCTTCATCCAACCCTTGTAGATATTTAAACAAAGGTAGGCATCCATTGCTGCGTACAAGATGTGATCCTCATCTAATGTATTCGACTCCCATGCATGATGAAACTCGTGGTGAGGTTTCTTCAGTTTAGCGTACGAACGATCAATCATGGCTGCTGCCAGGGTCAGCATTGAAAACTGAGAGGAGGACACCAGGCTTGCCTTCTAGAGATTGAAGGGATGGCCTACAACGAGGCCTATCCGACACAGGATTTCCTTGTCGTTCCTAAAGTCTACAGTAACGAATTTGACTCGGCCGTCCTTGAGGAACTTCTTAAATTCCTCGCACTCAACGTCAGCATGGCATATGTGGTAGACCAAGCATAAGTCATGCACGCAAACCTGGATCACGGCGGGCTTCTTCTTCTCTGCCTCCTTTAGTTTCTTCTCGCTTCCCAGGACTGTGGTGTACTCAACATCTAGCCCAGCGACCCACTCATCATTTGAGTTTTCGAACATGCGTTTGAAGCAAGCAAGGCATTCTTTCACCATTGTGGAAGAACGGGCGTAGATGACGTCGAACTCATCGCCGGTGATGGTTCTAACCTTGTACTCACCGCCGATCATGGAGATTTGGGACACCATGGATTTGGGAGGAGGGTTAGGATTAGTGGAACTGTCGTAATGTGAAAGGACGGGACGACTGGGAGCGAACTGTTGTAAGGTATTATACTAGTAGAAGACGGGGATGAGTAGGGCGTGCAAACGGCATGGGGTTGCTGGCTTGCCCGGTGGATAAATGGCTGCAAGCCCCCAAAGAGTTCTCGAGAACTATGCAGGACCCACTAGATGTCATGTCTACTAGACCCATATCATAGGCCTGACGGTATAGCTTCTGCCTGTTCGCACGCCATGCCGGCTTGTGTGTAACTTCAATTAATTCCGTCAACCGTCGCGCCTCCCACGACCTTCGGCCTGTTCGCACGCCATGCCGGCTTGTTTGCTATTCCCGTGTGCATGATACCAGCTAAGATACCACCATTATGGCCAGCCTTAACCATCGCATGCAATAATTTAGTGCACCTTGAAATATGAACATGTGTGGGGCGTGTATGTTTTTAATGACTTGAGACTATACCTAGCCCGGCATGCAAGATGAGACTTTATGCACCGTTCCCCATACCTGCAGGAAGCCCGTTCTTCTCCAAATCTTTTCCTCTCCATGTGTGGAAACAATATGCCTGCCAGACTCTCCTTCTCCCTCCGGCGGTCCCACCACTCTACCCCGTGTGGAAAAAATCTGCACGCATGACTCTCCTCCCCCCACGCTCGTCCAATCCGTTGTGACCAGCAATATTTCCACCCCTTCCCTCCCGCGTAATTTACTCCAACAAATATGCCCACGTAGCTGTTACTCCCTCCTTTCCGGTTTATAGGGCTTATCTCAAAATTTTAGTAATTCCATTTTATAAGGCTCAATTTGGTTGTTCCCCATCACATGTTCAGATTCCAAGGTGCATTAAATTTTTGCATGCAAGTATTAAGAGAAAATTGACCAATGCATGTATTTTATGCATGCATGCATTGCAATTAATGCATTCATAAACATAATTTTTTGAGGAAAACAAGAGCATTAATTGCGTACTTTTGCAAACTACAGAAAGTATTCCACCACTCACCATCTACATTGGTTGGTGAGATTTTTGAATTGAGCCCTACAAGCCGAAAAGGAGGGAGTACTACGTTAATCACGCAACATATCTTCCGGGACACTGCTTCAGTTACTTAACTTCAGGTGCATTGGGTCAGTGACATATGGGCCCAACAGGGGTCTGGCCCACATGTCAGTGACGCAACTGGACCTGCAGTTAAGTCAGTGCAGCTCAGTCCATATCTTACGTAGGTGTGCCATTGCTCGCTATAAATACTGCGTCTCCCACGACATTCGGAAGAACGCTCATGTACATTGCTATCTCCTCCCCCTCCCTCTCACGTCGACCACCATGGCATCGCCCCTCCCAAGCCCTAGGCGCCCCTCGCTGCACCGCGCAAATGGTCACGCGTCGCTGTTCCGTTCCTCACCGCCACTAGACGAGGAGGACGCGTCGGTGTTCCGCTCCTCGCCGCGACACGTCGAGGTGGACGCGTCGGCGTTCTGCTCCTTGCCTCCAATAGTCTAGGAGGACGCGTCGGCGTTCCGCTCCTCGCCGCGACGCGTCGAGGTGGACGAGTCGGCGTTCCCAATCTCGCCAGCACGCGCGTCGGAGGACGCGTCCGCTCCCCGCTACGAGGAGAACGCCACGCCGCTCGCCGAGCCCCCCAACCTTGAGGAGCTTTGGAAAGAAATGGATGTCGCCTTGTGGGAGGCTTTGCCTCCAGCAGAGCACGCCAAAATAGAGGCGGATAAGAAGGCCGAGGAAGAGAAGCGCACCGCGGGACAAGCTGCCTGGCAGGCGTATGTCGCATCCGAGAGAGTCAGGCAATTGGCTCTTTGGCAGAAGGCTCGTGCGAGGGCCATGAGGGTGGCGGAGGACGCCCGTGCCAAAGCCCTGAGTGCAGTCGGGCCCAGGCGCCTCATCTACGCTTGGCGATACGTGGACCGGGTGCACGCTTCCAGCGAGGAGGAGTACCCGTTGGTGCCGGATCACCACACCGGTGAGCTCGCGCTCGCCCGCCGGCAAGCCGCCAATCAACACCTCGCTAGTTGCGAGGCTGAGGAAGGGGCGTTGTGTCGGTGCGCTGGGAAACGGCCGCGCACCAGGGCACTCGTGGCGCGCCGCAAGCGCTCCTGCGAGCGCCATGGCTTTCAGTAGGAGTATAATTTTTGTTTCGCAAGGCGATCTCATTAGTTTTGGGACGCAAATGATAAATCCCGAACGTTTAGGAATTATTAGCGTCCTTAATTAAGTGTGTAAAAGGGAAAGTTTGGAAACCTTGTGTATTCGTACGCATTTTGTAAGTACGTGCATATAGCACAAACTTTATTATATACTATCGCACTACACGTCTCTCTCTATATATGCTTGCAGACTGTGCTACTCCCTCTGTCCATGTCAATAAGTCATATTTGGTTGTGCACCGTGACCAAGAGAGGGAAGACTTATACACCTAGAGGGAGGGAGTACCACTATTACTTATGTACGTGCAAATGCACGTTTTAACACTACGATGCGGTTTTTGTAAAAGTAGAAGAACAACACTAGTCAAGCTTGTGAAATGATTCAATGCAAAACAAATGCAAAAATGCTCGTTTGATTGTTTACTTTTAGCTTCCTTCTCTGTGGTTATTTCTCTGTCATACTTTGTACAGAGTATCTCACTGGTCAGAAAGGCATGCAAATTCCCAAACCGCTTCCTACACCCTGTATCGAATTTTTTGCCTAACAAGTTGTGCCGTGCAATTGGAATTCCAACTTGAGTACTACTACTAGTAGGAGTACCAGGGGCCAGTTCTTTTAGGCTTCTAGATTAGTAATCCCATAACTACTACCTCCGTCCTGGTTTATTGGTCCCCACTGTAATCTGAGTCAAATTTTGATCATAAATTTAACTAATGAAATGTTAGTGCATGTCACATGCACTAACATTTTATCAGTTAAATCTTTGGTCAAAATTTAGCACAAATTACAATGGTGAGGAATAAACCAGGACGGAGGTACTACTAGTAGTAGTTTAGAAGCCCAAATAAATGAGTGAGGCGCCTTAAGGTTACTCTCCACTATGACTAGTCTTATGGGAAAAGCTGGGGAAGCCGCCAAAAGAACTGGCCCTAGGAGTAGTAGCTAGGGATACTAGGAGTAGTAGCTAGGGATACTAGGAGTAGTAGCTAGGGATACTAGGAGTAGTAGCTAGGGATCGAGTGTGTGAGATGAACCGGAGAAAGTAAATGCAGAGAGATGAAATGCAAAAAAGACGGAGGGATGTGATGGTTGCTTGTCCGTTTATTTTACCAGGCCACTTATTACTGGGAGTGGTTGGGTTTTGTGATATGACGGCTTTACTGCCGCGCCACGAGCGGGGTGAGACTCCCGTGCAGCTCCGCCCTCTACACTAGTACTACTACATCGGTCATGGTTTATCACCCATTGAATTTGACTGAAGATTTAACTGACAAAATGTTAGTGCATGTCAACAAAAACAATATCGTTGGATTCGTATTTGAACATAGTTTTCAATGATATAATTTTAGGTGACATGCATCATCATTTATCGTATTATATATAATGTTAGTTCAATTTTTGGTCGTACTAATCTATAGTAAGGTGCCGATGGTTTGCACGGAAGAGTGAAATGCATTGATCGGGGAGTTGTTT
The DNA here is from genome assembly GCF_002575655.3 of Aegilops tauschii subsp. strangulata. NCBI lineage: Eukaryota > Viridiplantae > Streptophyta > Magnoliopsida > Poales > Poaceae > Aegilops > Aegilops tauschii. Next base: position 132,399,574 of record NC_053037.3, read on the forward strand.
ATTTTGACAAAGGATGTGGGGGTCATCTCATGTGTAACGGGTATCGATAGGTTTGTTCGAATATTATTTCATCTCTAGAGCTCACAAACATCCGGGTGAAATAGATAAAAAAGTATCTTCTGCAAACAAAAGCGTTCAACTGTTCAACCTGCATCCAAAACTTGTGAAGAAATAACTCTTATTGTGCTTTGTAGGAAATGATCTTCAAGAATTAGTTTTTGAGTATCCATTGTTATACATGTTGGCTACAGATGACACGTCACTTTCTTATAGTCAACCGTTGGCTATACTATTTAAGTATTAACCATGCCCTTATACACCTAGACGGAGGGATCAAATCAGGATGACTTGGAAGGGGGCAGAGGATATGTAAGAAATGGTTCATCATAAGTCTTTCACCAGTACTCTAGTAAAAATTTATACATGGAAGATTCTAGACTAAACCCTAAATGGATACACTTTTATTCATGCGCAACACTCCAATAGAGCAAGATCATGCATGGAAGTCTCCACATGCTTAGACAGCGGATTACATTGAGCGAAGACTAATGATCAACATTTAACTTGATAATGCAGATGTCCAGGTAAACCTCCTTGGAGTCCCCGTGCACATTGTTGGGGGTCAAATAATACCGTGCGTCTTCCATGTCCACATCGGCGGGAAGGTCCCAGCTCGGCAGAGTCCAAGTCAGCTTGACGTAGCCAGTGTCGCCGCCCACGTACCTCCGAGGGGTAGTAATAGTGAGCACGCACCCGTACATCAGCCTCGTGTCAGTGTCAGCGTCAGCGGCGTCGCCCCTGGCACACACTACGGAGATGTGGCGGTGGCCTGCGCGGGCCTCGCCGGTGCCCACGATCAAGAGGAAGACGCTACCGTCCTCCTCCGAGACTAGCAGGCGGCGCTGATCCTCCAGCTTCTCCGGCACGGTGAACGGGTAGCACGTCTCGTACTTAATGTTCTGCGCCAAGGGCCAGTAGTGATCGCCGTACGCCTGCGTCTGGTGATGCACGATGTCCGCCGGCGAGCCCCAAAACGGCACCGGGCACTCATAGTAGTAGACGAAGGGCTCCTTGGAGGCATCGACCAAGCCGTCCATGAAATGGGAGTGGCTGTAGGGGACGTTCCGCCAGTTGAATATATGAGCAAGTTACTACGAGATTTAGTCCGAATAAGCACAAAATAAATCATGACGGCTATAACAGAGATTAAACTAATCATGCGGCCTAGCATAGTAGATGAACAGATTGAATATAGGACACAGACTAGAAACATGAATTCTACCACGATTTCGAACAGCAAGGACAGTAACGCATACCGTGCAACGGGAGCAGCACCATTGGCATTGAGGTTGTCGCCCATGTCGTTGAGGAAGAGGTTGCCGAGGTCGGGGAGGAAGTCGTCGCTGCTAGCAGTCGCGAGAGTGCGCTCCCCAAATTTCAACAGCACCCGTCGAATGGAGCGCAGGAGGGAGCGGCTGTAGGGGACGTTGCGGCCGCCGAATGGAGCGCAACAGTAGCCCACGAAGCAGTAGATGGTGCTCCTCCCTAGTCTCTATTCTTATCTCTACCACTACTACTCTTCTTTGTTTTTATAATATACTAGTTGTAGTTGTCAAATCGAATAGTACTGCGCCGTCCACCGCACTCCTGGCTGAACACGCCTCCTCGCCTCCATCAAACCCCCCCGTTAAACCCGCATGCAAACCGAGAAACCTACTCCGGCCCGCGGGAGGAAATTTGTCGGTTGTCGTTGGAGAATAATAGAGTCACATCCAATCCATTTGAGTTAATTGCCTGTATGATTCTCCCTCTATAAAAAGTTAATTGCATCCTTAATCTTGTATTCTAAGTACTCTGTGGGTTCCACTGTCAGTACAGTGTACATGACTTGTAGGCTGGCTACAGATTCGTACAGAAAGTTAAAAAGAAACAAATCCATGACTTGCAGGATTGGTGTTAGCACCGATGGCGGTTCGTAGTCATTCCACGCTCGCGCATTGAAGTTTGTAACTATTTTAGATTAGAACATACTACTCCTCCGGTGCTAGTAGTAGAGCAGAGTCCTACTCCATTACTACTCTACTCAAGCAAGTTAGGGCATAGTAGCAGGTACTGTAGGGAGTACCAGTACTGTGATCACTCATGCAAGTTGTCTGACTTCGATATGACCCTACGCTGTTGGTATGTGTCTCGTAAGTCAAGCGGCGTGTTGTAGTCATCATCACCTGTCCACTTCCCGTAGCACATATTCGCTTCTCCATCTTTGTCCGCTCTTCCATCCCAGCTAAGGCGCCTCCCCCTCGTCCAATCTTCCATCCCCGCTAAGGCGCCTCCCCCCCTCGTCCGAAACCCAAGCACTAACAATGGCAGAACCGAGCAGCGTCTGCCGAAAGAGTGGCTGGAATTCGATCCCCATAGAGGTAATCAAGCTCATTGTTTCGCATGTGCACAATCTCAGTACCATGCCGCTCGCCGCGTGCTCGTCGGGGCTGTACCGTTTACTTAAAGCCCTCAGGCTGGAGCTTTTTAAGACAACTCCTTGCTTGCTGATGCCGCCTGATCTTCAGAAACGTCGTGTCACATAGCATAACGATCGTAGGGTGGCGAGCATCAACCCCCTTGACTGCGATCCGATCCCCGTCACCCTCAACTACATTAACGGTATCTACTGGGTCGGCATGAACACGTCTTGGATGGTGCTCGTCGACGGTCGCGGCAGCTGGATGCTCGTAGAGGTCTACACCCGGCGATTGATCCCCCTTCCTTTGATTAACACTGCACTGCTTTGGCACCGTGGCCCAGAATACTCGGAATCTTACAGTAGCCAACATGATACCAAGTTTGATTTGCTCAAGGTTGTAATCTGCCAAGTGCCCACAAGATCTGCGAATTATAAAGGCTTCAGGCTAATTGCGTTCTTCAACCGCGGTCTCGCCTATCTGACAGGTCACTGCGGTAAGTGGATAAATCTACACGTCCATCGCAGGATCATACATCCTCCATGGTTCTCTGATGCCATTGAACACAAGGGCTTCATTTACGCTGTCGACTCCTTCTATGGCTGGACGTATTGCTGGCCAACTCCAGTTATCGCTACAAACGGCTGTTACAGCAGTATGTTACTTTCCTATGATATCATGATGGCTTGCTTATATTACTGTCAACATTTACTGAAAAAATATTCATGCTCATAACATGCTGTTCTTAAGATTGACTACATCAAGAGCCCTTTTTTATTTGACTCCAACTTTTTTTAGGGTTATTTGACTCCAACTTGATATGATGTTGTAGGCCGCCTGGTGTCCCTACCCTTCCTAATCACAGAACCTTTCAAAGAAAAGCGGCATGGCAGTTGCAGGTGCTTCCTCGCTCGATCAGAGGACGGTGAATGATTGATGATCGTTCGCACGTACCGGACGTCTTGTTTCGCGGAATACAATCACAGTCACTGCAAGGTCTTTGAGTAGGATCCCAGCTTCTCTGGGCCTTCAGGAATTTTTTACTGGAGGTTGGTAAGTAGCCTTTTTACATGCTCTCTGTTTGTCGGACTGAATTATCCGATTAACCAGGAGATAACCGACGGCAAGGATCATGATGGCAGCGCGGTTTCGTTAATCAGGCAAAACTGTGTGTACACAGCGTACCATGCGTCTCTGCATGCACCATACCCTGATATGTGCCGCCACGCTCTGCAGCCCAAAGTAGGAGAGAGGGTCGCAAGTATCAGACTTTGACCTGCTGGCTGGAGTTTCCCCCGTCAGGCACCCATCTCGTTCAAGCCGTCAGCCAATCTCCACAGCTTAATAAATAGTAACGTCTAACTGAGCCAGTTAGTTAGATGCGTACACTTGTGTAGTAGGATCTTTATTTAGTTTGATGCATACACTTGTTCTTTTTTGGTAGCCCTTTTGTAATGATGGCTGATGTTTGGTTTGGAAGAGAGAGCCGCGTTTTCACTCTTCTGGCCTGCTTACTGCTTCTGTTGCACCCCCAGCCCTGGTTGCTGCTGCTGCTGTTTTCAATGTACAATCAGTAGTATATTTTGTCTCTTGGTTGAATAAATGTGTTGTTAGAACGACAAACACAATGTTTTGGAAGTCATTGCACGGTTCGATCCTTTGGTGCCCCGTACCGTACGTAGCCCATACTATTTTTCATGCGGAACATGGTAGTCGACGATCCGGCGCCAACCGCCTCCTCCGCGCCATCCTCGCTGGTGCATTGCACCATGACCATCGGCGAGGTCCGTGCCCAATATATGGACATGGTGAGGCAGAAGCGTGAGGAGCAGTTCCGGGAGGCGCAGGCCGACGCTGCCTACAACCACCATCTCCTCCAGGAGCACCTGCACGCGGAGGAGCAGATCGCCGCGGAACGGGCGGAGCAGGAGGCGCTGCTCGACTCGTATCGCTCCGCCTGCGAGGGCCGCCTCGAGCGCTGGCAGTACTGCATGCGGGTGGCGGAGGCTGCGGCCGCCTACAAAGAGGGTGATGAAGCGGCCGAGGCGCCATTTGGCGAGACCGAGGATGAGGCAGAGGCAATGCCGGCTCCGACGAGTCCCCGCTCCGCTGGCGTCGACGAGGCCCTGCTCCACCGAGGCCCCGCGGCGCCAACAACAAGGCAGAGGACACCGCCGACTCCGCCGAGGCCCCACCCTGCCGGCAACGAGGGGGAGGATTTTCCCCCGCTCCGCCGAGGCGCCGCCAGCCGGCAACGAGACAGAAGACATGCCGGCTCCTCCGAGGCCCCGCCCCGCTGCCAACGAGGCCGCGCCACATAGAAATCGAGGAAGAGTAGAACACGGTAGGTCGCCGCCGCTCGGGTCCAAGTAAGGCCACCGCTGCTACCCTCCGATTGCTGGCACTGAGCTGTACATCATGGAGCAATTCTATGATTACAGGCTGATTGAAGAGCGCTCCGTGGTTGAGCAAGCTCATGAGATACAGTGATTTGCTAGAGAACTTGAGCACTTCAGTTGTATGCTACCGGACAATGTGCAAAGTAAAAAGGAACAAAAGGAGTACAAAGAGTTTGAGCAGCTTTTTAGCGTTCCTGTACATTGCAATCACAGCGATTCACATGTCATAGAGAACATTCAAAACAATCGATGATTATGCATCTCAGCGATTCACATGTCAGAGCCAATATTTACTTCACAACTAAAGAATAAAGAAAAAATGGATCGACGCTGCTGACAGCAAAGGGTGTCCCATTCGAAAATATCAAACGCATGTCTTCTTGCTAAAATCAATGAGCAAAATTTGACAAGGTTTTCCCATTCCAAAATATCAAATGCCTACGATTGTGGAATGGGCAGGGTTTACCATCAGTTCGGACATTGACATGGCACCTCGTGCTAAATAAACCAGCTATTCTTTTGTGCAGTTCCACCAAAATCAACCAAATTCGCGCGTAGCTTGTATTATTTCGCCCTTATATGTTGCAATGCCTTGAACTTATCGGCACCTCCTTTCTTGTGGTGGAAATGAATGATTTGATGTACTCATGAACATTTTGTGCAGTTTCCATTGAAATCAAGTTGAGCACCCCTGTTTGCACAAATACAAAAAAAGTGATTAGTATAAAGCAAACTGTACTATGAATTGACAGTTTAAATAGGCACCTACATGGTCCATGTAGAGCACACTTTTACAAAAATGGAACTCACCGGAAAGATTCCTAGAACAACATTGTACTCACGCATCACATCAAGAAAATGGAGATTTTTCAGTCCTTCTGAGCTGAAGTTAGTTTGGTCTTGTGGGGGGTAATGTAACCATCCTTCAACTGCTCCTTCTGATGAGAAGATAGACAGGGCTTCTTCATCCTGGCATAATCGGAACTAGTCACTTCACGTACTCCATATTCTTCTTCAGAGGAGGATGATCCTGTTGTGCAAAGACAAGAGGATAACTAAATGCTAGCATCCCTTTTTGCTCGAAAAAAGGGAAAGGAAATATTTAAAACAACACAGATGAAGCACTTCTCAAGGACAATACCACTTTTTGATGACAGCATCTAAATAGTAGCACAACACCAATAGAGATGACAAAGCTCAATCATATGGATGAAATCAGTGGGCGAGTACCAACCTTTGTCAGGAGGCTTATTGTGTAGAGCATACAGATGAAGCACTTCTCCGGAACCATCTGTTGCTATCTACTGCGGTGGCCATGCTTACTATATACTCCTCGATTAGATTAATGTTTCCAACATCTTCTTGTGCAGTTCCGCTAAAATATATGGTATCTTCAAAGAAGATCCCTGTTTGCACAAGTAGAGATAATTACGTATTACATTAAGAGTGGCATCAAATCAGTGGCAAAACAATTGCTCGTTCCAGCCGTAGCAATAAATTAAGATGCAAAACTATATCATTACTTGTGTCATCACAGTTCCAGTGCTTCATTACAGCACCAGGAGTTGATTTTTGTTTTTCTTCCGCTTGTTCTTCCCCTTCATCACTTGGTTCAATAACAGACAAGCTTCGCCTTCAATGTAAAATTTGGCATGTAAATTAGGTTGCACAAGTATATCACTAAACAATGACATTAATTTTCTGATGAAAGTGGCAAAATACAGGCCAACAGTTGTGAAATACCCTTATCTTACCTCAATGGGATATTACTGTGCACATACAGATTGGAAGTGTTGTCTCCATTCGTGCAGTTCACTAAACTCAAGCAACATTACAGTACAAGTAGCACAACATATGAAAGCACACTGCAGAATCATGTGAAAGAAGGCTAGTACTGACCTCTCATGACGCGGAATTCAAACAACTCACAAGAAGAAGATCTGAACCAAATTGGCCAACACGGATAGGAAGTAAGATCTCCTCTTGTGCAGTTCCACTAAGATCAAGCAATCAAGCAACGTTGTTGGTGTGACATTTTGGTTGAACTGCACAAAACACACTTAAACAAAAGTGTTTTGTGCAGTGCAACAAAGGGTCACAATGGCAACGAGGTGAAGTAGATAACCCTGTTTACATAGAGGTGCAAAGGAAACAACTAGTGGTCAATAACGATGGATGACACAGAAGCCAACAAAAAGAAGCATCTACCTTATCTAAATGGGAAAGAAAGCAAGACAGTAGCATTTCTCAAACGGTGGCATTGATTAATATTAACAGAGAGATTATATTAACAATAAAATTTGTTAAACATGTAATTTGCTTTTAACTGTGGCATTGCATAAATTTTCCAGCGGCATTATTAGAGGGTGTTTGTTTACAGGGACATTTTGGTGGAGGGACTAAAAAAGCTCCATGTCAATCCCATCTAAACCAAACAGGAGGGACTTTTAGGGACTAAAAGTGGGCATTTGGGACTAAAGAAAGAAGACCCCGAGGGAGTCTTTTTGGGACTTTTCCAATAGTTGCCCCTGCCACGCATCACACCTTGTCTCTATTAGTTCACTACTAGGGGTAACATGGTCTTTTAGCATGTCATTTAATAACCTCTAGTCCATGTTTAGTCCCTGGAACCAAGCAGGTAGGGACTAGGGATTTTTTAACCAAACAGGGCCTTAGATTAACAACAACTAAAGAGTTGCACGGGACAGTGAACGCACCAGCACCATGTGCATCTACCGATGTACTGGGGTGATGCACAGTCTGTTGCAACAAAGAACAAACAACCAAGGAGCATATTTGTGTTGGTCCCAGTTTTGTTATCTTTAGACACCTTTCCCTATGTGAGCGCAGCAAATCTAGTCCTGCTCAAACTCTATAGCCTTGTCCCCCAAAACAAAAGATCAGTTCATTACAGATGTGCGTACTGCGTTTGTCATTGTTTTCCCTTTTTGACCAACGTAGGTGCTGGATTGCGAGTGTGTACTAGTACTTTCCCCACTTCCTTTCCACTGTGAACCACGTCCTAGATTTATGCTATACAACTTTCCCCACTACTTCCCCCCATTCCTGTCCTCTTTGAACCACGTCTTAGATTCATGCGATACAACTTTCCCCACTACTTTCCCACTTCCTTTCCTTTTTGAACCACGTCCTAGATTCATGCTATACAACTTTTCCCACTACTTTCCCCCATTCCTTTCCTTTTTGAACCACGTCCTAGATTCATGGTATACAACTTTCCCCACTACTTTCCTGTTTGATCCAACACCTAGATTCGAGTGCAGAAGCGGAAAAAAGCGCACATGCAGCTAGAGCAATGCATGTGGAATAAGTAAATTATACCTTAAGGTTCTTGGGGTGTGGTTCGGTGGGCGACCGGAGGCCGTTCGACCCACACTATGTATGGCGAAGAAGAAGAAGGGGTCGGAGGCCCTCCCGTGCCGCCGCTGGGTGAAAGTGAACAGCTGCGCCGGTAGTGGATTCCCTCCCTCGCTGACGGCGACAGTGTTAAGCCTCCTTCCCTTCCCGGCGGACGGCTCTTTGACCAGCAGTGAGGGAAGAGAGAGAGAGGCCAGCGAAGTCTTGTTTAGATCTGGAGAGGGTGAGAGAGTGTGAAGAATGAAGGAAATATGCCCTAGAGGCAATAATAAAGATATAATTTATTTCCTTATATCATGATAAATGTTTATTATTCATGCTAGAATTGTATTAACTGGAAACTTGATACATGTGTGAATACATAGACAAACAGAGTGTCACTAGTATGCCTCTACTTGACTAGCTCGTTGATCAAAGATTGTTATGTTTCCTAGCCATAGACATGAGTTGTCATTTGATTAACGGGATCACATCATTAGGAGAATGATGTGATTGACTTGACCCATTCCGTTAGCTTAGCACTCGATCGTTTAGTATGTTGCTATTGCTTTCTTGATGACTTATACATGTTCCTATGACTATGAGATTATGCAACTCCCGTTTACCGGAGGAACACTTTGTGTGCTACCAAACGTCACAACGTAACTAGGTGATTATAAAGGTGCTCTACAGGTGTCTCCAAAGGTACTTGTTGGGTTGGCGTATTTCGAGATTAGGATTTGTCACTCCGATTGTCGGAGAGGTATCTCTGGGCCCACTCGGTAATGCACATCACTATAAGCCTTGCAAGCATTGTAACTAATGAGTTAGTTGCGGGATGATGTATTATGGAACGAGTAAAGAGACTTGCCGGTAATGAGATTGAACTAGGTATCGAGATACCGACGATCGAATCTCGGGCAAGTAACATACCGATGACAAAGGGAACAACGTATGTTGTTATGCGGTCTGACCGATAAAGATCTTCGTAGAATATGTGGGAGCCAATATGAGCATCCAGGTTCCGCTATTGGTTATTGACCGGAGAGGTGTCTCGGTCATGTCTACATAGTTCTCGAACCCGTAGGGTCCGCACGCTTAACGTTACGATGACGGTTATATTATGAGTTTATGTGTTTTGATGTACCGAAGGAGTTCGGAGTCCCGGATGAGATCAGGGACATGACGAGGAGTCTCGAAATGGCCGAGACGTAAAGATCGATATATTGGACGACTATATTCGAACTTCGGAAAGGTTCCGAGTGATTCGGGTATTTTTCGGAGTACCGGAGAGTTAGGGGAATTCGTATTGGGCCTTAATGGGCCATACGGGAAAGGAGAGAAAGGCCCCAAAGGGTGGCCGCACCCCTCCCCATGGACTAGTCCGAATTGGATTAGGGAGGGGGGCGCCCCCTTCCTTCTTTCTCCTTCTCCCTTCCCTTTTCCTACTCCAACAAGGAAAGGAGGAGTCCTACTCCCGGTGGGAGTAGGACTCCCCCCTTGGCGCGCCCTCCTCCTTGGCCGGCGGCCTCCCCCTTGCTCCTTTATATACGGGGGCAGGGGGCACCCCATAGACACAACAATTGATCATTGATCTCTTAGCCGTGTGCGGTGCCCCCCTCCACCATATTACACCTCGATAATATCGTAGCGGTGCTTAGGCGAAGCCCTGCGTCGGTAGAACATCATCATTGTCACCACGCCGTCGTGCTGACGAAACTCTCCCTCAACACTCGGCTAGATCGGAGTTCGAGGGACGTCATCGAGCTAAACGTGTGCTGAACTCGGAGGTGCCGTACGTTCGGTACTTGATCGGTCGGATCGTGAAGACGTACGACTACATCAACCGCGTTGTGTTAACGCTTCCGCTATCGGTCTATGAGGGTACGTGGACAACACTCTCCCCTCTCGTTGCGTGTGTGTAGGAATTTTTTTGAAATTACTACGTTCCCCAACAGTGGCATCCGAGCCTGGTTTTATGCGTTGATGTTATGCACGAGTAGAACACAAGTGAGTTGTGGGCGATATAAGTCATACTGCTTACCAGCATGTCATACTTTGGTTCAGCGGTATTGTGAGATGAAGCGGCCCGGACCGACATTACGTGTATGCTTACGCGAGACTGGTTTCACCGTTGCAAGCACTCGTTGCTTAAAGGTGACTGGCGGGTGTCTGTCTCTCTCAGTTTAGTTGAACCGAGTGTGGCTACGCCCGGTCCTTGCGAAGGTTAAAACAGCACCAACTTGAAAAACTATCGTTGTGGTTTTGATGCGTAGGTAAGAACGGTTCTTGCTAAGCCCATAGCAGCCACGTAAAACTTGCAACAACAAAGTAGAGGACGTCTAACTTGTTTTTGCAGGGCATGTTGTGATGTGATATGGTCAAGACATGATGCTATATTTTATTGTATGAGATGATCATGTTTTGTAACCGAGTTATCGGCAACTGGCAGGAGCCATATGGTTGTCGCTTTATTGTATGAAATGCAATTGCCATGTAATTGTTTTACTTTATCACTAAGCGGTAGCGATAGTCGTAAAAGCAATAGTTGGCGAGACGACAACGATGCTACGATGGAGATCAAGGTGTCGCGCCGGTGACGATGGTGATCATGACGGTGCTTCGGAGATGATGAGGGCCATATCATATCACTTATATTGGTTGCATGTGATGTTTATCTTTTATGCATCTTATCTTGCTTTGATTGACGGTAGCATTATAAGATGATCTCTCACTAAAATTTCAAGATAAAAGTGTTCTCCCTGAGTATGCACCATTGCGAAAGTTCTTCGTGCTGAGACACCACGTGATGATCGGGTGTGATAGGCTCTACGTTCAAATACAATGGGTGCAAAACAGTTGCACATGCGGAATACTCAGGTTAAACTTGACGAGCCTAGCATATGCAGATATGGCCTCGGAACACGGAGACCGAAAGGTCGAGCGTGACTCATATAGTAGATATGATCAACATAGTGATGTTCACCGTTGAAACTACTCCATCTCACGTGATGATCGGACATGGTTTAGTTGATATGGATCACGTGATCATTTCGAGGATTAGAGGATGTCTATCTAAGTGGGAGTTCTTAAGTAATATGATTAATTGAACTTAAATTTATCATGAACTTAGTCCTGATAGTATTTTGCAAATTATGTTGTAGATCAATAGCTCGCGTTGTTGCTTCCCTGTGTTTATTCTTGATATGTTCCTAGAGAAAAATTATGTTGAAAGATGTTAGTAGCAAAGATGCGGATTGGATCCGTGATCTGAGGATTATCCTCATTGCTGCACAGAAGAATTATGTTCTTGATGCACCGCTAGGTGACATACCTATTGCAGGAGCAGATGCAGACGTTATGAATGTTTGGCTAGCTCAATATGATGACTACTTGATAGTTTAGTGCACCATGCTTAACGGCTTAGAATCGGGACTTCAAAGATGTTTTGAACGTCATGGACCATATGAGATGTTCCAGGAGTTGAAGTTAATATTTCAAGCAAATACCCGAGTTGAGAGATATGAAGTCTCCAACAAGTTCTATAGCTAAAAGATGGAGGAGAATAGCTCAAGTAGTGAGCATGTGCTCAGATTGTCTGGGTACTACAATCGCTTGAATCAAGTGGGAGTTAATCTTCCAGATAAAATAGTGATTGACAGAATTCTCTGGTCACCATCACCAAGTTAGTAGAACTTCATGATGAACTATAGTATGCAAGGGATGACGAAAGTAATTCCCGAGCTCTTCGTGATGCTGAAATCAACGAAGGTAGAAATCAAGAAAAACATCAAGTGTTGATGGTTGACGAGACCACTAGTTTCAAGAAAAGGGCAAAGGGAAGAAGGGGAACTTCAAGAAGAACGGCAAGCAAGTTGCTGCTCAAGTGAAGAAGCCTAAGTCTGGTCCTAAGCCTGAGACTAAGTGCTTCTACTGCAAAGGGACTGGTCACTGGAAGCTGAACTACCCCAACTATTTGGTGGATAAGAAGGATGGCAAAGTGAACAAAGGTATATTGGATATACATGTTATTGATATGTACTTTACTAGTGTTTATAGCAACCCCTCGGTATTTGATACTGGTTCAGTTGCTATGAGTAGTAACTCGAAACGGAAGTTGCAGAATAAATAGAGGCTAGTAAAAGGCGAGGTGATGATGTGTGTTGGAAGTAGTTCCAAGATTGATATGATCATCATCGCACACTCCCTATACTTTCGGGATTAGTGTTGAAACTAAATAAGTGTTATTTGGTGTTTGCGTTGAGCATGAATATGATTTGATCATGTTTGTTGCAATACGGTTATTCATTTAAATTAGAGAATAATTGTTGTTCTGTTTACATGAATAAAACCTTCTATGGTCATACACCCAATAAAATGGTTTGTTGGATCTCGATCGTAGTGATACACATATTCATAATAATGAAGCCAAAAGATGCAAAGTTAATAATGATAGTGCAACTTATTTGAGGCACTGCCGTTTAGGTCATATTGGTCTAAAGCGCATGAAGAAACTCCATACTGATGGGATTTTGGAATCACTTGATTATGAATCACTTGATGCTTGCGAACCGTGCCTCATGGGCAAGATGACTAAAACGCCGTTCTCCGGAACTATGGAGAGAGCAACAGATTTGTTGGAAATCGTACATACAGATGTATGTGGTCCGATGAATATTGAGGCTCGTAGCAGGTATCATTATTTTCTGACCTTCACAGATGATTTGAGAAGATATGGGTATATCTACTTAATGAAACAGAAGTCTGAAACATTTGAAAAGTTCATATAATTTCAGAGTGAAGCGGAAAATCATCGTAACAAGAAAATAAAGTTTCTACGATCTGATCGTGGAGAAGAGTATTTGAGTTACGAGTTTGGCCTTCAGTTAAAACAATGTGAAATAGTTTCACTACTCACGCCACCTGGAACACCACGGTGTAATGGTGTGTCTGAACATCGTAACCGTACTTTATTAAATATGGTGCGATATATGATGTCTCTTACCGATCTACCACTATCGTTTTGGGGTTATGCATTAGAGACAGCTGCATTCACGTTAAATAGGGTACCATCTAAATCCGTTGAGACGAGATCTTATGAACTGTGGTTTGGCAAGAAACCAAAGTTGTCGTTTCTTAAAGTTTGGGGTTGCGATGCTTATGTGAAAAGTTTCATCCTGATAAGATCAAACCCAAATCGGAGAAATGTGTCTTCATAGGATACCCAAAGGAGACAGTTGGGTACACCTTCTATCACAGATCCGAAGGCAAGACATTCGTTGCTAAGTATGGATCCTTTCTAGAGAAGGAGTTTCTCTCGAAAGAAGTGAGTGGGAGGAAAGTAGAACTTGATGAGGTAACTGTACCTGCTCCCTTATTGGAAAGTAGTTCATCACAGAAATCTGTTCCTGTGACTCCTACACCAATTAGTGAGGAAGTTAATGATGATGATCATGTAACTTCAGATAAAGTTACTACCAAACCTCGTAGGTAAACCAGAGTGAGATCCACACCAGAGTGGTACGGTAATCCTGTTCTGGAGGTCATGTTATTTGACCATGACGAACCTACGAACTATGAGGAAGCGATGATGAGCCCAAATTCCGCGAAATGGCTTGAGGCCATGAAATCTGAGATGAGATCCATATACGAGAACAAAGTATGGACTTTGATTGACTTGCCCAATGATCGGCAAGCCATTGAGATTAAATGGATCTTCAAGAGGAAGACAGACAGTGATAGTAGTGGTACTGTCTACAAAGCTAGAATTGTCGCAAAAAGGTTTTCTACAAGTTCTAGGTGTTGACTACGATGAGAGTTTCTCACTCGTATCTATGCTTAAGTCTGTCTGAATCATGTTAGCAACTGTCGCATTTTATGAAATATGGCAAATGGATAAACAAAACTGCATTCCTTAATGGATTTATTGAAGAAGAGTTGTATATGATGCAACCAGGAGGTTTTGTCAATCCTAAAAGTGCTAACAAAATATGCAAGCTCCAGCGATCGATCTATGGACTGGTGCAAGCATCTCGGAGTTGGAATATACGCTTTGATAAATTGATCAAAGGATATAGTTTTATACAGACTTGCGGTGAAGCCTGTATTTACAAGAAAGTGAGTGGGAGCACTACAACATTTCTGATAAGTATATGTGAATGACATATTGTTGATCGGAAATAATGTAGAATTATTCTGCAAAGCATAAAGGAGTGTTTGAAAGGAGTTTTTTCAAAGAAAGACCTCGGTGAAGCTGCTTACATATTGAGCATCAAGATCTATAGAGATAGATCAAGATGCTTGATAAGTTTTTTCAATGAGTACATACCTTAACAAGATTTTGAAGTAGTTCAAAATAGAACAGTCAAAGAAAGAGTTCTTTCCTGTGTTACAAGGTGTGAAATTGAGTAAGACTCAAAGCCCGACCACGGCAGAAGATAGAAAGAGAATGAAAGTCATTCCCTATGCCTTGGCCATAGGTTCTATAAAGTATGCCATGTTGTGTACCAGATCTATTGTATACCCTACACTGATTTTGGCAAGGGAGTACAATAGTGATCTAGGAGTAGATCACTGGACAGCGGTCAAAATTATCCTTAGTGGAATAAGGATATGTTTCTCGATTATGGAAGTGACAAAAGGTTCGTCGTAAAGGGTTACATCGATGCAAGTTTTAACACTAATCTAGATGACTCTAAGTCTCGGTATAGATACATATTGAAAGAGGGAGCAATTAGCTAGAGTAGCTCCGTGCAGAGCATTGTAGACATAGAAATTTGCAAAATACTTACGGATCTGAATGTGACAGACCCATTGACTAAAATTATCTCACAAGCAAAACATGATCACACCTTAGTACTCTTTGGGTGTTAATCACATAAGCGATGTGAACTAGATTACTGACTCTAGTCAACCCTTTGGGTGTTGGTCACATGACGATGTGAACTATGGGTGTTAATCACATGGTGATGTGAACTATTGATGTTAAATCACATGGCGATGTGAACTAGATTATTGACTCTAGTGCAAGTGGGAGACTGAAGGAAATATGCCCTAGAGGCAATAATAAAGTTATTATTTATTTCCTTATATCATGATAAATGTTTATTATTCATGCTAGAATTGTATTAACTGGAAACTTGATACATGTGTGAATACATAGACAAACAGAGTGTCACTAGTATGCCTCTACTTGACTAGCTCGTTGATCAAAGATGGTTATGTTTCCTAGCCATAGACATGAGTTGTTATTTGATTAACGGGATCACATCATTAGGAGAATGATGTGATTGACTTGACCCATTCTGTTAGATTAGCACTCGATCGTTTAGTATGTTGCTATTGCTTTCTTCATGACTTCTACATGTTCCTATGACTATGAGATTATGCAACTCCCGTTTACCGGAGGAACACTTTGTGTGCTACCAAACGTCACAACGTAACTGGGTGATTATAAAGGTGCTCTACAGGTGTCTCCAAAGGTACTTGTTGGGTTGGCATATTTCGAGATTAGGATTTGTCACTCCGATTGTCGGAGAGGTATCTCTGGGCCCACTCGGTAATGCACATCACTATAAGCCTTGCAAGCATTGTAACTAATGAGTTAGTTGCGGGATGATGTATTACGGAACGAGTAAAGAGACTTGCCGGTAACGAGATTGAACTAGGTATCGAGATACCGACGATCGAATCTCGGGCAAGTAACATACCGATGACAAAGGGAACAACGTATGTTGTTATGCGGTCTGACCGATAAAGATCTTCGTAGAGTATGTGGGAGCCAATATGAGCATCCAGGTTCCGCTATTGGTTATTGACCGGAGAGGTGTCTCGGTCATGTCTACATAGTTCTCGAACCCGTAGGGTCCGCACGCTTAACGTTACGATGACGGTTATATTATGAGTTTATGTGTTTTGATGTACCGAAGGAGTTCGGAGTCCCAGATGAGATCGGGGACATGACGAGGAGTCTCGAAATGGCCGAGACGTAAAGATCGATATATTGGACGACTATATTCGGACTTCGGAAAGGTTCCGAGTGATTCGGGTATTTTTCAGAGTACCGGAGAGTTACGGGAATTCGTATTGGGCCTTAATGGGCCATACGGAAAAGGAGAGAAAGGCCCCAAAGGGTGGCCGCACCCCTCCCCATGGACTAGTCCGAATTGGACTAGGGAGGGGGGCGCCCCCTTCCTTCTTTCTCCTTCTCCCTTCCCTTTTCCTACTCCAACAAGGAAAGGAGGAGTCCTACTCCCGGTGGGAGTAGGACTCCCCCCTTGGAGCACCCTCCTCCTTGGCCGGCGGCCTCCCCCTTGCTCCATTATATACGGGGGCAGGGGGCACCCCATAGACACAACAATTGATCATTGATCTCTTAGCCGCGTGCGGTGCCCCCTCCACCATATTACACCTCGATAATATCGTACCGGTGCTTAGGCGAAGCCCTGCGTCGGTAGAACATCATCATTGTCACCACGCCGTCGTGCTAACGAAACTCTCCCTCCACACTCGGCTGGATCAGAGTTCGAGGGACGTCATCGAGCTGAACGTGTGCTGAACTCAGAGGTGCCGTACGTTCGGTACTTGATCGGTTGGATCGTGAAGACGTACGACTACATCAACCGCGTTGTGTTAACGCTTCTGCTATCGGTCTACGAGGGTACATGGACAACACTCTCCCCATTCGTTGCTATGCATCACCATGATCTTGCGTGTGCGTAGGAATTTTTTTGAAATTACTACGTTCCCCAACAAAAAGAGCAACTACAAGCAGACCAGCAGTGAGGGGAGAGAGAGAGGCCAACGAAGTCTTGTTTAGATCTGGAGAGGATGAGAGAGTGTGAAGAGAGCAACTACAAGCGCTGAGGCTCCAGCGTGTATATATATACTGGAGGGAGTGTGAAGAGTGCAAACCCTAGAAAACAAGCGCTGAGGCTGCAGCTTATACGTGATGAGGAGATTATACGGTCACTACGAGATCGTATAGCTCCGTATCCATCCATTTTGACCAGTCAAAGAATCCTCCTGGCACGAATTATGCTCAAGTGTAGTTATCGAATCCGAGACCTCAAGTTTGATGAGCGAACAGGCTAACCAGCTACACAACCCTCCCGTTATGTTCAACGAGAGGAAAATAACCTTTTATACATTCCTGCATTCGTGTGACAAGCATGCCATGTTTTTTTGTGTGTGGGAGTCATTGGGATTTAAATCATAATCGTGTCATGTGGCTTTGGTGGTAAGACTATCCACAGTGGTGCAGAAATAATGCAGCCTTAGTCACCTTACCTCTCTCCACGTAGTACATTGGGTCCCACCAGTCAGAGGGTGAAACAAACAAATTAATAAGAAAAATTAAAAGCGCCAGCGGTGTCTCTTACCTCACACATCTCGCTACTGCTCGGGAACACTGTCCAATTGATCCCTCTGTTCGCTCACGTACTATTTTAAGTGAATCCTTATTATAAAATGCACACAATTTTGGGCACTTGTATTTGACCTAAGTCAGTGTGCCACCGTATCTTGTACGACTCCCTCCGTCTAGGTGTAATAAGTCACGTTAGAAGGTGCAGCGGGACCAAGGTGCAAGCAGATTAGAGGAGAAGGAGAAACTTGACCGGTCATTCCTCCAATCAAAGCCCTGATTTCTGTCTCTAAACGCAACAATTAATCCAAACAACTAAGAGATGCCTCTTCCCTTCTTGTACGTACTCCATTTGTATCTCACTTCCTGTGGCTTCGCACTCGCACGATTTCCTATTCTATGAACCTGTGTGTGCGTGTGTGTGTGAGTTTAACAACATGTGTGTGTTAAAGAGAGCGACAGATAGACCTACTCCTAAAGAGAGATGGTGTGTAGTGTACGATTTTAGCCACGAGAGTCGGTGCATCCTCTCGTTTCTGGGCGTCCAGTAGGGACAGGCGGACAGCTGCCACGCCTACTCCTGACTAGCCTAGCCCACCCAAAGCCCCTCCATCGCCCGCGCGCGCTTCCTGCCCGAAACAGTCAGCGCCGCTCCAAAGAATCGGTGCCGCATTCATGCCCGGACAGAGCGGACGTGACCTCTCACTGGCGCCTGCGTTGAAGGGAGAAGCGGATTCAAGAGTGATGGTGTCACGACCGGTTTTTCAATAAAATAATTATTGAGAGACCAATCCCTTTTACGGACCAGCGAGGAAGAATTCCTTCTCACTGGTAGACAATATCTTGGTCACAAAAGAAAAATACCAGGAGTACTAAATATAACACAAGGTTGAGCAGAGACTACCCAACAATTTATTACATGCATGCCGATAAAACAAGATGGCGGGTAGGGTGGCAAACTACTAACTCACGATGATAACGGTGGTGGAAATATCACCGCGAAGCGAGTGATATGATTCCAGAAGACTACAGCTCATCGAGCGTCGGAGTGAGGCTCGAGAAGACTTATTACGGGTGGCGGAAGCGTATGCAAAACAAGTGACCAATATCCGGGATCGCGCAGGACTGACTGGGACTCCTCTAGGTGTCGGACGCGCTATCAAACTCTTCATCCAAGAGATCGCCTTCGTCAACATCTGGCCAAATCAACAAGCCAGGTGAGTACTATGAAAGTACTCGCAAGACAGTTCGGACATAAGGTATAACAAATGTAAACATGAAGCACATGAACAAGTTAACCAGTGCGATCAGACATAGAGATAATAAATACTGGGTGCCATGCGAGGGTCTGAATGACGCCTCGAGCGGAAACTGCAGAATAGTAATACTGGTGCCAAACGAGTGTCTGAAAGACTCCTCGAGCTTTCCTCGAGCGGAAAATGCGGAAATAATAATGCGGGTGCCAAACGAGTGTCTGAAAGACTCCTCGAGCGGAAAATGCAGAATAATAATGCAGGTGCCAAACGAGTGTCTGAAAGACTCCTCGAGCGGAAAATGCGGAATAATAATGCCACAGTCGGGCGTCGAGGCGACACCACATAAAGGGCTTATAACAGGAAATAAAGACAGTGCATGCCACAATCGGACGTCTGGGCGACATCACATAAAGGGCTTATATTTAAAGTAAGAAACAAGAACACGCCACAGTCGGACGTCTGCGCGACGTCACATAAAGGGCTTATATCACAGCTCAATAATACAATCATTCGGGAACATAAATTATCACAAGCATGCGACAAATATAAAGTTAGTCCATCCACAGGAATAACAATAAAACTGGATTTACCACTTGAGCTTGTTCACCGGGGACAAGTTTTTCACACGGATAGATATGGATATAATGTTTACACTACTTGATCATGGATACGATGATTTGGAAAGAATTGACTCTGCAGAGTTTGTACTTAACCACAGCCAACGGATTTCAGTAGTCACGGGGACTAGTTCCGTCTACGGTGTTTTGGAGGAAACACGTCTAACCAGTACACACCCAATTCAACCATCCGAAGCCAGGGATCACCCTCGGCAATATTCAAGAAAAACCTTGAGACGGGGAGGCTACAACCTCGCGTAGCATGGGATCAAATTTCTATACGCGCGCTCTAAGGGGGTGCCCCCCCGGTCCCAACTGGAAACACCCATGCCCCCTGACCGTATGACTGGCTTTAATCCTGGGCCAAGGTACCATCATCCCGGCCTCTCTGTTTGGTGTGTACACGGAAAGAGGTTACCAACTTACTAAACCGCATCCTGGCAATGAGACATGTGGTAGCACGGAAAGGGGAAAGAACGGTAACGTGGCTCCAACCACGTTAACGTCGGAGGAAGTCGGATGACGCAAGGCTGGTATGCTACAACAGTACCACCTTGCTGCCCTTCATGTCACCACATGATTTGGCCATCTCTCATCAGAGATCATCGCAACTTTGGAACATGCGGGAAAAGAACGATAACGTGGCTCCAACCACGTTAACGTCGGAGAAAGTCGGATGACGCAAGGCTGGTATGCTACAACAGTACCACCTTGCTGCCCTTCATGTCACCACATGATTAGGCCATCTCTCATCAGAGATCATCGCGACTTTGGAACAACCGGGTCGTTGCCTTACAAGCAACGAGGTATTTACCGACACTCATATGCCACGCACAAACTCTCACGCGAACATGCAAAACACCTGTCATATCAAATGTTCAAAACATGCTTGCCTGGTTCGGAGAAGTCGGAGTCTAGCTCGGCGAAGTTCGCGGCTCCTTCACCTCTTCCGGAACCTACGGCAATCACGAAACGGGTACTAACGTGAAAACCAACACTTGCACAGAAACTTTTCCAAATAATTTTCAAATAAATCCCATAAAAAACTAGACAAAATTTGAAGATTGTCAGAAAAAGAATCACTCAAAAATTCATTTTTATTAAAAAGTTATAAAGGTTTCTGTCCAGGGACTTATCTGTAATGAAACAGAAAAGTTCGAGGGTTTTAACTGAGAAAACAGAAAACGCTTCGGTTGGGAATGCGTAAGCGCAAAGTAGAAAACGTATTTGCCCGAAGGCGCCAACAGAAAACGGTTCGGAGGAGAATAGAATAGAGGCTGACAGGCGGGGTCCACCTGTCAGGTTCAAAAAGCTCGTCGGCGCCCGAAGGCTGCGGTGGACGCCGGCGTCGAACCACGGCGAGTTAGGAGAAACGGAGGGTACCAAGAGCTTCAGCGTCTTCTTCCGCGTCGGTGGGTGGTGGACTCGTCCAACGGGGAGCACCACGTCGACGGCGACACTATCTCCGGCGGACGGCGGCTCGGGTGAGGATGGGGAACTCCGGTGGAGGGCTGCAAACTACGAATTGAGGCGCGGGTCAGAACGAGGGATGCAAGGGGAAGCTACTGGCAAGAGAATGGAGGCGGAGGAGCGCACACGGGGGCGAATCGGGCTGGATCCCGTGGCGGGTCGCGGCGGCCGGAGTCGAGGAAGGAGACCTCCTCGGGGCTCTACCAGTGGCTAGGCTTGCTCTAGGGGGAGTGCAGGGATGGTGGGTGCTCGAGTTGAAGCTCGGGGCCTCTATTTATAGGCAGATCGACGGGGTGGCCGTGAACGGAGAATCTCCGGCGAGCGATTACGGCGGAGCAGTGGATTGGCAGGAGGTTTGAGTGGCCAGGCAGCATCAGTGGAGGTTACTGGAGTCGTTTCACAGCTAAACGGGGTCGGTCTTGGCGTAATGGCGTCGGTCCACGGTGAGGTGACCGCACGGGCTCAACGGCGGCAGAGAGCGCACTCCGCGCCCTGCGGTTCACGACGAGAGTGGCAGCCCGTTCGGGGGAGTGGAAGGCCACGCGGCGAGCTCCGGTGGTTTGGGCAGCGCTGGGTGGCGTCGTCGGCGCCGTGTCTCCCGCTGGCGTCCGCAAAGCCGCCGCCGGCGTCGGTCACGGGGCGGCGCACCTTCTGCTGCTCGTCGCCGACGCCCGCAAGGCGCCAGGCGTTCGTGCGGTGCAGGAACAAGAGGGCGGGGACGAGGAGCAAGGCGACGCGGTGGTACTGGCGAGATCGATGTCCTTCTCTGAAGAAAATGACAGCAAGCCACTGACTGAATCTCTGAATTTTTCTGAACTTGATATAGACAGTGCACTGCAGGTGTTCGACAGGAGGATTTTGCAATGAGATAAATTTTTCTGGACCTGTAACTTGGTGAGGTGACCACTCAATGCACCCAGAGGCTGCCTGATTTTACTTGGAATTTTTGGAGAAGGTTTTGAATGAATTTCACCAAATTTGACAAATCTGGTCCAAACTTGCAGCAGGTGTAGTTTGAAAATTTTGGACTGAAGACCAGTGGATCTTCATGGTTCTTGGTTGAGGGTTCAAAGGAGTAGGAGGGGAAAATGGTTTGGGGGCAAAAATCAAGACAGAAAGTGGAGTTCCTTTGCAAATCTCCAAGTGCTAGGAAAGAAGGCAGAAAATTATTTGAATAGAATATAAATGGAAATAATCACATGGGGAGGTTCAACTTGCTGGATTTGATGCAAATCATGATCCAAAGGTGAGGAAAGGGTTAGGAGAGGGGATTTGCACTAAGGCCATGGCAAGAAGGAATTGTTGAAAGTGGCAAAGGATTTTCCAAAAGCCATAGTGCAAATTTCAAGGAGATTTTCAAAAGTCATTTCCCAAGTGAAAATATTTTGTCTTGAGTCCAAGTGAAAAGCAAGAACCTCCAAGACCAAAGACAGATCTTGGTTGAATCCAAATAAAACTTTTGCCATAAAGAAAAATATTTGAGAGTGAGAGTTCTCTTGAAGAAAAATTTAAATCACTCCCCTCATGTCAAATAAAATCATTTGAAAAATCCAAATAAAAACTTCGGTGTCACAACACCTACCCCCTTAGGAAAAATCTCGTCCTCGAGATTTCTGCTGATCCTCAAATAGATATGGATGTTCTGCCCGAAGGAACTCTTCCCTTTCCCATGTAGCTTCATCCTCAGTGTGGTTAATCCACTGAACCCTGAAAAACTTTGTCGTTTTCTGACGGGTCCTCCGTTCAGACTCTTCTAAAATCTTTACTGGCCTTTCTCTGTAGGTGAGATCTGGTTGCATATCAATGTCCTCATGAGGTACATGCTTTTCTGGGTTGCTCACACATTTTCTTAACTGTGAGACGTGGAACACGTCATGGACGTCTGACAGCTCCTTGGGTAGGTCTAGTTGGTAGGCTACCGTGCCTCTTCGTGCCTTTACACAAAATGGTCCAATAAATCTTGGGGCTAGCTTCCCCTTAATTTTGAACCGTTGTAGACCCCTCATAGGAGATACTCGGAGGTAAACGGAATCACCGGGTTCAAAGCTGACCTCACGGTGCTTCTGATCATAGTAGCTCTTTTGGCGGCTCTGTGCTGTCTTGAGTCTGTCCCGGATTTGTTTAACTTTCTCCTCAGCCTCTTTAAGCATGTCTGGGCCGAAGATACGGCTGTCACCTGTTTCCGACCAATTCAGTGGGGTACGACACCTTCGTCCGTACAACGCTTCAAAGGGTTCCATTTGCAAGCTGGCTTGGTAACTATTGTTGTAGGCAAATTCGGCATACGGCAAACTCTCTTCCCAACTGGATCCATAGGTGAGCACACATGCTCTTAGCATATCCTCTAGGATCTGGCTCACACGTTCCGTCTGTCCATCAGTCTGAGGGTGGTATGCTGTACTGAAAGCTAGTTGCATGCCCAGAGCTTGTTGTAGGTGATCCCAAAATTTGGAGACGAATTGGGTGCCTCGGTCTGATATTATAGTCTTTGGGACTCCGTGCAAACAAACTATACGGGAGAGATAAAGTTTTGCCAGTCTTTGTGTGGAGTAGGTAGTCTTCACGGGAATGAAATGAGCAACTTTGGTTAGTCGGTCTGTGATGACCCATATGGCGTCATTCCCACGCTGTGATCGGGGTAGTCCGACGATGAAATCCATTCCTATTTCATCCCATTTCCACTCCGGTATTCTGTTTGGCTGGAGTAGCCCTGCTGGCTTTTGATGCTCGGCCTTGATGCGCTGACATGAATCGCAACAAGCAATGAATGTGGCTATATCTCTTTTCATACCGTGCCACCAAAATCTTTCCTGAATGTCCTTGTACATTTTGGTTCCTCCAGGATGAATCGAGTATGGAGCGGTGTGGCTTTCCGTCAAGATCTGTTGCTTGAGTTCCTCAATGTTAGGCACGCAAAGTCTGTCTCGGTACCATAATGTTCCTTCACTGTCGGTGACGAACTCGGAAGTCTTACGAAGATTCATTTTCTTCTTTATGCCTTCGATGCTGGGATGTCCCTGTTGAGCCTTCTTAATTTGTTCCACCAGGGTGGGTTGTATCTCCAGGTTCGATACGGTGCCCTCAGAGACTAACATCATGTTGAGCCTAGCGAACTCTCGCTGAAACTCAGGCCTCAAGTTTTGCGGACCGTCATCGTCCGTGATGGGGTTTCGACTAAGGGCATCGGCCACTACATTTGCTTTCCCTGGGTGGTAGTGAATGCCGACGTCATAGTCTTTGACAAGTTCCAACCAGCGTCGTTGGCGTAAATTCAGCTCTGGCTGTGTGAAAATATATTTGAGGCTCTTATGGCCCGTATATATTTCACAGCGATTTCCCAACAGAAAGTGCCTCCACTCCTTGAGTGCATGTATGACTGCTGCTAGCTCCAAGTCATGTGTTGGGTAATTTTCCTCATGTTTTCGCAACTGCCTGGAGGCATATGCGACAACCTTGCCATCCTGCATTAGTACGCATCCGAGTCCTTTCCGGGATGCGTCACAATACACCTCAAAGCTCTTGTGTATGTCTGGCACAGTTAAGACCGGTGCGGTTGTCAGCTTCTTCTTGAGTTCTTGGAAGCTCTGCTCGCATGCTTCCGTCCATACAAATTTCTTGTCCTTCTTGAGTAACCGTGTTATAGGTTTTGCCACAGTGGAGAAACCTTCAATAAATCTTCTGTAATATCCGGCCATTCCCAGGAAATTCCGCACATCAGTAACATTGGCGGGTGGCTTCCAGTCCAGTATGGCCTTGACTTTTTCTGGGTCTACGGCCACGCCTTCTTGGTTCAGTATATAGCCCAAGAAGCCAACTTGTCTTAGCCAAAATTCGCACTTGCTAAATTTGGCGTACAACTGATGTTTCCTCAATTCTCCCAAAACAATTCTGAGGTGCTCAGCATGCTCTTCTGGTGTCCTCGAGTAAACCAGAATGTCATCAATGAATACCACCACAAATTTGTCCATGAATTTCATGAACACTTTGTTCATGAGGTGGACGAAATATGCGGGGGCGTTCGTTAGTCCAAAAGGCATCACTGTGAACTCGTATAACCCATATCTGGAAGTGAATGCTGTCTTGGGGATATCTTCTGCCCGTACCTTCAGTTGGTGATATCCCGATCTCAAATCAATTTTTGAGAATACCTTGGCTTGTGCGAGCTGGTCAAACAAATCATTGATCCGTGGCATCGGATATTTGTTTTTGATGGTGACCATATTGAGGGCTCGATAGTCTATGCACAGCCTCAGTGTCCCATCTTTCTTTTTGGCGAACAACACAGGCGAACCCCAAGGTGAGGAGCTGGCTCGAATAAATCCTTTGTCCAACAATTCCCTTATCTGGTTCTTCAACTCCACCAATTCCGAGGGTGTCATTCTATACGGCTTCTTATAGATGGGAGCGGTGCCAGGTGCTAGTTCGATGCTGAATTCGATCTCTCGGTCTGGTGGCATGCCTGGTAGTTCTTCAGGGAACACATCAGGAAACTCGCATACCACTGGAACCTTCCTCAGTTCTGCAATGTCCATTTTGTTCAGCTTTGGCTGCTGTGATCGCGGCCTTTCTTGAGCGGAAATTCTTATTGTCTTGCCGTGATGGTGAGTGAGAATCACTGTCCGATTGAAGCAGTCAATGAATCCTTTGTTGGTGGTCAACCAGTCCATCCCTAAAATGACATCCAGTCCTTTACTTTCCAACACGATGAGATTCGCGTGGAATTGTAGTCCTTCGAACTCAATGACCACTCCTTGGCAGTAACCCTGAGCGATTTGTTTATTTCCGGGGGAGTTGATGATCATAGATTTTTCCAAGGGAAGTATCGGAAAACCGTGTTGCGAAACAAAACTCTTCGAAACGAACGAATGGGAAGCTCCAGAATCAAACAAAACCGTGGCAGGTACTGTGTTGACAGGGAACGTACCGAGCACGATGTCTGGGGCATTCTGCGCTTCTTCCCTGGTCACATGGTTCAGGTGACCCTTCCTGTGGTTGTTGCTGGGGTTGAAGTTGTTGCGCTTGGGGGCTGGATTGTTTCCACCATTGTTCGGCTTGGGTGCCGAGTCTCTTGGCTTCGGGCACTGTTTAGCATAATGCCCTTGTTGACCACAAGCATAGCAGGTGACCCCTGGACGGTATGTGAACTCCTTGTCCCTGGCATGAAACTGTCCGACGGGCCTTGGCTCAGTAGTCGTGGATCTCCTTGCGTCTGTCCTTGGGACCTCAGTCTTGCCTCAGTTGCTGCGGGCAAGAGTCGTCTTGTCCCTCTTCCGCCTACGGATATCTTCCAGACTACGGCGCTCATTCTCCAAGGTGATGGCCTTGTCCACCAGCGTCTTAAAATCCGGAAAGGTGTGCACAATCAGTTGGCATCTCAGTGCTGGTGCCAGGCCGTCCAGGAATTTTTCCATCTTCTTGCTTTCTGTCATGTGCTCGTCGTAGGCATAACGAGAGAGCTGGGTGAACTGACCGTTGTATTCTGTGACTGACATGCCTCTCTGCTTCAGGTCATCGAACTCTCTCTTCTTGATCTTTAGGATGCTCCTGGGGATGTGTGCCCCACGGAAGCCTTCCTTGAACTCTTCCCAGGTGATGTTGTGTTCCCTGGGATGCATGTGTAGGAAGTTTTCCCACCATGCTGCGGCTGCTCCAGTAAGGTAGTGTGGTGCATAAAGCACCTTCTCATGATCTGAGCACTGAGCAATAATCAGTTTC
This sequence comes from Aegilops tauschii subsp. strangulata, assembly GCF_002575655.3. Lineage (NCBI taxonomy): Eukaryota > Viridiplantae > Streptophyta > Magnoliopsida > Poales > Poaceae > Aegilops > Aegilops tauschii. The sequence continues at coordinate 132,426,211 of NC_053037.3, forward strand.
CTTTCAATCTCACGAAGCCAATCATCGGCTTCCAGCGGCCTATCGGTGTGAGCAAAAGTTGAGGGGCGAGTCTTCTGTAACTCGGATAACTTGGAATGTGGTTGATAGGGTTCACGGTGGTTTCCCATATTGATGACATGGTTCATCATCTCTTGGTGCTGTTGCTGGCTTTGCTCGAAGAGACGGCATACTTGAGACAGTGCCGCTTCGCTGTCCTGTTGGCTGGACTGACCCTGAGTGAAATTGTTGCTGGTCTGTGTCCCGTAAACCTCTTCTGGCTGATTGGGCATGGAGCGAGTCCACGGGCGAGACATTTTTCCAGACTGGGGTATTATTTGCAAAACCCATGAGAAAAACTGTGTAGCACAAGAAAAATCTCGCAAAGGCAATAATCAAAAGGCTTCAAGGTTTTCAAAGAAACACAAATGATTTTTTTATGGAGAAGAAGTGCTTAACATAAAACTTACATGCGAAAAGCAAACACGTGATACAGCACTCAGGATGCGCGTACACAATCCTGACATGTTATTAAAAACTAGCGTACTACTCCGGAAGGCAGCAAACACACCAATACAAACTAGCGTACAGATAAAACAACACACCATACAAGCAGGCATAACACGCGGCTACTCGGTGCTCTCAGTCGGAGATGGTGAAGATCTCCTTCCCCTTGCCGATGGCAAGGCTCAGCGGTCCAGGAGAATCAACCTCCACCTCCTCTCTAGCTGGCTCCTGGCGCGTGACGCTACGCTGCGGTGATGGTGCGGGGGCGACTGGTGGTAGAGCGTGTGCGGCAGGCAGTGCGGCTCTGACTGGAGTAGGAGCGATGACTCGGTCGAACTCAAGTGGTAGGCAGACGGCGAGCAGTGGCCAAAATGGCCGGTGCATAAGAGGCTGAAGACGAGACGAATGTCAGGGGCGGCGCCGTGTTGAGAAGCTCCTTCCTGCTAGCAGGACCGCCCCGGAATAAGTCCATGCGGGCAGCCACAAGGTCATCTACGAGGTTGTCGAAAGACTCCTCCAGAGCCTTGAGATACTCCACAACCATCTCGATGGCTTCATCTCGTTCTCCCCGATGGCAGGCAAACGCATAGTGGCTGGTGTAAGGCACATGGCATGGGAGGTAGCGGTAGCGACGAGTCTTTATCATAGGAAGGATGTCCCGAAGGCGAGCTATCGCCTCACGGGCAGCCATCTGCATGGCATGCCTCTCCGTAGGCATGGCCCTTCCCACAAAACGGAAGTGGTGAGCAGCAGAACGTCCTCCCTTGAATTGCACCACAGCCTGGTGCATAGACACGTCGTCACTGAGCTTGTGCTGGTAGAGTGTGAACTCCGGGCGAGCTGCTGGCCCGATCGCGAGCTTGGTGATGGAGACGAGGAGCTTGACAAACCCCTCGGGCACGTTGGTGAACACTCGATTCTCACAGCTGCTGCCAGCCATCTACAAAAGTAGGCAAAAATTCTGAGTAGTCATGTCATAAATTTATGATGACCAACAGAAAATAGCTACAATTGCAAAATGCTGAAAAAGCACAAAAGACGCTAATAACCGATTAGTGATCGCACCTAGTGGCTTCCTACAGTCAGCCTGGCTCTGATACCAAGCTTGTCACGACCGGTTTTTCAATAAAATAATTATTGAGAGACAAATCCCTTTTACGGACCAGCGAGGAAGAATTCCTTCTCACTGGTAGACAATATCTTGGTCACAGAAGAAAAATACCAGGAGTACTAAATATAATACAAGGTTGAGCAGAGACTGCCCAACAATTTATTACATGCATGCCGATAAAACAAGATGGCGGGTAGGGTGGCAAACTACTAACTCACGATGATAACGGTGGTGGAAGTATCATCGCGAAGCAAGTGATATGATTCCAGAAGACTACAGCTCATCGAGCATCGGAGTGAGGATCGAGAAGACTTATTACGGGTGGCGGAAGCGTATGCAAAACAAGTGACCAATATCCGGGATCGCGCAGGACTGAATGGGACTCCTCTAGGTGTCGGACGCGCTATCAAACTCTTCATCCAAGAGATCGCCTTCGTCAACATCTGGCCAAATCAACAAGCCAGGTGAGTACTATGAAAGTACTCGCAAGACAGTTCGGACATAAGGTATAACAAATGTAAACATGAAGCACATGAACAAGTTAACCAGTGCGATCAGACATAGAGATAATAAATACTGGGTGCCAAGCGAGGGTCTGAATGATGCCTCGAGCGGAAACTGCAGAATAGTAATACTGGTGCCAAACGAGTGTCTGAAAGACTCCTCGAGCGGAAAATGCGGAATAATGATACAGGTGCCAAACGAGTGTCTGAAAGACTCCTCGAGCGGAAAATGCGGAAATAATAATGCGGGTGCCAAACGAGTGTCTGAAAGACTCCTCGAGCGGAAAATGCGGAATAATAATGCAGGTGCCAAACGAGTGTCTGAAAGACTCCTCGAGCGGAAAATGCGGAATAATAATGCCACAGTCGGGCGTCGAGGCGACACCACATAAAGGGCTTATAACAGGAAATAAAGACAGTGCATGCCACAATCGGACGTCTGGGCGACATCACATAAAGGGCTTATATTTAAAGTAAGAAACAAGAACACGCCACAGTCGGACGTCTGCGCGACGTCACATAAAGGGCTTATATCACAGCTCAATAATACAATCATTCGGGAACATAAATTATCACAAGCATGCGACAAATATAAAGTTAGTCCATCCACAGGAATAACAATAAAACTGGATTTACCACTTGAGCTTGTTCACCGGGGACAAGTTTTTCACACGGATAGATATGGATATAATGTTTACACTACTTGATCATGGATACGATGATTTGGAAAGAATTGACTCTGCAGAGTTTGTACTTAACCACAGCCAACGGATTTCAGTAGTCACGGGGACTAGTTCCGTCTACGGTGTTTTGGAGGAAACACGTCTAACCAGTACACACCCAATTCAACCATCCGAAGCCAGGGATCACCCTCGGCAATATTCAAGAAAAACCTTGAGACGGGGAGGCTACAACCTCGCGTACCATGGGATCAAATTTCTATACGCGCGCTCTAAGGGGGTGCCCCCCCCCGGTCCCAACCGGAAACACCCATGCCCCCTGACCGGATGACTGGCTTTAATCCTGGGCCAAGGTACCATCATCCCGGCCTCTCTGTTTGGTGTGTACACGGAAAGAGGTTACCAACTTACTAAACCGCATCCTGGCAATGAGACATGTGGTAGCACGGAAAGGGGAAAGAACGGTAACGTGGCTCCAACCACGTTAACGTCGGAGGAAGTCGGATGACGCAAGGCTGGTATGCTACAACAGTACCACCTTGTTGCCCTTCATGTCACCACATGATTTGGCCATCTCTCATCAGAGATCATCGCAACTTTGGAACATGCGGGAAAAGAACGATAACGTGGCTCCAACCACGTTAACGTCGGAGAAAGTCGGATGACGCAAGGCTGGTATGCTACAACAGTACCACCTTGCTGCCCTTCATGTCACCACATGATTAGGCCATCTCTCATCAGAGATCATCGCGACTTTGGAACAACCGGGTCGTTGCCTTACAAGCAACGAGGTATTTACCGACACTCATATGCCACGCACAAACTCTCACGCGAACATGCAAAACACCTGTCATATCAAATGTTCAAAACATGCTTGCCTGGTTTGGAGAAGTCGGAGTCTAGCTCGGCGAAGTTCGCGGCTCCTTCACCTCTTCCGGAACCTACGGCAATCACGAAACGGGTACTAACGTGAAAACCAACACTTGCACAGAAACTTTTCCAAATAATTTTCAAATAAATCCCATAAAAAACTAGACAAAATTTGAAGATTGTCAAAAAAAGAATCACTCAAAAATTCATTTTTATTAAAAAGTTATAAAGGTTTCTGTCCAGGGACTTATCTGTAATGAAACATAAAAGTTCCAGGGTTTTAACTGAGAAAACAGAAAACGCTTCGGTTGGGAATGCGTAAGCGCAAAGGAGAAAACGTATTTGCCCGAAGGCGCCAACAGAAAACGGTTCGGAGGAGAATAGAATAGAGGCTGACAGGCGGGGTCCACCTGTCAGGTTCAAAAAGCTCGTCGGCGCCCGAAGGCTGCGGTGGACGCCGGCGTCGAACCATGGCGAGTTAGGAGAAACGGAGGGTACCAAGAGCTTCAGCGTCTTCTTCCGCGTCGATGGGTGGTGGACTCGTCCAACGGGGAGCACCACGTCGACGGAGACACTATCTCCGGCGAACGGCGGCTCGGGTGAGGATGGGGAACTCCGGTGGAGGGCTGCAAACTACGAATTGAGGCGCGGTTCAGAACAAGGGATCCAAGGGGAAGCTACTGGCAAGAGAATGAAGGCGGAGGAGCGCACACGGGGGCGAATCGGGCTGGATCCTCTGGCGGGTCGCGGCGGCCAGAGTCGAGGAAGGAGACCTCCTCGGGGCTCTACCAGTGGCTAGGCTTGCTCTAGGGGGAGTGCAGGGATGGTGGGTGCTCGAGTTGAAGCTCGGGGCCTCTATTTATAGGCAGATCGACGGGGTGGCCGTGAACGGAGAATCTCCGGCGAGCGATTACGGCGGAGCAGTGGATTGGCAGGAGGTTTGAGTGGCCAGGCAGCATCAGTGGAGGTTACTGGAGTCGTTTCACAGCTAAACGGGGTCGGTCTTGGCGTAATGGCGTCAGTCCACGGTGAGGTGACCGCACGGGCTCACCGGCGGTAGAGAGCGCGCTCCGCGCCCTGCGGTTCACGACGAGAGCGGCAGTGCGTTCGGGGGAGTGGAAGGCCATGCGGCAAGCTCCGGTGGTTTGGGCGGCGCTGGGTGGCGTCGTCGGCGCCGTGTCTCCCGCTGGCGTCCGCAAAGCCGCCTCCGGCGTCGGTCACGGGGCGGCGCACCTCCTGCTGCTCGTCGCCGACGCCCGCAAGGCGCCAGGCGTTCGTGCGGTGCAGGAACAAGAGGGCGGGGACGAGGAGCAAGGCGACGCGGTGGTACTGGCGAGATCGATGTCCTTCTCTGAAGAAAACGACAGCAAGCCACTGACTGAATCTCTGAATTTTTCTGAACTTGATATAGACAGTGCACTGCAGGTGTTCGACAGGAGGATTTTGCAATGAGATAAATTTTTCTGGAGCTGTAACTTGGTGAGGTGACCACTCAATGCACCCAGAGGCTGCCTGATTTTACTTGGAATTTTTGGAGAAGGTTTTGAATGAATTTCACCAAATTTGACAAATCTGGTCCAAACTTGCAGCAGGTGTAGTTTGAAAATTTTGAACTGAAGACCAGTGGATCTTCATGGTTCTTGGTTGAGGGTTTAAAGGACTAGGAGGGGAAAAAGGTTTGGGGGCAAAAATCAAGACAGAAAGTGGAGTTCCTTTGCAAATCTCCAAGTGCTAGGAAAGAAGGCAGAAATTTATTTGAATAGAATATAAATGGAAATAATCACATGGGGAGGTTCAACTTGCTGGATTTGATGCAAATCATGATCCAAAGGTGAGGAAAGGGTTAGGAGAGGGGATTTGCACTAAGGCCATGGCAAGAAGGAATTGTTGAAAGTGGCAAAGGATTTTCCAAAAGCCATAGTGCAAATTTCAAGGAGATTTTCAAAAGTCATTTCCCAAGTGAAAATATTTTGTCTTGAGTCCAAGTGAAAAGCAAGAACCTCCAAGACCAAAGACAGATCTTGGTTGAATCCAAATAAAACTTTTGCCATAAAGAAAAATATTTGAGAGTGAGAGTTCTCTTGAAGAAAAATTTAAATCACTCCCCTCAAGTCAAATAAAATCATTTGAAAAATCCAAATAAAAACTTGGGTGTCACAGATGGTTGCTTCGTCCGTCCAACTTACTGCTGGGTCTATGTGATTTGACTGCTCATTGGTCATTATTACTGAGGTGGTAGGACTGCTGGATGTCCCACGCTTTCGGTGAAAGGAGGTACTACTAGATTAAAATTTTCTCCATTCTTACGGCGGAGGAGTGCAAGAGCAGTGAAAACACGCAGGCTCAGTGATTACATGGCCCACCTCAAACTATCACCATATTTTCTGGACACCGTGCGACACCTAACTCTTTACATAGTACTACTTGTATAGTACATACTATAATTTATCAGCGAGATAGTACGATGCTATGAAGCTTCCAACTTCTGTTACATGTATCTTGCGTCCAAGGTTGCCCATTGCAACGTTTCATCAAATACAAACGAGACTAACATGCATGCTATTGCATCTCAATGATTAACAGATCATAGCAAATATGTACTCCCTCCGTTCCAAAATAAGTGTCTCAACTTTATGCTACATACGGAGCAAAATGAGTGAATCTACACTCTAAAATATGTCTATATACATCAGTGTTTGGAGTATGTACTAGTAGTTCATATTGAAATCTAGTAAAGGACATATATATTCCAAACAATATGATAATCTCTCTAACCAAGGTAGTAGGGAGGAGGAGTAAACGGAGGGAGTACTAGTAAAATTTTCTCCTCGTCCTGCGAGCCACCGCGCGCGTGGGCGAGGGAGCGGGTGTAAGGCGTACAGTACTACTACTACTCATGCAGTCTCTAGCCATTGAAACAAAGACAGCTAAAGAAAAAAACGGTCCATGCAGTCCCTAGCCCTTGAACCGTAAACCCTAACCAGGCTTTAATTTGCTGGCAACGTCGGCGCTTCCTAAGAAATGAAGTTTGCAACCCTTAGACCATCGGATCATTTTGTGCAGTTTCACTAAAATCGAGATGAGCATCCCTGTGGCAAAGAAATTGAAGAAGCATGATTAGAATAAGATTACTGGGACTAGTTGATGAGACATAAACTCATCACAAATACAGTATGTAGAAGCCAGTAGAGGTATGTGCGGGGCAAAGAAGTACAGAAATATCCACATGGAGTGATGTGGGCAGCTGAAGCAGTGGTGCAAGACGGCTGTAAAGGGAGTTGTACCTGAGGGATGTCGGGACGTAGGTCAACCTAGAGGAGGGCGGCGGGAGGAGGCAACTACCCACGTCGCGGCAGTGAGCAATGGACGAAGGCAACCTCACCGGCTTTGTGAGAGAGAATGGCGGGGACCCTTGATCGGGACGTGCCGACAGTGGGTTTTTGCCGTCGGCGACGGCGACTGCATATACACTAAGCATCCACCCCTTCCCCCGGCGGACGTGATCCGCGGGGATGTTAGAGATGTGGCCACATTGGTTTTGTGCGAGAGAGTGTGAAAACTGAAGAGAGCAACCCCAGCAAGCAACCGTGTAGGCTCGTCCTGCCTATGTATATAGTGGAGTGGTTTCCTTTTCTCTCCATATGAACCTATTTATATTGCGTACGTGCCACTGAAGAAAAAAACTTTATTTATAAATGATGCGACACCTACTACTCGTTCTCCTATAAACCTTGCGCTTGGCATCTCCAAACTATTAAGCTTGCGATTGGCTCTTCGCCTCTTCGGGAAGTCGAGCAATAATGGTACTGCAATATATATCATTCTGGCTATATGAGACTGAATGAATTGCTGCATGTTCACCATGTGGCGAGGTTCGAGGGGCGAGGGAGAGTGCGTACTATTACGTTCGTTTCAATATGGACTACATACGAAGCAAAATGAGTGAATCTACACTCTAAAATACGAATATATACATGAGTGTTTGGAGTATGTACTAGTAGTTCATATTGAAATCTACTAAAGGACATATATTCCAAACAATATGATAATCTCTCTAACCAAGTTAGTAGGGACGAGGAGTAAACGGAGGGAGTACTAGTAAAATTTTCTCCTCGTCCTGCGAGTCACCGCGCGCGTGGGCGAGGGAGCGGGCGTAAGGCATAGTAAGCAAGCTTCACCTCATCCTGCGAGCCACCGCGCCCGTGGGCAGCGGAGACGGCGTACTAAGCAAGCTTCTCCTCATTCTGCGAGTTGACGGGACACTTCAAAAGTACTCCAGTGTATAAGCCTTGCCTCTAAGGTAGGCCCAACATGGTTTGCCTCTTGTTTAACATAACGCGTCAAGTCGCAGTTTGTTTGTTCACCCGTGGTAGACGATCCTCCCTCCATCTAGTGGACAACCAGTACACGTGTCAAGTTACCACGTGGGCTGCCTTTTCGTACAGAAATGAGCTCCACCGTGTACCCGCGCGGGTGTGGTTGGGAACGAGACGGGAGTATGTGCGTCGTGCGTGCACCTCTTCTCTTCGTGCACGTCCCCCACCTACGTGGGTGTGTGTGAGAGAGATACAAACCTAGACAAATGGCTTGTGCGTTCATGAGTGTTTTTTGTTTTTTGGGGGAGAGGTTGATTTCGTGAATGTATTTGTGGGAATATGTGTCGATGACATCTCCAACAAAATTTTGCATGCAATGTGTGTGAAATGGAGGCCTATCCATATCATATATAGAGGGTCGAGCGATCCACGAGAAGAGAGGGAGGGGTCATAGATATCGATAGAGTCGAAGAGAGGATCAAGTGGGTGGGTGCGAGATCGATGAAGAGAGCCATCGAAATTGTGTGTGTATGCAAGTCAAAGATATAGGGCGACTGACCTAGCTACCGGAACGTCAGAGGGCACAGGTCAAGTTTGTTTGTGGCAGGGAGACATGATGTAACACCCACGATGCGGCTATATCTCCCACGTGTCGAGGCACGACTTAGAGGCATGACCGCATTGTGGTTTTGTCGCAAGAAGGGTCATCTTCACACAATCCCATGTAATGAACAAGAATGGGATAAAGAGTTGGCTTACAATCGCCACTTCACACAATACATAAATAAATCATACATCAATCAGAGTACACACATAGGTCCGACTACGGAACCAAAAGAAAAGAAGACAACCCCAAATGCTAGATCCCCGATCGTCCCAACTGGGCTCCACTACTGATCATCAGGAAATGAAACATAGTAACGACCAAGTTCTTCATCGAGCTCCCACTTGAGCTCGGTTGCGTCATCTGCACTGGTATCATCGGCACCTGCAACTGTTTGGAAGTATCTGGTGAGTCACGAGGACTCAGCGATCTCACACCCGCGAGATCAAGACTATTTAAGCTTATGGGTAGGAAAGGGTAGTGAGGTGGACCTGCAGCAAGCACTAGCATGTATGGTGGCTAACATACGCAAATAAGAGCGAGAAGAGGAGCAACGGAACGGTTGTCAACTAGTAATGATCAAGAAGTGATCCTGAACTCCTACTTACGTCAAACATAACCCAAAAGCCGTGTTCACTTCCCGGACTCCGCCGAAAAGAGACCATCACGGCTACACACGCGGTTGATGCATTTTAATTAAGTCAAGTGTCAAGTTCTTTACAACCGAACGTTAACAAATTCCCATCTGCCACATAACCGCGGGCATGGCTTTCGAAAGATAATACCCTGCAAGGGTGTCCCAACTTAGCCCATTATAAGCTCTCACGGTCAACGAAGGATATTCCTTCTCCCGGGAAGACCCGATCAGTCTCGGAATCCCGGTTACAAGACATTTCGACAATGGTAAAACAAGACCAGCAAAGCCGCCCAATGTGTCGACAATCCCGATAGGAGTCGCACGTATCTCGTTCTCAGGACACACCGGATAAGCGAAGCGTACAGGTACCGACGTAACCCAAGTTGCCAAGGGATGGTCCCGCACAGTGCTCTAGTTTGGACCAACACTTAGACAAGCACTGGCCCCGGGGGGTAAAATAAAGATGACCCTCGGGATGCGCGACTCCCAAGGGGAAAAGGCCAGGTGAGGCAAATGTAAAACCAAGGTTGGGCCTTGCTGGAAGAGTTTTATTCAAAGCGAACTGTCAAGGGGGTCCCATAAATCACCCAACCGCGTAAGGGACGCAAAATCAAGGAACATAACACCGGTATGACGGAAACTAGGGCGGCAAGAGTGGAACAAAACACCAGGCATAAGGCCGAGCCTTCCACCCTTTACCAAGTATATAGATGCATTAATTAAATAAGATATATTGTGATAACCCAACATATCCATGTTCCAAGATGGAACAAACTCCATCTTCACCTGCAACTATCAACGCTATAAGAGGGGCTGAGCAAAAGCGGTAACATAGCCGAACAACGGTTTGCTAGGAAAGGTGACAAAGGTTAGAGGTGGTTTCATGGCAATTTGGGAGGCTTGAAGAGCAAGTGGTAGGTCGCGCGGCATAGGAATAGAGCGAAACAACTAGCAAGCAAAGATAGAAGTGATTTCGAGGGTATGGTCATCTTGCCTAAAATCCCGCAAGGAAGAAGAACGAGTCCATGAAGAAGACAAGCGGACGTAGTCGAACGAATCCTCACAAACGCGAAGTTATCGGAACTAACCCGAAGAAGCAACACCGGAAAGAAGTAAACAACATGATAAACAACCATCACATAAACATGGCATGATGCAAAATCAAGTATATGATGCATGTCCGGTTTAATGAAGCATGGCATGGCAAAGTGCAACAAACAATACTACAAATTAAGTGGAGCTCAATTTGCAACGAGTTGCATATTGACGAAACACCACATTCGAGTTATTTAGTTCGCTCTCGTTTAAGCTACCCAACAATATTAAATGTTGTTTAACATGGCAAGAGGTGAGGCATAGGAAAACTACCTATCTAGGCAAGTTTAAATGAGGCTGGAACAACAAACAACAATTCCGGAAAATCCTCATGTGCATATTTTAGATTTGGTACTGTTCTGCCCTAAACCATATTTTAATGTTGTTAAAAAGCAAAATAAAGTGCACCAGGTTAAACTAGGCATTTTTCTACCCATTTACATATAAAGTTTATTAAATTCGGAGCTACGGTTATTTAGCTATGAAATAAGTCATTTTAACATGGCATTTAGCAAATTAATGCAAACAGCAAGTTAAACATTTTAACATGGATGAAAATAGCATAACATGAAACTAGACAGAAATCTAAGCGTTTTTCATATATAATGTTTTTACAGATGATGCACTGTTAAAGAGTTATTATATGCATGAAGTTAGAGGGTTTTTTCTACAATTCTGCCAACTCTGGATAATTAGACAAATTCACAGGGCTCGGAAAAAAAACGTAGGTGGGCTGAATCTGGAACAGGGGCCGAACAGGGCAGGCGCTGGGGGCGGCTCACCATGGGCCACTAGGCCGGATCTGGAGAGGAAGCGACCCACGGGGGCGCTAGAGGCAGACGATGTGGCCCATCCGGGCGGCCACGCACAGGCGAACGAGCGGGCGAGCGAGCTCCTCTGCTTGTCAGGAAGCAGAGCAGCGGCGGCTCAAGCAGGTGAAGCAGGGGAGCGGCAGCGCGATGCAGGGGGGCGCGGCGCGGCGACGAGGACCTGCCAGATCTGGCGAGACGGTAGGGGCGCGGGGACGCGGAGCTTGGTGCGGACCCAAGGCGGAGATGTCTACCTGCAGAGGGCGTCGCGGCGGGGTCAGAGAAGCTCAAAGAAAGGCAAGCGGTAGGGGAGGAAAGGAGCAGGGGCTCGTCGATGGGACCTACTGGCGAGGTCCGCCGTGGCGAGGCAGCGGAGCTGGGCGGAACCAGAGACGAAGGGAGTCGGCGGTGGAGAAGCTCCATGCAGCATCGCTGTCTGCTGTTCGAGCAAACAGAGAGGGAGAGATGTGAGGTGAGGGAGAAAGACAGGGAAGGGAGAGGAAGGAGGTGGAGTGCGGGAGCGGCCCGGTTCGCGGATCACCGGTGGAGGAGCGCTCGGGCGCTGCTGCTGCTCCAGGCGGTAGCCATGGTTCCTTGCGAGGAACAACGGGACGGGGAGGCACGGTCAGGGAGGAGCAGTGTGAGGAGGGATGGAAGAGCAGGGAGGAAGGGCGCGGTCCTGCGTGCTCGGGGCGGGGGCGCCATGGACAGAGAGGAGGGAGCTTGAGCTCCTGGTTGTTGCTGGACGACGACGGGGTCCTGGTCGGTGGCTTCGATTGCCGGCGGGAGAAGTGACTCGGGGTCGTGGACGAGCTCCTGGCTCGGCTCGAGGCAGGGAAGGATGATTAGCTGCGGGTGGATTTGGATCGGGAGGATCCCGAGGTGGAAGAGGACTGGCGGCGGCTGGGAGAATGGGACAATGCTCCTAATTTTTAGGGTAGGGGTTGGTCTATATATAGGAACAATAGGATTAGGTTTGAACCCTCTGATTAAAATCGGACGGTCTCGGATAAATAGGTTAGGGGACCAAATTAAGAAAACGGAGATGTTATATAGAAGTTTGGGGATAATCCGGACCCAACGGTAACAATAGTCGGGGGCGATGCACTGTGCAAAGAGGGACTTCAGTTTAAGCAAGAGGGAAAACGAAGAACAAGGTTGGTCTCGGAACGGTCACGAAAGGAAGGGGGAACGCGGCAACTACGAGCGGATGCAAGTTTTATGAAAAGATGTGGATGCAATGCGTATGATGACATGATGAATGCAGCAAACAAATAAATACACACAACGATAACAAAAAATATGGAAGCCAACTGGAGCATCGGTCTCAGGGCGTCACACATGACTAGAGCGCTCGATGTATCGGTGTGTGTGTGTGTGCGCGCAAGGGGGTGGGGGGAGGGGTAGGCAGAGGCCTAACTATAGAGGTAGAACAACTCATATATGTGTTGAGAAGGAGAGACCCAGCTATGTCTTGAGGGAGATCGGTCGACATCCATACATAACTGAAGGACAGGAAATAGGATGGGACAGAGAGAGGAGAGAGAGAGGGAGGGAGAGGGGTAGAGTGGTGGATGGGTGATGGAGTTGCTTCTCGAAGATGGTGGGAGAGGCCTACTAGACAAACTAAGGGTGGAACTGCAATATTTATCAATAAGAGTGGGGATGTGTTTCTGTGTGTGCCTGTGCGTGATATATCTGTCGGGACACATCCATGGATGATGAAGGGGAACCATGTGTTTGGTAAGCAAACCTAACTAGATCGGTAGATCAATTGTTGTTTGTCGGAGGAAGGGAGAGACATGACTAATGAGGTAGATCGATCAACGCGTGCACTACAAAAAAATACACTTCCGTGATGATATGTGTTTGTCACAGTAGGTCGCGTTTTCTGTCATGCATGTACATCCATGACAAATTTATGACAGAATCGAGATAGTCATACCTGTGCTGTCGTAGAAGTGTTCCCTGACATTGCCAAAATTATCATCACGGAAGTGTCCACTTCCATGACGATAAATCACGCGTCACAGAAGTGCTTTCGTCAAGGGTGGCCGACACGTGGCATCCACCGTAACGGAACGCCGTTAAGCTATCGGGTCGGATTTTGGATCCGATAACCCGTTAACAGCCACGACCAATGCTGATTTTCCATGTGTAAAATTCTCATTGGCTGACGGATCCACGCGTCAGCTCCGCGTTGGCACAGGTGTCACTCATCCAACGGTCGAGATGGGCCTATGATATGTTGACACATGGACCGGCCCAAAAGTGGCCCACAAAGTTTAAATGGGCTGGCCCAACCGAAGGCCCATAAGATTTAGCGGACCATAATGGGCCGGCCCAGCTAAAGGCCCACAAGATTTTGCGGACCACAATGGGCCGGCCCAGTTAAAGGCCCACAAGATTCTGCAGACCATAATGGGCCGGCCCAGCTAAAGGCCCAACATTCTCTGTCAAATCGGCCCGTCAACGGCCTGTCCTAAACTTGTCACCAACGCGGCCCATGGTCACTTCTGGCCCGTTAACAGTCCGCTAAGTAATTGGGCCGAATTACAGCCCGGTGTATTTCCGGCCTGTTAAAGGTCCGGCTTCATTTGGGCCCATTTACAGGCCATCAAAACTTTCGGCCCATAAACGACCATGAAGGATTTGGGTCATATTCGGCCATGTCTGACATTCGGCCTGTTAGAGGCCCACTATAGCTTTGGGCCACTTTCGGCCTGTTAACGCCGGACGTAAACCATGGGCCATATGTGGCCCAACGTCATATCGGGCCCATTAACGGCCCATATAAAAATGACGATAATCTAGCCCGACCGAAGTTCCGGCCTGTTAAAGGCCCGTGTATTAGGTCGGTGCATTTACGGCCCGTCCAAATTTTGGCATGTCAAAGATCCGCATCGTAAATGGGCCACCATTTCGGCCTACTAAGTCCAGTGGGTTATTTGGCACAATCAGGGCCCAATCTCACTTTCGGTCTATTAATGGCCCATGTTTTTTATGGGCTCGAGATATTTACACCTGTAAACGGCCTATTTTTACTGAGGGCCCAAATTATGTTTAGGCCTGTTAAAGGCCCACTATGGGCACAGGCCTACCAGAAAAATATGAAAGCTTATGCTGATTTAGGCCCAGATATTTTTAGTGGGCTACATGCCAATTTCGGCCCGTAATCGTTTTTAGCCCAATTGGAATGGGCCCGACGAATGTTGGCATGTTGGGCTCCTACGAAGCTTTCCGCCGAATACATTACTAAGATAAACCTACACTATACAAAAATAGCGTCGTAATTACTACAGCCTGAGGTAGCATCATAAATGTTTTATCACAACAAAATAAATTCCAACCATACAACAAAAGGCCTGTTGGCATAAAGTTTACAGTCCTTCCAGATAAAAGCACCATCAGATGTATAGAAGCACAGATCATGTGACCTGAGTGCTAATGTTTCAGGCTATATAATCTGATGGAGCAGCACGATCTCCACCTTTTTCCGCCATTGCTCTTGAACAACGAAGCGAAAGTCTGATAGTCTGGTTTCAAAACCATTCATATCTTGACGACATTTCTCAACCACTATTCTTGTTTCCGAAACAACGTCCATTAGGGATTGGACTTGTGTCTGGAGCACGGATATATCACTCTGTCTAGCAGGAAGATTTTGTTCAGTAGGCGATTTGGACGAGGTTACCTTAACAACCAACCCAGAATTATGCAGGAAGGTGCTTTTTGCACTGTTAGTGGAGAGATACTGACACACTTCAGCAAGAGGTGACATTGTGCCTGTAGTAGCCTCGTCACCTTCAGGTGGTTGTGGCTGTTCAATCATTTGTTCCATAGCTTCCTGAAAGTTTGAACTTGTAGATTAGTGTACCAAATAAGTTACTAATGAGACAAAAACAAACAAAGTAGGTTAAACGTTTATACATAACTTATTTTGGTGAACTACTATAATACATTAGCATGTATTGTAGTGCCAACTACATAATAAAATCACTTTCGGAACATATGTCCATGTAGCATGCCTACTGTATTGTCTATTTCCTCACATTCATTGACATCTAAGGATAAAGAGACATGGTTTAAAGTAGGATGAACATAGTATGATATCATTCATATCATGGGGAAACAGATATAAAACAAACAGGCTATTTATCATTGTGTGCGCACGTGAACATAACAACTAGAATACAGATCAAGACCAAAAGAATATCCTTCATCTCTTTTAAACCATGTAAGGTGAAATGATACGTTAAGACAACTGTGAATAAAAGTGAACAGAGTAACTGACATTGGCTGCAAACCAAGTAGTTAAATGAACACATCACAGTACCAATCAGTTCAAGGCAGGAGGAGTAAGGACTTACAACAGCGGCTTGAACAGGTGTGCTCATGCCCTTCGTCTTGCTGGTGTGGCAATCCTTGAAGATTTGCACTGCATTCGGTTCAGGTTCTTTTTGGTCCGCACGGGCTTTCCTCTGTATTTGGAACAAGTCAATATAGATACGATAATATGGCACAAAAAAAGAAGGAAGTAGCAGCTATTTACAAGAGCCTCGCAGTGTGCAATATAGCTACGAGATCCTGTTGTCTGTTGGAATTTCAGTTTAGAACGGTTGGTTTTGTTCTTCAAACAGTTAGCCTAGAAGAAGATACACTTGTAAGGCACATACATAAATACAAGTTCAATATGTGGTCTGATCAAATACATATAGCCTACCTGATACTTTGGATCAGACCAGTGTTTAACGAGGGCTATCCAGTCTTCATCTGTAATATATTCCACTGGAGATGTTTGGGCGATTTCATTGTTAGCCTTGCCTTCAAAGTGAGATTTTCTAAGGTGGTACCAATACTGTCGTAGAGCAGACTGAAAAACGTGAGTGCATGCTTGTTTAGTTGCATCATCTTTCGGATCCAACTTGAACCTCATCTGTTGAAAAAAGAATGTGAGTCTTATTAGGAGGAAGCTAGAAACTATGGGACAGAGCAAGACAATATTACTAATTGCGATGAATAACATTACTTACGGATAAATGGTCAAGGAAGGTGTTAAACTGGGTATTTTCTTTCTCATTCCTGTACTGGATCCACGTTGGGAGGATACGTGCATGACACCTAACGGCAACGGCTGCCTCTGATACTAACTTGGCTGACTTTGTAGCATCTCGTGGCCTTTTTAAACCTGCCTCAAAATGGATCTCCATTCTTCCTCCTTTAGATTTTGTTAATCTGTCAAGAATTATCCCTGATGTCTGTTTCCGCTTGCGCCGTGGTGCTAGTTCAACAACGAATATGGAAAGTGTTAGTATACATCAAACTGTGAGAGTACATATAAAGGAGCATGCAACTGCAACTTGACTCGGTCAGGTACCGTCTTGGTGTTGATGCTCATGAGGTTCATCTGATCTTGCCAAGTCCTGTTGTGTTAGCAGTGCTTCGGAAGTCATGTTAGGTGTGAAGGCAGCTTGGGAACTGGCCAGTTCCGGAGCAAACGAACGAGTAACTGGTTGAGATGCTGGTACAGTTGAAGCGGATGCTGCAGCTGGTGGAGCAGGTGATACTGTGTTTGTAGATTTAGCCGGTGGACTTGGACCTTCTACTGCACTATAAGTACAAGCAGAATCTCGACGGCAGAACCTTTTCCGTTTCACCCGACGAGTAACAGCACTCCCTACTTTATTATTTTCCTTGCTCTTTTTTGACTTTGCCATGTCAAGCTGTACCCACAACACAAAAGAATAAAATCACTCTTCAGAACTCATTGATGCATGATACAGACAAGCAATACTTTGATGTAAGACAACCGTATGAGGATGGAATATGTAAGAAAAACAGGACGGCATGACATATTCACAGCTACGATGTGCAAACTAAGCAGAAGGATTTTCAAGAAAATAGAAGTAATGCAAGCTAGACACCATATGAAAGATGCAACCAATATTACTCTGCCAAGTTAAAAGTGTCTTGTCATAAGTGGCAATTCGAAAAATTAGAAGCAGTACAACGTAGAAATCAATGCAAGATGCAACCACTATCAAACTGCCATGTTAAAAGCGCCCAATCATGAGTGACTGATGCGGGATACACAACAGCAGTACTTTGATGTAAGAACATGGTATGATAGATAGATGCAGTGTATTCTAGACACAGAAAGCCATGTCATATGCACATGTATAACATATGAACTCAGCACGTGCAACTTAATCAAAATAGAAGAAATACAGGCTAGACAACATATGCAACATGAAACCAATTATCACACTGTCAACTTAGAGCAAGCACCTGCGATGGTGGAGTATGGGAGATGAACTCATCATGTAGACTTGGGACTTCAACTTCATTAGCAGTAGCAGTGGCAAATCTAGAGAGTCTCTATTTGTGTCGGTCCGGAGGACCACCAACATCCCCTAACTTACTCTTTTCCTTCCTATTTTCTGATATTGCCTTATGAAGTCAAAACCACAAGAAGATGAATAAAATTAGCTCTGCATAACTGGTTGATGCATGATACAGACGAACACTACTTTGATGTAAGGCAAGCGCGGGATAGGAGGATGGAATATATACAAAAAAAGACAGCGTTTCATATTCACACGTACGATAGGAGGATGGAATATGTATGAAAAAACAGTAAGCGGAAGGCATTTCAACAAAATTAGAAGAAATGAAAGCTAGGCACCATATGAACATGCAACCAATATCACTCTATCAGGTAAAAAGTGTCTCGTCGTAAGTGCCATTTCAAGAAATTAGAAGCAGTACAAGCTAGAAGACAATGCAAGATGCAACCTACATCACAGTCCCAAGTTAAATGTGTCTTATGGGTAAGTGATCGTTGTAGGTATAAGTTGTAAGCTACGCAGATGCAATTCAACATAATCAGAAGCAATAGAAAATAGACATCATACGGAAAACGCAACCACGTATAACAATTCCATGTAAGAGCAAGCACCTGTGATGGTGGAGTAGGGGAGATGTGCTCACCATGTACACGTATGTTCTAGAAACAGGAACACGTGTCATATTCACAGGCATTATGTGTAAAGTAAGCAGACACAATTCAAGTTAGAAGCAATACAAGCTAGACATCATACGCAACATGCAACCACATATAATAGTGTCAAGTTAGAGCAAGCACCTGTGATGGTGGAGTAGGGGAGATGTGCTCATCATCTACACAGCTACGTTGACTGTGCAGCCTTGTGTTGTCTTGCGAATCTTGTTGGGAGGATGGCGGAGTAGAATATGTAAAGACCCCCTGTTTGAGTTGCTCCGAAGGACCACCATCATCCACTGCCGGACTAATTTCCTTCAGCTGTAATGATTTTGCATTGTGAAGTCAAACAGATAAGAAAAAGGAATAAAATTCGCTCTTTAGAACTCATTAATGCATGATACTGATGAACACTACTCGGATGAAGGGCAAACACATGATGCGAGGATGGAATATGTATGAAAAACAGGATGGTGTGACATATTCACACCTATGATGTGGTAACGAAGCAGAAGGCATTTCAAGAAATTAGAAGCACTGCAAGCTAGACACCATATGAAAGATGCAACCAATATCACTCTGCCAAGTTCAAACTGTATGGCGTTTCAACAAATTAGAAGCAGTACATGCTAGAAATCATATGCAAGACACAACCAATATCAAAGTGGCGACTTAAAGGTGCCTTATCATAAGTGACTGATGCGGGATATGCAAGAATAGTAGTCTGATGTAGAAACAGGAACACATGTCATATTCACAGGCATTATGTGTAAAGTAAGCAGATGCAATTCAACAAAGTTAGAAGCAATACAAGCTAGACATCATACGCAACATGCAACCACATATAATAGTGCCAAGTTAGAGCAAGCACCTGTGATGGTGGAGTAGGGGAGATGTGCTCATCGTCTACACATCTACGTTGACTGTCTAGCCTTGCGTTGTCTTGCGAATCTTGTTGGGAGGATGGCGGAGTAGAATCTATAGAGATCCTCCGTTTCAGTTGCTCAGAAGGACCACCATCATCCAATGCCTTGCCAATTTCCTTCAGCTTTGTTGATTTTGCATTGTGAGGTCATACCGACAAGAAAAAGGAATATCATTCGCTCTTCAGAACTCATTCATGCATGATACTGACGAACACTACTCTGATGAAAGGCAAAGTCATGATACGAGGATGGAATATGTACGAAAAAATGGACTGCTTGACATATTCACACCTATGATGTGGTAACTAAGCAGAAGGCACTTCAACAAATTAGAAACACTGCAAGACACCATATGGAAGGTGCAATCAATATCACTCTGCCAAGTTAAAACTGTCTCATCATAGGTGGCGTTCATCAAACTAGAAGCAACACATGCTAGAAATCATATTCAAGACGCAAACCAATATCACACTGCCAACTTAAAGGTGTCCCATCATAAGTGACTGATGCAGGATACACAAGAAGAGTAGTTTCATGTAAGAACATGGTGTGATAGACAGATATAGTATGTACCAAAAACAGGAAAGCGTGTCATATTCACATGTATCATGTGTAAGCTAAGCAGATGCAGTTTACACTAATTAGGAGCAATACGAGCTAGACACCATATGCAACATGCAACCAGATATCACACTGCCAAGTTAGAGCAAGCACCTTGGATGGTGGAGTAGGGGAGCGGAGACTTGGACCTTGTAATGCACTATCAGTACAAGGAGAATCGGTACAGATGCTCCATTTACGTTGCTGTAGAGGACCACCATCAGCGCCTTCCTTACTATTTTCCTTCCTCTTTCTTGATTTTGCCTTGTCAAGTCAAACCCACAAGAAAAAGGAATAAAATTTGCTCTTCAGAACTCATTGATGCATAATACTGACGAACACTACTTTCATGTAAGGCAGCCGCATGATAGGAGGATGGAATATGTATGAAAAACAGGACGGCGTGACATATTGACATGTATGATGTACAAAGTGTAAACTAAGCACAAGGTGCTTGAACTTGTTAGAATCGATGCAAGCTAGAAACCATATGAAAGATGAAACCAATATCACCCTGCCAAATTAAAAGGGTGCCCTAACAAATGTATTTGACCAAATTAGAAGCAATACATGGCAACAGGCTAGAAATAATATGCAATATGCAACGAATAAAGGTGACTCATCGTAAGTGATTGATGCAGGATACAAAAGAGAGGTAGTTTCATGTAAGAACAAGGTTAACACATAGATGTAGTGTGTACCAAAAATAGGAAGGCATGTCATATTCACAGGTATAGTGTGTAAACTAAGCAGATGCAATTTACCCTAATTAGAAGCATTACAAGCTAGACGCCGTATGCAACATGCAACCACATATCACACTGCGAAGTTAGAGCAAGCACCTGTGATGGTGGTGTAGGGGAAGTGCGGTCTTCAGGTACAGAGCTACGTTCAATATCTTCATTTAGGCTTGCTGTTTCTTGAGAATCATGTGGAGAGGATGAAATTGCATTCTTTATACGAGTATTGTGTCTCATATTAACCCACGCGCGTGACTGTCGCATCATAAGTGATAACGCAAGATACACAAGAACAGTAGTTTGATGTAAGAACATGGTGTGCTAGGCAGATGTAGTATGTACCAAAAACAGGAAGGCGTGTCATATTCACATGTATAATGTGTAAGCTAAGGAGATGCAATTTAACAAATTAGGAGCATTGATGAGGGATACACAAGAAAAGTAGTTTGATGTAAGAACATGGTTAATAGAAAGGCGTAGTATGTACCAAAAACAGGAAGGCATGTCATATTCACAGGTATAATGTGTTAACTAAGCAGATGCAATTTACCCTAATTAGAAGCATTACAAGGTAGAGACCACATGCAACATGCAACCACATATCACACTGCCAAGTAAGAGCAAGCACCTGCGATGGTGGTGTGGGGGAATTGCGGTGATCAACTAGAGAGCTACGTTGACAATCTTCATTTAGCCTTGCTGTTTCTTGAGAATCATGTGGGGAGGATGACACTGCACTCTTTAAACGAGTAGGGCGTCTCACAGTAACCCACTCGGGTGACTGTCTCATCATAAGTGATTGACGAGGGATACAAAAGAGCATTAGTTTGATGTACGAACATGGTTAATAGACATATGTAGTATGTATCAAAAACAGGAAGGCATGTCATTATCAAAGGTATAATGTGTAAAGTAAGCAGATGCAATTTAACCAAATTGGAAGCAATACAAGCTAGACACCATATGCAACATGCAACCACATTTGACAGCGCGAAGTTAAAGCAAGCACCTGGGATGGTTGTGTGTGGCAATTGAGATCATCAACTGCAGAGCTACGTTTACTGTCTCCAACTGCTGACACGGCCCCCATTAGAGCGCTGAAACGCTTAGCGCTTATCTTCGAATTACACTGGAGCGACTTCTGTCTTTTCTTTTCTGCATTCATAAACACTGCGTCAGAGTCTGAAATACCCATGCATAAAAAAACAATAGTGTGAGTATGGGTGAAGTGTGTGCACAATTAGTACAGTGTAAAGGTAGCAGATAGCAGGTCGGTGAGAAATAAATGACGGGAGACATATGATAGCTCTACAACATGCATGGCACACTAAATTACTACAAGATTCTATGAAAATAACAGTCGACTGAAAGCAAATAGGTCAGTCCATTTTTTCTGCACCGTCCGATGTACAAAGAACGGGCAAATCGCCTTCATCTACCTCCAGCCAGTCAGTGTTGACGATCTTCCTCGAAACGCCAGCGACCACCGGCCCAGTATTGCTCCCCTGCCTGCGCCCTCCCCTCGACCTCACCGCACCGCCGTGCTTGGCACCGCCCCCCGGCCATCCATTCAAGCCCTCTGACCTCCAGATCGAGCGCAAGCAGCTCCTGCGCCCCACACCCCTATGATAGACACCGATGCGCCACTTCCCCGGGGAACAGGCGGACTAGGTGCTCCGCGCGCCTAAGCGGGTGCTGCTTCTTTTAATTGCGGTTCGACTGACCCTGAATTGAAATCCAGGCGGGCTACTGACCTCTAGGAAAGGTAAAATAGTAAAAGGGAGGAAACCTTGTGCATTTAGTATCATGAAGAAGATGCAGTAAGAAGCGCTCAACTAGTTTCTTTCGTGGGATGAATACGGTGTGAGCAGAGACGTAAGATTTGCACGAATAAGGGAAGAGGAGTACCTCTTTCTGCTGGCAGTGCTGTGTCCTCCTTCTGTTTTTCCGACGATCTTCTTGTTGTTCGCCGGAAACCAGAAGTTGTGGAGGACGGTGCAGCCTTGGACGAACCCATGGCCAAGTTGTTGAGTGTGGTGCGGTGGCCGTCTGTCGGTGGCGGGGAAGTAGATCCGAGGCGGCGAACGACGGCGTAGCGGGAACAGCTCCGGTGCGGTGGACGGTTGCGACAGTGGAGCCGCAGCAGTGAGGCGCAGGACGGCGTGGTCGGAGTGGTTCTGGTACGGCGCACGTCGGCGTCGGCGTCGGCATCGTGGAGGCAGCTCTGCCTCGGCTTCAGCTACTAAGTCCTTGAGAGCGTTGCGGTTGCGGTTGCATTGGACGACAACGTCGGGGTATCAACTCCGGCATGATGGAGGAGGGCGGTGGTTGATTGGCCGCTATGGGGTGGAGGACGGAGGAGGCTGGGGTTTCGCGGCTGGTGGAGAGGGCGTTTTCGCTCCCACGGAGTATGAATGGTGAAACGGAGGGAGGCGGGGAACTAAGGGGGGACAATGTTTCGGTTTGAGACGCGCTTGCTTGAAATTTGGGGAAAGTTACAAACTTTGCCCGCATCTAAAATTTCGGACATATTGAGGGTTGGGGGTAGGACAGTCATGTCAGGTGTCCCAAATGTGGGCGGGACAGATTTCGGCCGAGCGCATGGGTAGGCGCCCACGGCGTATGAATGCTTCTCGGAGGCGGTTGAGACTGGCGTCTTGGTGAAGTTACAAACCTACCCCGGTTTAGACCTTTGGACATCGGGCCGATAGGCTACACGGGCCAGAGTCAGGACAGTAATTTCCTACCACCAAAACATTAGTCTCGCGCGGTTTTGGGTGACCAGAGGCCTATTTGGTGCTTCGTTCAATATTTGGGAGCAGAAGCATTAACGTTTTCGGTTCTCTTGAATTGAACTATCAGGATTTGTCAAACTTCACAAATCTTTACTCTTGAAAATCCTAAAGCTACGATTATTTTGGAATGGAGGGGGTACATTTGAATATACATTGTACACGAGTATATATTAAAAAATATGCAACTTACCTCAGTTCATGCATGGTTCCAGATATAATCTCCTTGGTTGCAAAAAAAGTTAGATATGCGTATGAATATATATAGCATGTTCAAACTCACAACAAAGATTGATGCCCTCTTTTACATCTGATTTACAAATGCCATTATCTCGGGTTCAAATAGATGAATGCACTTCCTATGAATTCGAATCTTCGAAACCCCCTTTATGTTGAATTCGACATGTATTCTATTTCGTAGCTAGCAATTTGGAATGTATCCATGCAAGTGACAAATGTATAAAGTGCTTCACACTAACAACATGGAGTGCACTAATTAATGTTTATATATGAGTTGCAAAAGCATCCATTGCGTGTATTTCAAACCACTCTCACTCTATGGATCAATAATATGAAATAAACACATGCACATGCTAGAATTCAATAGAGTATGGGTGTCTGATAGACCGATTTTCGTCCATACGCAATTTGCAAAATTCATGATCTCATCCAAAAATAATAATGCCATTTATATTTTAATTTAATGCGTAGAACCGCCTTTTACACGTAGATGCACTATGCCTCGCCCCGTTCTCACAAACGCATTATATATCCCTCTATCTAACGCATAAGTGCACACACTTTATATGCATCGGCATTTCTCTTTCACACATGCTCACAATCTCTCTCAGGGTGTCGGGGTGTCTCACGCACATGCTCTCTCTGTTTCTCTCTCTTTCTGACTACTATGTACCACTCTTTTCACTAATCTCAGTTGGAAAACACTATTTCTCTCACATCCATATATACACATGCACGGTCTCTACTAGCCCTCTATACGCACATATATGTGCCTACGTGTCTCCCGCACGCACATTATCTTTAGGCCTCTCTCGCACACATTGCCCCCCCGACACACCTCTCTCTTAGTAGTTGGCAGATATGATTTCATCGTATCATTCGGTAGGATACCCCTGGCTGTTAGGCTGGATGGTAATACGAGGCAAAGTTTTACCCTAGTTCGGATCGGACCCTTGCAGTTGAAGAAAGAGCCTACTCCTGGTACTGTATATTAGTGATAGGGGTGTGTACAAAGTACACGTGAATACCAGGCATTGTGCGTGTGTGTATACTATCGACGAACTAGCCCCCAAGCTTGTATAACATACTAAGGGCCTAGGGTTACAAATCATATATAGTCGGCTTATCACCAGTGGGGATAGAGTCCTCCGCGACTCTGGTAGCTTCGTGTTGTACGCCGAGTCCTCCACATGGGTCTTCGTATAACATGTCTCGGTCCAACCTATATGTGCCGCAGGATGGAACCGACCCATGAGTCTTCATGTTGACCCACCACAACTAGAAATGATGTGCCCACCACACCACACACACAATCGGCCACTAAGGAAATAAGCATATACAATAGTACAACGGTATCTAGCTCACGATACGTCTCCATATTTTGTTGATGACACTGATGGACTTTGCATTTGATGCGTGCTCCGTATTTTGTTGACGACACTTACGGTCATTGTATTTGAAGCGAAAGCACGATATGGTCACTGGACTTCAGAATAAGCTCATCACGGTCACCACATACATTTTGTCGTGCTAACCAACATGTGGTTGGATGGTTAGAGGACAGTGGTTTCTCGAGCCCACCAAGGTTAAAGTCCCGGTGCTCGCATTTATCTTGTGTTAATTTCAGTATTTTCCGGCGATGTACGTTCAGTGGGAGGAGACGTTCCACTCGACTACGAGGCACCTATGGTGACTTCGTAAAATCTCAAGATCATATATGCTGGCCCACTCTCTCGAAGGTGCTCATAGGGGTAGGGTTCGCATGTGTGCGCTTATAGCGGTGAGTGCTTGCGCGTATATATGAGCCCTTGCGTCTGTACTGTGTTAAACAAATACATATCATGATTATACGGTCACTGGCTCACCCGTACAACTCCGTATTTTGTTGATGACAGAATCAATTGACCAGTCAAACGTTCCACGCGGCGCAACTAGTGTGGCACCATCGGGGCGCGTAACCATGGGGCCCACCTGTCAGCCCGTATATGAAAGAAAGAAATGGTAGTTTGAGTCTGTACTGTGTTAATAAAATAGGAGTACATTTTCGGGTGATCATACGGTCACTGGCTCACCATACAGCTCCGTAATTTGTTGATAACATGATCAATTGACCAGTCAAACGGTCCACATTCAGCAGCGCACATTACCATAGGGCCCACCCGTCAGCGCGTATATGAAGGACAGAAATGGTAATAAATTAGTGGTCGGTGGGTATTCGAAGTCGTGAGACCTCTGGTTGGCAGTCACCGGCGGTTGGGGGCGTTCATTGGGCGGTGGGGTGGGGATCCCCGGAGAAAAAGCTCGGCGGGGGGGGGGGGGCTAGAGGGATAGCCGGTGCGGCGGAGGACCGGCGGTGGGGAGTGGTTTCGGGGAGGGCGGGCCGGCCGCGGGCGGCGTGGGCTGGCGGTTCGGCCGGTGGTGGCTGGCGGCTCAGGGGGGTGGAGTTTGATGATAAATTGGAGGCCCTTGATTTCGTATCCAACGGCTGGAAAATCTAATGACCAGAGATGAAAAAGTCAGTCGACTGACGTGTAGCCTCACCCCGCACGTACACATGCACGCACGCAAGACACACACGCATGTAGGCGTGCCACACTGACACGTACACACGCACGCATGCTGGCGTGCAACACTGACACGTACACATGCACTCACGAACACACGCACGTACGCACCCATGTATGCAACACTGAAACGTACCCTTGCACGCACGCAACACTCGCACGCCTGCATGCACACAGCACACGACGCAAGACACACGCTCAACCTATACGTGCATGCACCCTTTGTTAACGACATGGATTGTTATGGGTATTAATCAATCTTATCTATGATAAGCAGAACATTGATGTTTGCAGCGGTCTTTATGAATCACAACATATCAAACGGGCTATCAACATAGTAGGCTTATCTACATGAAAAAGATGACGTCACACTCAATGAACAATCCTCGGTTTATGAAATGCCCGCTTCTGACCGCCCTGGCCCACCAAAGGTTCCTCTGCTGTGCGCTGCCTGCGTTGGGTCACTGACATGCAGGCCATGCACCCAAAGAGCCCACACGTCAGTGGAAGAACGGTGCGGTGTCCTAGGTCAGAGTCGAGGGCGCCACTCGCGGCACACCCGGCTGAACACGCCTCCGTGCCGCATTCAAACGCCTCCATGAAACCCGCCCGTGTGGAAGCCGAGAAACACACTCTGGACACACGTCCGTTCATGACCGGGCCGACATTAAACGCAACGCCGGCCGAACTCCTCCCGTCCACCGTCTATTTAATCTCCTATTTAAACGAGGCCAAACGCCGGCCAAGAATCGCACACCTCCGCCGCTCCCCTATCTCCTCCACCATTTTGTCCACTCTTACAATGGCTTACGAAGAGTAGTTATTCCGCATCCAAGCCGGGTGGGTAGCCCACCGGATACGAGCTATGCAGCTCGCTGATCCACCTCCCTCCCCTCGCCCGACGGAGCCAGTTGCTGCCCCAAGCCGGCGCGTGGTTTAGCAACTCGCCGCTCCAGGCCAGCTCGACGAGAAGTGGCGCACGGGCGTCGTTGCTGCCGTCCACGCCGCCGCCTCGTACCGCGTCTCCTGTTTCTGTGGCCGAGACTCCCATGGCGGCGGCCGCGCATGCAAGCAGCGATAGAAGCCGGGTGCGCGGAGAGCGACGAGTCGGTGGCCAGGGCCTCCGCGTCCACCGCCATCATCGAGGAGAAGTAGAACACGGGAGGCCGCCGCCGCTTGGGTCCCATGAAGGCCACCGCGGAGGCGACACCGGCGTACACAGCAGGTGTCTTGCCGGATCCTTTTGTTGCGAGGACCTTCGTCGACCCCGCATGGGCTCCATGAAAGAGGGGAATGTTAGGATGAACTCGAGCCGGTGCCGGCCATGGCGAAGTAGTGGCTGGTGATGAACTCGAACTGGTGCCGGCCACCATCATCTTCGGCACCAGCCAATGATATCAGTTGGGCAGTGGGGAAGCGAGCCGTCCTTTGCGCTGAAGCATATACCTCCGGGGCTCCGGCAGTCCGGTGATCGTGCTGCCGGACATGAGGAACACAAATCGATCGGCGGGCAACCATTTAGGCCAGGTATTATATACATGTGTTGTCCAGAACTAGCACTGCGTAGTTCATTTGAATGTAATGAAATCCGTCATGTTTGTATGAAAATCTAGTATTTTATATGATTTACGTCGTTGTTTATATGAAATATCAGTTTGTCTATGTGTTTGCGTGAATTTCGTCCGGTTGGTTGAGTTGCTGTCCTAATGTGTGCGGCTACGGTTGGATGGTGTAATTTGCGGGTCGCTGGTCGGTCTGTGGGCGGCTCGGGCGGAGGTGTGGGACAAAAAAACACAGCTCCTGCGAGCTCGTCTCCAATGTGCGCACTGGAGGATGCATGACAGCATGAGCACCCGAGCCATTCCTCGTTCATCGGTGGCAAATGCACCGGTGGACAAAAGGTTCGCCAATATTTTGGCTACCTCGGGCAAGATCCAAACAGCCCCTCCCAACAGATTCAAATCCCTCGTTCGCCGTGGAATTTTGCCATGTGTTGTTTTGATGGACTAGCAAGATGCCGTGCATTGCACGGAACATCAAGATGCATTTTTTTACAAACTCTTGCATGCATGCAAGGGATAATTAATGTCCTCCTTTGCTAGTACCACGAGGCAAACACCATTAATATTGCATCGATTAGTGTTAGTGGCCTTGTATATCTGCAAATTGTAATTTTGATAGTGGCCCCTTGTATATAAAAATGGAGGGAGAAAGATGAGAGATAAGGTGAGGAGGAGTGGGGCGTGGTGGTGACTGGTGGTCGGACTGGGCGGAGGCATGGGGATGGACGGCGCATTATGTCTAGGTTTGTATCTCTCTCACACACACCCACATAGGTGGGGGACGTGCACGAAGAGAAGAGGTGCACGCACGACGCACGTACTCCCGTCTCTTTCCCAACCACACCCGCGCGGGTACACGGTGGAGCTCATTTCTGTACGAAAAAGGCAGCCCACGTGGTAATTTGGCACGTGTACTGGTTGTCCACTTGGTGGAGGGAGGATCGTCTACCACGGGTGAATAAACAAATTGCGATTTGACGCGTTATGTTAAATTAAAAAAAGAGGCAAACCATGTGGGGCCTACCTTAGAGGCAAGGCTCTATACACTAGAGTACTTTTGATGTGTCCCGTCAACTCGCAGAATGAGGAGAAGCTTGCTTAGTACGCCGTCTCCCCCGCCCACGGGCGCGGTGGCTCGCAGGATGAGGTGAAGCTTGCTTACGAGTAGTAGTAGTAGTACTACTACTACTACTGTACGCCTTTACGCCCGCTCCCTCGCCCACGCGCGCGGTGGCTCGCAGCACGAGGAGACAATTTTACTACTCCCTCCGTTTACTCCTCGCCCCTACTACGTACTTTGGTTAGTACTCCCTCCATTTACTTATACAAGGCCACTATAAAAAAATACATTTTGCATCTATACAAGGCCACAAATAGTAATCGAGACAAAAGTTACTACTCCCTCCTTTCCAGTTTATGGCTCAATTTCAAAATCTCTCCAACCAAGGTAGACGGTGAGTGGTCGAATTAATTTCGTAGTTTGCACAAGTAATTAGTACGCTCGTTTTTCTCAAGAAGTTATGTTTACCGAGGCATTAATTAGAACGAATGCATGAATGACCACTAAATTTCCAGGAACTTGTACATGCATTGGTTAGTTTTCTCTTCACGCTGCTTGCGTCGGGTGATCTAACACACCTCGAAATCCAACATGTAATGGTACTACTACTAGTATAGTAGAATTGAGACTTATCAAACGGAAAAACGAATGTTTTTTAGATGAGCCCTATAAACCCTAGTGGGTACGTACTCCGTAAAAATAGAATTTTCCAAACTAAGTCGCTCCCTTTCATGAATTCTGTAGTATACTCCTCCGTCGACGCTCCCTTTCATGAATTTTGTACTTCCTGTCGCCGACATGTGGGACATATAGCAACCGGGTCGACGTGTCAAGCACCAAATAACAGTGCAGAACAGCAGGGGGACACACCCCACTCGTACCGGCCCAGTAGTAGTAATGAGCAATGAGACGTCAAATCACAATGCCGCACCTTCCCAGACGGACGAAGCAACCATTATTTCACACTTCGGTTTGCCATCATCTCAAACCATGTAGTATTGCTTCTGCCTCAAGAGGGACACGCGCATCGCCTTGGTACATCATGACACGTGAGACCGCATGACAGGCCATGCTCCCCTGCCGATCGCTCGGTAAAATCACCTCATTTTTACTATACTTCCTCCGTATCGGTTTACTACATGGCATGCACGTCGTTCTAGGTTGAGAATTTAACTGGCTATATATGTGATGAACAGTACTCTAGCCTTTTAAAAAATGTATACTTTTGTACAGTAGTACTATCGATGGATTGCGCCATGGACAAAAATTGAAATTAAAAAAAGGTGGTACATATAGAGAGCGCTCGTCGCCAAATTATGCATATAGTACTATTAAAATAGCTAGTACGTGCTTAATTGGGGTGCTAAATTCTATTAAAGAAATACTAGTAGTATGTACATACTGAAGAGTTAAAGTAACGAGAAGAAACATAACATAGTTCTGCTGGGGGCTCAGCACAACACACCCCTCAAATTAAACTAAGCACACCTGAAATTAAACTATGCAACTAATCCGGTAGACACTGCATTAGAAGTTTCGAACCACCATGAGCAACGACACTGCCACCTTACTCGGAGTCCTCGTCCACGTCCTCAACTACGTCCTTGTCCCTCTTCCTCTTGGCCGATACTTCTTTGCTTGAACCGCACACTTGGCTGTTGCTCTTCATCCAACCCTTGTAGATATTGAAACAAAGGTAGCCATCCATTGCAGCGTAGTGGATGTGGTCTATATCTAGTACATTCCGCTGCCATGCATGATGATGAAACGTGTAATGAGGTTTCTCCAGTTTACGGTACGAAGGATGAACCATGGCTCTTGCGAGGGTCAGCATTGAAGGCTGACGAGAGGGCACCTGCCGATTCTTCTGGAGGTCGAAGGGGTTGCCTACAACGAGGCCTATCCGACCCAGGACTTCTTTGTCATTCTTAAAATCTACAGTAACGAATTTCACTGTTTTGTCCTTGAGGAAGTTCTTAAAATCCTGGCACTCAATGTCGGCATGGCATATGTGGTAGACCAAGCAAACGTTATGTACGCAAACCTGGATCACGGCGGGCTTCTTCCTCTCTTCGTCCTTTAGATCCTTCTCTCGTCCCAGGACTGTGGTGTACTCAACATCTAGCCCAGTGACCCACTCATCATCTGAGTTTTCGAACATGCGTCTGAAGCGTGAAAGGCATCCTTTCACCGTCGCGGAAGAACGGGTGTAGATGACGTCGAACTCATCGCCGGTGATGGTTCTAACCTTGTACTCACCGCCGATCATGGAGATTTGGGACGCCATGGATTTGGGAGGAGGGTTAGGATTAGTGGAACTGCCGTAATGTGAATGGATGGGACGACTAGGAGCGAACCGTCGTAGTATTGAAGGACGTGCGGTGACGAGTAGGAGCGAACTGACAGCGTGCAAACGGCAGGGTAGTGGCTTTCCATTCTCCCATGATACGGGCTTCCGAGAGCCCTTGGATCTGAGATCGAACGGTTGTATGGCGTGATTCTAGACCTATGGGTGAATATCCTATCCTGGAGGGTTATTCTGCAAATTTTCAGCAACTTAGCATGCGACCGTTTGATCTCAGATCCAAGGGCTGCCAGCAGCCCGTATCATGGTCACACCTACCACGACCGTCGCGTCGCTCGCGCGGTCGCGCCCTTGGAGATTTAACACGGTGCGTTAGGCTATCTGATGTTGGCATGTCATACATAATCATCACTTAGTCACTCATACTACAACAAGGTTGGCTATAAGTGTAATTTTTTTACCCCTCTCTATCTCTTTCTTCGTACTCCCTCCGTCCCATAATATAAGAACGTTTTTGACACTAGTGTAGTGCCAAAAACGTTCTTATATTATGGGACACAGGGAGTACTAGTATTTATTGCATTTGCCAAGGAGTGACCTCTTCCAATGAAATGGTGTTGCTAAGTTTGCTTCATTTAATTAGCTATAGACTCAAAATTGTCTTTTCACCTAGGTACACGCGCTTAGCACCGTTTCTTCCTTGGGTCACCAAACTAGTCTCTCTCTTCTTGATTAACTTGCCACATCAGACTTTATGCCTATGTGGCAAGCTTAAGCACCTGTAGGAGCAAGTAAAAGTAAGTACAATAGTGCGCTTTACATGGCATTTTTGCATATGTGGAGGAAAGAGAGGCAAGGAAAAAGTGGAGAAGTGGGCTCTCATGCAAGAGCCAGCCTCTACTACATGGTGGAGCATTGGGAGAGGCACCTGTATGGAGGTGGTCAGGAATCGGGAGACTCACGCCGGTTGTAGCACCGCAGTTAAAATGATAATGGCAAGTCAAATCATGGGGCCCCACCTGTCCAGCAGTAACTCGCTGTCAAATCACACAGCCCTACATTTGCAGCAGCCTACTCCCTCGTCTTTTCGCGTCTCTGTCGAACCGACTAGGCGGAACTGCCCCGCCTACCGCGCAGGAAAAGCCCCGCCCTCGACTTTTAAATACAACTACATCCACTTAAGAATCCAATGATATACTTTTTGTGACATAGTAACTCATATTTAGTTAGTCAAATGGATGACCTAGAACTACGTGCAGGCCCTATAAACCGAGACGCCTAAAAAGAAAAAAACCAAGACGGAGAGGGTAGTTCAACACATATCTTTTTAGATCAATATAGTCGGGATTCACCAAGGAGCAAAACCAAGGGTAGGCTGCTCCTGTCGTGTTGGCGTAGCAACTCAAGCAGGGTCAGTCCACACACGAAATGGCGACACACTTAATAGGACCCCTTTGGCCGACATGTGGCTCATCCACCATCTTGTTCCACGTGCGATGCACCAAATAACAGTTCGGAGCAGCGGTTGGAATTGGAGGCACCCCGGTCGTAGCGCCGCAGTAGTAGAAAATGAGCGATGAGGGGTCAAATCACAAAGCCCCACCTTTCCCGCATTAAGCTGGACGGACGAAGCAACCATCATTTCACTCTAGGGCGCAAGAGCATAAAGAAAAGAGAAAACAATGATGCGTGCGGCAGCTACCTAGGACACCCTAGGGTAGGGGTCTCCACTACAGATCCTTTTTTTAAAGCGCCTCCACTACAAATCGGCTTCTCGCTCGTCCTCTTGAAGAAAACTGATGATGATTGCGGCGGTAGGGTTTGTAGGAGTACTACGGCGTGCGGGGCCACGTCGTAGTAAACGGGTTCGAGTCGACGCCTTAAATATGTGTGGGTCGCTTGGTTTTACGGGAACGAGGAAGCATTTTGGGTTCGGGGACCAGTGGAGATATAGTACGTACAAAAAATTGTGGACGTAGGTTCGACCGAAAGGCAATGATGCATGGGCCCTGCATTTTGATATACCCGGGGCCGCGTGAAATTTGCTACTCTACTCAAAACTAGTAAGGTACACATGTATTGAACGAATGAGATTTCGAAACCAAATTACGAATAAATACACACTATAGCATGTAAAGCTTTGAGTCATATATGCATGATGTAGATGTTCGTTTAGTTCTTATAGTTCATCTCATTCAAAATCAATTAGTTTTATAAAAATGTTAAGATTCATGGGGTTGTGCATTGTAAATCATAAAGTAAAAAACAAATAATGGCAATTCATTTAGAAAAAAATAATCAATTATGATACAGAAGATTCTAGAACAAAGGAGAAGTGCTTGTGTTTTGAGGTTTGTGCATTATGCGTAAGTTCAACCATGGAGTCTTCTAAATTGTACATGTGGCAGATCTGGTGGAATGTTGATGATATCCAACGGCCAGTAGTGCTCAGATTTGCCTATCTCTGCACTGTCGGGTTAGCTTCATCCAGCGACCATCTTTCAAAGTTATTGGCACACTATATAGTTCATGTGCCATAGTTGCATGTTTTGGAAAAAAGCTACTAGTGGGTTGTACTATCTATTTTGAATAGAAGATGTATACATGGAAGTTGTAGGGAAAGAGATGACATGGAGCATCTCAATTCCTATGAGTAGGGATTGGAAAAGAGATGTCATTTGGTTCACATCATAGGAACTTTTCTATTGAATCTAGACATGACATGTATCTCAATTCCTATGAGGAGGGATTAGAAAAGAGATGTAATTTGGTTCATATCATAGGAACTTTTCTATTGAATATACGCTAATGTTTATTTTCCTTTGAAATTAAGGGAGTATAGGAATCCATTCATATGAACCAAGTGGCTCTAAAGCTATACAAATGATATCATGTTTATTTCCTTTGAAATGTGGAGTATATGAATCTATTCCTATGAACCAATTGGCTCTAAAGGAAAAAAATCCTATAAAAATCATATCATATAGAGTTCCTATGATATTCCTCGACACTAAAGGATGCTTGAAATTGCTGCGGGTGATACGATGGTCTTTCTTTGTAGACTCCTCACCCATCTTTATAGTTACCTCTCGAAGATGAATGAAAGGATATATACATGGTATTCTACATGTGCAATTTGGTACAAGAAAACTCGGTAAAAGTTTGCGAGGTTTGAATTTTCAATAAAGCTATATGCACTGCATTTCGGAACGGAGGGAGCATACAGCAGTTGCTAACACTCACGTGGAAGATTTATGTGTAGGAGGAGTGGTTGTTCTGTTAAATGACATGGCAAAACAGACACTATCTGATGCCAATCTAACGGTTCTTACGGTGTTCGTCAGGAAAAGGCTTGTGGTGAACGTTTGTCGGATAATGATTTACGGACACATGCATTGCATTGATACGTGCCCCCCCTCTCTCACGCACACGCACCCTCATGAGTCACGACTCTCCCGAGTCCTCTCGCAGACTCACACGTCGCACCCACCGTCTATCTGCAGGTAGACGTCACACACATATGTGCTCTTCACACCCTACCCTCAGAACTTCTAAAAAATAAGATGGCGCGCACATTTTATTTTAGCTCACACGTCACACACTTATACTATTACTCTTGCGGCGAACGTTCTTTGGGCATAGTATATTGTACTCTCATGAAGAGAAGCGGTGCACGCACGCACTAGTTCTCTCACACCCACTCGCGGGTACACGTAGGAGCGCATTTTTTTGAAGCTGGTACAACAAAATCACTCCACTATATATAAAAGCAGGAGCCTTAGCGCTTGCTTTACTAGGGTTCCTCTCGTTCACTCTCTCATGCTCTCCAGATCTAAGCAACACATAGGCGGCCACACTCTCTCTCAGCTCACGGCTGGTCACAAATCCGGCCGGACAACCTCGACCGGGGCAGGGGTGTAGGTGCATCGTTCACGCTGTCGTCGACGGCGAGGGAGGAGACCAACGGCTGCCCGCGCATCCCGATCGGCGGCCGTGCCGTTCTCTCCGAGAGAGCGCCGGCTCGGGAGGGCCTCCGACCCCTTCTTCCTCCCTGTGGTATTGTGGCCAAGATGCGGCCTCCCGATGCCGTCTTTGCCACATGCCGACGACACTCAGGTATATATTCCTTCGAAACCTGCCTTGCTCTACTGCCCCAGCTCCCTTCGTGTGGATCCTTTTCTACTTCCGTCCACTCTTCCAAAGCCACCTAGACTTCTACTAGTATTAGAAGTAAAGCTAGTTCATACAGTCGACTCAAAGCGTTGGTTCAAACAGGGAAGAAAGTGGGAAAGCTGTAGCATGAATCTAGGACTTGGTTCTAAGAGGAAACGGGGGAAAGTAGTAATATTTGTCACTGTTTAAATAACCGTATTTCGTATTTGCGCAAACAGGGATGTCTGTCTCCGTATCGTTTCTATCCGCGCAATCAAAAGCACACACCTCAGTTTTAGTACAACTGTGCAAAATGAGATGGCTATCCCTCGTTGCCGTCGTCTAACCTCCCGTCTTCAAGGTATCCCTACATTGGTACTAGTAACTAAGGTAGAATGACCAACGCAATCTAAAAGAAGTTGATTCGTACGTTTTACTTCCTGATTGCACTGCAGGGACGAGCGAAAACAACTGCATCCTAGTCCGGAATGCACTTTCTACCAGTTCATCCATGGACCGAGGACTAGCTGGCACGGCTGCACGGCGGTTTTTTGGACAGGTGCGCGGACAAGAGGCATTGTGGTCTGCTTATTTCTGCAAATAGCGGTGCTTAAATTTAGTGGAATGCACAAGCATTTTAGCTGGTCAGTACACTACATGGTTCAGTTCAGCATTCCAGCTGAGACCACAATTATAATTGGTTATTCTGGAATGAGAGAACCTAACCCTGAATGGTGGCAACAAGAAAAAACCAGAGTGAACTCCAGGAACTTTAAGCCTGCCGGGAGGCCCTTTGCTCAGAGAAGCCTTGCTTGTTTTTTCCAGATTTGTAAACCTTCTCACAACTTTGTCTTTGCTATGAACTAGTATATGTTTGTTATGTTCTATGAATCATTGAGTTGTATAAAATTGCTTAACTTATGCTTTTCAAGTTTTTTATGAAGACGAGTTTAATGTGAGTGTTCCACATGAGCGCTGGACTAGCGTGTGA
Organism: Aegilops tauschii subsp. strangulata; assembly: GCF_002575655.3. Lineage (NCBI taxonomy): Eukaryota > Viridiplantae > Streptophyta > Magnoliopsida > Poales > Poaceae > Aegilops > Aegilops tauschii. The sequence continues at coordinate 132,462,272 of NC_053037.3, forward strand.
ACGTTTGGAATTTATTACATTGTGGCCTCAATTAACTGCATGAACCACTGTAACAAGATACATAGTTGATTATATGTCAGACAGCAGATTGTTGATTGTTAGCTGGTCGATAGCCTAGTGTTGAAGCGAGCTGAGCCAATGTGTCGTGTTTTGTACAACTGCTTACAAGTGGGGTAGCACCAACAGTGTTTACAAGTACTTATGTATACGTCGGCGCACGGTTCTCGAACGAGTGCTCTATTTCATCAAAACACACACTGCTCGTATGATAAACCGTGACAACTTATGTCTTACCATGCCATATTCATGAAAAAACTAGTGAGGACGCATCTGTTTCGGCAACAATTACGATGGTTCTCACATGATTCACGGGCACACAAAAGTAGCAACAGTTCCCATAGACGGATTCAAACAGAGTACTAGCCCAGAGGGGTCGATAACAGGCAAGGTTCGAATAATTAGACACAATCCAAACTACTATTAAACACTAGTTGGGGCAACTATTTCATGCCCCGATCTAATTTGGGCTGGACACAAGACGGACCATGCCATGAATATCATCGAGGACGTCCCACAGCAGCTCAATCCTGTGAACCTTCATGAAGACAACCTTGTGGCCTTGCCACTGATAAACTTGTTTGTGGAGGCATACCACGTCATCTTCCTGCGTAAGCTTGACAAGAACAGTATGCCTCACAAACGAAGGAGTAGCTTTGAACTTCTTGTGCTTCAGTACACCCTAGACAACACGCCTGACAACAGTGAGGCTAGAATACAACTCTTCATTGGTATAACCGCAAATGGCTTCCAGGATCCAACAGCCTAAGAACTCTGTTTTCCCAGTGCGTATATTCAGGTCGTCCGCCTCATAGCGAGTGACATGTACAACCACACAATCCTTGTCTGCATCAGGGCTCTAATTGAAACAGAAACAAATTCTGAATTACTTTTCAGTATAAGAGACACAAGTTATTTAAACCACTATGTATAGCATGGCATCGAAGCTAATAAAATTTTGCATTATTAATCACCACATACTTCCTTTTCTAAAAAAATCACCACATACTTAGATGAAAAACCACAATCGAGATCGGCAAAGAAGGAAATCACCTTGGGCAACTCAGCGGGGGGAACACATCCTCGAAGGGGGAAAACCGCTCCTGCAGTGCCACGGGGGCTGTAACCTCAAACGGGGCGTTGACCATCTCAGTAGTGGCCGTGAGCATATCTGGGGTCAGCTCGGTGGTTGCCTCCATCTTCTTGGAGCTATCTGTCTCGTGGGGATCAGCCTCCCGCGTCTGCTCCAATATCGGCAGATCTTTGCCTGGTTCTCCTTGGTCCATCATGAAACTGACGAATACTAGGAGACCACTGAAAGGAAAACACAATCGCAATGACAATGAAATAAAAAAGAGAGTGAGGATCGGTTACTGCTTTGCAAAAGTTCTTTTTTTTCTCTGAACGAAAATATACCAACATCACAGATCCGCTTACCTTACCTTCGTTCGGAGAGAACAACAGTGGCAGATGCGAGTGTTGCCTTTCTTGAAGACGGTGAGGGAGAAGGATAGTCCGAGGGAGAAGGGGATTCAGCGAAGAGTGAAATGATGGTTGCTTCGTCCGTCAGACTTAGACTGCGGGGAGGTGGGGTTTTGTGATACGACGGCTCGTTACTGCCGCGCTACGACCGGGGTGACTCTCCGCCTGCATACTGCCTTCTAATTTGGTGGATGGCATTTGGGCCCGCGCGCTGCATGGCCCGCATGTCGGTGAACAAAAGTATAACGACATTCAGTAGAGGGAGACGTTTCAATGACCTAGGAGGAGCCAGAAGCGGTAGAGTGTCTCCACTGTACTAGTAGTAATTGTTTTTCTGGGTAGCTATAGAGTGTCTCCAGTGTACTAGTAGTAATTGTTTCTCTGGGTCCAAGACAAAACAGCCCATCCACACTAGTAAATAGTAAAATCAATTCAAAAGCCCATCCAGACTGGGTGCTCTTCTTCCTCCTCGCTCCCACCCACCTCACGTCAGCTCGCTCCACTCGTACCCCCAAATTCCTCACCTCACTCATACAGAAAACCCCAGCTCCCCTTCTTCCTCACTCCTACAGAAAACCCCCAGCTCCCCTTCTTCGTCGCTCGCACTACAACTAGGCTCGTCATTCGTTACTCTGCTCCGTGAGCGCGACGCGACGCCCTCGAGGAAAATGGAGTCGGCTGACCCCAGCGCCAAGAAGATGAGGCTCCCGCCAGCGGCGACGCCTGTTGTAGATCCCGCACCCGGCAGCACAGGGAGAAGCGGCGACCCCGCCCCCATCGGATCCCAGGAAACCGTAGAATCTCCGGTGGACCGCATAAGCGATCTCCCGGACGCCGTCCTTGGGGAGATCATCTCGCTTCTCCCCACCAAGGATTGCTGCCGCACCCAAGTCCTCTCAATTCGGTGGCGCCCTCTATGGCGCGCCGTGCCCCTTAATCTCGATTGTCGTCGGCTATCTCTCCTCAATGATTTTGAAATCCCCAGAGCCATCATCTCCTCCCACTAGGGCTCCGTTCAAAGCCCCTGCATCCCGTCATGCTACCTGACCAAGCATACCACGCCCTGCACGGTGGATGCCTGGCTGAAATCCCCTGAATTCACAGAACTACAGCTGCTTGAGTTCTACTATTCCCCTGGAAATCACATACCACATACCGAACGCCATGAACTTGTGCCCTCAGCACCGATGTCCATCTCGCGGTTTTCGTCCTCTCTCCACACCGCCACCTTTGCGCTGTGCTACCTACCAGACAATCTGGTACTAAACCTTCGACTCCCATTTCTCAAGAAACTTTCACTTGTGCGGGTTCGTATATCGGAGGCCTCATTGCACAGCATCATCCACTCCAGTTGCCCTGCGCTGGAGTGCTTGGTGCTTGTTTTCACAGTTAGAATCGGTTGTCTCCAAATAAAGTCGCCTAACCTTGTAAGAATTGGAATTTCTTTTGACGGAAGGCAGCTCATCATCCAAGATGCCTCTTCACTTAAAAGGGTGATCCTTGATTCTAGTTATTCACCGTTGCAAATAACCGTCCTCTCTGCGCCTAAATCGGAGACCTTGGGTGTAATACATGATCTCTGTGCTCATTTCAATATGGTGTTTGGCTCCACAGTTCTTCAGGTACTTTATATTATCATCTACACTTGTAACCATAAGATGCATTTTAAATTTCTGCTTATAATTTATATATCATCTTGGAGTACACATTTTGTACTAATATTATGTTCTATGCTCAATGAAGAGTTTCTCCATGGATGGCCTATCAATGGTGCTGGATTCTGTCAAGATCTTATATATCCAAATGAATAGTTTTGATCTGAACAAGATTATTGGCTTGCTGCAATGCTTTCCATGTCTGGAGAAGTTGTATATAAAGGTGATAATTTCACGCACATTGGAAGCCCGCATATAGTGTACTAGAATTAACCATTCAGCTGTTGCTCTTTCGACACTCTTCTTTTAGACCTTAACTGTTTTCAATCTTCATGTCTATTTAGGCAACAGGACGGGGTAAGAAAGTTATAACCAATCGATGGATTCGTAAGCATCAGGATTTTCTCACTTCTCATGAGATTCGATTGAGGACAATAACGCTAGAACGATATGTAGCCAACCGTGCAAACACAAGATTTGTCACATTCTTCCTGCTGAATGCGAGGTTACTATTGTCCATTAGGCTTAAGTTTATTAGCAGCATGGTTTTGACGGATGGGTATGTCGAAGAGAAAAAAAAGGAGTTTCAGGTGGGCAAAAGAGCTTCTGAACGTGCCGGGCTTCTATTTACAACATATTGTGGTCATAATCCAGTAAATTTTACGACCCAGAATGTTCATTCTATGGACCTGACCGATCCATTTGACTGTGACTGCCGAAAACAGTGCTGGAGTTAGATGTTGTTGCCCTTTTCAATCTGGTTTTTTGTAAACCTGATGAACAATTAACCCTCGTGCTTTTTTACAGTTTGTAAGCTGGAGTTAGATGTTCCTGCCCTTTTCAACTCGGCTGTGACTGTCATATTTTCTTTGAAACAAGGCAAATGGCTTGCCATTCGTTTAATTTAGAGTGAAATATTGTAACAAATCCCAACCAAGGGAAATAACATCACTCTTGCCAGCTGCTTGAGCTCACTGTGCATTACAGAAGCCAAGTGATTAGCCCCCACCAGCACCCACAAACTTATTTCGAACTAGCACATCAAATGGGCTGTAAATTTTCATAGGAAAGGCTGCATGACCGTGACAGATTTGGATTCTGACATTTGGGACCCGCGAGGAAATAGCCTATCCAAGGTGGTGTCGACTTACTAGCCAGTCAACAAACAATTCTGCCTACCAGCCATTGGATTGACATCCAACATCTGACGTGTATCTTCTATCTCTTGTCTTCTTCTTCCTCCAGCCGCCCAAACCAAACCACCCCGTCGGCTCCGCCTGCTCCCGCCTCCCATGGCTGGCTGCGCCTCCGCCGCCCTACCGTACGTACCCTCCAACGTTGGCTAGTCCCTCCCTCTATTCCCCCACACGTCCTGTTATTCTCCGGCGACGTCAGCCCCAACACGCACCCGCGCCCGAACCAGTCAACCCTCGTACTCCCCTCCGCCTGCGACTAGACCGGCACATCTTCAACGGCTCTTGTTCGTTCCGTCCGAGGCCTCGTCGTCGTCCTCCACCTTGCGGCCTTGGTTCACTCGCCGTGCACGGTGCGCCGCCCTCTTGCATTTTCAACGTCGTCAACAACCAAGAGGAACAAGGAGATGACTGTACGTGGAGAGGATGACAGTAGGGACCCACTAGCGTCATGGCAGTACGCAAGCAAGTGCCTCTATAGTACAAGCCCAAAACTATGGTTCCTCCTAATGGTTGGACATCTGGGGCTCACGCCATTGTCAACGTAGTCAATAAAAGAGAGAATTACACTACGAGCGGCTGACACCAGGGACCCAGCAAGTCACGCAGTTTTTTTTGAGGAACAAGCAGTTGTTATTTATACTAGTTTTAGCGACGGATCAGGGTAACAACGGGGCTGTGCGGGGGCTGTGGCCCGTCTAGCCAGGGTTTTATTTATGTTTACCACATCATGAGCCCAGTTGTGTTTTTTTCTTGCTGAAAATGGCTAGCCCAGTTCTATTTTTTTAAAGAAATACCCAAACAAGGCCTACTTGCTTTATCGGCCCTGCTGGGCTGCAAATCTTTCAAGACGAGGAGAGTTTCATTCGGTTTGCCCAGAAATGGGCTGTACATTTTTAAAACACATCAAACCGGGAATTAGTTTCAATTTTTTTTCATTACAAGATCTTAAATTCCATTGATTTTTATGCGTGGACAATTATTTGGATTTTATATTTATATAAATTATTTTTCAAAATAGTTTGAATGTGAATCGATATTTCTGGATTAAAAATAGTTGACCGCACCGAAATATGCAAAATTTCGTATACTTTTTAACCGTGGCCACAATATGGGGTGTAATGCTAACAAAAAGAAGATGGGCTGCAAAAAAATTCTTAAGAATTAGCAAATGGGCTGTACATTATTAGAAATAATGGCAGATGGGTTGTATGCTATTTTCCACAGATTTGAGGCTGACTTGTGCGCCTACTACAGGTTGACGCGTATGCTTTCATATAAAAAGGTTGACGCACACGCAACGCCCTGTCAACTTAGTCAACACACGAGAGCAGTGACTGTTGGATGTCCATCCAACGGCTGTCGTGCTTCTTCAATCTCTGCTCTTCATGCTCCAGCCGCTCAAACAAGCGCCGGCGGGACTGCCTGCTCCCTCCTCCCGCGGCCGGCTATGCTGCCGCGCAGGCCTCACGGCCCCACCGTACTCCCATCACTAGCCTAGCCATCCCTCTACTCACCCACACATGTTGTTATTCTACGGCGACGTCAGACGAACCAGTAAACCCTCGTACTCCTCCGCGTGGGAAACAACTGCCGAGTATTCCCTGGCTCCGTGTCGTTCCCTTCCTAGGCCTCGCCGTCATCCACCGCCCTGGTGCTCTCGGCGCGGCCTGGTCAACGTGGTCAATGAACGACATCCATCGGTAGTGGACTCTACGTGGAGAGGCTGACAGTTGTGTCCACGACCGCACGCAAGGAAATGCATCCTTATTACACGCAAAATAATGATTCCTCCACCTGACAGCTAGGACCCACAGGAAGGGCCTCGGTATTTCGCGAAAAAAACGTTCGCCCCGCTGACAGGTCGGACCCACCAGCTATATCTTCGCACGCAAGGAAGTGCCTCCTTATTACACCCAAAAAAATGAATACCCCCCTCCTAGCTGGGACCCACCATATTGTTGGGCTGACTTGTGGGCCTACTAAGTTGACGGGGACGGAGGGCGTATTCAACTTAGTCAATACTCCAGTGACCGTATGATGTCCATCCAACGGCCATAGTGCTTCTTCAACCTCTGGTCTTCTTGCTCCAGCCGCCCAAAGCAGCGCCGGTCGTGCCGCCTGCTCCTGCCTCCCATGGCCGGCTGTGCTACCGCGGAGGCCTCAGCGCCCCCATACTACTCCCACCACTGGACAGGCCATCCCTCCACTCACCCACACCCCCTGTTATTCTGCGGCGACGGCAGCCTCACACCGCAGCCGAACCAGTGAACGCTCGTACTCCTCTCCGCGTGGGCATCCACTGCCGCGTCTTGCCCGGCTCCGCGTCGTCCCCTTCCTAGGCCTCGCCGTCGTCCACCGCCGTGGTGCTCTCGGCGCGGCATGGTCAATGTGGTCAACGACCGACTTCCATCGGAAGAGTACTGTACGTGGAGAGGCTGACAGCTGGGTCCACGGCAGCCGCAAGGAAGTGCCTCCTTATTACGCGGAAAATAATTATTCCTCCACCTGACAGCGGGGACCCACCGGACAGGCCACCAGTATTTTGCGAAAAAATCGTTTCCCCCTGACTGCTGGGACCCACCGGACGGGCCACCGTATTTTGCAAAAAAACGTTCCCCCCGCTGTCAGCTCGGACCCACCGGAAGTGCCTCCTTATTACTTACAAAAAAATGAATACTCCCCTGGCTAGTTGGCACCCACCTTTGTGGGAGGATGACTTCTGGGCCTACTAACTTGACGGGGACGAAGGGCTTTGTCAACTTAGTCAATATGAACGATTCTAGCTCCAGTGACCGTACGATGTCCATCCAACGGCCGTAGTGCTTCTTCAACCTCTGGTCTTCTTGCTCCAGCTGCCCAAAGCAGCGCCGGTCGTGTCGCATGCTCCTGCCTCCCGTGGCCGGCTGTGCTGCCGCAGAAGCCTCACCGCCCCCTACTATTCCCACTGCTGGCCAGGCCCTGCGGCGACGGCAGCCTCACACCGCAGCCGAACCAGTGAACCCTCGTACTCCTCTCCGCGCGGGCTTCCACTGCCGCGTCTTCCCCGGCTCCGCGTAGTCCCCTTCCTAGGCCTCGCCGTCGTCCTCGCGCGGCGTGGTCAACGTGGTCAAGGAACGACTTCCATCGGAAGAGTACAGTACGTGGAGAGGCTGACAGCTGGGTCCACGGCCACAGCCCAGTTTGTTTTGTGATTTGTCAAGTAAGTCGCTTTGTCAGACCTGTTGGGCTGCAAATCTTTCAAGACGAGGAGAGCTTTCATTTGGCTGGCCGAGAAAATGGGCCATCAGTAATGAGAAATGGGTTGTACATTTTTAAAACACATCAAACCGACAATTAGTTTCAAATATCTTTTTTTAAATTTCAAGATTTTAAATTACATTAATTTTTATGCGTGGAGAATTTGTTGGATTTTATATTGATATACATTTATTTTCAAAATCAGTTTGAATGTGAGTCGAAATTTCAGGGTTAAAAACAGTTCGGACCGCACCGAAATATGCAAAATTTCATATAATTTTTTAGCCGTGGCCACAATATGGGCTGTAATGCTAACAAAAAGAATATGGGCTCCAAAAAAACCTTAAGAATTAGCAAATGGGCTGTAAATTATTAGAAATAATGGCAGATGGGTTGTATGCTGTTTTCCACAAATTTGAGGCTTTCCTAAAAAAAAGGTTGACGCACAAGCACTGACTGTTGGATGTCCATCCAACGGCCGCCGTGCTTCTTCAATCTCTGCTCTTCCAGCTCCAGCCGCTCAAACAAGCACCGGCGGGACTCCCTGCTCCCTCCTCCCCGCGGCCGGCTATGCTGCCGCGCAGGCCTCACCGCCCCACCGTACTCCCATTGCTGGCCTCGCCATCCCTCTACTCACCCACACCTGCTGTTATTCTCCGGCGACGGCAGACGAACCGGTAAACCATCGTACAGTCGTACTCCCCTCCGCGTGGGAAACAACTGTCGAGTCTTCCCTGCCTCTGTGTCGTCCCCTTCATAGGCCTCGCCGTCGTTCACCGCCGTGGTGCTCTCGGCGCGGCGTAGTCAATGTGGTCAATGACCGACTTCCATCGGAAGAGTACTGTGCGTGGAGACGCTGACAGCTGGGTCCACGGCCGCAGCAAGGAAGTGCCCCCTTATTACGCGCAAAATAATTATTCCTCCACCTGACAGCGGGGACCCACCGGACGGGCCACCATATTTCACGAAAAAACGTTTCCCCCTGACTGCTGGGACCCACCAGCTACACCTTCGCATGCAAGGAAGTGCGTCCGGGAAAAAAACAAAACGATTCACCCCCCTGACTGCTGGGACCCACCAGCTACATCTTCGCACGCAAGGAAGTGCCTGACAGTCGGGACCCACCTGGTCGAAGCGTATGTAGCGTTGTCATTCTGGTCGCGAACGTGTACGTACATATATACTGGTGGATGTAGAGGCGCGCACGTGTCGTAGTAGAGGCGCGCACGTAGCATGTACACGTACGTACAGCGGCCAGGGTGCAAGAAAGAAAATACGGCCACGTATGTGTACATACGGGCGGGGTCTCGAACGCCTACTCACGCATACGTACGGCGAGGGCTCGTCGACATGGCTGGGTCAGAACGGAGAAACAGCGTCGTCGTCGTGTTCATGGCGAGGCAACAGAATGCGTCGTGTTCATGGGGAGGCAACGGAATACGTCGTGTTCATCGAGAGGCAACGGAACGCGTGGGAGCCAACCGGCTGGGTCAGAACGGAATGCGTGGTCGTGTTCATCAGGAGGGCTTGGACGGAACAGGCGATGGAAACGAGGCCTGGCGTACCGCAGAACGGAGGAAACGGCCTTGTGTTCGACCGGCCACGTTCGAAACGGGATCCTGTTAATAGGGAGGGGTCTGGTGTACCGCAAAACGGACGAAACGGACCTCCTACGGTCGAAACGGGGGCCCTGTTGATCGGGAGGGGTGTGGCGTACCGCAAAACGGACGAAACGGACCTCCTACGGTCGAAACGGGGGTCCTGTTCATCGGGAGGTGTGTGGCGTACCGCAAAACGAGACTCCACGGGATACTGTTCATCTTCACCGTCGACCTCCTCCAGCCTCCACGGGCTACCGTCGACCTCCTCCAGGCTCCACGGGCTCCTGTTCATCCAGCCTCCACCGCGCGCTACTCCACCGGCTATTGTTGAACCACCCCTCCACTATCTACTGTTCATCCATCCCTCCACACCACGGGGTCCTGTTCAACCACCCCTCCACGGGCACCCCTCCACCGTCTACTGTTCATCCAGCCCTCCACCACACCACGGGGTCCTGTTCATCCAGAGGCAACGCCACCGCTCACTGTTCACCCCCCCGCAACACTCACTATTCATCCCAGAGGCAGCATCTATCGGCTTCAGTTAGCAGCAGTAGCGAAGGAATCGCTCGATCGGGTTCAGTTAACAGCCATCGATCGATCGCTCGGGTTCAGTAACGCGTAGCCTGCAGTGCAATCGCTCGGGTTCAGTTAGAGCCCAACGCCTCGCTCGGGTTCAGTTAGAGCCAACGCCTCGCACACACGCGCGTACGTGTACGAGAGAAACGTGCATCGCTCGGCCCCCGACCTCCCACCGTAACCGGGAACTCCCCGAAATTTTCCTCCCCCTCGCTTCTACCACTTTTTTTCCGTCATGGACGGCCCAAAGAATGTCATGCAGTTGCATCTCCGGCCCGCCTAGGACGAAAAGCCCATTTTCTGTAATGATTTTTTGTCATAGAAGTAGGAGCCCACCACATCTATGATGATACCCGGTTTTGTCACAATTATCATCATAGAAGTGTCAATGTATGACAGAATTTTTTTTCGTTCGGCCCAAACTGTCACGGATGTGTCTTTTTTTGTAGTGGTGGAGAAAAACGAGTTATAAGGACCTAGCTAGCTATATGTATAGCGGGAGATCGGTCGGTGTACGTCCATTTGTTATAGGCAAATAAGGCCCGACAAGACGGATAGACAGAGAGAATGGACCTAGGAGGTGGTGCAAGAGGCCCAGCTACGAGCTAGATAGGGGGAGGAGTGTGCGGTTGTGAGATCGATGAAAAGAGGGGCGAGAGTTTACACGTGAGTTGGACCGTATGAGAGACACGAGGCAAGGACACATAAAGGAGGAGATTGAAGGTGCGTGTGTATGTTGTAGGCAGACATCGCTGGAGAGGTTTATCGATCGGTGTGTGTCGGAAAGGAGTTGTGGAGACTGTGGGAGAACGACCTAAAGAAGAAAAAAATGAATGTGCATGATAATAGCTTTAGTTAAAAAATGCTGAGGGAGGGGGAGGGCGAGGAGGGCGTGTGCATGCACGAGAGAAAGTTAGTGGTAGCTACAAAGGTTAGAGGATTGTGTGGGTGTAAGAGACTAACAAAGATCATAATTTGATATGAAAGTGGATTCATATATTTGAATAGGAGATCATAGTGTTTTAAACATATGCATGCATGAATATAGCGGTGATACGTGTGTTGTGGTTTTGCACATGTTATACCATAATGTGATAATGCATGGCGTTTGCAACTCACACCTAAATGTCGAACAATCTAAACCATACTATACATCGAACAATCTCACATTTTATTTGAATTTGTGATAATGTGTGGCGTTTGCAGCTTACAACTATATATCAAACAATCTAAACAATACTATATATCGAACATTCTCACATTTTATTTGAAATTGTGGTAATGTGTGGTGTTTGCAACTCACGTCTAAATACTTGTAGGCGTAGGGGGCGGGGCACCATACATAATGTGATAAACACATTATACATATGAGACATGGTTTAGTTTGTGAAGATCTAGCTAGAGCTTGAAATGTACTATGATTTGAAATCAACATAAAGTGGATTCAAAAAATTGAGTTCGAGTTCATATAGTACACATAGTTCATATGTAACTCGAGACTAATCATGTGGTGTGCTGTGAAGATAATACACAAACGATGGTTTAACTTGACAATAATGACGATTGTACATCTTATTAAAACAGAGAAACGAATTCAAACGCTTGGACTTCACAACAGTCATTATTGTAGATCTTATTCAAATAGAGAAACGAATTCAAATTTAGTTCATATTGACGCGGTAGTATATACGTTTGGAATGCACTAAAACGTTCATTTGAGTACTAGGTTGCATGCATTATACATGTAGCAAAATATTTTAATTGAACATAACATGAATTCAAAGTTTTGAATGACATTTGTAGTGTGAATTGATTTGGTACGGTACACGTTTGGCTTGTCTGGAAATTTCAACCCGCGCCTTGTTAGCCCGAAATATTTAAGATATATCTTTGTCTCGTTGTGCTCCGACAACTCCCTCCATCTCAACCTGCGCCTTGCTATTCCAAAATTACAACGCGCGCGAAAACTCCCAGCTCCTGTGAAATCCCGACACGAGAAATGCCCGCGATACCCCCAAACCAAAAGAACCGCCTCAAATCGGTGGGGGTACTTTCGTAACTTGCCCCACATTTCGGACAAGCGCGTCCCTAAGCCATGGTTCCCCACTCCCATCCCATCCGCCCACCCATTCGTACACCGAGGCCAGGAAAACCCGCGAGCCCCACACCCTCCTCCGTCCGCCACCCAGCCGGAGCCTCTTTCCCGACGACATCGTCCACAGCAACACCTCGACGTCCCTCATCCACCGTACCGGATGAGGATCCGTCGTCGATCTGGTCATCCCGCCGGTTCAGCCACCCCGTCCTCCACCTCCAAGGAGCTGCCCCGACGTTCCCCTCGTCTTTCGCGCCACCTCCATTCCCACACCGCCGCCTTCACCTACACCACCGGAAGAGCGTCAGCATCACCATTTCCTCGGATGAAGCTGCGGACTAATCGGCGCCACCAAAGAGGTTGTACACTAATCGCCGCATTTTCTTCTGGATTCGATCTCACGGTGCTGACGGCGCTCAGTCCCGAGCCGACACGGCGCGGCTCCATCCATCGCGGCGTCACCGGCCACTTCCTCCACGGCGTCGCTCCCTCGGCGGCGACGTCCACATTAGTAGGAGATGCTGCTGCTTTAGCTCTCGCTTGCGCTGCTGCTCTGCTCTTGCTCTCGGTCCCCTGCCAGGTCTGCTCTTGCTCTTGCTCTTGCTCGCGCTGCTGCTCTCGCTCTTGCTCTTGCTTGCGATGCTGCTCTGATTTAGCTACACTTGAGTTGACTGAATCGACTTTTGGGTCAGTCGATTTTCAGGGGGTGGGGGGGCTCGCCGGAGTTAAGGAAGAACCAGTCGCAGCAGGGAGGGGGGCTCGCCGGAGAAGTACCCCACTATCTATCCTAGGGTTCAGGGTGGGGGCGGTGGTCGCGGTGGTGGTGGGGCGGTGGCGTGGGGATCGCCGGAGAAAAAGCTCGGCATGGGGGGGCCTAGAGGGCGGCGGCGGACCGGTGGTGGGAAGTGTTTTCGGGGCGGGCGGGGCAGCTGTTTGGCCGGTGGTGGCTGGCGGCTCAGGGGGTGGAGGTTGAAGATGAACTGCAGGCCCTTGATTTCGTATCCAACGGCTGCAAAATCGACTGACCAGAGATGAAAAAGTTAGTCGACTGACGTGTATCCTCACATCTAGTGCGTTCAGTTTCGACAGTAAAATTCAGTTTTGACAGCAAAAGTCAGTTTCGACAGTTAAGTTCAGTTTTCGACAGTTAAATTCAGTTTCGACAGTTCAGTTTAGAGATGAGCGGCTAATGTATACATCTAGCACTTTGTGGTTATGTATTTTACGTCATCTATTGGAGATGCTATTAGAATTCCACTCAGGTTAACGTTGTCTCTCTTGTCCTGCTTCAGCCTCGACATCGTACAACTCACCGGAGCTGCTCCAACGACGAAACCCTCCATCACAGCGGAGCAGTACCTCGGGCTCCATCTCCAGACGCCTAAGATCTTCTTCCCCTCCTCCGACAGCCAAGTCAGCTGGAGCATCCTCACCGGCCAACCCAATCACGCTGAGATCTACATGGCTTCGCCAAAGAGGTTGTACACTTCTTGTGGTTTGACTTAATCTCACCATACTTCTTTGCATGCTGTGATCTTCCAATTCTTGTGAACCAAACACCCAGATTGGCAGAAATCCTGTGTTTTTAAATTCTCTGTTTTGCACGTGCATTCCTATCCTATTCCTGTCTATTTCCTATCCCTCCATTGTTAGAATCCTCAAATTCAAACAAGCCCTTACACAATTACTTCTGCTACAGATATGTGTCAAAGAAAACCTTGGGTGGTCTGTCCTGCTCCTGCGGTGTTGTGTTCCACCCCAGCTCAGCTGCTCCAACAACGGAAGGGTTCACCACAGCAGGGATCCGCTCTCCAGACTGTCTTTTGCCGCCTCAGATCTTCTTCCCCGCCGCTGGCTGCCACGACAATTACGTTACCATCATCAACTGAGCAGATGACCTTGAGGACTACACGGGTCCGCAAGGGAGGTCGCACTCTTCTGTGTCTGCTTATGTTATGCATCGCTTAATATGATGACATGCTACTTTATCGTCGTGTTCACCTATTAGACTCCGACTCAGGTCCAAACTTGTGCCGAAACTTGAGTTTTTAAATGGCTGTGGGGTACATATTGGGGCAGCAATCAGTACTATCTGTCTACTATCTGGTTAATATCGGGTGTCTACTATGAGTTTCATGTTGGGTGCAAACAAACATTAAAGGAGCCATTATCTATATTTTTTAACTAAAGCTATTATCTGCCTGCTATCATTGGTTTTGGGTCTATCCACAGTTTGCTACCATCACTCTGGATTTGTGCATGCACTCCTTACATAATCTCACTATGTTTTATTCCTATGCATGTCAGTTATTGTACACAATGGAACTGAACATGTAGAGCCAAAGAGATGTGCCTTGCGTGGCAATAAAATTTCATGCAGACGTCGCTCCATGGTGGGCGCAAAGGCAGCCCCCCCTCCACCCATTTCGGATCGTAATCAAGAGGAAGATAACTCTTCTGAGGGGGATTCAGAAGCAGAAGACCACTCCTATTTAGCCCATGAGGTCTTCGCTCTAACTTGGCATGCTGATGTTGGTTATATCATGCATATGGTGCCTTGCATTGCTTACTTTATACATCAAATATGCCAACTGCTTAGTTTAGACATGCTTTGTGTGAATGCCATCTGTTTAGTTTATTCATCATTTATGTGAATTATGCAATGCCATCTTGTTTAGCCAGGCATCATATATGTGAATTTTGCAATGCCATCCTGCTTAGCCAGTCATCTTATATGTGAATTATATCAGGCCATCCTTTTTTTCCGTTACATATTACATTTTTCAACAATGTTAGTACATTCAACTACTCTTCGTGTGCATCAGCCATTTGACACGGTGATGGAAAATTCTGGAGTGAAAACAAGGTCTTCAGAGCAGACTAGGCTATCTGACGAAGCACATATCTCGCTGGTTACGGATAGCTCCTCACAGGAGGATTCAGAGACAGATGACCAGTCCTATTCCCCCCCTCCCCCGAGGTGCATGCTCTAACTTGGCAGGGTTATGTTGCTCATATCATGTGTATGGTATCTTGCATTGCTATGTCATTTGCTTAGTTTAGACATGATTTGTGTGAATGCCACCTGTTTAGTGTCTAATTACCATATATGTGAATTATGCAATGCCATCTTTTTGTAACACATTATATATGTGAATTATGCAATGCTATCTTGTTGCAAGGCATTATATATGTGAATTATGCAATGCCATGCTATTTAGCCAAGCATCATATATGTGAATTATATCATGCCGTCCTTTTTTGTATTTCTCATTGCTTTCGTCGACAATGTTTGTATATTCAACTGCTCTTCCTGTGCATCAGCCATTTGAATTGGTGATGGAGAAATCTGGAGTGAAAACAAGGTCTTTAGAGCAGACAATGCTACCTGGTGAAGTAGATATGTTGCTGGTTACAGATAGCTCTTCAGAGGAGGATTCAGAGGCAAATGACCAGTCCTATTATCCCCCCTAAGGTGTATGCTCAAACTTGGCAGGGTTATATTACTCATATCATGCATATGTTGTATTGCAATGCTTAGTTTTTACATCATATACACGATGTTGAATGCCATCTCCTTAGTTGACACATCATATATGTGATTGCCCTCTGCTCACTTCCTTATTATATAAATCATATATTTGAATTATATCATGCCATGATGTTTACATAGACAGCATGTATCTGAATTATGGCATGCCAACCCATTTTCTAAAGACATAATATAGTTATATCATCTCATCCTGTTCACATAGTCATCATATTTTGAATTATGTCATTCTATCCGTGAATTATATCATGCCATCATGTTTCCATCGACGGCATGTTTGTGATTTATGGCATGCCAACCACTTTAATAGACACATCGTATAGTTATACCATGCCATCATGTTTACATAGTCATCATATTTTGAAGTATGTCATTCTATCCTGTTTAGTTAGCCATCATACATGTGAAATTGTGTCATGCTATCCTGTTTAATTAGCCATCATATATTTGAAATTATGTCCTGCTATTCTGTTTGGTTAGACAACATAAATGTGAATTATTTCATGCCATGTTTTCTTCCCTACTATCCATTGCACCTGTCTATCTTACAATGTCTGTACATTCAATTACTTTTCTTGTCTATCAGCCATTTCAATTGGATGGGGTGATGGCAGTATCTGTGGGAGTAAAAACACGGTCTTCATAAAAGATCGTGCTACCTGTCGATGGACATAGAACCACGGTTGTACTTGCCCAAGAACCAGCCCCGCCACACATAACCCAGACTCACGCAGATTGTACCCCTACCCAGTTGGACAGAGAACCAGCTACACCCCTTCTAACCCCAACCCCAGCAGATAGTAACCCAGTTCCCGTTGACACAGCACCGTCTCCACCACAGAGCACCCAAACATGAGCATTTAGTAAGGCAACTGCAGTGCCCAAAGCACGAGGACCACCACTCCGAACCCCAAGTCAACGTTTAAAGCAGAAGAAGAATTGTTCTCAGGTCAGGTTCCGTAGCTATGATTCATACTACTTTGCTCTTGCATCACTGTATGTACTCATACCAACTGATTTCAAATTTGAAGGATGCAATTGAAACTCCAATGGCACAACAGGTATGTTTAAACCTGTTTCTTTAACGTGTTTGCTGTTGTAACTTGCTCTATGTTGATTTCAGTTTCAATTGAATAAACAGTTATGTTCTCATGCCATGCACATTACAAGTGTTGTTATTATTGTGTAGTTTCCCACACTTATATTTTGTCTATGCTGCTTTGTCTTAAATAGATATGATTCAAACTGTATCTATCTTGATTTGGCAACATAAAATAGAATGATATAGACCATACAGTGACCATACTACATAGATATATGTTTGTTTCATGATGTTATCCTGTCCACCTTACTACTGAACTGGTTTACCAAAATGAGTTTCATATACTACATTGTAAACCTGTGATGTGTTTGTTTGTTTCTCCTTTAGAACGCGGATAAAATATTGGAGAAGAGTACCCTGTTATGCAATGGTAAAGGAAGTAATGCAAATCAGGTTCAGGATAGTGAGACATCCCTGTTGTTCTCCAAGAAAGCTGATAAAAACTATATTGAAGACACTGAGACAACCCCAAAGTCATGTCTTGATGTAGTGTTCGAGTTACTGGCTACTACTGCTGGCACCAGCTCTTCGTACTCGCTGCCTGAATCAGTTCGGCTTCTTGAGTCTCAACTTCAAGTTGAAAGATATCGATCAGATGTTATGCCACAGGAAGCCGAAGGACTGAGGAAGTCCCTGCAGAATTCAGATGCATACTTTCTGGTGCAACAGCAAGTGCTGGAGGATTTAAGCGCCAAACAAGAGAAAGTTAATAAGCTTGCTAAGCATCTTGCCAGTATTATGGGTACCCAGGATATTGTTTCTTGAGCTCTTCTGAAGTGGTTTCAGTTCTGACTTGTTTTGCTGCGACGTTTATATGCTGCTTTTTCCCTATATTTGCACTGGTGGCGAACTTTGATGCCCAGTGGATGTAATATGTGTAATAGCCATGATAGCCTAGCGTAAGTTACTTGCTTATTTATTTCCGTTGTCTTGTTTATTTGTTTTCTTGTAGTCAGTGCAGTTCTTTTTCAGCAGTTTGCTAGTGGCCGGCATAACCTATTTTTTAAACTAGGCCACATTAACAATGGGCTACATATTTACTGTAGTTAACATGGGCCTCCTACGGGCCATAGAAACAATGGGCCTTCTACGGGCTGTAGACAGAATGGGCCTTCTACGGGGCGTAGACACAATGGGCCTTCTACGGGGCATAGACACAATGGGCCTTCTACGGGCCGTATCATCAATGGGCCTTCTACGGGCCGTATGATCGGTTGGCCAAACATGGGCCAATAACAGACCACATTATGGCCTTAAATGGGCTAGAGTTGAAATCGTCCATTCATGGACCAACCATAACGGGTCGTCGTTAATAGGTCGTATTTGATGACGCTATGAAAACGGCCCAACGTATTAACGGGCCACAAATGGGCCGACTGTAACCACGGGCTGTATTTGGCCCACAAGCTAAAAATGACAGTAACGGGCCAAAAGTAAACGAATGCTGGAAATGAGCCCAAGAATAAATGGGCCCTAAGGAGGCAGAAAGATAACATGGGCTGGAAACGGCCCAACGGAATAATGGGCCGTTAATGGGTATAAAGTGATATATAGTTCATTATAGGCTAGTTTTCCACGGGCCGTTAATGGGCCGAGGGTTACTAAGGGCCTCATATGGGCCAAAAGACGTCATGGGCCATACATGGGCCGGAAGTTAAAACGGGCTGGAATTGTATTGGATGGCCCAAATGACGCTACTGGGCCTAATTCGGATAGGTCGTAAATGGGCCCTGGGTTAGCGGGCTGTAAATGGGCTATATGCGAACAGGCCGTTAACAGGCTTCCCGTGGGCCGGCCCGCTGCCTTTTGACCAAGTCAAACGGGCCGGCCTTTTCACAGGAATGGACCTCTGTTGGTCCGTGCCACGTGTCGACGTATCATAGGCGCTTTGGGTCCAATGAGTGGATGGCGTCTATCCCAACGGTGAGCTGACACGTGTTTCCTCCAGCCAATGATGATTTTACAAGTGGAAAATCCCCATTGGTCGGGGAGTTAATGGGTTATCGGATCCAAAACCGGACCCGATAGCTTAACGACGTTCCGTTATGGTGGATGCCACATGTCGGTCACCCTTGACGAAAGCACTTCTATGACGCGCGATTTATCGTCATGGAAGTGGACACTTCCGTGATGATAATTTTGGTAATGTCAGGGAACACTTCTATGACCGCACATGTATGACTATCTTGATTCTGTCATAAATTTGTCATGGATGTACATCCATGACAGAAAACGTGACCTACTGTGACAAACACGTATCATCACGGAAGTGTACTTTTTTTGTAGTGCTTGGCGTTTGGATGTGAAGATTCCTTTCTCTGTAAACCGACTCTGTACAACCCTAGGGCCCTCCGGTGTCTATATAAACCGGAGGGTTTAGTCCGTAGAGACAGATCACAATCATACAGGCTAAACGTCTAGGGTTTAGCCATTACGATCTCGAGGTAGATCAACTCTTGTAACCCCTATACTCATCAAAGTCAATCAAGCAGGAAGTAGGATATTACCTCCATTAAGAGGACCCGAACCTGGGTAAACATCATGTCCCCTGCCTCCTGTTACCTTCGATCCTCAGACGCACAGTTTGGGACCCCCTACCCGAGGTCGGCTGGTTTTAAGACCGACATTGGTGCTTTCATTGAGAGTTCCTCTGTGCTGTCGACAGATGGTTCTGTCGGATTTCGGGTTCTGACAAAACCCCTGAGGTTCGAACACTGGGGTGCGCACGAAGATCTCTCTCTCCCTAGATCGCTCTTGCCAAATCGCAAGGCCTAGCTCGACGAACCCGAAGAACGAGAGACACAAGAGTTTATACTGGTTTAGGCCACCGATGTGGTGCAATACCCTACAGCAGTGTGGTGTGGTGGATTGCCTCTTGGGCTGAGGATGAACAGTTACAAGGGAAGAACAACCTCCTAAGGAGAGGTGCTCTTGTGCTTGGTGAACTTGTGTGGATGAGGATGATCTGAATGATCCATCCCCTCTATGGTGGTGGCTAGTCCTATTTATAGAGGCCCTGGCCCTCTCCCCAAATATTGAGTGGGAAGGGATCCAACAACGGCCAAATTCGAAGGGAGAAAACTAGTACAAGTTATCCTCACTAAAGGTGGTCTTTGCCTACCATAGGCTCTGGTGGTGACGCCGTCTTGGGCTCCACGGTGACCTCCATCTTGCCGTCCTGCTGGTCTTGGTCTCGTTGCACCGATATGGAAACCTTTGCCTGATGCCTCGGGACTCCTCGCCTCCGCTTGCCTCTTTAGCACCAAAGAGGAAACGAGGACACTGTGCGTGCTGGCGCCCGCCTGGATCTAGTCGTCATGGCTTGCGTCATAGGAACCTCGCGAGGTATACCTTGCCTTGATCTCTCCGCCCCTCGCGAGCCTGCCTAGTGAGGCCGCCCCGAGGAGGTCTTGTGTCGTCCGCTTCGTGAGGCTTGGCCCCTCACGAGGGTCTTGAGTGTTTGCTTGTGAAGATGTGCCGTACAGACCGCTGGTGGAGCCACGTCGTGGGCCGCAGGCAGGCAAGTCTGGGGACCCCCGTTCCCAAGACGCCGATAGAAGCCCCTGGGCCCAAGGCGCGCTCGGACATGGCTTCGTGGCAAAGCCAAAGGGCAAGTGCGGAGCGCCACGGGCCCCAACAGCCTGTGGCCCCGCTTGACGCGTGGCGGTTGATTAAACGTGGGCGTCTTCGCTTCCCCACGCTGCCTCGGCAACTGCCCGACTTGATGAGTCCCTGCTGCAATGCAAAGAAAAATCATCATTACCTGTGATCGTGGCGATCGCCGGTTGGCCTTCTCCCGCTATAAATGAGGAGGGGGCAGAACCCCCGTCACTCATCCGTTCCTGCTCCGCTCGCTTCTCCTTCCTCGCTTCTTCGCTAGTAGCAACTTCCCATGGCGCCGATTCGAAGGTTCTCGGCCGCAGAGAAGGAAAAAACCCGCCGCGACGAGCCCGGGCCACTTTCACCGAAGAAGAGGCCGAGCCACCGCCGCGACATGGTCGTGAGGCCGGAGGTGTCGAGGCCTTGGTGCGAGCGGCCTCCTCCCGGGTACCCGCTGCCTTTGTACGCCCAAGCTGAGGTCTCTAGAAGAAGGGGCGACGAGCGCTGCCGCCGACGCCGCGGCTGTGGTCGCCGCATTGCGGTGACGCACACCGTCGCCCCAGGATTCCACGTCGTGGACTCCTCGCGCGAACTCGTTATGTGGGCGGCGATGACTCCGCGCACTTGGATCCGCCTTCCTCAGTTCTTCTCCGCCGAGGGGGCCCCTTGAGTTTTGGCTGCAGCACGCCGACTGCGACGCCCCGGCGACTAGAGCGGAGGTGGAAACTGTTTCCCCGGGCAAGATCTTCATGACTCGCGGCTGGGGCGAGGTCGCCCGGGTTTGCCGCGCGGTAGGCACCCTCGCCATCCACTTCGAGTATGACGGTGCCTCCACGATGTTCTTCAAGGTTTTCAATGTGGAAGGCCGCCGGTTGGAGTGCTGCCTCGGGGAGGGTCACCGTGGCGGCGCAGCGGCCAGCGCCGAGCTCACTGCTGGCCTCGCCAGCGGCTCTTCCAGCAGCAGCGACAGTGCTTGGGAGTCCAGTAACTCTCCCGAGAACTACGAGACCCCGGAGATAAGCGACGACAGCTACGTGCCTCCAAGCTCTCGCTACGCCCGGAGCAAGGCCGCAGCCCCCCCCCCCCCGCCGCCGTCGCTGATCTGGATAGGGTTGGCGTCGATCTCCTGTGGCCCATTGTTGATGATGGCGTCGGCTGCGCTGGCGCGTGTAGATAGAGCTCCTAAGAACTCCCTCCTTTTGTTCCCTGTGAGGAATCGAAATGGACCCCGAGGGGGCGTGTAAAGGGTCTGTAATGTCCTCTATTCATATTATCCTTATTATGAAAATTTGCGAATGCATGTCTCGTTTCGGCTCGGTCTCCCCTTTCCATCCCCACGGCAGCTTGGTGCTCTACGCCGATAGGCCCCGATCTCCAGGCAGGCTGCAGTCGTCGCTGGTATGCCAGGTCGCGATGCCGTGGTCAAGGCCAGGAGGTGAGCGGCCCGAGGTCCAGTAAGAGCTCCTGAGGCGCGATGCTCAAGAGGTCCCCTTTAGCGCTCAAGCAACTACCGAGAGGCGGGAAAGGGTGGCGACGTTGCCGTAACAAGGCTGCCTCAGGTGGGGATCCTGTGCTGTGGCGCTGGGTCGATCCAGACGCGAGACTTATCTTGGCATTCCGGAGCTGGTTCCTTGTGTTGCGCCAGGCTTGTGCGTCGACTACTTTTGGGTAGCTAGGTTAGGCCCGTGCGAGCTTCTCCCTCTTCTCCATGCTCTTCTGTGTGCTCTGCATCCTCAGGTCCCGGCCCTCGAGCGAGCTCAGCCGCCGCTGGTATGCCAGGTCGCGATGCCGTGGTCAAGGCCAGGGGTGAGGGCTGGAGAGCCCGTAAGAGCTCCTGAGTCACGATGCTCAAGAGCCCCCCTTTTAACGCGCAAGCGAATCGCATGGGAGAAGGAAGGAGCCTGTGGTACTGCCTGCTGTCGTCCTCGGGAGGTCCCTGCAGGTTAGCACGAGGAGGGACATAGATTTCCACAATGATCGTCGGTCTGCCACAGGTCGCTCTGCAAGAAGATGAAGGCACTGAGGGCCTGGTGAGGTGGCGTGCGCGAGGTGTGCCGCGAGCCAGAGCTCGACAGCTCAGATTTGTCGACGTTGCAGGGACGGACCCGGGCACAAGTGCCGTGCCAGCATGTGTAGCCCCCGTGGTGGGTGACAATCAAGCAGGTGATAACCATGGATAGATCAAGCATGGAAGACGAATCAACTTAGGTAAATGCAAGAATGATACACGCCACTGGGTTGGACCCGAGTGGCTTGGGGATGATGCAGCCCGAGGGGCGCCCCCAGCAAAGTAATGCTAAAGACGTAAAAGGATACATGCCGCAGGGACGGGCCCATGCGGCCTGGGGATGATGCATCACGGGGGGGGGGGGCGCTCCCAGCTAAATAAACTTGGAAAATGTCACCTGGTTCTGTTTTTGAAGGGATGTTGGGGCAGCTGAAGATGCGTGGCGAAGGGGTGCTCCTCACGAGCCACCGGGGCCCTGAGCCTCGGGAGGCTCTGGGGGCCAGGGCGACTCATCGAGGACCGTCTCCATCTCCGTCAGAACTTCATGATGCCTGGCCTCCTAAGCCGCCAGGATGCTCCGCAGGGCGCACTGGAAGGTGGATGCCACGCTCGGTTAGCCGAACGGCATGCGAACATAGCTGTGAGATGGGCCCTCGCAACATCCCACGCGCGAAGGCCAGAAGAGCTCCTGAGATGCGGCCCTGTGAACCCTGGGATGTCGACGCAGACACGCAGCCCACTATCCTCGCCAGGATGGGGGGCCGCGCCAGGTGGGCGGTCGTCGCCGCACATGGCTTTTGCATCCTGCATCTCTTGAGTAACCTTGGTAATGAACTCCTGAGCGCCGGGCGCTCCTCGCCCGGTGTCCTCTTGAGGGAAACGTGCCGCAAAGCACGCCTCCATGTGGTGCCGGAGCGCCTCCCTCGTGATGTTGGCTAGGTCTCAGGCCCTTCAGAAGAGAGCCCCCGAGCCTAGCCCGAGGAGGGCGTCGGGCACGCCTTCCTATGCAAGGGAGGGAGGCGCCCCAGGCGCGGGCGCCGATCATGATGTTGCACTGCCAGAGGCGCCGCTCCCCTGAGGCCCTGTGCGGAGTAGCTGCTTCTTCTTCTTGGGGACGGCCTCCGGTGGGTACCATGTTGCGTCGTTGTCGGGGTCTTCGATCGCTGCGGCTTGGAAGGCGCGCTCGAGGGAGCACACCGCATCTCTTTCTTCGCGGGGGACGATGATATTCCTGCCGCTTCTTGGCATCTTGAGGATGTTGTAGCCGTGGTGGGTCACCGCCATGAACTTGGCCAGGGCCGGGTACCCAAGGATGGCATTATACGGCAGGCGGATGTGAGCAATGTCAAAGCCAATGAGCGCGGTGCGGTAGTTGTCGTGTTGTCTGAAGGTGACAGGGAGGCGGACCTACCCTATCGGGGTGGTGGAGCCGTCGGTCACTCCTGAGAAGGGCTTAGTATGCTGAAGCTGGTCGTACGGCACTTGGAGGCTGTCGAACGTCTCGACGGACAGGATGTTAAGCCCTGCGCCGCCGTCGATGAGGGTCTTGGTGGCTTGAACGTTGCTGATGACGGGTGAGCAGAGCATCAGGAGGGCGCCAGCGGTGGCCACGCACTGGTCCGCTGAGCTGAATGTGATGGCGCACTTAGACCACCTGAGCGGGCATGTGGCCTCGAGCCTGGGAAGGGCTGCGTTCACCTCGCGAGCAAACTGCTTGAAGATGCGCTGAGAAGCAGGGGCCTGAGCTCCGCCCAAGATGCAAGCGATAGCACGCGGTTCCTGGAAGCCCCCAGCCCCCTCGTCCTGATGGTGGTCGTCGTTCCTTCTTGGCGATGGCGGCGACGGAGGAAGACCAGCATTGCCTTGAGGGCAATCCTCGCGAGGCTGATCCCTCCATGCGCCCTCACGAGGCTGATCCTGCCAGCGGTCCTCGCGAGGCCGGTCGTGCCACTCCTGACGAGGGCCACGGTCGTCCCAGCGTCCTCCGCCTCGTCCTCCTCCTCAGCCGTAGCCCCGGTCGTTGCGCTCAGGGTGTCGACTGAAGCGCCCATCTCGAATGGCCCTGAGCTCCAGGCAGTCGTTGGTGTTGTGGCTGTGTACGTTGTGGAAGGCGCAGAACGGCCGACTGCTCTTGGATGACTCGGGGTGGTCCCGGCCGCGTTTCGTGTCTGGCTCCACCGCGAGCACGGCTACTCCCTTGCGCTTCACGTCCTTGGCCTTGGCTTTCTTCTCCTCCGGGTCGATAGCCGGGAGCTCGAGGAGAGAGAGGCGCCCCTCCTCAGCTCTTGCGCACTTGGTTGCCAGGTTGAACAACTCCAAAGCCGTGCATAGCTCCTTGTGGATGGCGAGCTCCTCCTTCATCTTGACGTCGCGGACGGCATCGGAAAATGCCGAAATGATGGCCTCGTCTGTGACCTTAGGGATTTTGAGGCGAACGTTGTTGAAGCGCTGGATGTACTTCTGCAGGGTCTCCCCTGGCTGCTGCCTGACGCGGCGTAGGTCACCCACGGCCGGAGGGCGGTCACGAGTTCCCTGGAAGTTGGCGACGAAGTGGTCACGCATCTCATCCCAGGAGGAGATCGAGCCCGGGGGCAGGTTCAGGAGCCACGAGCGAGCGCCGTCCTTGAGATCCATGGGAAACCAATTCGCCATGACTTTCTCGTCGCTGTTGGCCGCCTGGAACCTCAGCTCGTAGAGCTGCAAGAACTCCGCGGGGTCGAGGGTGCCGTCGTAGCGAGGAGGCAAGTCTGGCTTGAACTTGCCCGGCCAGGCGACGCTGCGCAGCTCAGGAGTGAAGGCGCGGCAGCCTGCTGTGGCCACCGAGGTCCATCGTGGAGGCGGAGCTTGATCTTGGTGTCCCCGCGCCGCCACGGCAAGTGGCGCGTGGCCCTACCGCGGCAAGCGATCCTGATGCGGCGGTGCTGGGAGCGGTGGAGCGTTTTCTTGCGGTCGGGGAACTTCTTGGCAGCTTCCTTCTTCTCGCGTGGACGCCCGACGAGGAGGGTCGCGCCGGGGAGCCGCGCGCCTTGGCGCCAGAGCGCCATCTTGGTGCAAAGGTGGTGGAGGCGCTCTGTGAGCCACGTCGCCGGCAGCTGGCGGGGGGCGAGGCAGCGAGAGG
The DNA here is from genome assembly GCF_002575655.3 of Aegilops tauschii subsp. strangulata. NCBI lineage: Eukaryota > Viridiplantae > Streptophyta > Magnoliopsida > Poales > Poaceae > Aegilops > Aegilops tauschii. Next base: position 132,487,552 of record NC_053037.3, read on the forward strand.
GGCGGCGCGGGGGAGCCCGCTGCAGCGCTGACGAGCTCGGCGATGCGGTCCAGCCAGTCCTCGTAGAGGTCGTCGACTGGGCGGTAGCGCAGGAGCTCGTGTGCCATGAGCAGCGCGGCCTGCGCGTCCGTGGGAGCGCGACGAGCGTGAGACGACGAGCCGACTGGGGTTAGCAACGGAGTGGCGATGCGGCCGTCCCGCCGCACCGAGGGGTGCGGCGAGGATGCTTGCTGCTCGTTTCCTGCCTGGCCGGTGATGGCGTTGGCAGCGGGTGAAGTGGAACAATGGGGAGGCCCGACGCTCAGCGCGGGTGCGGCGAGCGTCCGCCATGGATGCGGCGAAGCGACAGGACGCAGATCGGTGGGAGGAAGGCTTCGGCACACCCCCTACCTGGCGCGCCAAATGTCGGATTTCGGGTTCCGCCAAACCCCTTGAGGTTCGAACGCTGCGGTGGGCACGAAGATCTCTCTCTCTCCAAATCGCAAGGCCTAGCTCGACGAACCCGAAGAACGAGAGACACAAGAGTTTATACTGGTTCGGGCCACTGATGTGGTGTAATACTCTACTCCAGTGTGGTGCGGTGGATTGCCTCTTGGGCTGAGGATGAACAGTTACAAGGGAAGAACAGCCTCCTAAGGAGAGGTGCTCTTGTGCTTGGTGAACTTGTGTGGATGAGGATGATTTGAATGATCCCTCCCCTCGATGGTGGTGGCTAGTCCTATTTATAGAGGCCCTGGCCCTCTCCCCAAATATTGAGCGGGAAGGGATCCAACCATGGCCAAATTCGAAGGGAGACAACTAGTACAGGTTATCCTGACTAAAGGTGGTCTTCGCCTGCCAAAGGCTCTGGTGGGACGCCGTCTTGGGCTCCACGGTGACCTCCGTCTTGCCGTCCTGCTGGTCTTGGTTTCATTGCACCGATATGGAAACCTTTGCCTGATGCCTCGGGACTCCTCGCCTGCGCTGGCCTGTTTAGCACTAAAGAGGAAACGAGGACACTGTGCGCGCTGGCGCCCGCCTGGCTCCAGTCGTCATGGCTTGCGTCATAGGAACCTCGTGAGGTATCCCTTGCCTTGATTTCTCCGCCCCTCACGAGCCAGCCTAGTGAGGCCGTCCCAAGGAGGTCTTGTGTCGTTCGCCTCGCGAGGGTTGCCAGGCCTTACCTCAACTCATTGCCTTCGGAAGTACTCACACATCATGATCGGATCATAGGAAGAAATCATTAAAGATGACATAAAGATGAATGATTGATGATAATTTGTCTTACAATAGTTCCTGATTGCGATGCAACGATTACATGTATGACTAACATGGAGAGAATGGTTGTAGAGATGATGGGGTGATGACTATGGAGATGAGATGTGAAATGGTGGTGGCTAGAGTTTGCAGATAGCTTTTGGTTCTCTATTTCGTTGATGGGGCTTTCTTTTGTGCAGCATACTACACGGTGCCAAGGTCGGCTCGTCCTTCACGCGACGTTCGATTTGGACACTGCGGTTGCGCCGGGGGAGGAGGGGCTCCTGTTTCATGCAGTGGCAAGGTGGTGATGGCGGCTCCTCCTTCACATGGTGGACGGGTGATACGTCTCCAACGTATCTACTTTCCAAAACACTTTTGCTCTTGTTTTGGACTCTAATTTGCATGATTTCAGTGAAACTAACCCGTACTGACGTTGTTTTTAGCTGAACTACCTTGGTGTTGTTTTTTGTGCAAAAATAAAATTTCTGGAATTGGACGAAACTGTACGGAGATTTTTTCTGGGATATATAAAAAAGGGTGCAAATAACTATCGGAGGGGGCCCAACAGGGAGCCAGAAGCTCAGGGGGCACGCCCTCCCCCTGGGGTGCACCATTGAGCTTATGGGCCCCATGAGCCTCATTCTAATGTAACTCCAAGTCCATAAGTACCGTGTTCTCGAGAAAAAATCAGAGAGAAAGTTTCATCGCATTTTACAATTCGGAGCCGCTGCCACCTCTTGTTGTTCATTGGGTAGCCTGATCTGGAGTCCGTTCGGGGCTCCAAAGAGAGGAAATTATCGTCGTCGTCATCAACAAGCATTCTTCATCAACAACCTCATGATGCTCACCACCAAGTGTGAGTACTTATCCAAGTACCTACACGGGTTAAGATGCAATACAAGGGAGAAAAGTATCCAAGATGTAAGATAGTCATCATAAGAGATATATCAAGGATTAGTCAATAAGCTCATGCCCTTACATGCATCCAAGTGAGTTCTAGTTCACATTGGAAGCATCAATGACATTTAGTTCACTTGTCAAGCAACAGAATATCTTCTCAACAAAATATCCACCACTTGCTTGTCGATACGAACATGCTTTTGGTTAATGTCACCTTTAGCAACATGATCATGAATGAAATGGTGACGAACTTCAATATGCTTAGTTCGAGAATGATGCACGGGATTGTGTGCACTCTTGATAGCACTCTTATTGTCCCAAAGCAATGGAACATGTTTCACATGTATCCCATAATCTTTGAGAGTTTGTGGCCGAGGGAGTCTTGGATTAGGGGGTCCCCGGGCGTCCGGGCTATGTGATATGGGCCAGACTGATGGGCTATGAAGATACAAGATAGAAGGCCTTCTCTCGTGTCTGGATGGGACTCTCCTTTGCATGGATGGCAAGCTTGGCGTTCGGATGTGAAGATTCCTTTCTCTGTAAACCGACTTTGTACAACCCTAGGGCCCTCCGGTGTCTATATAAACCGGAGGGTTTAGTTCGTAGAGACAGATCACAATCATACAGGCTAGACATCTAGGGTTTAGCCATTACGATCTCGAGGTAGATCAACTCTCGTAGCCCCTATACTCATCAAAGTCAATCAAGCAGGAAGTAGGGTATTACCTCCATTAAGAGGGCCCGAACCTCGGTAAACATCGTGTCCCTGCCTCCTGCTAACTTCGATCCTCGGACGCACAGTTCGGGACCCCCTACCCGAGATTGGCCGGTTTTAACACCGACAGTGGCATCTATAGTAATTGAGTACAACAAGATCCGACGGCAATGTACTTTGGCGGTAGATAGAGATACCAAATTTTGTTTCTTGGAGAACCAAGATACAAGAGATATCCCAAGAAATTGGCAAGTACCCAAAGTGGACTTTCTATCAACCTTGTCTCCGGCATAAGCTGAATCGGAATAGCCCACAAGATTAAAAGATCATCCTTTGGGATACCATATACCAAAGTTTGGTGTGTGTATCAAGTATCTCACAATTCATTTCACGACCTTTAGATGACTCTTTTTTTCCACTTGGTATCATGCACATATGCACACACTTGGCATAATGTCAGGACGAGAGGCACAGATATATAATAGAGAACGAATCATAGATCGGTAAACCTTTTGATCAACCGGTTTGCCATCTTTTGTCAGGTCAAGATGTCCACTAGTAGGCATGGGAATTTTCATACCTTTACTCTCTTGCATGTTGAACTTCTTGAATAAGTCCTTGGTATACCTAGTTTGATAGACAAAGGTACCATCTCTTGTTTCTTGATTTGCAAACCAAGAATGAAAGTTCACACATCATAGACATCTCATACTTTTCAAACATCAACCTTCCATTTTTGACTAAAATGAGGGTTAGTAGATCCAAATATGCTATCATCAACGTATATTTGGCATACAAATAGTTCACCATAACTCTCTCCTAGTGAATAAGGTTGCATCATTTCCCAATTTTTCAAGAAGAAACTTCCTTGAGCAGTTTTACCAAGCACTAGGAGCTTGTTTAAGACCACACAGAGCTTTATAAAGTTTATAGACATAGTCTGGTTTCTTGGGAATTGCTGAGCCACACGTATAGGTGATCAGTTGTAGTCCTTCTGATAAGTAAGAATGTCGAACCCAGCGAGGAGTAGAAGGAAATGACAAGCGGTTTTCAACAAGGTAATTTCTGCAAGCACTAAAATTGTCGGTACTTGTTGGTACTTGTTGCCAAAGGGCGTGGGAATTTGTATAGATCATTAGGCCTCAAGAGATAGAGTGTCTTGCTTTTGCTCGTTTGATTTCCCTTGAGTTATTGCTACTATTTGATTTGTGCTACTTTGTTTGTTATGTTTGCGAGATACTGATGACCCACAAGTATAGGGGATCAATTTTAGCTCTTTTCGATAAGTAAGAGTGTCGAACCCAACGAGGAGCAGAAGGAAATGACAAGTGGTTTTCAGCAAGGTAATGTCTGCAAGTGCTGAAATTGTAGGTAATAGTGTAGTTTGATAGCAAGATAATTTGTAACAAGTAAGTAACGATAATAGTAGAAAAAGTGCAGCAAGGTAGCCCAATCCTTTTGAGGCAAAGGACAAGCCAAAACGGTCTCTTATAATAAGCAAAGCGTTCTTGAGCGTACACGGGAATTTCATCTAGTCACTTTCATCATATTGGTTCGATTTGTGTTCGCTACTTTGATAATTTGATATGTGGGTGGATCGGTGCTTAGGTGTTGTTCTTACTTGAACAAACCTCCTACTTATGATTAGCCCCCTCGCAAGCATCCGCAACTACGAGAAAAGTATTAAGAATAAATTCTAACCACAGCATTAAACTTTTGGATCCAAATCGGTCCCTTACGAAGTAGCACATAAACTAGGGTTTAAGCTTCTGTCACTCTAGCAACCCATCACCTAATAACTTCTCCACAATGCATTCCCTTAGGCCCAAATATGGTGAAGTGCCATGCAGTCAACGTTCACATGACACCACTAAGGGAATCACAACATACATATCATCAAAATATCGAACACATATCAAGTTCACATGATTACTTGCAATATGACTTCTCCCATGACCTCAAGAACAAAAGTAACTACTCACAAATGATAATCATGCTCAAGATCAGAGGGGTATTAAATAGCATAATGGATTTGAACATATAATCTTCCACCAAATAAACCATATAGTAATTGACTACAAGATGTAATAAACAAAGGCATTAGAATTATTCCAAAAACCACTAAGGGAACCAGTATTTTTTTATATATTCCAAAACAATTCCCTGCAATTTTCAGCTCATTTGGAGATGTGCAGAATAGGTAACTCTAACGTAGCTTTTTCAGGTCCAGAATTCCAGCTGTCGGCATTCTCCCTCTTTGTGTAAACCTTGCATATTTTGAGACAAAAGGCATTAGAATTACTCCAAAAAGCTTTATTGTGCACAGAAACATTATAAATAATAGTAGGAAATCATGATGCAAAATGGACCTATCAACTCCCCCAAGCTTAGACCTCCCTTGTCCTCAAGCGAAAAACCGAAATCGAAAAACATGCCCACATGCTTAGAGAGAGAGGTGTCGATAAAAACAAAATACGGACATATAAGCATCACGCTTATTATTAGAACAGGAAAGAACTTTAACATAAAAATTTATCACACAACTTTTATCATATAACTTCTCATGAACAAGTAACAATTAATCACAACATTGAAGTATAAAGCGTAAACCTTATTGAAAACCAACAAACTATGTTTTCAGTCAACTTTGCAACTACAATTCATCATATTTTCAGGAAGGGTCATGTATCGGAGACTTTAGGCGAGTCCACATACTCGACCATCATTTAACCTTCCATGATTGCTAACACTCACAGCATACCCATGAACAAAAAGTTTCAGCCAGACACATAGAAAGATAGGGGCTTATAGTTTTGCCTCCCAACATATTCACCTCAGGGGTGATGTCAACAATAGTAACTCATGCTCACTCATATCCAACTGGATATATCTGCCTAGATCTTTCCTCACCACATGATGCTTGCAATAAGAGAAAAATAAAAGGAATAGGGAAGAATATTTTGACTCTTGCATAAATGTAAATACATAAAAGTAAAAGATAGGCCCTTCGTAGAGGGAAGCAGAGGTTGTCATGCGCTTATTTTTTTCGTATGCCAAATCCCTTAATGCAAAAGAACGTCACATTATATTGCCCCTTATGATGGCAACCTTTATTATGCAGTCCGTAAATTTTATTATTTTGCCATCACAAGTTCGTACAACGCTCAATTTTCTCTTACACTAAATGATCCAACATATTTAAAAGAAATTTTTATTGCCTTATTGCACCGATGACAACTTACTTGAAGGATCTTACTTGTAACAGCCTGGTTTTTGGCCCTTTTCTTTTCCCTTTGATTTATTTGCTTTTTTAATCTGTTTTTCTTTTTGGAGTGGTTCTATGGCCTTGCAACCTGGGAGATCATCATGATTTCCTCTCCCAAGTGACTCATCATTCTAAAAATCATTCCAAGATCATGTCATTTCCATTCTAGCCAAACCGTAAAATCCTTTTCTAGGGAATATTCCTTTTCTTATTAAAGGAATAACCCTATTTGCCCTAGGTTGCGAAGCAACCTATATTTCTGTCCATCCAAAAATTCCCAAATAATTCTTATAATTCCTCTGGGTCATATATTGCTCAAATATGCCCAAACATTTCCTTGGCCAGTTCAAAAATAATTCCCCAATATTACTTTGACTATTCTGCCCTGAATGGCATTTTATGAAGGAAGTTTCATTTATCTTTTTCTAGTTGCTCCCAAACTTTTTGGGCATGCTTCTACATTCAAATCATTGTCTCATGCCAAAATTCAACTTCATTTGCCTAGCCAACTTCCTTAGTGATTTTTCAAAGTTTCTGTCAAACAGAAGCCATTGTGAAGGAAGTACTAGCTAGGAGTATACAAATGAGTTGAAATTTTGCATGCCTCTTCATGTGCTCATATCACTGCCCTCCTCCAATTTGCAGCTCCATCCAATCATAAATGTGAGCACAGCACCAAGTCTTTGCTTCTGTCAATATTTTCAAATTGTGAAGCAAGTATATTTTATATTGCTTCATTTTGGCTAAAAATTTACTAGAGCATTCTCACGACCATAAAACCTCTCTCCACCAAATTTGGGATCCATTCATCAAGCCAATATTTCTCTAGAATTTTCCCAAGTTTCTCGACAGTGGGGATGTTTGTGAAGCAAGTACCATTTTGGCTTGTCCAATTGGTATGAATTTTTAGAGCATAATAACCTGTCCAAATCATCATGATCTACCCAATTTGAGCTCAAGTTGACATTCCATGTGAGTGCCCCTTCTTAATCTCTTTTCTAGACCATTTTGGTCAACTTCAAAGCAACTATATTCAGCCTTGGTCCATTTATTCTCAAAACCTCCAGGATAATAGTCTTTCCTTACTTAATCATCCCAGACAACTCCGCTGGCCCCAATCAATTCTCTGTTGATCACCAGTGCACACACAAGTTTGATACATCAAACTTTACTCGAAGCCTCACATCTCTCCTTGGCTCTTTCTCTTGATTCATCATCTCTCTCATGCTCCGTGATGAAGGGACTAATCACCAGACAGCTCACGGCAGTCTCTTGCGTCCCCTCCATGCCGGGCAGAGTGGTGACTGCGTCTTTAGAACGTCTGTGCAGGCGCTCTGGTAGCATTGGCCAAGCACTGGGCGTCGGGACGCGTCGGGCAGCTCCGTCTCGGTGAGTTCCGCGTATCCGGGTGTGCCGACCTGACTCCCCGTGCCTCTCCCATCGCCCTCGACCCTCTGTCCCTCTCGAAACCTCCTCGACGGAGCTAGCTGATGAGCGGCCACGGGTGCATTGTGCCCCGCTTGACCCGGCCCTCGCTCCGTCCGTTTCTTCTGCTCCCCGGCGTCGGTTTCTTCTCCGTGACCCTCCCCTGCACTCCTTTGGCCTCTCCCGCCTCATCCGTTCCCTCCCGTGAGCTCTGGCTCTGCCGGAGCATTGGCCGGACCCGACCGGCGGCTCGCAGCCACGGCACCTCGGCCACGGCTATAATAGCCAGCCCCGCGGCACTCCGAGCTCACCATTGGCCTCCTCCCCCTCCCAGCAATCTCCCGAGCCTCTTCCCCGAGCTTGAGCCCCTCTCCTCGCCGTCCATTGCCATCACGGCCACCTGTGATCTTCGCCTAAATTCCGGCGAGCCGCGCCCCCACTCTCCATCCCATCACCACCAGTAGATCATCCAGACCTCGGCGCATATCCTCCACCTCTCCGTTCGTAGCCGGACTCACCATAGCCCCAACTCCATCCACGCCTGAAGCTCCCATCCGCCGGCAACAAACCCGCCGTCTACTTGGTCCACCCCGGCGACCGTGGATGGGACCATTCGATGCGTCGCTCGACGCTGAGCATTTCTATAGGCGAAGCCACGCCGGTGGTGCCCTGTAGCTTCGGCAGCCTCATCGGGGCCGACTCTACCGCTGCCAGGCACGGGCAAGAGGAAGGAGATGATGCCACCGACGCCAGCTGGCCAGTGGGCCCCGGGACCCCACCCGTCAGCCACTCCACTCGCGGACCCCAGGTATGCTGACGTGGATAAGTGGAGGCATAATCCTCTGGATTATGTCTTCAGCTTCCGAAAGCATATTTTCGTGTTCCTATAGACGAAAATGCATTTTCACTTCTCAAAAACGTATTTCCTTCTAATGCGTTTTCAGTTTTTCTGTCCAGGCCTTGTTTGCAAATATTTTCATTACAGATAGGTCCCTAGCAGAAAACACTTCATAAATTTTTGATCCTAACTCCAAATGAGGTGATTCCAAAGCCCACTTCTTCGTCTCGTCAAGCCCGTTATGTTGGTATCATTTTTACCATGTGTTAACATTCTGAAAATGAACATTATGCCCTTTCCCTTAATCAGCCCCCTCCGAGAGAGAATAGTTTCCAGCAATTCCGCGATTCTTTCTGCGAGCTTCTCTCACTTTCTCCCGGTGAATCCTTCCACCCCAGGCAAGCCACACCTTCCATTTGCATGATTGCAATGCAATGCCATAGTTTAAATTATTTAAACTTATTTAAAATATTGCTTTAGCTACTTGTGAGTTGTCATGGCATTTCTTGGAGTATTATTTTGATATTGCTATTGCCATGATATTGCTTGGAGTTCTAGGACTAATATTTTGCAGCTTATGTGGATGACATGTTGCCTTTGGATTATTAGTGGCTTATATGATGATTATTTTCATGATGGTATTTGAGATTATGCTTTGGAGTATTACTTTGGATGTCATGTTGCCTTCGGATTATTAGTGGCTAGTAGTATTTCCATCATGATGCTAGTTGATATTATGTTGGAGAATGATTTCGGAGATGATGCTTGCATGTGGATCTTAGCTGGATAGCTTGTTCTTGATATTTGAGTAGTAGTAATATCGTTCTTGGATTCATCATGATAGTAGTGTTATGCTATCCTCGGAGTAGTTTGTCATGAATAAGATGCCTTGGATTATTTGTTGGATATTGTTATGACTTGGATTACAGGTTGATAGATGATATCGGAGTATCAGTTATCACAGATCTATCATTGGGGATGAATTCGGTCATTAAGTTGGTCAGGTGCCACCGAACCGGGCTGTTCCAGTGCAACCACGCTAGCCTTTGTGGGAAGGCCCTAACGCGGTCTATTGTCATGTCTCTCGCTGGTGCCTCCAACGAGGGAAGGTTATGGGCGCTCGCTAGCCTGATCAGGTAGGCGGACATAAGCCATGTGTGCCCGTAGTTGGATAGGGCCCTTTTTGTCCCCGTTTGGGACCGTTTATGTTTTGCCACGACGGTGGCCGTTGGATGTCTTTGGTAGACATGGGTCCACCCAGGACTAAACCCAAAGGGGGTGTTGGTTGGATTGGTCGGGAGTGTGTCATGGCAGTAGATCGGTTTTGTCAGAACGTCGTTGGTCCACCCGAATGGGAGTGCGAGGCCATGGGTTCCGTTGTGTGGGTATAGTGCGCTACCTCTGCAGAGTGTGCAAGTTTAATCAATCGATAGCCGCGTCCTCAGTCATGGGCATAAGTTCATACTAGGTCACACCGTTTGATCAATACTCACATGACGGAATGACTTATAGGTGATTTATATGATGACATATTGTGAGAAGTAATAGTTGGGCAGGATGATGATGATGATGTTGGGATGATCTCGAGGATTGTCATTCAGTTTGTGATGTGGTCCCGGGGTGATTAGGTGGATCATGAGGTGATCGAGATGGTATATTACTTGGTCGGGTAGCCAAGCGTGAGATGGTTCATTGAGATTAAGATGTTGGTTTCTCAGTATTGTAGTAGTTTCATATCATGCTTAGTAGTTGCTTTCATATCATAGTAGTTGTTAATTAACCTGTTTAATGCTATGTTGTTGCTTTGCCTTGATGCTTTTGGTCATTGTGAGCTTGCAAGTACATTCAATGTACTAACTTGGCGTGTCATGCCAGAATGCAGGTGATGCCTTGTTTGATTGATTGCTTGTCGAGGTTTCCGTGCGTGCGAGCTAGATCCTGTCCCAGCCAGAGTCCCTGCGAAGTGGAGTTCACCACCTTCGTCGTTGTTCCGCTGCTAGAAGTATTCTGCTACTACGAGTTATTCCGCTGCTAGCATAGAGCAAGTGTAGTATCGCAGGCATAGTGTCGTCGTGCTGATGTGATCCTTTGTAACATCAGACCCATGTATTTATTATCCTTTGTAATAAGAGATGATTTGTTCTATGTCAAGCAGAGCCATATTCCAGAGACTTCTCCTCGATCTCTGGGATGGAATACGGCGCGTCCTGGTTTCTCTGAGCCGGGGTGCCACAGGCTTGGTATCAGAGCAGGTCTGGCTGTAGGACGCCCTAGTCAGCACGATCGGTAGAAATCGGTAATATAGAGTCTATCTTGTTGTTGCATTGGTTGCTGCATTTGTTTGTTGCATAGCATGCATATAGCCTTATTATTTGTTGCTAACGATTTATCTTGTGAGTCTAGCTGGTATCGGTTCAGATCCACTACAGCTCAGCCCCTGCATTTCTCCAGTTTTCTTTTCTTGCTTGTTCTTAGATGTTTGGTCTCATTTCTGTCCCAGCAGAGTGATGCCAAGTGATCCCGACACTGTTTTTCGGAATGGTGCTCAGGTATCGCGCCGATATCCTTCTTTCAGCCCCGAATATCATGTTCGTGATAGACATGCTTCTATCCCAGATCATGCCTTTTATCTTGTCATGTTGCCAACCCTTAATGATCTTAGTCATCAAGAAAGGGCAATGTCAGCAGACTCAGCATTCCCCGCTATCCTATTCCACTACAAAAAAATACACTTCCGTGATGATATGTGTTTGTCATAGTAGGTCACGTTTTCTGTCATGCATGTACATCAATGACGATTTTATGACAGAATCAAGATAGTCATACCTGTGTTCTCGTAGAAGTGTTCCATGACATTACCAAAATTATCATCACGGAAGTGTCAACTTCCATGACGATAAATCACGCGTCATAAAAGTGCTTTCGTCAAGGATGACCGACACGTGGCATCGACCATAACGGCTCGCCGTTAAGCTATCGGTCCGGTTTTGGATCCGATAACCCGTTAACAGCCCGGACCAATGGGGATTTTCCACGTGTAAAATTCTCATTGGCCGGAGGAAACACGTGTTGGCTCACCGTTGGGACAGATGTCATCCACTCATTGGACAGGAGGCGCCTATGATACGTCGACACGTGGCACAGCCCAACAGATCCCATTCTGGTGAAAAGGCTGGGCCTATCAAAATAAGCGGGCCAGACCATTCGCGGCCTACTTGAGTCAGGCCCATTTACAAGTACGGCCCATACAAGTTACATAGAATCGGCCCATCAAAGTCCCATTCTAGATTTGACAATTTCCAGCCCATCGTCAGTTTAAGCCCGTTAACGGCCCGCTACATTTTTGGGCCCAATTATGACCCGAGCTTCTTTCAGCCTGTTAGCAGCCCGTCATCAGTTCCAGCCCGTTAACGGCCCGGAAAGTCTTTCGGCCTTTTCTCGGCCCATCCTGCAGTTGGGCCAATTCTAGCCCGCTGTGACTTTATGTCTGTCCTCGGCCCATTCGGTAAATGGGCCAACTCTTAGCCCATTTGTCTCTCGGCCTGTTAACGGCCAGCACAACAGTTGGGCCTTTGACTTTAGGTCCATTAGGGGCCCACATTCCGCAGGGCATCATTTCAGCCCAACGCGACTTTCGGCCTGTTAAAAGCCTAGTTTGCAAATTGGGCCTCCTCTGGCCCATAACACTTTCGGCCTCTTACTGGCCCGTGAAGTAAAAGGGCCGAGACACAATTGACATTTATTTCGGCCTACTAAAGGCCCACGAGCCTTTCCATTTATACGGCCCTATCGAGCTTTAGGCCTATTGACGGCCTGCTAAGAGCCGTTGTTATGGTGGGCCACATCATTTGGGATCCACTTAATATTATTTTGACCAGCCCAATTAAGGCCCGCTTTGACTACACATGTTTGTTCGTTTGTATTGCATCCAGGAAATGTTTGGGCGTGTTGGCCCCCGTTTCAACGATATAGCACATACAAGATTTATCTTACTCTATACTATCGCCTCGAAAAAACATACACTATACAATAAAAAGACTAAGGCATAGAAACGTAGAATAATCCTACACTATACAATAAAGAAATTACAGCCGAATATACCCACTAGGCATTTAGTTCGGCACCATTGATTATAAAGTGTACACAAACAGCAAATTACATACACTAGACAAATAAAGCTCATACATCATGGACACGCATCAACAGAACTTACCATTTGAACTATAATCTCTTCAGAAAATAGGATTGGCCGGATTCAGATAGCATAAATTTCAGTCTACAAATCTCCAATTCCTTCGTGGTTACCTCAGTGTCTTGTTTCATTTTTTTGACTCCTGCATCTAATACATGCATGTCCAGTCTCAACTTGTTGATTGTACTTTGAGAATCATGTACACGTTGTCTTGCCACCTCTAGTTGATGCTCGAGAACATCAGCACATTCCAATTCCAATCCATAATCATTTGGTAACGGCCAAGCCGCACTGCTCGCAGATTTTGTGTTGATGTCACTTCATCCTGAAATGTTTCTGTAAGTACACATGACTAGGGAAAAAATATAGTTACAGCAGTGAAGCGAGCAAGACAGACTATTTTGTACATGGCAAAACAGGACTAACAATAATGTTACACGTCATGAAGCATAAGCAGGTGATATTTTAAAAATTATAAAAAAGGTAGTCTGTGCAGCCTGCATACAGAAATCTCTCTTAGCTCACCAGAGGAGCATGATGTTGGGGCCCAATCCAAAACACAGACAAGTTACAAATTTAGAGAGCACATTGCGTATAAGTAAGCAAGCAGTTGGCCATTCTGTAGCTCAATTAAAGTCTTAGGGAGCATAATGAACAGCAGAGGGATTCATACAAACCTACTACAGCAAGCAAAACTATGCAATCATTAGCCTAGTATAAACTAGATTGTGTGCCTCATGCAATAATAGTTGGTTAATAGACTTCAAAGCTTCAGGCACACTTCGCTAGAGTAATTAAATGGTAAGGCCTTTAATTATGTCAACTAATAGTTATACAAGTACCCAACATCAGGCATCATTGTTTGGGCATCTCATTAACTGAGGAAAAATAAAGCAATTGAAAAGAGCAAATTAACTATGCCTGAAACAAACAAGGAATTGAACTGTTGAGTTGGATACAGTGACTTACCTTAACTGGTTGAACAGGCTCAGCGCAGCTCCTACTTCTCTTGCAAGGCTCCTTCCTAACATCTTGTACTTGGAAATCCTCAATCTTATCTTCATTGCACCCCCTCTGCAAGGTGACACAAACTAGTTACTCGTCTCCTTGGAAGATAAATATGCATACTTTCCAGTCTGTGAACAACACAAAAGGATGAGATTATAGCAAAACAATACCACATAATGAAACATGCCACATCTCTTGCATTTGCACACAATGAAATGAGCATTTACTATGTCCGCACTATGTAAAAACTAGGCATACCTTCGAAATGCATCTCCAGGTACTCTTGGAGAGCCTACTTTAGTGTACATCAAAACATTTTATGTCACCTATGAGTTAGACAAGGCCCCACTACAACAGCCCTTAGTGTTTAAATTTTTGACAAGCTCTGTTAGAGTGTTAGGTCAAGAACAGCAACTAATCAAAGCAAACAGTCCTAGTATGGCTGGCTGATGCAAACAAGCAATTGAACAGATGTGTGAGCAAATCTTACATATTAAGAAAAGAAGCAAAGAAGGAGGCTTAAAGACCATCACTTGACTGACCAGATTTAAGGGGCATTTAAACATCATGTGCAACGTATGAACTAACATAAACATTGCATACTCCAGATTCTACAATGGAATGCACATGTATTAGGTTATGTCCCGTATGATGATGCCTAAATGTACACTATAGCAGGCAGGAGTGATTCATCATTGCATGCACAATTGAATTGCAGGTTAAGGGCATGTTTGATTCCGCCTTTTCAGGGCTTATTGTCAAAATAAGCCATAAAAGATGTAAAGAAGTCATTTTTGAGTTATGGGCTTGGGCTTAACTTATTTTGCTTTGGAGGGGGGTGTTTCGGGTAGAAGCTCACTAAAAATTGAAGGGAAGGGATATAGTGAAATGACTCTATTGTCTGGCTATATTACACTCAAAATGCAACTGCTCACGCCCGCGTCACACCTGACCCTCAAGTAGAAACAAACATGCAAGCGTTCATTGCCCTGCCCGCTTGCATCTCGTCTCCCATTTCCCTCTACCTCGATTCCCTGCCTGCAGCACTAGGGTTCCTCCAGCGAGCCGTCGCCGCTGGTCCTATCTGGCCTGGTCCTCGACGATGCTCTGTCCAGCTAGGCTACATGGCCGGCGGGTAGGGGTAAATCTCCCCGGCTGCTCCTCCCTCTGGCGCCGCCCCTCATTCTCATGGTCTCCAGCAGCTGCTCCACTGTGGTCCGTCCAACGCACTACTCCGGCGGGCGCCACACAACTATGGCTGATGCCACACTGCAGCAGAAGGCACCTTATTCCCCCTCCCCTCCCCCCAGCCTATGGCCTTGAGGTGCTGTTGAAGGATGAGGTCATCCAACAAGGTGAGGATCTCCTTTGATTTTTTGCCAAAATTTCATTCTGATCCACTATACGATGAATTGCTATGAGCTGCTCCTGCTGCTGCTATATGATGCATTGCTATGAGCTGCTCCTGCTACTGCTATATGATGAATTGCTATGAGCTGCTGCTGCTATATGATGAATTGCTATGAGCTGCTACTGCTATATGATGAGTTGATATAAGTTGCTCCTGGTGCTACTGTATTATGAATTGCTATGAGCTGCTCCTGCTACTGCTATACGATGAATTTCTATGAGCTGCTCCT
Source organism: Aegilops tauschii subsp. strangulata (assembly GCF_002575655.3). Lineage (NCBI taxonomy): Eukaryota > Viridiplantae > Streptophyta > Magnoliopsida > Poales > Poaceae > Aegilops > Aegilops tauschii. The sequence continues at coordinate 132,502,774 of NC_053037.3, forward strand.
GCTGCTGCTGTATGATGAATTGCTATGAGCTGCTGCTGGTATATGATGAATTGCACACTGTTGTTGCTGCTGCTGTATGATGAGTTGCTATGAGCTGCTGCTGTTGCTATATGATGCTTTCAGGTGGTGCTGCTATATGATAATAACCAGCCACTTGGACCATCGAATTTCAATAAATAATTGTTCTTCATTTAAATGTGGGTCATGCGTTCTTCGTTTAAATTAGGCAATGGGATCTCTATGGAAGACACTGACCAAAGTAGATTGTGCCAAGTAGATGGTATCTTTGTATTTGCATTTTGAACAAATAGTGATGGTCTATTTTCCTATCATATTAATTACTGCACTGGGTTCAATTTGTGATGTTTGCAAGTCAAATTAATTTTCATATGGGCAGCAAAATGAAAAAAATATAATGCAATCTAGACGTTTCACTGATCATACCAAAGATAAGCTGAAAAGGAAGGCAATGAAAAGAACTGGTTGGCTTATTAGCTGGAGCTTATATTCACAGGTGCTTATTTTCTTAGGATAACTCGTAATAACTGTCCCTAAGAAACTTGGCCAATAGAACTGACATACAAATAACATGTCATGATTATTGCAATGGAGGAGTGACCTACCATAGCACACTGTATAGGCTCACCGCTGCCTCTCCTTTTTTGCGTTGTTCCATGAAATTGCCAGATAAGTCTTGTACTTTTTCATTGTGTGACCCTATCTGCAAGTTGACACGGCTAATTTCAGACATCTCTACATGATAATACATTGCATATCCCTTGTGCATATTTAAACCCCCAATTAATGATTGTGTGCGCAGCATAAACTAGCCATGACTCTCTATGCTGGACTAGCAGGCACTCTAAGGGAGCCTAATGTAGTGCACTGGAATTCCTACATGCCACCTACGATTTTGTGTAATGTACTGCCTCTGTTCCTAAATATATGTCTTTGTAGAGATTCCATTATGGATCACATACAGATGTATATAGATGCATTTTCGAGTGTAGATTCACTCATTTTGCTCCGTATGTAGCCTATAGTGGAATCTGTAGAAAGACTTATATTTAGGAACGGAGGTACGAGGTAGTATCATGTATGACATCTACATATCTAATTTAGCAGCCAGTAGTAGAAATCATTGTCTGCACAAAGGGATTACTGGTCGAAAATCCTAGCAAAGCACGCTGGCAGGCACACAACAATACAAGAGAGAGAGAGAGAGAGAGAGATACACACTTACAAGATCATAGCAATGCCTCAGTCCACGATCTTGGTTGGCCAAGCAGTCAGATCCAGAAGAAACATCGTCCTTGTAGTTTTTGCCAGCTGCATAACAGGTAACAGCGACCTGTTAGTATATTTGAAGTACATCGGGTAGGTGATGTTGGACGGGTTTAAAGGTGACAAGTACCTAGGCCGTGGCGGGTGCTTGGCATCTTGCCAGACGGTGGGAATCATGATAGAAACGTCAAGGGTGATGACGCTGCGCTGGCTGTCGGGGTCCGGTAAGGAGATCTAGAACCGTTGAGTAGGGTGTTTGTGGAGCGGCTCCGGTAGGGTGGACTACGGTGTGGGCGAAGCGGATCTGTGGCCGTGGACGAGGGCGTCGGCGAAGCTGCTCCGGTGGTTGGGTTAAGGATGGTGTCGATGAAGCGGATCTACAGCCATGGACGGGGTGTGAGAAGCTGCTCCGGTAGGTTGGATGAGGCTGCGATGAAGCGGATCTGTAGCCGTGGACTTGTGAGTTGGCAAAGCGGCCCCGGTAGGGTTGAGAATGGTATAGACGAAGCTACTCCGGTAGGGTTGAGGAAGGTGTCGGCGAAGAGGATCAGAGGCCGTCGGCGGGGCGGCTCCGGGGGGTGTGGACGAAGCGTCTCCGGTGGGGAGTACGAATGAGCCGCTGCAGATGCACTGCCATTGACGAAAGTACCGGCGAAGCAGATCCGGCGCTGTGGACAAGGCCGGCACTGAATGGGCTGTGGTACAGTGGTGGATGAGCAGTCTACTTGTTTCTAATGGAGGTGGGAGGGGTAGATGCGGCCGCAGAAGCAGATCCGGCGAGGTGGACTCCGCTGGCAGTGAATTGGCTCTGGTACGCCGGTGGATGAGCAGTCTAGGGTTTTGAGAGGGGAGGGGTAGAAAGGCCGATGAAGTACGAACGGCGTGATGTAAAATGCTCTGGTGCTGTGGAGTTAGTCATTTTTGCGGGAGGGGAGATGAAATGGGGGTGCCGTGTGGTGGGGGGAACCGAAAGTTACCAAAGCAGCCTCGAGCTATTATGTAGATGAGGGCGGTATTGTAACTGTTGTTCTCCATGCACCAAGGACAAAAGGGGAATTTCGCATGCTAAAGACTTGGTGGCAGAAATTTTAGAAGGAGGTGGGAGATTTTGCCGCCCGCGGGATCGTTCGTATCCAGTTTCAACTAATTTTGGACCGTGCTAGCGGGAAGGTCATGCGAGACTGTGTACACGGGGCACGCGTCAGAAGTTAATAACTGGTGTGAAGTCCACCCCAGAAAAAAAGACAATAACTCGGGATGATGCGCCGATAACTTGGACGTTCACACGGGCGCGGCCAATCATACGGGTGTAGAGGCACATTCACAAAAAAGGGATCAAACGCTCAGCCTATGTATTTCTCGTGTAAATAGATAATTTAGGTTATTTACTTTAAACGTAATGCATTGACGTGTTAGTGTAGAGGTGCACAAAAAGAAATGGATATTGTAGTCCCAGAAAAGAAATGGATATTGTAGTCTGCTACTTAAAAGTGTTACCTCATACGATTACATAGCCTCCAATTCATAAATTACGTACCCGTTGAATTCATATATGAATATTACATATATTGCTGCATAATAGAACCTTAAATCATCCAAGACTAATAAATTTGAATGCAAGAGTAACAATGGTGCATGTACATGTTAGCTACATTGGTTGTTTGAAGAAACATCACTGTAACTTTGGCATGCACAATTGAAAAGGTTTATTTAGATAGAAAAAATGTGATATGTGAGTGTCCAATCTTTATAGCGTTGAATCAATATTGGACCTTTGGCCACGATACGAAGTAGATATTGATTTATGTTCAAGCGATGCACGTCCACGATCGCTAGATAGTGATACGTGGATGAATTGTGCAATCTCTCTCACAGGCATACATATCTCATTCCCCGTGGGCATCGAAATCACACACGCGCACTTCGTGTATTTCTCTCCCTCCGTCAAAGTTAGAATTCGTCTTTCTACCCCGTCCTACAAGTCTCTCACACAGAAACACACACGCTCTCTCTGTCGAACACGCCCAGCCATTTAATTCCGCCCACCCACACCCACTAATGTCTCAAAGGATAATTATGTCTCTCACACATATGCCTAAGGTTAACTCGAGTTCCGGAACCATGTGAATACATACAATGGGATTCCAGTAGAGCACCTTTTGTTTTGAGATTTCGCTCTCTCTCTCTCACACACACACACACACAGAGACACACACGCGCGTAGACATTGTTTATCGCTTCATTTTTCCGGCACTTCGATGCACACTGTTTGTTTATTTCCGTGATGCTTTAACTATGCCTCGCACATATCCTATCTACCTATCCCTTAATATAGATATGGGTCACACAAACTACTTCTCCCTACTAGCAAGATGCCCATGCGTTGCACGGAACATCAAGATGAATTTGTATGAGTAGTTTATCTTGTGGGAGAAAAGGATGAACGAGGGAATTGTCAGCATTCTGGGAACGGGGGTCCCCAGACTTGCCTGCCCGCGGCGCACGGCGTGGCTCCACTAGCGGCCTGGTACGGCCCATCTTCATCATCAAACACTCAAGACCCTCGCGAGGAGCCAAGCCTCGCGAGGTGGACGACACAAGACCTCCTCAGGGGCAGCCTCACTAGGCTGGCTCGCGAGGAGCGGAGAGATCAAGGCGAGGGGCACCTCGTGAGGTTTCCATGACGTGAGCCATGACGACCAAGGCCAGGCGGGCGCTAGGCGGGTACCAGCGGGCGCAGAGTACCGGTTGCCTCTTTTGTGCTAAAGGGGCAGGAGCAAGCGAGGAGTCTTGGGGCAGCAGGCAAAGGTTTCTATATCGGTGCAACGAGACCAAGACCAGCAGGACGGCAGGATGGAGGTCATCGCGGAGCCCATGACGGCGTCACCACCAGAACCTTTGGCAGGCGAAGACCACCTTTTGTCAGGATAGCTTGTACCATCTGTCCTGCTTTGAATTGGCCGTTGTGGGATCCCTTCCCGCCTAAACATTTGGGAAGAGGACAAGGGCCTCTATAAATAGGAATAGCCACCACCAAAGGAAGGGGACCGAAGGGGATTCAGATCATTCCCAACCACATAAGCTCATCGAGATCGAGAGCGCCTCTCCTCAGGAGGTTGTTCTTCCCTTGTACGTGTTCATCCCCAGCCTACAAGGCAATCCACCACAACACACTGGAGTAGGGTATTACACCACATTGGTGGCCCGAACCAGTATAAACTCTTGTGTCCCTTGTTCCCCGAGTTCAGCGAGCTAGGCTTTGAGATCGTGGCGAGAGTGCGAGCTAGGGGGAGAGAGATCTCCGTGCGCACCCGAGAGTTCGAACCTCAAAGGTTTTGCCGGAACCCGTAATCCGACATTTGGCACACCAGGTAGGGGTGCGTTGAAGCTTTTCTTCCGTCAATCGACGCTCTACTACTCCACCACGTCCATGGCGGATGCACGCTGAGCCCGCGCCGAGCACCGGGCCGCCCTGGCCGTCCGCGTCGCTCAGACAGCTCTTGTCGGCGGGCCTCCCCGTCATTCCCCATCACCCGCCGCCAACACCGCCACTGGACTGGCGGGAAACGAGTAGCAAGCATCATTGCTGCACCCCTCTGTGGGGCGGGACGGCCGCACTGCCACCCCGTTGCTGCCTACGACTGGCTCATCGTCCCACGCTCTTCGCGCGCCCACGGATGCGCAGGCCGCGCTGCTCATGGCACACGAGCTCCTGCGCTACCGCCCGGTCGACGACCTCTACGAGGACTGGCTGGACCGCATCGCCGAGCTTGTCAGCGTCGCTGGGGGCTCCTCCGTACCATCTCTCTCGCTGCCTCGCCCTCCTCTAGCTGCGGGCGATGTAGCTCACGGAGCGCCTCCACCACCTCCGCACCAAGACGGCGTCTTGGCACCAAGACGCATGGCCCCTCGGCGTGACTCGCCGCACCGGGTGAGGGAGTCCTGGATTAAGGGGTCCTCGGGCGTCCGACCTGTTGGACGTGGGCCGGACTGATGGGCCGTGAAGATACAAGATATAAGACTCTCTCCCGTGTCCTGATGGGACTCTCCTTGCGGTGGATGGCAAGCTTGGCGTTCGGATATGAAGATTCCTTTCTCTGCAACCGACTTTGTACAACCTTAGTCCCCTCCGGTATCTATATAAACCGGAGGGTTTAGTCCGTAGAGGCAATCATAATCATACAGGCTAGACTTCTAGCGTTTTAGCCATTACGATCTCGTGGTAGATCAACTCTTGTAATACTCATATTCATCAAGATCAATCAAGCAGGAAGTAGGGTATTACCTCCATAGAGAGGGCCCAAACCTGGGTAAACATCATGTCCCCTGTCTCCTGTTACCATCGACCTTAGACACACAGTTCGGGACCCCCTACCCGAGATCCGTAGGTTTTGACACTGACATTGGTGCTTTCATTGAGAGTTCCGCTGTGTTGTCACCAGAAAGGCCGATGGCTACGTCAATCATCTACAATGATGCTGCCCTGAGGGAGGTCTTTCTCCGCGGCCAGATCTTCGTTTTCGGTGGCTTCGCACTGTGGGCCAACTCGCTTGGCCATCTAGAGCAGATCGACAGCTATGCCCCTGGCCATCAGGTCAGGTTTGGAAGCTTGAACTACATTGCTAATATCCGCGGAGACTTGATCTTCGACGGATTCGAACCCACAGCAGCCGCTCCCTGCCACGCCATGAACATGACCTAAATCTATCATTGGACCATACCCATGAGATAGCGCATGTAAGTGCTCCGGCCCTAGATCCGGAGCAGATTGCGCCATACGAGGACGGGAAGCTCAACCCTGCCACGATAGCCACAGACTCAGCGGCGTTGGAGCTGCACATAGACCCAACCTCGAGCGGGATCTGCGTCACCGGAACCTCGAATTCGTCTCCGGCCACACGTTCCGAACCACGTGCATCCGCGTCCGTCGAGCCTGATCAGGCGCCGATCGTCGAATTCAGCTCCACGGACATCTTCCGGCACTCACCTTTAGGTGATGTGCTAAACTCATTAAAAACCCTCTCCTTAGCAGGGGACTCACTGCCGAATTATATCCGGTTTGAACTGGGGGCTGATGACGGGGAATTTCGCCTCCCACCCACCTCCAACTTAATAGCCATTTACGAAGACTTAACCGACATGCTCGATTACGGCTCTGAAGACATCGATGGTATGGACGAAGATGCCGAAGAGGAGCAGGCCCAAAACCCGCCATTTACCGGGCGCTGGACGGCCACCTCCTCATACGACGTATACATGGTGGACACACCTAAAGAGAATAACGGTGATAACGAGAAGGATCCAGTCGAGGATAAACCTCCTGCGATACAACCAAAGCGCCGACGTCAGCGGCACCGCTCTAAATAACGCCGTGGAAAAGATAGCAATACTGGCACGAGAGAAAACAATACTCCGGACGATGCCGAAGACAAAGAAGACCCCATCGAGCCAACTTGCGAACAGGACGATAGGGAATATGGGCAAGTCAGCCCTGATGAACAGGCCATAAACGAAGACTCGGATGACAGTAACTATCTTCCACTCTTCGAGGATGAGGTGAGCCTCGGCAACGAAGACTTTATCGTGCCTGAGGAACCCGTCGAGCAGGAGCACTTTAAGCGCCGGCTAATAGCCACTGCGAGGAGCCTGAAAAAGAAGCAGCAACAACTTCAAGCTGACCAAGATCTGCTCAATGACAGATGGACTAATGTCTTGGAAGCCGAGGAATACGGCCTCGAGCGCCCAACCAAAAGTTACCTGAACTGCAAATTGTTGGCTCAATTCGATGACGAGGCGCTGGAGCCCGTACCATCAGCGCGTAATGCGGCTCACCGACCACCACGTGGCCGGGACAAAGCGGCAACTCAAGACGAACACCAGCCCATACTACCTCGCCGTAAAGACAGAGACATAACAGCTCGGGGTTATACATATGACCTGCGGCAGGACCTGGAGAACAGAGCAGGTCAGACCAGATCGATCTACGGATCGCGAGGGCGTGCCCCGACGTGCGATGACGGCCATCTGGCCGGACGTGACAAACATAACCACGCTCGGGCCAAAAACCGTAGAAGGACTACATCCGAACTACATCGCGACTTGCCCCGATATAGAGGCGCCGCCCATCCCCTCTGCTTCATTGATGAAGTTATGGAGCACGAATTCCCGAAAGGATTTAAACCCGTGAACATTGAATCATATGATGGGACAACATACCCCGCGGTATGGATTGAGGATTTTCTTCCCCCTATTCATATGGCCCGCGGTGACGATCTTCATGCCATCATATACCTCCCGCTAAAACTCAAGGGACCAGCTCAGCACTGGCTAAACAGTCTGCCCGAAAACTCCATTGGCAGCTGGGAGGACTTGGAAGACGCCTTCATCGACAACTTCCAAGGTACATATGCCCGACCTCCAGATGCCGACGACTTAAGTCACATAGTTGAACAGCCCGGAGAGTCAGCCAGGAAATTCTGGACTAGGTTCTTAACTAAAAAGAACCAGATCGTCGACTGTCCGGATGTCGAAGCCCTAGCGGCCTGTAAACATAGCATCCACGACGAATGGCTCGCCCGACACCTCGGCCATGAAAAGCCGAAGTCCATGGCAGCCCTCACGACGCTTATGACCCGCTTTTGCGCGGGCGAAGATGGTTGGCTAGCCCATAGCAATAACACTCCAAGCGATGTTGGCACCTCTGAAGCCAACAATAGCAACGGCAAGCCCCGACGCAACAGGCACAAGCGCCGAAGCAATGGTGACAATACCGATGACACGGCGGTCAACGCCGGATTCAGTGGCTCCAAGTCCGGCCAGCGAAAGAAGCCATATAAAAGAAACAATCCGGGCTCATCCAGCTTGGACCGCATACTCGATCGTCCATGTCAGATCCACGACACCCATGATAAACCACCCAATCATACCAACAGAGACTGTTGGTTATTAAATAGGCCGGCAAGTTAAATGCCGAGAACAAGGAGAAGGGGTCGCAAGGCAAGGACGATGATGAGGAGTCTCGTCCACCGAACATAGGAGGACAGAAGAAGTCCCCCCCCCCAAGTCAAAACGGTGAACATGATATACGCTACCCATATCCCCAAGAGGGAGCGCAAATGCGTGCTCAGGGACGTCTACGCGATGGAGCCAGTCGCCCCAAAGTTCAACCCATGGTCGTCCTGCCCGATCACTTTCTACCGCAGGGACCATCCAACCAGTATCCATCATGGCGGTTCAGCTGCACTGTTCCTCGACCCAATCATCGATGGATTACACCTCACGCGAGTCCTCATGGATGGTGGTAGCAGCCTGAACCTGCTCTACCAGGATATAGTACGCAAAATTGGCATCGATCCCTCCAGGATCAAGCCCACAAAAACTACCTTTAAAGGAATCATACCAGGTGTAGAGGCCCGCTGTATGGGCTCAATCACATTGGAGGTTGTCTTTGGATCCCCGGACAACTTCCGAAGCGAAGAGTTGATCTTCGATATCGTCCCCTTCCGCAGCGGCTATCATGCACTGCTCGGACGAACCGCATTTGCTCGATTCAATGTTGTGCCACACTATGCTTATCTCAAGCTCAAGATGCCCGGACCACGCGGTGTCATAACAGTTAATGGAAACACGGAGCGCTCCCTCCATACCAAGGAGCACACCGCTGCCCTAGCAGCAGAAGTGCAGAGCGGCCTTTTCAAGCAGAACCTTAATTCGGCGGCCAAGCTCCTGGACACTATCAAATGAGTCCGGACTACTCTGCAGCAGGACAGTCCAGCTCGTCAAGAGCTCGACTAGCAATTTGTCCTCCGTTCCAGTCCCAACAAAACGGCGGCGTTCGTACCGCGCGTACATAACTATGCACTCAAAATACCATGGGCATAGACGGAGGCATAACTAGATTGTGGTCCATAATACGGCTCGACCTCCCCTGGACACACATACTTTCACATTTTCTTTTTTCATCCTTTTCAGGTTTCTTTTCCACATGCCTTTCCTGATGGCCTGATCATCAGTCCTTTCGAAGGATAGATACACCAAGACGGCAAGAAGCACTGACGTATAAGGGAACCTCTAGGTGGTCTTTTTTACGATCACTCTACCTGTTTTCAGGACCCGCACGCAGCTCTCCCTTCGTCGTGGGATGTTAAATAGCCCTGTTGCTTATCGCACTACTTGTACAAATACGCTTTGACGTATTAATCAAACTATAATGGAAACAGTTTGCGGTCCAACTTCGGCGGCACTAGCTTACTACTTCATTTTTTCTTGATAATCTTATCAATCGCACCCGTACACTTTGGTATGCCTTAATTCGCCAGGGGCTTCATTGTGCCCCATACTACGGCAACAAAGTCCGAACACTTTTTACAGTATAGTTCGGCACCCCAAATTTAGCATTATATGCATTGGCTCTGAATCATGTCTTTGGTCAATAGTTCGATTGCCCAGCTCCTGTGCTTACTACCTTACATTCCGCTATATCGGCTAGGGTAGTAAAGGGAGAACTACTGCGATTGTGTCTTGGTTTATTCGGATGAGCACCTCATTAGAGAAAGCCGAAAACTGACTGTCATGATGCGGCGTGAGCCGGTCAGCTGTTCGGAGGTTACAAATCTTTTGCGATTTTCCCGCATTATGCGACGAATCGGTCTTTACCCGATCAGGTGTTTACAGCACCCTAGTTTGGACTCACGAATTCTAGGGGCTGCGCCTAAATTTCTATTGTCAAACTCCTATGGCTAAGTGAGGGTGATAAAGCCACATAGTCCGATTGCCTGGTTCGTTGTGCTAAACACCTCATTCAAGGACCAAACCTTTGGATCAAGAGTGTTTAGATTCCATCCCGAACACCCCCGTACTACCTACGTGGGGGCTGAAGCCGACGACTGGCCAACTCTCAGATTTAATAAAAATGACCGCACAGGAGGTAAAATTTCAAAAAATAAACAATCATTATATTACATATCAGCTCTGTTTCATACTACAGGACAGGATAACATGAAAGTATTCATTCAAAAATAATGTCCTTAGCACATTGCTCCACTACAATGCGGGATCCTCCAGGACATCGTCAAAATATCCCTCGGGCGTGCGGTGCTCCTTGCCCTCGGGCTGTCCCTCGATTTCGAGCTTGATGGCATTCATCTTCGCCCACTGCACCTTGACACGGGCGAAGGCCATCCGTGCACCTTTGATACAGACCGACCGCTTGATGGCGTCAAGCAGGGGGCAGGCATTGACCAGCCGCTTCACGAGCCCGAAGTAGCTGCAGGGTATGGCTTCCGCAGGCCACAGCCGGATTGTCAAGTCCTTCATGGCCAGTTTGGCCACCCTATGCAGTTAGACCAGCTGTTTTAGCTGATCGCTAAAGGGCACCGGATGTTCTGGCGCAAGGTATTGCGACCAGAACAGCTTCTCCGTTGAGCTCCCCTCTTCAGCTCGGAAGAATTCCGCAGCGTCAGAAACACTGCGCGGCAGATCCGCAAACGCCCCTGGAGAACTCCAAATCCGGGTTAGTAAGAGATACCTCTTCTTCACATACTTGCTGTGCATAATAAAAGCCTTACCCGCCGCGATTTTCTTGGCCTCTTGGATTTCCTGGAGGGCGCCCTGGGCTTCAACCCGTGCCTCTTGTGCGCTTTGGCGGGCCTTGGCAAGCTCGGACTCTTGATCCGCAATCTTGCACTCCAAGGACTCGTATTTCTTTACGGCGTCCTGGAGTTCTTGTTGGATCACCCCAACCATGGCCTCGTGCTTTTTGCGGGCGGGTTGGTCTTCCACCACTCTCTCATGGGCTTTTGACAGCGCGGCCTTGAGGGTCTCCACCTCGGTCGCAGCTCCTACGACATATCATGACACTGTGGTCAACATGAAACAATTCATATCTTTCTAGATTTGAATAGGCCATTGCATACCTTGCTTGTCCTCTAGCTGCTATTTTACATGGCCGAGCTCTTCCTCGGTCTGCTCCAGACTCTACTTCAGTCCAGACACTTCGGCAGCGTGGGAGGTCTCCTTGGAATTTTTCTTGGCCTTCTTCTCCGGCACCTGGTAGGGCGCCGGAACCAGCATCTTCGTCAGAAGCAGGATGGCTGGTTCCTCGGGCGAGCCGGACATTGAATCCGCTCCGCCTTCTTTGTCTAGCCCTGAAAAAATAAATAGGGAGGCCTAGGCACCTTCCCTGAAAAAGCAAGTAAAGGATACACCTTGAAATGCGAAAGACTTACCGGACTGGCGGGATGGGCCAGGTCGTGCCCACGGTCCTCTGTCGTCTTCGGCCACGTCTCGTTGGCCATGAAGAGCACCTTCCATATCTCGTTGGCCGGATCGAACTCCCATAGATGGCAAGCCCGGCTCTGGCATGGAAGCATCCGGTGAACTAGCATCACCTAGATCACGTTGACGAGCTTGATGTTCTTGTCCACCATGCTCTGGATGCGCGTCTGCAGCGCTATCAGCTCGTCCGACGAAGCCCAATTTAGGCCCTTCTCTAGCCAGGAGGTGAGCCGCATTGGGGCGCCGGACAGGAATTCGGGAGCCGCAGCCTAGGTGGCATCGCGGGGCTCCGTGATATAGAACCACATTTGGTGCCACCCTTTGACGGTCTCCACGAAGGAGCCTTCAGACCATGTGACGTTGGGCATCTTGCTCACCATGGCGCCTCCGCACTCTGCGTGTTGGCCACCCACCACCTTCGGCTTCACATTGAAGATCTTTAGCCACAATCCAAAGTGGGGTGGGATGCGGAGGAAAGCCTCGCACACGACAATAAATGCCGAGATGTTGAGGATGGAATTTGGGGCTAGATCATGGAAATCTAGCCCGTAGTAGAACATGAGTCCGCGGACGAAAGGGTGGAGAGGAAACCCTATCCCGCGGAGGAAGTGGGGGATGAACACTACCCTCTCATGGGGCTCCGGGGTGGGGATGATCCGCCCCTTGGCCGGAAGCCGGTGGGCGAGTTCCTTGGCCAAATACCAGGCCTCCCGGAGCTTGGTGATGTCCTTCTCCTTGACGGAGGAGACCATCCACTTGCCCTGCGCTCCGGATCCGGACATGGTCGGAGTGCTTTTATGAGGCGGAAAAGATGAGAACTTGGGCGCTGGAGCTCGAGAATGGGGGGGCGGAGAGAGAGAAGGCGTGGGTGAAATAAAGGAATCCTTATCTCCTTATAAAGGCAGTGAATATCAAGCGCCTCCCCACTCGCCTTAAGACTCGCCTATTCCCATGGGCCGTGCAGACGGCACGGTTGGATTACCCACGCCCGTATTGATGAGAATCCCGTAATAAGGGGACACGATCTCTGCTTTGACAAGACATGCCAATAAAACCGCATCTCAAAATATGGGGCGGGAGGCTAAAAACTGTTCGAAATAATGACCGGGCAGGGACGTGATGTCACGCTATGAAAGTTGTCAGCAGATTGGACTCGTGAAATACTATACTCTCTGCGGTTGTGTGTGGTACTTGTTTTGCAGAGCCGGACACGTTTTCGGTGTTCGAAGAATGCTTTGGAGTAAGCGTAGGAGGAACCCGCCTTGCAATGCCGAAGTCAATCTGTGCGCCGGACACCTCGTCATTGAAGCCCGGTTCAGGGGCTACTGAGGCAGTCCTGGATTAAGGGGTCCTCGGGCGTCTGACCTGCTGGACGTGGGCTGGACTGATGGGTCGTGAAGATACAAGACAGAAGACTCTCTCCCGTGTCCGGATGGGACTCTCCTTGGCGTGGATGGCAAGCTTGGCGTTTGGATATGAAGATTCCTTTCTCTGTAACCGACTTTGTACAACCTTAGTCCCCTCCGTATCTATATAAACCGGAGGGTTTAGTCCGTAGAGGCAATCATAATCATACAGGCTAGACTTCTAGGGTTTTAGCCATTATGATCTCGTGGTAGATCAACTCTTGTAATACTCATATTCATCAAGATCAATCAAGCAGGAAGTAGGGTATTACCTCCATAGAGAGGGCCCGAACCTGGGTAAACAGCGTGTCCCCTGTCTCCCGTTACCATCGACCTTAGACGCATAGTTCGGGACCCCCTACCCAAGATCTGCTGGTTTTGACACCGACACCGGGTGCCCGCGCGCGAAGAAGGAAGCTGCTAAGAAGTTCCCCGACCGCGGGAAGACGCTCCTGCACTCCCGGCGCCACCACGTCAAGACCACGTGCTGCCCACGGCGGTGGCGCGTGGGCATCGATATCAAGCTCCGCCCCTGCGACGGGCCTCGGTGGCCACAGCAGGCTGTCGTGCCTTCACTCCGGAGCTGCGTAGCGTCGTCCAGCCAGGCAAGTTCAAGCCGGACCTGCCCCCGCGCTACAACGGCACCCCCGACCCTGCAGAGTTCTTGCAGCGCTACGAGCTGAGCATCAAGGCGGCCAACGGCGATGAGAAAGTCATGGCGAGGGATGGCGCTCGCTCCTGGCTCCTGAACTTGCCCCCGGGATCAATCTCCTCCTGGGGTGAGATGCGCGCCCGCTACATCACCAACTTCCAGGTCACTCATAACCGCCGGCCGGCTGCAGGTGACCTACGCTGCATCAAGCAACAGCCAGGAGAGACCGTGCAGAAGTACATCCAGCGCTTCAACAGCGTTCACCTCAAGATTTCCAAGGTGACAGACGAGGCCATCATCTCAGCGTTCTCTGATGGCGTCCGCGACGTCAAGATGAAAGAGGAGCTCGCCATCCACGAGGAGCTATGCACGGCTTTGGAGATGTCCAACATGGCGACAAAGTGTGCAAGAGCTGAGGAGGCGTGCCTCTCCCTCCTCGAGCTCCCTGCTGCCGACCCAGAAGAGAAGAAAGCCAAGGCTAAGGACGTGAAGCGCGGCCGGGACAACCCTGAGTCGTCTAAGGGGAGCCGTCGGTTCTACGCCTTCCACAACATGCACAACCACAACACCAGTGACTGCCAAGAGCTCAGGGCCATTTGAGATGGACGATTCGGTCGATGCCCCGAGCGCAACGATCGGGGCTACGGCCGAGGAGGAGGACGAAGTGGGGGACGCTGGGACGACCGCGGCCCCCATCAGGAGTGGCGCGACCGGCCTCGTGAGGACCACTGGCAGGACCAGCCTCGTGAGGGTGCCTGGAGGGACCAGCCTCGTGAGGACCGTCCTCAGGGCAATGTCGGCCTCCCTCCGTTGCTGCCACTGCCAAGAAGGAATGACGACCACCATCAGGACGAGGGGTCTAGGGGCTTCCAGGAGCCGCGCGCCATCGCCTGCATCTTGGGCGGGGCTCAGGCCCCAGCCTCCTAGCGCATCTTCAAGCAGTTTGCTCGTGAGGTTAACGCGGCCCTTCCTAGGCTCGAGGCTACGCGCCCGCTCAGGTGGTCCCAATGCGCCATCACCTTCAGCTCGTCGGACCAGCTCAAATGCGCAGCTACTGTCGGCGCCCTCCCGATGCTTTGCTCACACGTCATCAGCAACGTCCAAGTCACCAAGACCCTCATCGACGGCGGTGCAGGGTTCAATGTCCTGTCCGTCGAGACATTTGATAGCCTTCAAGTGCCATACGATCAGCTACAGCCTACCAAGCATTTCTCAGGAGTGACCGCCGACTCCATCACCCCGATAGGGCAGGTCCGCCTCCCTGTCACCTTCGGCCAGCGTAACAACTACCGCACCGAGCTCATTGACTTTGACGTCGCCACATCCGTCTGCCGTACAATGCCATCCTTGGGTATCCAGCATTGGCCAAGTTTATGGCAGTGACCCACCATGGCTACAACGTCCTCAAGATGCCAGGGAGCGGCGGAATCATCACGGTCCCCTGTGATGAAAGAGATGTGGTGTGCTCCCTTGAGTGCGCCTTCCAAGCCACTGTGATCGAAGACCCCGACAGCGCAGGCATACTGTACCCTCCTGAGGCCATCCCCAAGAAGAAGAAGCAGCTACTCCACCCAGGGCCTCAGGAGAGCGGCGTCTCTGGTGGCACCACCTCAGGATCCACGCCCGCAGTTGGGGCGCCTCCCTCCCTTGCATATGAAGGCGCGTCCGGCGCCCTCCTCGGGCAAGGCTCGGAGGCTCTCTTCTGGAGGGCCTCAGACCTAGACAACGCCACGAGGGAGGCGCTCGGGCACCATGTAGAGGCATGCTTCGCAACACATTTCCCTCAGGAGGGCACTGGGCGAGGAGAGACCAGTGCTCAGGAGTTCATCGTCAAGGCAACCCAGGAGCTTCAAGAGGCAAGGACCATACGCGGCGGCCGCCGCCCACCACCCGACGGAGCTCCCCATCCTGGGAAGGACGGCGGGCTGCGCGTCTATGTCGACATTCCAGGGATCAACATGGCCGCATCTCAGGAGCGCTTCTGGCCTTCACGCGTTGGCCGGTGCGAGGGTCCACCTCACAGCTATGTTCGCATGCCATTTGGCCTGTCGAACGCGGCTGTCACCTTCCAGCGTCGCTTACAAAGCATCCTGGCGGCTCAGGAGGCCAGGCATCACGCAGTCCTGGCGAAGATGGCGACGGCCCTCAAGGAACCACTCGAGCCCCCAGAGCCTCATGAGGCTCGGGGCCCTGGCGGCTTGTGAGGAACGACTCCTTCAGCGCGCACCTTCAGCTACTTCAACACTTCTTCGACAACAGTACCAGGTGATATTTTCTGGTTTACTCAGCTGGGAGCGCCCCTTGGGCTGCATCATTCCTAGGTCGCACGGGCCTATCCCTGTGGCATGTATCTTTTTGCATCTTTAGCTTACTCTGTTGGGAGCGCCCCTCGGGCTGCATCTTCCCCAGGCCGCTCAGGTCCGTCCCAGTGGCATGTGTCGTTCTTACATCTATCTGAGCTAACCTGCCTCTTTGCTTGAGTCATTTCATGATTATCACCTGCTTATCTGTTGCCCCTCGCAGCTACCCGCGTTGCTGGCCGGCCCCTTACTCATCCCGCAACGGGGGCTACTCACGCTGGCACGACGCTTGTGCTCGGTTCCATCCCTGTAACGCTGACAAATCTGAGCGGTCGAGCTCTGGCTCGCGGCACGCCCCGCGCACGTCACCTCACCAGGCCCTTAGTGCCTCCATGTTCTTGCGGAACTACCAGTGGTAGACCGGAAAGCGCGGTTGCAATCTGTATCCCTCCTTGCACTAACCTGCAGGAACCTCCCGAGGACGATAGCGGGGGGCACCGCGGGCTCCTTCTTTTCCCATGCAATTCGCTTGCACATTAAAGGGGGGCTCCTGAGCATCGTGCCTCAGTAGCTCTTACTGGCTCTCCAGCCCTCACCCCCTGGCCTTGACAACCATATGGCTCCTGCCAGTTGCCGATAACTCGGTTACAAAACATGATCATCTCATACAATAAATTTAGCATCATGCTTTGACCATATCACATCACAACATGCCCTGCAAAACAAGTTAGACGTCCTCTACTTTGTTGTTGCAAGTTTTACGTGGCTGCTACGGGCTTAGCAAGAACCGTTCTTACCTACGCATCAAAAACCACAACGATAGTTTGTCAAGTTGGTGATGTTTTAACCTTCGCAAGGACCGGGCGTAGCCACACTCGATTCAACTAAAGTGAGAGAGACAGACACCCGCCAGTCACCTTTAAGCAACGAGTGCTCGCAACGGTGAAACCAGTCTCGCGTAAGCGTACGCATAATGTCGGTCCGGGCCGCTTCATCTCACAATACCGCTGAACGAAAGTATGACATGCTGGTAAGCAGTATGACTTATATCGCCCACAACTCACTTGTGTTCTACTCGTGCATAACATCAACGCATAAAACCAGGCTCGGATGCCACTGTTGGGGAATGTAGTAATTTCAAAAAAATTCCTACGAACACGCAAGATCATGGTGATGCATAGCAACGAGAGGGGAGAGTGTTGTCCACGTACCCTCGTAGACCGAAAGCGGAAGCGTTAACACAACGCGGTTGATGTAGTCGTACGTCTTCACGATCCGACCGATCAAGTACCGAACGCACGGCACCTCCGAGTTCAGCACACGTTCAGCGCGATGACGTCCCTCGAACTCCGATCTAGCCGAGTGTTGAGGGAGAGTTTTGTCAGCACGACGGCGTGGTGACGATGATGATGTTCTACCGACGCAGGGCTTCGTCTAAGCACCGCTACGATATTATTGAGGTGGACTATGGTGGAGGGGGGCACCGCACACGGCTAAGAGATCCAAAGGATCAATTGTTGTGTCTATGGGGGTGCCCCCTGCCCCCGTATATAAAGGAGCAAGGGGGAGGCGGCCGGCCAAGGAGGAGGGCGCGCCAAGGGGGGAGTCCTACTCCTACCGGGAGTAGGACTCCTCCTTTCCTTGTTGGAGTAGGAAAAAGGGAAGGGAGAAGGAGAAAGAAGGAAGCGGGCGCCCCCCCTCCCTAGTCCAATTCGGACTAGTCCATGGGGAGGGGTGCGGCCACCCTTTGGGGCCTTTCTCTCCTTTCCCGTATGGCCCATTAAGGCCCAATACGAATTCCCGTAACTCTCCGGTACTCCGAAAAATACCCGAATCACTCGGAACCTTTCCGATGTCCGAATATAGTCGTCCAATATATCGATCTTTACGTCTCGACCATTTTGAGACTCCTCGTCATGTCCCCGATCTCATCCGGGACTCCGAACTCCTTCGGTACATCAAAACTCATAAACTCATAATAAAACTGTCATTGTAACGTTAGACATGACCGAGACACGTCTCCGGTCAATAAACAATAGCGGGACCTGGATACCCATATTGGCTCCCACATATTCTACAAAGAACTTTATCGGCCAAACCGCATAACAACATACGTTGTTCCCTTTGTCATCGGTATGTTAGTTGCCCGAGATTCGATCGTCGGTATCTCAATACCTAGTTCAATCTCGTTACCGGCAAGTCTCTTTACTCGTTCCGTAATACATCATCCCGCAACTAGCTCATTAGTTGCAATGCTTGCAAGGCTTATAGTGATGTGCATTACCGAGTGGGCCCAGAGATACCTCTCCGACAATCGGAGTGACAAATCCTAATCTCGAAATACGCCAACCCAACAAGTACCTTCGGAGACACCTGTAGAGCACCTTTATAATCACCCAGTTACGTTGTGATGTTTGGTAGCACACAAAGTGTTCTTCCGGTAAACGGGAGTTGCATAATCTCATAGTCATAGCAACATGCATAAGTCATGAAGAAAGCAATAGCAACATACTAAACGATCGAAAGCTAAGCTAACGGAATGGGTCAAGTCAATCACATCATTCTCCTAATGATGGGATCCCATTAATCAAATGACAACTGATGTCAATGGCTAGGAAACATAACCATCTTTGATCAACGAGCTAGTCAAGTAGAGGCATACTAGTGACACTCTGTTTGTCTATGTATTCACACATGTATCAAGTTTCCGGTTACAATTCTAGCATGAATCATAAACATTTATCATGATATAAGGAAATAAATAATAACTTTATTATTGCCTCTAGGGCATATTTCCTTCACTGTCAATCTCCACGCATCAATCAAGGCCGCCAGCGGTTGGGGCCCGCGGCGCTCCGCACTTGCCCCTTGGCTTCGCCTCGAAGCCAAGTCCGAGCGCGCGTTGGGCCCGGGGGCTACTGTCGGCGTTCCGGGAACGGGGGTCCCCCGACTTGCCTGCCTACGGCCCTCGGCGTGGCTCCACTAGTGGCCTGTTACGACCCATCTTCATCATCAAACACTCAAGACCCTCGCAAGGGGCCAAGCCTCGCGAGGCGGACGACACAAGACCTCCTCAGGGGCAGCCTCACTAGGCTGGCTCACGAAGAGCGGAGAGATCAAGGCAAGGGGCACCTCATGAGGTTTCCATGACGTGAGCCATGATGACCAAGGCCAGGCGGGCGCCAGCGGGCGCAGAGTACCGGTTGCCTCTTTTGTGCTAAAATGGCAGGCGCAGGCGAGGAGTCCCGAGGCATCAAGCAAAGGTTTCCATATCGGTGCAACGAGACCAAGACTAGCAGGACGGAGGTCATCGCGGAGCCCACGACGGCGTCACCACCAGAAGCTTTGGCAGGCGAAAACCACCTTTTGTCAGGATAGCTTGTACTAGTTGTCCCCCTTTGAATTGGCTGTTGTGGGATCCCTTCCCGCCTAAACATTTGGGAAGAGGACCAGGGCCTCTATAAATAGGACTAGCCACCACCGTAGGAAGGGGACCGAAGGGGATTCAGATCATTCCCAACCACATAAGCTCATCGAGCTCGAGAGTTCCTCTCCTCAGGAGGTTTTTCTTCCCTTGTATGTGTTCATCCCGAGCCTACAAGGCAATCCACCACACCACACTGGAGTAGGGTATTACACCACATTGGTGATCCAAACCAGTATAAACTCTTGTGTCCCTTGTTCCCCGGGTTCGACGAGCTAGGCTTTGAGATCATGGCGAGAGTGCGAGCTAGGGGGAGAGAGATCTTCGTGCGCACCCCAGAGTTCGAACCTCAAGGGTTTTGCCGGAACACGTAATCCGACAAGAATGCCTTATTTGCAAATGTGGAGAGGGGTGTGGGTATTCTTTGCAAAATTGCCATAGTTTCCTTCCTATCTGTCAGATATAAATCGGATGGCCTATATTGCAGGATGGCAGGAACACCATCATCACCAACTTTGTTTTTTATAAGAGTAGAGATATGTAAGTGTCACTGCCCCCCACCCACACACACACACTTCCCGACACCGAAGGAGTAGGATGACACCTCAATCTTGATACTAATCTATCAACTGGCTTCTCTCTCAAACACACACACACACACACACTACTCGACACCAAAAGAGTAGGGTGGCACCTCGATCTTGATAGTAATCAATCTACTCTTTCAGACACACACAGATACACACATAGTCGCTAGTTGTGCCTATGTGCCTACCACGCACACTCTCGATACGTCTTTCTCTCCCTCCCCTTCCCCGCCCCGAACCCCAACAATGACAGCAGAAGGGTGACAACTCGATCTGATCTTAATCTGTCAATTTGTTTCTCTCTCAAACATTGTGTCTCTGTGCCTCCCTCAGACACACTCGATACGTCTTTTTCTCCATAGCCCCCTCGATACATAGACTTCTCGCGTGCGCACACCTGTAGTGACGATAACGCTGAACCCAATGTGCCTTGTTTTCACCGGCCTCATGTGATAGTTTTCACCCTGTTTTCGTTAATTAACAAGACAACCTTTTCTTTGTTACTACTAGTGAATCTGAAATCATTCGGGGCGGACATATAATATATCACTTCAACCCAATTATCGCAGTAACTATTTTAAAAGAAACTAGCTAGATGCCCGTGCGTTGCACGGAACATCAAGATGCATTTGTATGACTAGTTTATCTTGTGAAAGACTAGCAAGATGCCCATGCCTTGCACGGAACATCAAGATGCATTTGTATGACTAGTTTATCTTGTGAAAGACTAGCAAGATGCCCATGCCTTGCACGGAACATCAAGATGCATTTATATGAGTAGTTTATCTCGTGAGAGAAAAGGATGAATGAGAGAAGGCCTTATTTGCAAATGTGGAGAGGGGTGTGGGTATCTTGTTGCAAAATTGCCATAATTTCCTTCCTACCCGTCAGATATAAATCGGACGGCCTATATTGCAGGATGGCAGGCACACCATCATCACCGACTCTGTTTTTTATCTCTACTCCTATAAAAGACTCAGTTGGTGATGATGGTGTGTCTGCCATCCGTCATTTCTGACCATCAGATCTGCATCTAACGACTATGATGTAAGTCGTGGCATTTCTGCAACAAGACCCCACTTCTCTGCTCCAATTTGCAGAAACCCCTTAGTATCTTGAAATCAACCACATCCCTCCCCCACCTCATCAAAACAGCCACAAGGAATATATTTTGAGTGAAACCTAATACGAGTATATTTTTAGTGATATATACACCAAACTAGAGTGTTTTTCTTTCAAGTTTGTGAACATGTATTATTCTATTTTGGATCCGTTGCAACGCACGGGCACATTGCTAATAAGAGTCGAGAAAAGGATGAACGAGGGAAGGCCTTATTTGCAAACGTCGAGAGGGGTATGGGTGTCTTTTTGCAAAATTACCATATTTGCTTCCTATCCGTTAGATATAAATCCGACGGCCTATATTGCAGGATGGCACGCACACCATCATCACCAACTCTGTTTTCTACTCCCTCTATTCCTAAATATTTGTCTTTTTAGAGATTTCAACAAGTGACTACATACGGTGCAAAATGAGTGAATCTACACTCTAAAACATGTCTACATACACATTCGTATGTGGTAGTCCATTTGAAATCTGAAAAGGACAAATATTAGGAATGGATGGAGTATAAGAGTAGACATGGAGTTATATCTCCAGCATGGTCTACAACAAAAATGTGCTAGACTGGTTAGCGTCGGATGCTCGCAACGCGATGACCTGAGTTCGAATTCTGTCTTTAACTTTAGATTTTTATATTATATATTACTTATTTAATATATACTTCTTTTGCTATTGTACTCATAGTGGAACCCACAAAGTACTTAGAATACAAGATTAAGGATGGACTTGTTTCTTTTTAACTTTCTGTACGAAGTTGTAGCCACCTTGGAAGTCACGTGTACACTGTACATGCAATTAACTTTTTATAGAGGGAGAATCATACATGCAATTAACTCAAATGGATTGGATGTGACTCTATTATTTCCAGCATAAGAGCATCTCCAACGGCAGCCAGCAAATTTCCTCCCGCTTCCTTCCGCGGAGGACGACATCAAACGCCAGTGGCATACATTTTCACAACTCTAACCAACTAGATGAAATTCGTGCAAACACGGACTGTTTTCATATTAGCATGTAGGATTTCGTATAAAAAGCCGGATCTTCATATAAAAATGATGGATTTCATTACATTTACATGAACTAAGCGGTGCTAATCCGGCTCTCTTGGTATAATTAATACTCCCTCCGTCCGGAAATACTTGTCCTAGAAATGGATGTATCTAGACTTATTTTAGTTATAGATACATCCAATTTATCCATTCTTAGAACAAATATTTCCCGCCAGCCGGAGAGGGAGTACCTAATCTAAATGGCCGCCCGCGGATCCCATTGTCTTCCTCATGTCAGGCAGACACTTGCAGGGTCGACGAAGGTCCTTGGAAGAGACAAAGCAGCAAAGGAACCACCTGAATGCACAGTCGTTGCCTCGAAGGTGGCCTTCATGGGACCCAAGTGGCGGCGGCCTCCCGTGTTCTACTTCTCCTGGATGATGGAGGCAGACACGGAGAAGCTGGCCACCGACTCGTCGCTCTCCACGTACCCGACTTCTGTCTCTGCCTGCATGGCGTTGCCGCAGGCACGGGAGGCACGCCCACAGACACGGGAGGCGCGGCCACCGTAGACATTGGTGGCGTGGTACGACGCGGCAGCGATGACACCTGTACCAGCGTGCTCACCGCCGTGCCGGCGTGGAGCAACTCGCAACTCCTCATCGAGCTGAACTGGAGCGGCGAGTTGTTGAACCACGCGCCGGATTGGGGCGTCAACTGGCTCTGTCGGGCCAAGCGAGGTTGATGAAGCACCGAGCGGCCTCACCCGTATCCGGAGGGCTCGGCGGGCCACCCATCCGGGTAGTATGCCGGAGAACGGCTCCTTGGAAGCCATCGGAAGGGTGGATAAAATGGTGAAGGAGGAGATGGGGGGGCGGTGGAAGGGTGCGATTCTTGCCCGCTGTCTGTCTGACCTCGTTTAAATAGAGGGCGGACGGTAGGAGCTTGGCCGGCGTCTGGCCTCGTTTAAACTGAAGGCGGACGGGATTCCGAGCTCGGCCGGTGTTGCGTTTAATTCCGGCCCGCTCATGAACGGACGTGTGGCCGGAGTAGGTTTCTCGGTTCGCATGCGGGTTTAACGGAGGGGTTTGATGGAGGCGAGGAGGCGTGTTCGGCCGGGCGTGCAGCGGGCGACGCATTACTATTCGATTTGACAGCGGGCGGCGTAGTTCCTGATACGGCTTTAATGCAGACGAGGGAGGGGTAGCGGTTCCCGAAATGTTGAACGGCCAATGATGCATCCTCCTTCAATTAGCATCGTGCATGCATGAGGGAAGTAATGGGAGGAGGACCGGGAAAAGAGGCTGCACGATGTGAATGCAACGCAGTTTGCACTCATATAAAGGTGTCCCTCCATTCCAATGCATCTACCACATCGTACGCACCTACTCCCTCCGTTCGGGTTTATTAGGCCTCACAACATCACAAGCATGTCCCATTTTATAAGTCCTTGCTTTGGAAATGTGCATGCATGCAACCAATTCATTGGTTGCGTTGAAAGTCATTGTTGTTGATACCATGGCCAGGGAATTAATACACTGCATGCGTGCTTTTCATTGGCTGCATGCATGTGAGAGAGTGTATTGGGAGTGAAATGAAAGAATTAATGTGAGAAAATTACTATGTGTCTTGGTCCAAGAGAAGTTGTCTGTAGGCCTAATAAACCCGAACGGAGGGAGTAAGCATTTGCCTAAGCACCTACACTAAGCACAAAAGTGCTCACTCCAGGCCCATGGCGGCGATGCGCGCGAGCGGCAACCGGCTGTGCCAGATGGTCCACGACGCCGGCCTGCGGCATGGCGCCGAGGATCGTCTCCAGACAATGTTCGCGACCGGCTGGTGGATGGCCGCCGTCGACGCCAACTACGACTCTCAGTTGGACCAGATGATCGTTGCCACCACCAACAAGTTCACCGTCCTCAAGAAGCTCGGGGACGACATCGCTGTACTCCTCCAGCCCACCCGCCCGGGCTCCTCATTGCCTGCAACCCTAATCGGCCTCCGTGGCCCTGCGACTGCCCACCGACGCCATGAAGAATGTCCACCTGGAGGTCACGCTCTTCGCGAGGCGCCTTGCTCTGCAAGAATTCGTCAACCTACACATCCACATGTACAAGCAAATCGTGTACATAAGTATCTACAAGGCCATTGAGGACACTACGACGCTGGTCTTCCTCAACCGGTTGGAAGCCTTGGATGCATTTGCTGAGAAGCACCTTGACCTCGCCACAAAAGCCGCCGCTCCTTAGCCGCCAGTCGGTGGCCCAGTGCACTAAGTTGAGGAGTAGGAGGTCGTACGTTGACTGATGCATCTTTCTTCTTGCCACCTGTAACCACAACTGCGATTGCATCATCGTGGCCTTAATTCTTATTATGGTATTGCATTCTCATTCCAGTCAATACCGACATGTGCGATCCCTTTACCTAATTATATGAATCACTGTAACTAGTACTCCATCCGTAAATTTATAAGTTGTGCTTACCTTTTCCATCAACTTCGTGCAATGCACGGGCATCTTGATAGAAACACTAGAACATGTCAGACTGCTTGTGACCAAACCGACGATGTGCCAACCTAGCTACTATGCACCCTGCTTATCTGGCGGAAATAGCCCCGCCCTAGCGTTTCCAATCGTTATTTCTATCTATCGGTCGTGCCAAGGAGCAGAACCAAATGTTACAATTTATACATTTTTCTCTACTCCTACTCCTATAAAAGACTTAGTTGGTGATGGTGGTGTGTCTGCCATCCGTCGTTTCTGACCATTAGATCTGCATCTAACGTCTGTGAGGTAAGTTGTGGCATTTTTGCAACAATAGCCTACTTCTCTGTTCCAATTTGCAGAAAACCCCTTATTATCTTGAAAGCAACCACATCCCTCCGTCACCTCATCAAAACAGCCTGAGAAATATATTTTGAGTGAAAAGTAATATATTAGGTGTATATCAAAACAAGAGTGATTTGTTTCAAGTTTGTGAACAAGTACTACTATTCTACTACTTTGGATCCGTCACAACGCACGGGCACATTGCCAGTAAAAGGAAAAGGCCTGCCGCATTCGCGTCGCACCCCCACACACCCGGGAATCGGGAGTACTCCACGGCCCGTCTGGCACACCACATAGCTAGGGAAGGCGTGTTGCCTAGCATTTTCACTTTCATGTGGGACCGTCGTTGAGCAAACTGACTATTGGCAAATTGCACCCCGCCCACCACCGGGTTGGAAAACAGAAACGAGAGGAAGATCAAGCTGTAGCACGAAAGCCAAGTAATTTGGTGTCTGATGGGGCTCGTTGATAGAGTGTTATTTATTCATAACTAGCAAGATGCCCATGCGTTGCACGGAAAATCAAGATGCATTTGTATGAGTAGTTTATGTTGTGAGAGAAAAGGTTGAACAAGAGAAGGCCTTATATTTGCAAATGTGGAGAGGGGTGTGGGTATTTTTTGCAAAATTGCCATAGTTTCCTTCCTATCCGTCAGATATAAATCGGACAGCCTATATTGCAGGATGGCAGGCACCGCATTATCACCAACTCTGTTTTTCATAAGAGTAGAGACACGTAGACATGATGCACATAGAGGAATTTTGTTACTGCACGTTGTTACGTACTACTACTACCTACTCCCTCCTTCTAGTTTACTACTAGTACTCCCTCCGTCCTGGCTTATTGGTCCCCTTTGTACTCAATTCATGAGCTCATTTTCCTCAAGAAATTGTCTTTACCAATGTATTAATATCGGGAATGCATGCGTGAACAACAAATGATTAAACCTTGCATGCAACGTTTTGACAAAGCATTGACTTACGAGCATGTGAATGTGAGGGACTACAACCTTGTGCATGCATGCAACAGTCACACATACACATGGACGCAAAAACGCGCGCGATGCCCTAATGCATGCATGTCCAAGCACACGACGGAACACACACGGTCACGCTCAAGTGCTCAAGCTACACGTGCATGCACACACATACTCAGCCAGGTTGTGCTAGTGACCGTATAAACACCGGAAAATGTATATGTTGACCGCAATGAGCGTATTATGAAGTCCACTGACCGTATTTTTACAAATATACAGATATAGAGATTAGAGATTTGGTTACCAAATCTCATGCGTGCAATGCACGGGTACCATACTACTCCCTCCGTTCCAAAATAGATGACCCAACTTTATACTAACTTTGTACTAAATTTAGTACAAAGTGGAGTCATCTATTTTGGAATGGAGGGAGTAGTTGGTTACGAAATCTCATCCGGGTTTGGCATGAGCTCGTACTGCGGGAGCACCACAAGGCCTGCCGCAGGAGTTACATTTCCCTCTCGGGGCCCACAGGACCGAGCTTCAGTGGCTTAGTGCACCGGCCTATGAGTCAATGACATGCGGACCTTAAATGCGGTGGGCCCACATGTCATTCTCATGTCAGTGGCGTGGTTCGCGATTCACTCATTCGAGATGAACCGGCCGGTGGTGGCGTGGTCGTGGCGAGGGTGCCACAGCTGGGCGTCGAGGCGTTACGAGGCATAGATGGCCACACCGGCGGGTACTACCTGTAGTACAGAAGTACTCCAGCTGAGGATTGATGCCGGGATGAAATGTCTCACAGCCGTTGGATGAAAATTCGATGGTGCGGGAGTACGGATCGGAGTAGGCAAACCGCGTCCAATCGGGTGTGGCTGTGGTAGAAAGTTGATGGTTGCCGCAGTTCAGCTGGCCCGCTTGTCATGCACACAAAGGCAGAGGAGCAGTGGGGCCGAGAGGGATGAGGCGCACGTCGGGGGATGTCGTGGCGTGGGTTGGAGCCGCGTCGTGGGAACTGCGTGTGGGTGTGGCAGTGGTAGAAACAAGAAACGTGATGGTCGTCGTGGTTCAACTTCCATGGACAAGCTGTCATGTCTGCTGACACATGCATTGCATACCGCTCACTGCAACGAGCAGTAGTAGAGAAAACTTGTTCCAAAGATACCATTTTTTCGATAAAATTCTAGAGATATCATGAGTTTTTACACATGGGATTACTCCTGCAAGGGTCAATCACAACAGGTGTTTTGTAAAAAAAATGCATCTTGATGTTCCCTGCAATGCACGGGCATCTTGCTAGTTATAGAAGAAGCCCACACGGGCATCTTGCCGCAGGGTGTGCCACCGACCCAAACTCAATTTTTTTTTCAGACACTTAGGTGCACCGGATGCCATGCCATGCTACAAAATGTAAAAAAAAAACAGCTTAATTTTTTTTAAACATGTTATCTTCAAACCATCAAAACAGCCTGAGGAATATATTTTGAGTGAAGCATGATTTACTTTTACTGATATATGTATATCAAAACTAGAGTGTTTATATTTCAAGCCCATGAACAAGTATTATTCTACTACTTTGGATCCATTGCAACGCACGGGCAAGCACATTGGTAGTAGTAGTCTCTATCTCTATCTCTACTCTACTCTTATAAAAAAGAGTTGTTGATGATGGTGTGCCTGCCATCCTGCAGTATAGGCCGTCCGATTTATATCTGACGGATAGGAAGGAAACTATGGCAATTTTGCAAAAAAAATACCCACACCCCTCTTATACTAGCAAGATGCCCGTGCGTTGCACGGAACATCAAGATGCATTTGTATGAGTATTTTATCTTGTGGGAGAAAAGGATGAACGAGGGAAGGCCTTATTTGCAAATGTGGAGAGGGGTGTGGGTATCTTTTTGCAAAATTGCCATAGTTTCCTTCCTATCCTCGGATATAGATCGGACGGCCTATATTGTAGGATGGCAGGGACACCATCATCAACAACTCTGCTTTTTTATAAGAGCTCTTATAAAAAAGCAGAGTTGTTGATGATGGTGTGCCTGCCATCCTGCAATATGGGCCGTCCGATCTATATCTAACGGATAGGAAGGAAACTATGACAATTTACCCGCACTCCTCTCCACATATGCAGATAAGGCCTTCCCTCGTTCATCCTTTCTCCCACAAGATTTTGATGTTCCGTGCAACGCATGGGCATCTTGCTAGTCTCTACTCTTATAAAAAAAAGAGTTGGTGATGATGGTGTGCCTGCGACCCTGCAATATAGGCCGTCCGATTTATATCTGATGGATAGGACGAAAACCGTGGCAATTTTGCAAAAAGAAACCTACACCCCTCTCCACATTTGCAAATAAGGTCTTCCCTCGTTCACCCTTTTCTCTCACAAGATAAACTACTCATACAAATGCATCTTGATGTTCCGTGCAACGCACGAGGATGTTTCCTTGGGGGTCTCTCCAGCGCGGCGTGGCCGTAGTTGCAATTTGACGCCTCTTGAGATGCCGACGTTGAGGGGCACTCGAATTTTGTCCGATGAGCAGGTAAGATGAGTTTGATAACGTAGTAAATGCATTCTAAAGACTACTTCCATGTCCATTTCCTAATTCTCCCCCTGCCCACTGTTTCACAGGTTAGGCTCGGTGCGAGTGGAGATTGGCTTGCATATGTACGGGAGGGTTCCAACATCAATTTGCACAACATTTACTACGGTGACACCGTTCCCGTAGAACCTTTTTCCAACATTGGGATCAGCCATGCAACGGGCCACCGCCGTGAATTGGTACGATGGAAGCATGGTGAGATTGAAGAAGATAGCACGAACCTTGCACATGGCGGTCAAAGGTGGACGATGCTGTCTGCGGCCGATTTGTTGTCGTACGAGTACGAAGACGCTGTGCTCCTTTCTAACCGCATCTTCGCGGCGACAAACCAGGGGACTTGTTTCGTATGGGGCACATCCTACGGTATACTCCCTCTCTCCCAGTTTATTTGTTTTGAATTTTATCGTTTTATAAGCTTCAAATTCAAATTTAGAGCTCCCCATCACATGTTGAGATTCCAATGTCCATTAAATCGTTGCGTGCATGTATAGTAAAGAAACAAATCTCGAGTTTGCCACGAGTTCGTGCAGCGGTAGCACCACAAGGCCTGGCGCGGGAGTTACATTTACCTCTCGGGGCCCTCGGGTCTGAGCTTCAGCACCTTACGACACCTGCCTTTGAGTCAATAACATGTGGACCCGATAGGTGGCTGGTCCACATGTAATGCTCCCGAAGGCAGAGGGGCAGTGGGGCCGAGAGGGGTGAGCCGCAGGTCGGGGGACGTGTGGTGTCATGGGTTCGAGCGACATCGTGGGAATCGCGTGTGGCTGTGGTAGAAACTTGATGCTCGCCGCATTTCAGTTGGCCCACATGTCATGCACACAAAGGCAGAGGGGCGGTGCGGCCGAGAGGGGTGCCATGGGTTGGAGCGGCGTCGTGGGAATCGCAAGTGGCAGTGGATGAAACGTGATGGTCGCCGTAGTTGAACTTCCATGGACACGCTATCATGTCTACGGACACATGCATTGCATACCGATCACTTGAGGAGTAGTAGAGAAAGCTAGGCGGACAAATAGTTCCTTATAGTCAAGCAGACCCACGCTACTACTTGTTCCAAAGACATGCACACCATCGAAATAGTCCATCTATATTAATATACATAGAGAGGGAATATTTTTTTTACAAGAGAGGAAATAGTTCATCCATCCATAATGCCCTGCTACTGGTGCAGCATCTTCTTCTTCTTCTCATTTTCTATGGGAGACGGCTTCGCAACAAGCTCTTTGGACCTTGCAGCTATCTCGAAACTCACACGGGCATCGAGGGCAGCATATTTTATCCACTCGTACGTCGAGGGACCTTAATGCCAGCGTCTCGTCACCCTTCTAAAGATTTGTTCCGAGCACAAAATTTGCTATGTCGAATAGGGATGGTGTCGGTTTATCACATTCTTCCACAGGAATTTTTATTTTGGTCTGTACGTCAGCGATGCTTTTCAAATCAAGGTTGTACGGCTCCAACTTCTGTTTGTCCCTTGCGATGGCTGCCCCACAGAAGTATATGTCCTCTCGAGACAAGAAATCGTGAAGCTCACCTGGTATGGAGGGTGCGTGTATGATGTGGTACACCAAACCATCATCTTCGAGGCACAACTGAAGGACGGTGGCGCGTTGGATCTTCCCGGTGGCACGCTCCGTGTACTCCGCGTCGAGACCGATGACCTTCATCTCCACCTTTTGGAGGGAGTTGGATACATTGTTGATCCACATCCAAACAACCCTTGGGTGGTCGGTGGCTGTGGCAACTATGCTCAACGAGCCTTCGACGACGACATGTTGGACGCTAAAAACCTTCATCTCGATCTCTTTCGCCATTTGGAACCGCTGGACCGGAGGGCTATGGTTTGGAGAATTTGGATTAGATGGCTAGTCTAACTGAAGAAGATGATTATTTATAGGGGCTTAGGAATTACTCCAGGAGGATGTGAAGAGGTTAAAACAATGTGAATGCAGTGTGGTTTGGATGCAAATGAAGATCAAGGAGTAGTGAAGAAGCCGAGGAAAATCGGTTCCCGATGGAGAAGTAAATGGGAGAAGTGGCTTGAAGGCAGTTGATTAGACGGCTAGGTAGACTAAACGAAAAGTCTACACGGGTAGACTGAGGAGTGGGGCATGTCCCTGTACGTGCCCATCCTTCTAGCGCTACATGTGCCACTAGCTAGTTGAGGTCACTCTTTTGAATCACCATGGCGAGACATTTTATGATTCCTTTTTATTTCTGCACCCCTCCTGACAGGTGGGACCTATGCAAACGGATAAAAAATGTGTCGTAGCTGCTTCAGATGGATATTTACGCGTGCGTTGGAGACACAACATTCTCTAGTTAAGGAATATGCGGTTATCCTCAAAAAGGAAAAGTCCTTCTTCGTGCTTCCGCATGCACGAGAATTTGGTTCTGCTCGCAATATGGATGATACCTGGAGGATGAAGTGAACCCAGAGGCATGCTAGCATGGGAGTACTACTCATGTTCCTACTACTCCTACTAGTAGTAGTAGTACAGCTATGGTACACTTGATGGTCAAAATACTAATATTCATCCGGTCCTCACAGTGAAGTGACAAGACCCTGCGCCCGAGGTGACACCAGTCCAGGCGACGTGTCCGGGTTACCAAAGTCAGCCTCACCTTGTGCACTGTGCATTCACTGTCATCGCTGCTGTATAGCATGCCTCGCCTCGTCTCCCTCTCCCCTAGAACCACTCCATCTCCATCTCCGTCTCGCTGGAGATCCTGAGGTAACTCTTCATCATCTCACTATGCGCCCGCGTACCCTCGCCTTGCTCGCCTCCTCCAGTACCACTATTCCCTCGCTAGCCGCTCCAGCATCGAGCCTTCTCCCCCGAAAATCAAGCCTCCCAAAACCCCACCTTCCAAACTCCACCATGGCCGGACGCAAACCACGCAGTATCCATATGAGCTGGAATTGGAGCAATCTCCCCAGTGACTTCCTTGACCTCTGTTGTTCGTGTATGGATATGTTGAGCGCCCTGCGGCTGGCTGCATGCTCGAGGGGCATGCACACGGCCATCGTCGAAGCGAGGCCTAAGCTTTTCAAGACACCCTGCTTGCTGCTATGTGGTCTTGCGAGATTTGCTCACCATGATACGGAGGCGTACGTGATGCCCCTCGACTTCAGTCCGACCTCCATTAGTCGAAACTTCTTTGCAGGTATGTAGTGGGTCGGCGTACATCATTTCCCTCGACTTCGATCCGATCACCATCGCCCAAAACATCTTGCAGGTATGTACTGGGTCGGCATGAACTCCCACTGGATGGCTGCCGTCAGAGAAGACGGGAAAAAGTTGGTGCTCGTGAACTTCTAGACCTCCCATGAGATTATCCTTCCTCCGTTGGATGATATAGAGTTTTACCATCGTGGTCCAAGTCATCTAGATTACATCGTCAGTTGGACGCACCTTGTTTTGCAGAAGATTGTAATCTGCCAAGTGCCCACACGACATGCGGATTACGCAGACTTCAAGATAATTGCCTTGTTCGACAAGGGACTCGCCTATCTTTTCGCCGATGCCTTCTTTAGCTGGTGACAGCTCAGCTCGCAGTGGATTGTCGTCAAAGCTGATACAGACTTCTGTGATGCTATTGAACACAATGGCATCCTCTACGCGATCGAAAAAGCAGATGGCACCACGTATTGCTGGGACGGCGCGTGTAAGTTGTTTCTGTCTGATGTTAATGATGACGCCATCACACTGTTTGAACTTTTTGTGATGATTGACATATCCCTGTTTGAGCAGCATTTGAGTAGAACTATGGCAATATATTAGAGACGCCGTAAATCAGCTATATTTGGAATGAGTTAATTCATGCGATTGCGACCATTTCATTACAGCCAATTTGTACCCCTGAATAACCAAACTGTTAGGAAGATATTGATATTGTCCTTATTTTATACTCCCTATGTTTCTAAATATAAGTCTTTTTAGAGATTTCAATAGGGACTACATACGGATGTATATAGACATATTTTAGAGTGTAGATTCACTCATTTTGCTCCGTATGTAGTTCATATTGGAATCTCTAAAAGGACTTGTATTTAGGAACGGAGGAAGTAGTAATCTATATACTACTAAATATGAGTGTGTATCAATGGCCATGTTAGTTTCCTCATTTTCATGATGTAGAAACATACATCATACTGTTGGTTTTGTCTAACCATACATTAGGGAAGTAAATGTGCATATGGAGAACTCTCTATTTGGAAGTAGTGAAATCCTGTAATGCTTACCATGTGTACATACCTATGTTCACCCTTCAGCAATCAATGGCTAGAAAAATATGCTCACAAAAATTTTGCCCACAGAACATGAGTATATAACAATGCATGGTCTGTTAGTTTCCTTGAAGAATTTGTTTGTGAGGACAGAACATGATTACATAACATGCATGACATGGTAGTTTCCTGTGAAGAATCGATTGTGAGATAACATGAGTATAACCATGCATGGCACTTCTATATTTTTGAACCAAGTATACATTTCCCTGTATTTTCCTCCCAGTTCCAACAGGGACATATCAATGCTGTTTCTTACATTACCCTACTCATACTCTAAACAATGCTGATCTTACATTAACAATGCATGTCCTTTTTGATATGATGCAGTGTCCCTACAGTTACTGCCCTTTGTAATCACACCACCTTTGCCAAAAACAGGGAAGCACAACTGGTTCCTCGCTCAATTAGAGGACGGCAAAAGACTAGTGATCATTCGGACACATGAGCCGGAAAAGTTATATTGCAAAAAACCCACTGTATGCAAGCACCGTGAAATACGTGAGTATCCGGACAGTGGCTGTTACGTCTATGAGCAGGATACAAGCTGGTTGGGGCCTTCAGGATTTTTGAGTTGGAGGCGGGTAAACAGCCTTGGTTCACACTCTCTGTTTCTCGGACTCAATTATCCGATTAACCAGGAGATCAGCGTTGGCAAGGACCTTGATGGCAGAGATGCTCTGTTTGCTATGGAAAACTGTGTCTACACGGCGAGCCCTAGGAGTTCAGGAGCAAACTCCCCCGATTGTCAACGATACAGCCTGCAGCCAAAAGAAGGTGAGAATGACAAAGCTATCTGGATTAACTTCGATCCTTGGATGTGTCGAGTCCGACAGGTAGTGATGTGGTTCAAGCCTTCAGGTTGATAGGTAATTGGGCTATTGCATCGAAAGGGTGGAGTACTGGTGTCTCCGGATCACTGGTGGCTGAACCGGGGCTGCAAATTATGATGGTGTTGGATCATCCCTCTTCG
Source organism: Aegilops tauschii subsp. strangulata (assembly GCF_002575655.3). Taxonomy (NCBI): domain Eukaryota; kingdom Viridiplantae; phylum Streptophyta; class Magnoliopsida; order Poales; family Poaceae; genus Aegilops; species Aegilops tauschii. The sequence continues at coordinate 132,536,488 of NC_053037.3, forward strand.
AATGACTTGTTGTCTTTGCTGCTTGTTCTGGATGGGTAGTTCTCTCTTTTGTTATGCATATTCCTTCTCATTTGGTCATCCTTGTCTATGTCACTCTTACTATGTAATAGTTGCCTCTATTTAGAATGCCATTCTCGTCTGGATCACGGGAGTCTGAGCGCTGTAGATGGGTGCGTTTTGGTGGTGTAGCAAGACTTCTTATGAACTATCATGTCTTGCTATTTATGTCAGTAGTAGTCACTAGTCAGTGTTTGAATGTTCTATATATCGTTGTTTCGAACTGTTTATTGTCTCGAACTGCTGGTGGGCTAAATGAGGGCATCACCATTCTCCAATGTTCAGAGTATATCTCCTTTTTTCAAGTTATAATTTGAGCTCAGTGTCTTTTCGATGATGTACACTTGTTTGGGCCAGTGAGATGTCGTTGAATATGGGCCGAGTAGTAACGCAATGCCAAATAGGTCAATTATGACTCTTAGGCCGGGGTCTCAAAAGATCCTAAAAAAAGGCCGGGCCCTCAAAAAAGAAAGAATAGGGACTCTTAGGCCGACATGTGGGCGCCACCGGTGTTTTCGTGCACTTGTGCACCGAGAGCATATTGGCGGGTGTTCGAAATTCATGCTACCTTTTCATCCCCAATCTCCCGCCCCTCCCCCACCTCTGGAATCTCGATTCCTACTCCAGTTCCCCCAAACCCCCTCCTGTACTCCATGTACTCAAGCGCACTATCATGTCGCCGGTCAACGTGGATCTCCGAGCCGGAGTTCCTGAGGTCCGTCCTGCCTTCGGGCGCTGCGTGTTGTCGCTCAACAGTGACATGGCGGCGCTTGACGACCAGTTTGCTGGCAAAGTGCTGATGGTAACCATTAACGGCGACCGGCCACTAGTCTCGCTGGACGACCTTGTCAAAGCTCTTGGCATTGCGCACGGCATTCAAATAAGTGACTTGCTCGTCGAAGTCTGTCCGCCAGCGGCTGATTTCTTCGCCAGGTTCTGCACAACTTTTGACTGCAGTCGTGTGTTCGAATCTTCCCGGCGTTTGTTCTGCGATGGCGCGCTGGTGAGCTTTGATCGGTGGCACCCAGGATGGGGCTCGGTGCCCTCTAAGCTTGAATTTTTAACAAAGCTTACCTTCCACGGCATGCCTCGACGTGCTTGGAACAGCGAGTCCATGAATGAGCTTATCAACGACCTTGGAGGTGAGCTCGTAAGTATGTTTGTTCCTCCAGACAGCTGGGCTCTCACGGTTATGGCATGGATGAAGAAGCCGTCCACCATACCGAAGGTGATTGGTGTTGAGATACCGGTGCAGGAACCGGGGTTGTACTATTCGTCGCCACCAAGGCCGCCGCGGACCACATTAGGGATGACCTGCATCGAGTGTTTGTGCATGTCGAAGAAGTGGTCAATCCATCAATCGAAGTCCTGCCGCTGTCGCTGGTGCCCGGGTCCGTCGACGACGTCCATTACAGAAGTCAACATCAGCCTTTCCCCGTGTTGCTCGGAACGATGGATGGCACAGGTCCTACTCCATCACGTGCCAGAGTCCACTGCCTCTTTGGGAGAAGAGGCAGGGCTGGCTGCCTGGATGTGCTCTAATTTGAGGTAAAAACTGAATCTTGTCAGATACTGTACTAGTTAAATCCGAGCTATCGGTGTGAAGCATTGATGTGCTAGTACATTTGATTGTGACATGTTCTATTTTTTTCCTGAACTTTTTTTAGAAAGGGTTGTACGTCAACTTAATGTTCTAGCAGAACTTAGATATTGTGTTATCTGTCTGTTTTCTTTGCACAACATTCAAGATATTTCCCCGTCATTGATAAAGACGATGAACCGTTATGTACGAGTTCGTTGGTTTCAACATAGCCCTACCCGTAGCGATCCACTGCTTCCACCCTGATTGTGCCGCCTGCGTGAAATTTGTGTATGCAAGTTCAGTGTGCTATGATGTTCTATATGATTGTGTCAACTATATAAGTTTTTACTGAGCATCATCAATGCATATGGCCGAAAGATGTATTTCAAGCATCGACCGATGGGTCTCTCTCTCTCTCTCACACACACACACACACAAGTGGGACCCGTTGAATTATTTCTTCGCTCGTGACAACTTTTAATTAGGTTCCACTGTACTCTAACTTTTTTCTTAAGTTATTAATTGAGCTCAGTGACTTCAATAAGTTGTACAGAAGCCTTGTTTGGGCCTTTCCGGTGTCGCTGAATGTGGGCTGAGTAGCCATGTAAGGTTGTACTATACTACACAAGCCTTTTTTCAACATCAGCAATGCAACTGGGCCGACAGTTGTACACAATCCGGGTCAACTTGTTATTCTCCGCCCCACTGGGCTGCAAATCTTTCCTAGGAGGGATGCATTAGGCTTAACAAGAAAATGGGCTTTAAGAAATAATAAATGGTATGTAATTATAAAAACTAGGCAGTAACTATAAAAAATGCACCAAACACGTAATTAGTTTATAAAATATTACTTTTGGATTTTGAAATTTTTAATTTCATTAATTGTTGCGCCCTATGTTTCGTTGGATTTTTACGTAATACAAATTTATATTGAAATTGTATTTAATCTGACTAGAAATTTCGGGACAAAAATATTTCGGATCCTATGAAAATGTGGGAAATTTTACTGAATTCTGTTTTGAATGGTTGGTTGAAATTATTGATCGTTGTCCTAGCTAGAAAATGGGTTGTACTTTTAACAAACTGTAAATGGGTTGTAGTGAATTCCATTAGAATTCAAAAATGGGATGTACATTCTTACAAATCGCAAATGGGCTATAAGTTCTCTGCCACACACTTGTGGGCCTACTAAGTTGACGCATATGCAAGGCTTTGTCAACTTATAGTGAAAACACGGTTCTAGTAGCAGTGTCCATTGGATGTCCATCCAACGGATGTCGTGCTTCTTCTTGAATCTCAGATATTCTAGCTTCAGCCGCCCAAAAAATGATTCCTCCCCCTGACATCTGGGGCGCACCATTTCGAAGGCTGACCTGTGGGCCTACTAAGTTGCCGCGTACCAAGGGCTTTGTCAAGTTAGTCAATATAAACGATTCTAGCTGCAGTGACCGTACGATGTGCATCCAATGGCCATCGTGATTCTTCAACCTCTGGTCTTCTTGCTCCAGCCGCCCAAAGCAGCGCCGGTCGTGCCGCCTGCTCCTGCCTCCCGTGGCCGGCTGTGCTGCCGCGGAGGCCTCACCGCCCCCTACCACTCCCACTGCTGGCCAGGCCCTGCGGCGACGTCATCCTCACAACGTAGCTGAACTAGTGAACCCTCGTACTCCTCTCCGCATGGGCATCCACTGTCGCGTCTTCCCCGGCTCCGCGTCGTCCCCTTCCTAGGCCTCGTCGTCGTCCACCGCCTTGGTGCTCTCGGCGTGGCGTGGTCAATGTGGTCAACGACCAACTTCCATCGGAAGAGTACTGTACGTGGAGAGGCTGACAGCTGGGTCCACGGCCGCAGCAAGGAAGGGCCTCCTTATTATGCGGAAAATAATTATTCCTCCACTTGACAGCAAGGACCCACCGGACGGGCCACCATATTTCACGAAAAAGGTTCCCCCCCTGACTGCTGGGACCCAGTAGCTACATCTTCGCACGCAAGGAAGTGCGTCCATATTACGGGCAAAAAAATGATTCGCCCCCAGACTGCTGGGACCCACCAGCTACGTCTTCGCACGCAAGGAAGTGCCTGACAGTCGGGAACCACCCGGTCGAAGCGTACGTAGCGTTGTCATTCTGGTTGCGAATGTGTACGTACATACGATCGGTCTGTCTGCAGGATGCGGGGATGAACTGTGGCCTTGTAAAGAAGGGCACGTGTCATAGTAGAGGCGCGTACGTAGCATGTACACATACTAGCAGCGGCCAGGGAGCAAGAAAGTAAATACGGCCACGTACGTACTGTCGGCGTTCTGGGAATGGGGGTCCCCAGACTTGCCTGCCTGTACGGCCCATCTTCATCAACAAGGCATTCAAGACCCTCGCGAGCGGCCAAGCCTCGCGAGGCGGACGATGCAAGACCTCCTCAGGAGCGGCCTCACCATGCTGCCTCGCGAGGAGCGGAGATATCAAGGCAGGGCGAACCTCGCGAGGCTCTCGTGACGTGAGCCATGACGATCGGGATCAGGCGGGCACCAGCGTGCGCAGCGTCCTTGTTTCCTCTTTGGTGCTAAGGAGGCCAGCGCAGGCGCGGAGTACCGAGGCATCAGGCAAAGGTTTCCATATCAGTGCAACGAGACCAACACCAGTCGGATGGCAGGACGGAGGTCACTGTGGAGCCCGAGACGGCATCATCACCAGAGCCTTTTGCAGGCGGAGACCGCTTTTGTTAGGATAGCTTGTACCAGCTGTCCCCTGTCAAATTGGCCACCGTTGTTGGCTCCCTTCCTGCTCAATATTTGGGGAGAGGACCATGGCCGATATAAGTAGAACTAGCCACCACAATAGGGGGCAGCTTGATCACATCTGATCGAGAGCCAATCCTTAGCCACATACCGAACACAAGAACACCTCAACCTCAGGAGGCTGTTCTTCCCCTTGTACTGTTCATCATCAGCCCAAGAGGCAATCCACCACCACCACACTGGATTAGGGTATTACACTGCAATGGTGGCCCGAACCAGTATAAATCTTGTGTCCTTGTGTTGCGAGTTCGTCGAGTTCGTCCGCGAGATCTTAGCGAGCTCGGGCGTGGATCGATAGGAGGGAAAGAACTTCGCGCGCACCCCAAAGTTCGAACCTTAAGGGTTTTGTCGGAACCCGAGATCCGACATTTGGCGCGCCAGGTAGGGGTGCGTCGTAGCTTCCCTTCCGTCAATCGGTGCTCCGTCGCTCCACCGCCTCCATGGCAGACGCTCGCCACGCTCGAGCTGAGCGCCGGGCTGCCCTCACCGCTCGCGTTGCTCAGACGGCTGCCGTCGGTGGGCCACCTCATCGTTCTCTGTCTCCCGCCGCCAACGACGCCACCGGCCCGGCGGGGAACAAGTAGCAAGCATCCTCGCTACACCCGTCGGTGCGGCAGGACAGCCGCACCGCCACTCCATCGCTGACCCCGGCCGGTTCCTCGTCCCACGCATGTCGCGCTCCCATGGACGCGCAGGCCGCACTCCTCATGGCGAACGAGCTCCTACGCTACTGCCCGGTCGACAACCTCTACGAGGACTGGCTCGACCGCGTTGCCGAGCTCGTCCGCGCTGCAGGGGGCTCCCCGGCGCCATCCCTCTCTCTGCCTCGCCCTCCGCCAGCCACGAGCGACGTAGCTCATGGAGCGCCTCCACCACCTCTGCCCCAAGACGGTGCCTCGGCGCCAAGGCGAGCAGCCCCACGACGCGACCCACCACGCCTGGTGCCCGCGCGTGAAGAGAGAAGCTGCCAAGAAATTCCTCGGCCGCGAGAAGCTGCACCTGCGCTCCCCGCGCCGCCTCGCCAAGACCGCGCGCTACTTGCGGTGGCGGTACGCGGGCCTCATCAAGACCAAGCTCCACCTCCGAGACGGGCCCCGGCAACCACGGCCGGCTGCCTCGCCTTCACCCCCGAGCTGTGTAGCGTCGCCTGGCCGGGCAAGTTCAAGCCGGATGTGCCTCCTCGCTACGATGGCACCCTCGACCCCGCGGAGTTCCTGCAGCTCTACGAGCTGAGCATCGAAGCGGCCAACGGCGACATGAAGGTCATGCGAACTGGTTTCCTATGGCTCTCAAGGATGGTGCCTGCTCCTGGCTCTGAACCTGCCACAAGGCTCAATCTCCTCCTGGGATGAGATGCGCGACCGCTTCGTCGCCAACTTCCAGGGCACTCGCGACCGCCCGCCGGCCGCGGGTGACCTGTGCCGCATCAAGCAACAACCAGGAGAGACCCTCCAGAAGTACATCCGGCGCTTCAACAACACTCGCCTCAAGATCCCCAAGGTGACGGATGAGGCCATCATCTCCGCGTTCTCCGATGGCGTCCGCGACATCAAGATGATCGAAGAGCTCGCTATCCACGAGGAGCTGTGCACATCTCAGGAGCTGTTCAACCTGGCGACCAAGTGCGCAAGAGCGGAGGGGCGCCTTTCCCTCCTCGAGCTACCAGCTGCGGGTGCAGAGGAGAAGAAGGCCAAGGCCAAGGACGTGAAGCGCAAGGAAGCAGCTGTGCTCGCAGCGGAGCCGGACACCAAGCGAGGCAGAGATCAGCCCAAGTCATCCAACAATAGCTGACTGTTCTGCGCCTTCCACAACCTGAACACCCACAACACCAGTGACTGTCAAGAGCCCAGAGCCATTCGTGAAGGACATTTCGGTCGGCACCCCGAACGCAGCGACTGGGGCTACGGCCGAGGAGGAGGACGTGGTGGCGGACGCTGGGACGACCATGGCCCGCGCCAGAAGTGGCGCGACAGGCCTCGCGAGGACCGCTGGCAGGATCATCCTCGCGAGGGTGCCTGGAGAGACCAGCCTCGTGAGGATCGACCTCAGGGCAATGCCGGTCTTCCCCCGCTGCCGCCACCACCAAGAAGGAATGACGACCACCATCAAGACGAGGGGGCTGGGGGCTTAGAGGAGCCGCGCGCTATCGCCTGCATATTAGGAGGATCCCAGGCCCCAGCTTCGCAGCGTATCTTCAAACAGTTTGCTTGTGAAGTGAACGCAGTCCTCCCCAAGCTCGAGGCCACGCGCCCGCTCAGGTGGTCCCAGAGCACCATCACCTTCAACTCAGCAGATCAGCTCAAGTCCGCAGCCACCGCTGGCGCCCTCCCGATGCTTTGTTCACCAGTTATCTGCAACGTGCAAGTTACCAAGACCCTCATCGACGGCGGCGCAGGGCTTAATGTCCTGTCCGTCGACACGTTCGACAACCTCCAAGTGCCATATGACCAGCTTCGGCCTACCAAGCCTTTCTCAGGAGTGACCGACGGTTCCACCACACCGATAGGGCAGGTCCGCCTCCCTGTCACCTTCGGGGAATGCAAGAACTACCGTACCGAGCTCATCGACTTCGACGTCGCGCGCATCCGTCTGCCATACAACGCCATCCTTGGGTATCCAGCCTTGGCCAAGTTCATGGCGGTGACGCACCAGAGCTACTACGTCCTCAAGATGCCAGGAAGTGGCGGAATCATCACAGTCCCGTGCGAAGAAAGAGACGCGGTGTGCTCCCTCGAGCGCGCTTTTCAAGCTGCAGCAAACGACGACCCCGACAGCAAAGGCGAGGGCCCACCCCAAGAAGAAGAAGCAGCTGCGCTATGCAGGATCTCAAGAGGATGGCGTCGTAACTGGAACCTCGTCAGGATCAGCGCCCGCTCCAGGGGCGCCTCCCTCCATCGCATAGGAAGGCGCGACCGGCGCCTTCCTCTGGCAGGGCTCGGGGGCTCTCTTCCGGAGGGCCTCAGACCTTGCCAACATCACGAGGGAGGCGCTTGGGCACCACTTGGAGGTGTGCTTCGCGACACGTTTCCCTCAGGAGAACATAGGGCAAGGAGCGCCCACCGCTCAGGAGTTCATCACCAAGACCACTCAGGAACTACAAGACACAAGGGCCATGCGCGGCGACCGCCGCTCATGAGGCGCAGCTCCCCATCCAGGCGAGGATGCCGGGCTGCGCGTCTGCATCGACGTTCCAGGGGTCAACAGGGCCGCCTCTCAAGAGCTCTTTTGGCCTTCACGCGCGGGCCGGTGCGAGGGCCCACCGCACAGCTACGTTCGCATGCCTTTTGGCTTGCCGAGCGTGTCGTTCGTCTACCAGCGCAACCTGCGGCGCGTCCTGGCAGCTTAGGAGGCCAGGCACCGCGTTGTCCTAGCATAGATGGAGACGGTCCACAGGGAACCACCTGAGCCCCCAGAGCCTCCCGAGGCTCAAGGCCCCGGTGGCTCATGAGGAGCTACCCCTTCACGACACGCCTTCAGTTGCACCAACTCTCCTTCATCGACAGAACCAGGTGACATTTTCCGAGTTCGTTTAGCTGGGAGCGCCCCTCGGGCTACATTATTCCCAGGCCACGTGGGTCCGTCCCTATGGCATCTATCACTTTTGCTTATGTCTTTAGCTTACCTTGCTGGGGGCGCCCCTCGGGCTGCATCATCCCCAAGCCGCTTGGGCCTGACCCAGTGGCATGTATCTTTCTGCATTCAGCCAAGCTGATCTGCCTTTCATGCTTAACTTGTCCATGACTGCCGCCTGCTCGACTATCACCTCCCTCGGGGGCTACTCCCACAGGCACGACGCTAGTGCATGGGTCCGTCCCTGCCACGTCGACAAACCTGAGCGGTCGAGCTCTAGCTTGCGGCACGCTCCGCGCACGTCACCGTACCAGGCCCTCAGTGCCTTCATTTCTTCATGGAGCAACCAGCGATAGGCTGGCAACCGAAGTGGCAAAACCATTTTTCTTCCTTGTGCTGGTTCGCAGGGATCTCGCGAGGAGGGTAGCAGGCGGCATCGCAAGCTTCCTATTCTCTCATGTAATCCGCTTGCGCGTTAAAGGGGGGCTCCTGAGCATCGTGACTCTGGAGCTCTTACTGGCTCTCCAGCCCTCACCCCCTGGCCTTGACCACAACATCGCGACCTGGCATACCAGCGGCGACTGAGCTCGCTCGAGGGTTGGGACCTGAGGACGTAGAGCACTAAGGAGAGCACGCGATGAGGGAGGCTCGTATGGGCCCGACCTAGCTATGTTGTGGAAGCTTGCGCGCCAGCCTGGCGCATCACAAGGAATAGACCCCAAACCACCAAGATAAGTCTCGCACTCAGATCGACTGATTGATGAAGCCTAAGGGTCACGCACGCCGCAACCCCGTTGCGGCCACGTCGCCTCCCTTTCTTGCCTTACCATGGCTGCTTGAGCGCTAAAAGGGACCTCCTGAGAATCGCGCCTCAGGGGCTCTTACTGGATCTCGGGCCGCACACCTCCTGCCTTGACCACGGCACGCAACCTGGCATACCAGCGATGGCTGTAGCCTGCCTGGGGACCGGGACCTGTCAGCGTAGAGCAACAAGCTATCGCGAGGATGGAAAGGGGAGACCGAGCCTTAACGGGACTTGCGTTTGCAAATTTTCATAACAAGGAAGACGTACACAAAAAGGCAATACAGACCCTTTACACGCCCCACGGGGTACTACTTGAATCCTCGCAGGAAACCAAAAACGAGAACTTAAGGGAATTCTATCTACACCCTCCCGTGGAGGACACCATCATCAATAGTGGGCCACGGGAGGCCGGCGCCGACCCCATCCAGATCAGCGGCGGCTGGACGCCGCGGCCCTGCTCCGAGCACGGCGAGAGCTCGGGGGCACATAGCTATCGTCGCTCGTCTCCGGAGTCTCGTAAAGCTCAGGAGAACTGCTAGACTCCCAGAGGCTGCTGCTGTTGGAGTAGCCACGAGCGGAGCGCGCGCCAGCCTGGCGCTCTCGTCCAGGGCAACACTCCAGGCGGTCGCCCTCTGCATCAAAGACCTTGAAGAAGAGCGTGGAGGCGCCGTCGTACTCAAAGTGGATTGCGAGGGTGCCTTCTGCACGGCAAACCCGCATGACCTCGCCCCAGCTGCGTGTCATGAAGATCTTACCGGTGGGGACTGCTTCGACTTCTGCTAGGGTCGCCGGAGCATCGCAGTCAGCATGCTGCAGCTAGAGCTCGAGTGGCCCCCTCTGTGGCATTACGTCAGAGAAGAACCGCGGGAAGTGGATCCAAGAGCTTGGAGGCATCGGCGCCCATAGCACAAGCTCGCGCGAGGAATCCGCGGCATGGATTCCAGGAGCAACGGCATGCATCGCCATTGCGTGGCGACCACGGACGCGGCGCGGGCGGCGCCGCTCGTTGCTCCCTCCTCCAGTGCCCCGGCTTGGGCGTACAGGGGTAGTGGATACCCTGGAGGAGGCCGCTCGCACCAAGGCCTCGTCACCACCTGCATCGCTGCTTCGTCACGATGGTGAACCGGCCTCTTCTTCGGCTGAAGCGGCCCTGGATCATCGCGGGGAGCTTTTCCTTTCTCTTCAGCGAAGAACCTTCGGATGGGCGCCATTGCTGCTAGCGGTGGAGCAAGGAGGAAGAAGCGAGTGAACCGAGAAGATATGGGCGACGGGGGCTCTACCCCCCTCCCATTTATAGTGAAAGAAGGCCAACTGGCGCCTCCCATGATCACCGGTAATGATGGTTTTCCTTGCATGTCGCACGGACTTGTTAAGTCGAGCAGTTGCCAAGGCAGCGTGGGGAAGCGGAGAGGCCCACGTACAATCAACCGCCACGCATCAACCGAGGCCGCGGGCTTTTCGGGCCCGTGGCGCTCCGCACTTGACCTTTGGCTTCGCCTCGAAGCCATGCCCGAGCGCACCTTGGGCCCGGGGGCTACTGTCGGCGTTCTAGGAACGGGGGTCCCCAAACTTGCCTGCCTGCGGCCCACGGCATGGCTATGCGAGCAGGCCTGTACGGCTCATCTTCATCAAGAAGGCATTCAAGACCCTCGCGAGGGGCCATGCCTCGCGAGGCGGACGGTGCATGTCGGAGTAAATGACCACGGGTAGCCTAACCGACTCCCCCTGGCTCTTTGAAAATTATCAGGCCGTTCAGGCCTTCAAGCATACAAAGCCTAGGGCCGCCTTCCCCCAGCCAGCTACCCCCGGGGCCGACTCCCAGAAGGCGACCCAGCCCCAGAAACCTCCTCCAAGAAAGATACGAGATGGCCGACTCCGGGAAGCCGGCCCCAAGAAGACCGACTCCCAGAAGCCGGCCACGAAGAAAGCCGGCTCCCGGAAGCCGGCCGAGATTACACCCACCAAGACTGAACCCTCATAGCGGCGGTACGATGGGGTGTGGCCACAGTAGCGCCCACTACCCCCAATTCCCGGAGCAGGCATGGTCACAGGGCGCCGTACGGGCCAGCCATCCCCCGTCCGGCGCGGCACTGTAGCCATGTTGGCCTCGATGTCACCCACGACAGGTGCCAGAACGGCCCGCGGGCGGCGGGCCCCTTTGCCAGAGAGACATCTGAAGACGGCCCGGCCTCCTCTAGTCGGCCAGGGATGTGGCCGGCTACCTCCCTCCCTCGAAGCATGCGCCCCATTAAGGAGACAAGACGAGGTAAGGCTACAGTGAGAGCTCGCAAGGCAGCGACACTGTAGCCACGCTTATCTCGACAAAGCCGTCGTCATCAGAGGCGAGGCAACAGTAACCAGCCGCCGACAAAGCCCCCATGAGGTGGGGCCGGCGTGCCGGCCGAGAAACCGGCAGCTGGCGGGACCCACCAGTCGGCGGGCCCCGATGACCGGCGGAGAAGCCGGTGAGCATAGACACTGATGGTTGGGACCCGCGCCCAGCCGGATTACCATTATACCCCTGGGGGGTAGGCCTATATAAACCCCCCGGGACACACATGCAAAGGGTTGGTCTCATAGAGTTACACACACCACCTAGAGAGAAAAGGAGAGCTAGCTTTGCCCTTCTTCTTCCTCTAGCCTGACAGCTCAAGGAGCGCTGGTAGCTACTTGTCTTGATCTAGTGATCATGCGGAGACCCCGCAGAGCAGGACTAGGGGTGTTATCTCCATGGAGAGCCCCGAATCTGGGTAAGATCCGCCGGCGTGCATGTCTTCGCCTCATCCCGTTTCCAGGCACCGGCGACGTCTTACTGGCTCCCACAATGATAAGCCACCCGTTGGCATATGTCGCACCAACCACCCGACATTTGGTGCCCACCGTGGGGCCAGGTGCACCGTCGTCCGGAGACCTGTTCTGGACGGGAACCCTTTTTCTACCCTGCGAGCGCAGCCAGCCTGCTGCACCTGATGGCGCTTGCCCCGACGCGCTGCAAGGCGTTGACGACGCCTGCGCAGCGAGCTGCCTCGCCAATCTTCTCTGCGAGACTCGCATCTCCGACGAGCCCGCGTCCGACGCGGGCACGGACTACCCCGAGAGTCGCCTCGTTAGCCTCCTCGACCAACTTCACGTCTCCAGCGAGCTTGCTGTAGACCTGGAGTCGGTCGGCTCCACCGACCCGATGCTTGTCGACTCCGACACGGCGTCGCTCGACACCTACCCCTCCGACGTGGTAGTCTCCAACGACCCTCTCCCTCGAGCTGACAGCGCCAGCAGCGCTGTCACTGAGGTGCTGGTCATCAGCCACGTCGCCGACTCGGGCGAGGACGCCCACGATGCCCTACCAGCGGCGATGCATGACTTGACCGTCCCCATCCCCGCCGACGCCGACGCAGAGACCCTGGAGGCGCGCCGCCTTTCCCTCATCGCGGAGGTTCAGAAGATAGCCTCCATGAGACGCCCCGCCGAGGCTCACCAGCGCGAAGTCGACCGCGCCGCCTTCGGTACGCCGCCTCATGGCGGGCCGAGCCGAGCCGGCCTCGTCAAGAAACGCGGCGCGGCCATAGCCAGCATGCTGGGGGCAGACCGCCCCGTCTACGCCACACCGCTCGAGAATCTGCGAGCGGCTCAGGCGGCCGCTGAAGAGCTAAATGGGCTGGGGGCTAATGAGCTCCCCTACATGACAAGGCACATCCAGCAGCTGATCGACGCGGCTGCAGAACGGCATGAAGTCGGTGCCCGCGCTGAGAGTCCTCCCCCACACCGAGAGCATGCCGCGACATCCCGGTCACCGACTGCGAGCGGCGCCCATGCAAGGAAAGACAAGGAGCCAGCTGCTAGCCGCAGCCGGACTCGGATCACCATCGAGCGCGACGCGGAAGGCCGCCCTCAGGCAGTGGAGCGCCAAGGAAATCCGCCTCCTCCCCCGCCTCGAGGGGAGAGATATCCCACCCCGCCGCCTGTCACGCATCCGACTCTTGGTGGCCGACTAGGTCACCGCGAAGGAGTCGGCGAGAACGACGCCCGCTGCTGGATCGACCGCCTAGCTCGATCCCTGGTGCTAGAAGAAGAAGACGATGTCGGCCCGCCATGCTTCGGCCCCCGCATCCGCGACGAGCCCTTCCCCAAAGGGTTCTCGCTCCCCAGAGACACGCCCAAGTACAATGGCTCTGTGAAGCCGGAAGATTGGCTCATCGACTACTCTACCGCTGTCAGCATAGCGAACGGCAACAGGTGCGTAGCCATGAAGTACGTCCCTCTTATGCTGCAAGGCACGGCATGCACCTGGCTCAACAACCTCAAGCCCTACAGCGTCAACAGCTTGCTGAACTTCACGGAAGTCTTCGTCCGCAACTTCACCAGCACGTA